>NC_142858.1:2500-627500 GCF_061612785.1 Hesperophylax consimilis
AATGTCTAAATGGACAAAGTTCAATTGTATCAATGTCCAAATGGACAAAGTTCAATTGTATCAACGTCCAAATGGACAAAGTTCAATTGTATCAATGTCCAAATGGACAAAATTCCAATGAATGAAGGTCTAAATGGACAAAGTTCAATTGTATCAATGTCCAAATGGAAAAAATTCAATTGTATCAATGTCCAAATGGACAAAGTTCAATTGTATCAATGTCCAAATGGACAAAGTTCAATTGTATCAATGTCCAAATGGACAAAGTTCCAATGAATGAAGGTCTAAATGGACAAAGTTCAATTGTATCAATGTCCAAATGGACAAAGTTCAATTGTATCAATGTCCAAATGGACAAAGTTCAATTGTATCAATGTCCAAATGGACAAAAATCAATTTAATCAATGTCCAAATGGACAAAGTTCAATTATATCAATATCCAAATGGACAAAATTCAATTGTATCAATGTCCAAATGGACAAATTTCAATTGTATCAATGTCCAAATGGACAAAAATCAATTTAATCAATGTCCAAATGGACAAAGTTCAATTGTATCAATGTCCATTGTATAATGTATCAATGGACATTGATACAAATGAACTTTGTCCATTTGGACATTGATAAAATTGAACTTTGTCCCTTTGGACATTGA
Source organism: Hesperophylax consimilis (assembly GCF_061612785.1). NCBI lineage: Eukaryota > Metazoa > Arthropoda > Insecta > Trichoptera > Limnephilidae > Hesperophylax > Hesperophylax consimilis. Next base: position 3,155 of record NC_142858.1, read on the forward strand.
TACAATTGAATTTTGTCCATTTGGACATTCATTCATTGGAACTTTGTCCATTTGGACATTCATTCATTGGAACTTTGTCCATTTGGACATTTATCCATTGAAACTTTGTCCATTTGGACATTGATACAATTGAATTTTGTCCATTTGGACATTGATACAATTGAACTTTGTCCATTTGGACATTGATTTAATTGAACTTTTTCCATTTGGACATTGATACAATTGAACTTTGTCCATTTGGACATTGATACAATTGAATTTCGTCCATTTGGACATTCATTCATTGGGACTTTGACCATTTGGACATTCATTCATTTGAACTTTGTCCATTTGGACATTCATCCATTGAAACTTTGTCCATTTGGACATTGATCCAATTGAACTTTGTCCATTTGGACATTGATACAATTGAACTTAGTCCATTTGGACATTGATACAATTGAACTTTGTCCATTTGGACATTGATACAATTGAACTTTGTCCATTTGGACATTGATGCAATTGAATTTTGTCCATTTGGACATTCATTCATTGGAACTTTGTCCATTTGTACATTGATACAATTGAACTTTGTCCATTTGGACATTGATACAATTGAACTTTGTCCATTTGGACATTGATACAATTGAATTTTGTCCATTTAGACATTGGTCTAAATGGACAAAGTTCAATTGTATCAATGTCCAAATGGACAAAGTTCAATTGTATCAATGTCCAAATGGACAAAGTTCCAATGAATGAAGGTCTAAATGGACAAAGTTCAATTGTATCAATGTCCAAATGGAAAAAGTTCAATTGTATCAATGTCCAAATGGACAAAGTTCCAATGAATGAAAGTCTAAATGGACAAAGTTCAATTGTATCAATGTCCAAATGGACAAAATTCAATTGTATCAATGTCCAAATGGACAAAGTTCAATTGTATCAATGTCCAAATGGACAAAGTTCAATTGTATCAATGTCCAAATGGACAAAGTTCAATTAAATCAATGTCCAAATGGACAAAGTTCAATTGTATCAATGTCCAAATGGACAAAATTCAATTGTATCAATGTCCAAATGGACAAAGTTCAATTGTATCAATGTCCAAATGGACAAAGTTCAATTGGATCAATGTCCAAATGGACAAAGTTTCAATGGATGAATGTCCAAATGGACAAAGTTCAAATGAATGAATGTCCAAATGGTCAAAGTCCCAATGAATGAATGTCCAAATGGACGAAATTCAATTGTATCAATGTCCAAATGGACAAAGTTCAATTGTATCAATGTCCAAATGGAAAAAGTTCAATTAAATCAATGTCCAAATGGACAAAGTTCAATTGTATCAATGTCCAAATGGACAAAATTCAATTGTATCAATGTCCAAATGGACAAAGTTTCAATGGATAAATGTCCAAATGGACAAAGTTCCAATGAATGAATGTCCAAATGGACAAAGTTCCAATGAATGAATGTCCAAATGGACAAAATTCAATTGTATCAATGTCCAAAGGGACAAAGTTCAATTTTATCAATGTCCAAATGGACAAAGTTCATTTGTATCAATGTCCAAATGGACAAAGTTCAATTGTATCAATGTCCAAATGGACAAAATTCAATTGTATCAATGTCCAAATGGACAAAGTTCAATTGTATCAATGTCCAAATGGACAAAGTTCCAATGGATGAATGTCCAAATGGACAAAGTTCAATTGTATCAATGTCCAAATGGACATAGTTCAATTGTATCAATGTCCAAATGGACAAATTTCAATTGTATCAATGTCCAAATGGACAAAGTTCATTTGTATCAATGTCCAAATGGACAAAGTTCCAATGGATGAATGTCCAAATGGACAAAATTCAATTGTATCAATGTCCAAATGGACAAAGTTCAATTATATCAATGTCCAAATGGACAAAATTCAATTGAATCAATGTCCAAATGGACAAAGTTCAATTGGATCAATGTCCAAATGGACAAAGTTCAATTGTATCAATGTCCAAATGGACAAAGTTCAATTGTATCAATGTCCAAATGGACAAAGTTTAATTGTATCAATGTCTAAATGGACAAAGTTCAATTGTATCAATGTCTAAATGGACAAAGTTCAATTGTATCAATGTCCAAATGGACAAAGTTCAATTGTATCAATGTCCAAATGGACAAAGTTCAATTGTATCAATGTCCAAATGGACAAAAATCAATTTAATCAATGTCCAAATGGACAAAGTTCAATTATATCAATATCCAAATGGACAAAATTCAATTGTATCAATGTCCAAATGGACAAAATTCAATTGTATCAATGTCCAAATGGACAAAATTCAATTGTATCAATGTCCAAATGGACAAAGTTTCAATGGATAAATGTCCAAATGGACAAAGTTCCAATGAATGAATGTCCAAATGGACAAAGTTCCAATGAATGAATGTCCAAATGGACAAAATTCAATTGTATCAATGTCCAAAGGGACAAAGTTCAATTTTATCAATGTCCAAATGGACAAAGTTCATTTGTATCAATGTCCAAATGGACAAAGTTCAATTGTATCAATGTCCAAATGGACAAAGTTCAATTGTATCAATGTCCAAATGGACAAAGTTCAATTGTATCAATGTCCAAATGGACAAAAATCAATTTAATCAATGTCCAAATGGACAAAGTTCAATTATATCAATATCCAAATGGACAAAATTCAATTGTATCAATGTCCAAATGGACAAATTTCAATTGTATCAATGTCCAAATGGACAAAAATCAATTTAATCAATGTCCAAATGGACAAAGTTCAATTGTATCAATGTCCAAAGGACAAAATTCAATTGTATCAATGTCCAAATGGACAAAGTTCAATTATATCAATGTCCAAATGGACAAAATTCAATTGTATCAATGTCCAAATGGACAAAGTTCAATTGTATCAATGTCCAAATGGACAAAATTCAATTGTATCAATGTCCAAATAGACAAAGTTCAATTGTATCAATGTCCAAATGGACAAAGTTCAATTGTATCAATGTCCAAATGGACAAAGTTCCAATGAATGAAGGTCTAAATGGACAAAGTTCAATTGTTTCAATGTCCAAATGGACAAAGTTCAATTATATCAATGTCCAAATGGACAAAATTCAATTATATCAATGTCCAAATGGACAAAATTCAATTGTATCAATGTCCAAATGGACAAAGTTCAATTATATCAATGTCCAAATGGACAAAATTCAATTGTATCAATGTCCAAATGGACAAAGTTCAATTGTATCAATGTCCAAATGGACAAAGTTCCAATGAATGAAGGTCTTAATGGACAAAATTCAATTGTATCAATTGAACTTTGTCCATTTGGACATTGATACAATTGAACTTTGTCCATTTGGACATTGATGCAATTGAATTTTGTCCATTTGGACATTCATTCATTGGAACTTTGTCCATTTGTACATTGATACAATTGAACTTTGTCCATTTGGACATTTATACAATTGAATTTTGTCCATTAAGACATTGGTCTAAATGGACAAAGTTCAATTGTATCAATGTCCAAATGGACAAAGTTCAATTGTATCAATGTCCAAATGGACAAAGTTCCAATGAATGAAGGTCTAAATGGACAAAGTTCAATTGTATCAATGTCCAAATGGAAAAAGTTCAATTGTATCAATGTCCAAATGGACAAAGTTCCAATGAATGAAAGTCTAAATGGACAAAGTTCAATTGTATCAATGTCCAAATGGACAAAATTCAATTGTATCAATGTCCAAATGGACAAAGTTCAATTGTATCAATGTCCAAATGGACAAAGTTCAATTGTATCAATGTCCAAATGGACAAAGTTCAATTAAATCAATGTCCAAATGGACAAAGTTCAATTGTATCAATGTCCAAATGGACAAAATTCAATTGTATCAATGTCCAAATGGACAAAGTTCAATTGTATCAATGTCCAAATGGACAAAGTTCAATTGGATCAATGTCCAAATGGACAAAGTTTCAATGGATGAATGTCCAAATGGACAAAGTTCAAATGAATGAATGTCCAAATGGTCAAAGTCCCAATGAATGAATGTCCAAATGGACGAAATTCAATTGTATCAATGTCCAAATGGACAAAGTTCAATTGTATCAATGTCCAAATGGAAAAAGTTCAATTAAATCAATGTCCAAATGGACAAAGTTCAATTGTATCAATGTCCAAATGGACAAAATTCAATTGTATCAATGTCCAAATGGACAAAGTTTCAATGGATAAATGTCCAAATGGACAAAGTTCCAATGAATGAATGTCCAAATGGACAAAGTTCCAATGAATGAATGTCCAAATGGACAAAATTCAATTGTATCAATGTCCAAAGGGACAAAGTTCAATTTTATCAATGTCCAAATGGACAAAGTTCATTTGTATCAATGTCCAAATGGACAAAGTTCAATTGTATCAATGTCCAAATGGACAAAATTCAATTGTATCAATGTCCAAATGGACAAAGTTCAATTGTATCAATGTCCAAATGGACAAAGTTCCAATGGATGAATGTCCAAATGGACAAAGTTCAATTGTATCAATGTCCAAATGGACATAGTTCAATTGTATCAATGTCCAAATGGACAAATTTCAATTGTATCAATGTCCAAATGGACAAAGTTCATTTGTATCAATGTCCAAATGGACAAAGTTCCAATGGATGAATGTCCAAATGGACAAAATTCAATTGTATCAATGTCCAAATGGACAAAGTTCAATTATATCAATGTCCAAATGGACAAAATTCAATTGAATCAATGTCCAAATGGACAAAGTTCAATTGGATCAATGTCCAAATGGACAAAGTTCAATTGTATCAATGTCCAAATGGACAAAGTTCAATTGTATCAATGTCCAAATGGACAAAGTTTAATTGTATCAATGTCTAAATGGACAAAGTTCAATTGTATCAATGTCTAAATGGACAAAGTTCAATTGTATCAATGTCCAAATGGACAAAGTTCAATTGTATCAATGTCCAAATGGACAAAGTTCAATTGTATCAATGTCCAAATGGACAAAAATCAATTTAATCAATGTCCAAATGGACAAAGTTCAATTATATCAATATCCAAATGGACAAAATTCAATTGTATCAATGTCCAAATGGACAAAATTCAATTGTATCAATGTCCAAATGGACAAAATTCAATTGTATCAATGTCCAAATGGACAAAGTTTCAATGGATAAATGTCCAAATGGACAAAGTTCCAATGAATGAATGTCCAAATGGACAAAGTTCCAATGAATGAATGTCCAAATGGACAAAATTCAATTGTATCAATGTCCAAAGGGACAAAGTTCAATTTTATCAATGTCCAAATGGACAAAGTTCATTTGTATCAATGTCCAAATGGACAAAGTTCAATTGTATCAATGTCCAAATGGACAAAGTTCAATTGTATCAATGTCCAAATGGACAAAGTTCAATTGTATCAATGTCCAAATGGACAAAAATCAATTTAATCAATGTCCAAATGGACAAAGTTCAATTATATCAATATCCAAATGGACAAAATTCAATTGTATCAATGTCCAAATGGACAAATTTCAATTGTATCAATGTCCAAATGGACAAAAATCAATTTAATCAATGTCCAAATGGACAAAGTTCAATTGTATCAATGTCCAAAGGACAAAATTCAATTGTATCAATGTCCAAATGGACAAAGTTCAATTATATCAATGTCCAAATGGACAAAATTCAATTGTATCAATGTCCAAATGGACAAAGTTCAATTGTATCAATGTCCAAATGGACAAAATTCAATTGTATCAATGTCCAAATAGACAAAGTTCAATTGTATCAATGTCCAAATGGACAAAGTTCAATTGTATCAATGTCCAAATGGACAAAGTTCCAATGAATGAAGGTCTAAATGGACAAAGTTCAATTGTTTCAATGTCCAAATGGACAAAGTTCAATTATATCAATGTCCAAATGGACAAAATTCAATTATATCAATGTCCAAATGGACAAAATTCAATTGTATCAATGTCCAAATGGACAAAGTTCAATTATATCAATGTCCAAATGGACAAAATTCAATTGTATCAATGTCCAAATGGACAAAGTTCAATTGTATCAATGTCCAAATGGACAAAGTTCCAATGAATGAAGGTCTTAATGGACAAAATTCAATTGTATCAATTGAACTTTGTCCATTTGGACATTGATACAATTGAACTTTGTCCATTTGGACATTGATGCAATTGAATTTTGTCCATTTGGACATTCATTCATTGGAACTTTGTCCATTTGTACATTGATACAATTGAACTTTGTCCATTTGGACATTGATACAATTGAACTTTGTCCATTTGGACATTGATACAATTGAATTTTGTCCATTTAGACATTGGTCTAAATGGACAAAGTTCAATTGTATCAATGTCCAAATGGACAAAGTTCAATTGTATCAATGTCCAAATGGACAAAGTTCCAATGAATGAAGGTCTAAATGGACAAAGTTCAATTGTATCAATGTCCAAATGGAAAAAGTTCAATTGTATCAATGTCCAAATGGACAAAGTTCCAATGAATGAAAGTCTAAATGGACAAAGTTCAATTGTATCAATGTCCAAATGGACAAAATTCAATTGTATCAATGTCCAAATGGACAAAGTTCAATTGTATCAATGTCCAAATGGACAAAGTTCAATTGTATCAATGTCCAAATGGACAAAGTTCAATTAAATCAATGTCCAAATGGACAAAGTTCAATTGTATCAATGTCCAAATGGACAAAATTCAATTGTATCAATGTCCAAATGGACAAAGTTCAATTGTATCAATGTCCAAATGGACAAAGTTCAATTGGATCAATGTCCAAATGGACAAAGTTTCAATGGATGAATGTCCAAATGGACAAAGTTCAAATGAATGAATGTCCAAATGGTCAAAGTCCCAATGAATGAATGTCCAAATGGACGAAATTCAATTGTATCAATGTCCAAATGGACAAAGTTCAATTGTATCAATGTCCAAATGGAAAAAGTTCAATTAAATCAATGTCCAAATGGACAAAGTTCAATTGTATCAATGTCCAAATGGACAAAATTCAATTGTATCAATGTCCAAATGGACAAAGTTTCAATGGATAAATGTCCAAATGGACAAAGTTCCAATGAATGAATGTCCAAATGGACAAAGTTCCAATGAATGAATGTCCAAATGGACAAAATTCAATTGTATCAATGTCCAAAGGGACAAAGTTCAATTTTATCAATGTCCAAATGGACAAAGTTCATTTGTATCAATGTCCAAATGGACAAAGTTCAATTGTATCAATGTCCAAATGGACAAAATTCAATTGTATCAATGTCCAAATGGACAAAGTTCAATTGTATCAATGTCCAAATGGACAAAGTTCCAATGGATGAATGTCAAAATGGACAAAGTTCAATTGTATCAATGTCCAAATGGACATAGTTCAATTGTATCAATGTCCAAATGGACAAATTTCAATTGTATCAATGTCCAAATGGACAAAGTTCATTTGTATCAATGTCCAAATGGACAAAGTTCCAATGGATGAATGTCCAAATGGACAAAATTCAATTGTATCAATGTCCAAATGGACAAAGTTCAATTATATCAATGTCCAAATGGACAAAATTCAATTGAATCAATGTCCAAATGGACAAAGTTCAATTGGATCAATGTCCAAATGGACAAAGTTCAATTGTATCAATGTCCAAATGGACAAAGTTCAATTGTATCAATGTCCAAATGGACAAAGTTTAATTGTATCAATGTCTAAATGGACAAAGTTCAATTGTATCAATGTCTAAATGGACAAAGTTCAATTGTATCAATGTCCAAATGGACAAAGTTCAATTGTATCAATGTCCAAATGGACAAAGTTCCAATGAATGAAGGTCTATATGGACAAAGTTCAATTGTATCAATGTCCAAATGGAAAAAGTTCAATTGTATCAATGTCCAAATGGACAAAGTTCCAATGAATGAAGGTCTAAATGGACAAAGTTCAATTGTATCAATGTCCAAATGGACAAAATTCAATTGTATCAATGTCCAAATGGACAAAGTTCAATTGTATCAATGTCCAAATGGACAAAGTTCAATTGTATCAATGTCCAAATGGACAAAGTTCAATTAAATCAATGTCCAAATGGACAAAGTTCAATTGTATCAATGTCCAAATGGACAAAATTCAATTGTATCAATGTCCAAATGGACAAAGTTCAATTGTATCAATGTCCAAATGGACAAAGTTCAATTGGATCAATGTCCAAATGGACAAAGTTTCAATGGATGAATGTCCAAATGGACAAAGTTCCAATGAATGAATGTCCAAATGGTCAAAGTTCCAATGAATGAATGTCCAAATGGACGAAATTCAATTGTATCAATGTCCAAATGGACAAAGTTCCTATGAATGAATGTCCAAATGGACAAAGTTCAATTAAATCAATGTCCAAATGGACAAAGTTCAATTATATCAATGTCCAAATGGACAAAATTCAATTGTATCAATGTCCAAATGGACAAAGTTCAATCGGATCAATGTCCAAATGGACAAAGTTTCAATGGATGAATGTCCAAATGGACAAAGTTCCAATGAATGAATGTCCAAATGGACAAAGTTCCAATGAATGAATGTCCAAATGGACAAAATTCAATTGTATCAATGTCCAAAGGGACAAAGTTCAATTTTATCAATGTCCAAATGGACAAAGTTCATTTGTATCAATGTCCAAATGGACAAAGTTCAATTGTATCAATGTCCAAATGGACAAAATTCAATTGTATCAATGTCCAAATGGACAAAGTTCAATTGTATCAATGTCCAAATGGACAAAGTTCCAATGGATGAATGTCCAAATGGACAAAGTTCAATTGTATCAATGTCCAAATGGACAAAGTTCAATTGTATCAATGTCCAAATGGACAAATTTCAATTGCATCAATGTCCAAATGGACAAAGTTCATTTGTATCAATGTCCAAATGGACAAAGTTCCAATGGATGAATGTCCAAATGGACAAAATTCAATTGTATCAATGTCCAAATGGACAAAGTTAAATTATATCAATGTCCAAATGGACAAAATTCAATTGAATCAATGTCCAAATGGACAAAGTTCAATTGTATCAATGTCCAAATGGACAAAGTTCAATTGTATCAATGTCCAAATGGACAAAGTTCAATTGTATCAATGTCCAAATGGACAAAGTTCCAATGAATGAAGGTCTTAATGGACAAAGTTCAATTGTATCAATGTCCAAATGGACAAAGTTCAATTATATCAATGTCCAAATGGACAAAATTCAATTATATCAATGTCCAAATGGACAAAATTCAATTGTATCAATGTCCAAATGGACAAAGTTCAATTATATCAATGTCCAAATGGACAAAATTCAATTGTATCAATGTTTAAATGGACAAAGTTCAATTAAATCAATGTCCAAATGGACAAAATTCAATTGTATCAATTTCCAAATGGACAAAGTTCCAATGAATGAATGTCCAAATGGACAAAGTTCAATTGTATCAATGTCCAAATGGACAAAGTTCCAATGAATGAATGTCCAAATGGACAAAATTCAATTGTATCAATGTCCAAATGGACAAAGTTCAATTGTATCAATGTCCAAATGGACAAAGTTCAATTGTATCAATGTCCAAATGGACAAAGCTTAATTGTATCAATGTCTAAATGGACAAAGTTCAATTGTATCAATGTCCAAATGGACAAAGTTCAATTGTATCAATGTCCAAATGGACAAAGTTCAATTGTATCAATGTCCAAATGGACAAAATTCCAATGAATGAAGGTCTAAATGGACAAAGTTCAATTGTATCAATGTCCAAATGGACAAAGTTCAATTGTATCAATGTCCAAATGGACAAAATTCCAATGAATGAAGGTCTAAATGGACAAAGTTCAATTGTATCTCCATCATTGGAATAGTGATAAGAATCGTTAACCAAATCGAACTCAGTCACAAAATCTGCATAAAGTTTAATTATAAGAAAAACCATCTTTTTTATGGAGCCTAATTTCAGCCTTGGGTTCAAACTTGGGAAGCAGTTTTCAGTTTCAATTCAGTCACAAAATCTCCATAAAGTTGTATTTTTAGAAAATTTTTAATTTTTTTGGACGCTAATTTCAGACTTGGGTTCGAACTTTGGAAGCAGTTTTCTCAGGTTCTATGGGACCAAATTGGCTGAAATTTAGGAAAAGTGATAAGAAGCATGGTACAAATCGAAATCAGTCACAAAATCTCCATAAAATTGTATTTTTAGAAAAATTATTATTTTTATGGACGCTTATTTCAGACTTGGGTTCGAAATTTGGAAGCAGTTTTCTCAGGTTCTATGGGACCAAACTGGCTGAAATTTTGTAATAGTGATAAGAATCGCAATCAAAATCGAACTCAGTCACAAAATCTCCATAAAGTCGTATTTTTAGAAAAATTATGATTTTTATGGACGCTAATTTCAGACTTGGGTTCGAACTTTAGAAGCAGTTTTCACAGGTTCTATGTGACCAAACTGGCTGAAATTTCGAAATAGTCATAAGAATCGCTAACCAAATTGAATTCAGTCACAAAATCTCCATAAAATTTTATTTTAAGAAAAATTATTATTTTGATGGACGCTAATTTCAGACTTGGGTTCGAACTTTTGAAGCAGTTTTCTCAGGTTCTATGGACCAAATTGGCTGAAATTTAGGAAAAGTGATAAGAAGCATGGTACAAATCGAAATCATTCACAAAATCTCCATAAAGTTGTATTTTTAGAAAAATTATGATTTTTACTGACGCTAATTTCAAACTTGGGTTCGAACTTTAGAAGCAGTTTTCCCAGGTTCTATGTGACCAAACTGGCTGAAATTTCGAAATAGTCATAAGAATCGCTAACCAAATTGAATTCAGTCACAAAATCTCCATAAAATTTTATTTTAAGAAAAATTATTATTTTGATGGACGCTAATTTCAGACTTGGGTTCGAACTTTTGAAGCAGTTTTGTCAGGTTCTATGGACCAAATTGGCTGAAATTTAGGAAAAGTTATTAGAAGCATGGTACAAATCGAAATCAGTCATAAAATCTCCATAAAAATGTATTTTTAGAAAAATTATGATTTTTAGTGACGCAAATTTCAGACTTGGGTTCGAACTTTGCAAGCAGTTTTCTCAGGTTTTAAGGGACCAAACGGGCTGAAATATTGGAATAGTGATAAGAATCGTTATCCAAATCGAACTCAGTCAAAAATTCTCATAAAGTTGTCTTTTTAGAAAAACCATCCTTTTTATGGAGCCTTATTTCAGCCTTGGGTTCGAACTTTGTAAGCAGTTTTCTCAGGTTGTATGGGACTAAATTGGCTGAAATTAAGGAAAAGCGATAAGAAGCATGGTACAAATCGAAATCAGTTACAAATCTCCATAAAGTTGTATTTTTAGAAAAATTATGATTTTTATGGACGCTAATTTCAGACTTGGGTTCGAAATTTAGAAGCAGTTTTCTCAGGTTCTATGCGACCAAACTGGCTGAAATAATGGAATAGTGATAAGAATCGTTAACCAAATCGAACTCAGTCACAAAATCTTCATAAAGTTTAATTTTAAGAAAAACCATCTTTTTTATGGAGCCTAATTTCAGCCTTGGGTTCAAACTTGGGAAGCAGTTTTCTCAGGTTCTATGGGACCAAACTGGCTGAAATTTTCTAATATTGATAAGAATCGCTAACCAAATTGAATTCAGTCACAAAATCTCCATAAAATTTTATTTTAAGAAAAATTATTATTTTGATGGACGCTAATTTCAGACTTGGGTTCGAACTTTTGAAGCAGTTTTGTCAGGTTCTATGGACCAAATTGGCTGAAATTTAGGAAAAAGGATAAGAAGCATGGTACAAATCGAAATCATTCACAAAATCTCCATAAAGTTGTATTTTTAGAAAAATTATGATTTTCAGTGACGCAAATTTCAGACTTGGGTTCGAACTTTGCAAGCAGTTTTCTCAGGTTTTAAGGGACCAAACGGGCTGAAATATTGGAATAGTGATAAGAATCGTTATCCAAATCGAACTCAGTCACAAAATCTTCATAAAGTTAACTTTTTAGAAAAACCATCTTTTTTATGGAGCCTAATTCCAGCCTTGGGTTCCAACTTTGTAAGCAGTTTTCTCAGGTTCTATGGGACCAAATTGGCTGAAATTAAGGAAAAGTTATTAGAAGCATGGTACAAATCGAAATCAGTCATAAAATCTCCATAAAAATGTATTTTTAGAAAAATTATGATTTTTAGTGACGCAAATTTCAGACTTGGGTTCGAACTTTGCAAGCAGTTTTCTCAGGTTTTAAGGGACCAAACGGGCTGAAATATTGGAATAGTGATAAGAATCGTTAACCAAATCGAACTCAGTCACAAAATCTTCGAACTTGGGAAGCAGTTTTCTCAGGTTCTATGGGACCAAACTGGCTGAAATTTTCTAATATTGATAAGAATCGCTAACCAAATTGAATTCAGTCACAAAATCTCCATAAAGTTGTATTTTTAGAAAATTTTTAATTTTTTTGGACGCTAATTTCAGACTTGGGTTCGAACTTTGGAAGCAGTTTTCTCAGGTTCTATGGGACCAAATTGGCTGAAATTTAGGAAAAGTGATAAGAAGCATGGTACAAATCGAAATCAGTCACAAAATCTCCATAAAATTGTATTTTTAGAAAAATCATGATTTTTACTGACTCTAATTTCAGACTTGGGTTCGAACTTTAGAAGCAGTTTTCTCAGGTTCTATGCGACCAAAATGGCTGAATTTTTTGAATAGTGATAAGAATCGATATCCAAATCGAACTCAGTTACAAAATCTCCATAAAGTTGTATTTTTAGAAAAATCATGATTTTTATGGACGCTAATTTCAGACTTGGGTTCGAACTTTAGAAGCAGTTTTTTCAGGTTCTATGGGACCAAACTGGCTGAAATATTGGAATAGTGATAAGAATCGTTATCCAAATCGAACTCAGTCACAAAATCTCCATAAAGTTGTATTTTTAGAAAAACCATCTTTTTTATGGAGGCTAATTGGAGACTTTCCATTTTAGCAGTGAGTATTAATTAAAACCGCACATAAGGTTCCCATGGAAGAAGTGCTCACTTCTAAAAGATTTAAGGCGGGTTGTTTCAGAGAAATTCAAATGTAACTTTGTCATCAAATGCCATTTTGTTTTTTTGACAGTTGAAAGATCATGTCCAAATGGACAAAGTTAAATTGAATCAATTGCCAAATGGACAAAGTTCAATTGTATCAATGTCCAAATGGACAAAGTTCAATTGCATCAATGTCCAAATGGACAAAGTTCCAATGAATGAATGTCCAAATGGACAAAATTCAATTGAATCAATGTCCAAATGGACAAAGTTCAATTGTATCAATGTCCAAATCGACAAAGTTCCAATGAATGAAGGTCTAAATAGACAAAGTTCAATTGTATCAATGTCCAAATGGACAAAGTAAAATTGTATCAATGTCCGAATGGACAATGTTCCAATGAATCAATGTCCAAATGGACAAAGTTCAATTGTATCAATGTCCAAATGGACAAAGTTCCAATGAATGAATATCCAAATGGACAAAATTCAATTGTATCAATGTCCAAATGGACAAAGTTCAATTGTATCAATGTCCAAATCGACAAAATTCCAATGAATAAAGGTCTAAATAGACAAAGTTCAATTGTATCAATGTCCAAATGGACAAAGTTAAATTGTATCAAAATGGACAATGTTCCAATGAATCAATGTCCAAATGGAATCAATGTCCAAATGGACAAAGTTCCAATGAATGAATGTCCAAATGGACAAAGTTCAATTGTATCAATGTCCAAATGGACAAAGTTCAATTGTATCATTGTCCAAATGGACAAAGTTCCAATGAATGAAGGTCTAAATGGACAAAGTTCAATTGTATCAATGTCCAAATGGACAAAATTCAATTGTATCAATATGTCCATTTGGACATTGATACAATTGAACTTTGTCCATTTGGACATTGATACAATTGAACTTTGTCCATTTGGACATTGATTTAATTGAACTTTGTCCATTTAGACCTTCATTCATTGGAACTTTGTCCATTTGGACATTGAAACAATTGAACTTTGTCCATTTGGACATTGATACAATTGAACTTTGTCCATTTAGACCTTCATTCATTGGAACTTTGTCCATTTGGACATTAATACAATTGAACTTTGTCCATTTGGACATTGATACAATTGAACTTTGTCGATTTGGACATTGATACAATTGAATTTTGTCCATTTGGACATTCATTCATTGGAACTTTGTCTTTGGACATTGATACAATTGAATTTTTTCCAAAATTTGACATTGATACAATTGAAATTTGCTCATTTGGACATTGAAACAATTGAACTTTGTCCATTTGGACATTGATGCAATTGAACTTTGTCCATTTAGACCTTCATTAATTGGAACTTTGTCCATTTGGACATTGATACAATTGAACTTTGTCCATTTGGACATTGATACAATTGAACTTTGTCCATTTGGACATTGATACAATTGAACTTTGTCCATTTGGACATTGATACAATTGAACTTTGTCCATTTGGACATTGATACAATTGAATTTTGTCCATTTGGACATTGATACAATTAAACTTTGTCGATTTGGACACTGATACAATTGAACTTTGTCCATTTGGACATTCATCCATTGGAACTTTGTCCATTTGGACATTGATACAATTGAACTTTGTCCATTTGGACATTGATACAATTGAACTTTGTCCATTTGGACATTGATACAATTGAACTTTGTCCATTTGGACATTGATACAATTGAACTTTGTCCATTTGGACATTGATACAATTAAACTTTGTCGATTTGGACATTGATACAATTGAACTTTGTCCATTTGGACATTCATCCATTGGAACTTTGTCCATTTGGACATTGATACAATTGAACTTTGTCCATTTGGACATTGATACAATTGAACTTTGTCCATTTGGACATTGATACAATTGAACTTTGTCCATTTGGACATTCATCCATTTGAACTTTATCCATTCGGTTATTGATCCATTTGAACTTTGTCCATTTGGACATTGATACAATTGAACTTTGTCCATTTGGACATTGATACAATTGAAATTTGTCCATTTGGACATTGATATAATTGAATTTTGTCCATTTGGACATTGATATAATTGAACTTTGTCCATTTGGACATTGATACAATTGAACTTTGTCCATTTAGACCTTCATTCATTGGAACTTTGTCCATTTGGACATTGATACAATTGAACTTTGTCCATTTGGACATTGATACAATTGAACTTTGTCCATTTGGACATTGATACAATTGAACTTTGTCCATTTGGACATTGATTCAATTGAATTTTGTCCATTTGGACATTGATATAATTGAACTTTGTCCATTTGGACATTGATACAATTGAATTTTGTCCATTTGGACATTCATCCATTGGAACTTTGTCCATTTGGACATTGATACAAATGAACTTTGTCCATTTGGACATTGATACAATTGAAATTTGTCCATTTGGACATTGATACAATTGAACTTTGTCCATTTGGACATTGATACAATTGAACTTTGTCCATTTGGACATTCATCCATTGGAACTTTGTCCATTTGGACATTGATACAATTGAACTTTGTCCATTTGGACATTGATACAATTGAATTTTGTCCATTTGGACACATCTCTATGTTATTCGGCTGACGGGAAATGTGTTTTAGCCGGAGGACAATCCAAGAATATCTGCATTTACAGTATTAACGAATCAGTACTTTTAAAGAAATTCCAAATCACATTAAACAAATCATTAGATGCAATGGGCGTAAGTATACAGTTTATTTTTACAAATTCCGTAAATTCACATTAACATAACATGTTATAACCTACATCCATGTAATGTTTTTATTTAGAAATTAATATTGAATATTTTCAGGATTTTGTGAGTCGGCGCAACCTGACGGAATTTGGAAATCTGATGCTTGTGGAGAAAAGGAGTGAATTAGAAGGAGGCGATGTTAAACTAAGGTTACCAGGGGTGAAGCAAGGCGACATGGCCGATAGAAACTTTAAACCAGAGGTTTGTTAAATAATATTATAGAATCAATCAGGCTCTTTTAGATGCCATTTTCTTTTTTGTTACATTAGCTCCACATAGGAGGCCCTGAGGAAAATAATTATCCTCGGGGCCTATGTCATCTTTAGGATGCTGTGTGGAGGGTATTTTTAGTAAAAGAAGGAGAAGGAGTGTGTCCAGGAGTGACAGACATATGAATTTGTGGTTATCGTGGTGTATAAATGAAAGATCTCTCCAACTCAGGTATAGTGTTTATTTATAAGTTGAAAGCTGATTTACACTCACAATATTTCACGTTTATTTATGCACAAATACTATGGAATGTTCGCGAAACTAGGTCGTAGTACTCGTAGGTAGCAGCTGTTGACGATAGTAAATACTGAATACTAATAATTATGCTCGCTGCGTCGGGCTTATTTATATTGTTCGGCTGGTGGCAACAGCAGGTAGTTAAATGGCAACTAAATCGAGGCCACTCGCTCGGTCTGGCCCTTTCCCGAAGTTTCGGCGGCGTGGCAATTATGCCTAGGCGGCAGACTTGAACCTTCTGGCGAGTTCTCATAATGTGAAAGACCGACTTGCGATATTATTGTCGTCGTTAGACAAGTAGGTGCTTGTAGTACGTAGGTTGCTCTGTTTTGATTTCGACTGCGAGTACGTACCTAAGTAGCAAGTACGTACCTAAGTAGCGTCGAGCTGCTTATTATTAATGAATTAATCTGGATTCTTCTGCTACAAATTCATGAATGCGTTGTTCCGAAAAAGCCCTGTTGGAGTGGTCAAAAGTTCTCCCTCAACCAGTCTCCTGATCTGGCCCACCATGCGTTTGGTGGACAGACGCGTCGCTCGCCAAGATCCGGATAAACCTCATCCCATGAACCCGGCAAGCCCTGTTAAGTCACCAAACGAACTGCTTGAGGTGACCTATGACAGATGTGTCGGTTATCCAATAAATGGTTCCGGAGCGGCGGTACCCATACCCGCCTCCCTAATTGAAATCCCTGCTTATTTCTTAGTTCTGTTCTGCACGATATCAGCCTTATAAATTTAATTTTATAGCAATGTAAATTATACTATTTTTAATTTAATCCTTTCAGGTGCGAGTATTCTGTGTACAATTCTCTCCCACTGGTCAGAGCTTCTCAGTGGCTACAACAGAAGGATTGATGCAGTATTCCCTGAACACAGGTGGAGTGTTCCAGCCGTTTGAACTTCAGCTCAATGCCACTCCTCAGATGGTGAAGGAGGCCCTCAATAAGCAGGAGTGGACGGAGGCCTTGATGGCCGCTCTGCAGCTGAATGAGATGAAAATCATTCAGGAGGCTGTTGAACGAGTATCTATCAGTGATAGTAAGTTTGCACAAACAGTTAATACTTTTGTATACCTATGGCTGCAAACCATCCCAAAATAAATCGAATCATTACAATAAATCAGTAACAATAGTAGAATTACATAGTGCTGTCGCTGTCACTTCCGTCTACTCTTATGTCGAGTCTAACTCGACATTTTAAAATATTTAAAAATGTTTAAATCTGATTTATTATATCCGAATTCTTTGTAACACAATCTAAAAACGTCAAATTCTTCATTAATTATTAATTATGAATTGGTGGCAGATAAATCAATAGTAATTAAGGACAAGCAAAGGGTTACATAAATAAAATTACACTGTTTCACATTACTTAGTATTTTCCATGCTCTGGAACAGATCTTTCCTGTTTGTTTCTTAAAAACCATCTATAAATGGAATATCACTAAATTATTATACAGGGTGTCCAGGGGTAAAGTGCGCTGACTTCGGTAGGTGATTATTTTACATGATGGTACAAGTAAAATGTATAAATAAGTTTTTTTAAATTCCAACTTTTTTTCCCATAATATTTTTCTGTAGAAGATTATTTATTTTCCCATATAAACAATTCAACTTTTCCCGCAGACACCTTGTTGTAACATCGAACTTGCAACCGATTTAGTTTTTAATACAAATAAATTAATTATTGTTTATTTATTAGTTTTTTTAATTTATTTCAGTCCAGCTTACTATTGCAAGTCTTCCCGATGAATACTTGCACCGGCTTCTCAAAGCGATTTCCACTTTGTTTGAGGACAGCCGCCACATAGAGTTATACCTGCATTGGATCAGCTATGCGACAACAATACACAATTCTCGTCTGCAGGGAATGTTCGCTATGCCCACACTTCTGGCTTTAGAAAAAACACTTTCTAGAAAATATCAACAGCTGTCTGAAATGTGAGTTCTTCCCGCACAATTAAACAGATAATATTTTGTTATTACTTGCTGACTCGATGATTGAATGCTTGTCTGTCGAATGGAGGCATCAAATGTTCATTTTTCTGAAATTGTGAAACTGGTGAAATTGACATTTGAACCCCAGATCTTAATTACAAATTTGTCTTTTTTTTTACAGCTGCGATTTTAACAAGTATACAATGCAATACATTCAGGATCTCGGGAAACGCAATCGACAGAATGAAGAACAAATGGAAGTAGATGAGCACCATTCGGGAAGTGAATCTAGTGGAAGAGGAACTGCTGATTCGGAGAGTGAAGAAGATGATGTTGATGAAGAATCTACTTGAATAGGCTACTTGCATCTTAATTAAAAAAATATATGAAAAGGCATTATGTATTGTGTAAAAAACTAAACATAAATTATATATTTTTTTACTTCTCAATCTCTATCTAGTATTTTTATTAATTTTATTAACCTGTTGTGTTTTTATTTTAAATTTTTTTACCATAATTATATCCAGGTACAACCTGGGTGAGCTTTATTGAAGGGAATTTGCTCCTCTGAGAATATTCTTAAATATAAAATACTAGGTGTGATATCTTAGATAGTAGTTTAAGAGGTTACTTATAGATGGCATTGGTAACAATAAGGCCATTCATACAAGGAGATACTTACAAGCGACTCGAGTTTGTCGTGTAGCATACATGCTGCTCGTGAGTGTCCTTCATACTATTTTGCTAGTGTTCGCACACAATGTTACGCATTGACTATTGGTTTGACGTCACTTGCACGCTGCTGATAGTACTGGTAGCACACTACACGTCTTGCATTCGCATCTACTACTCGTTTGTCAGAGATGATGTTCGAACACGATTTGAATGTTAAATTCATTCTGGAGGTAGGAAAATATCCATGTTTATATAACTATAATTTACCAGAATACATGTTGTGGATTGAGGTTCGAAAGAAAAGTCAATTTGACATCATTCTCATGTAGTTCCTTGGTGGCGACAAATGTCCTCCAATTAACATTTATTTCGTTGTTTGGATGAACCTTAAATCATCTTTATATCGTTTTTTATGCTTGTAAATATGTATGAAGACGAACAATATTATTGTCTTCGTCGCTAGAGTCCCTTGACATTGTATTAATTCCATGACTGCACTTAAAGAATGATCAAGTTCAGTATAATTCAGGCAGTGCCGTGTAAAGAAACCAGCTTTAAAGAGTAGCATATATTGGTAGGTTGCGTAACAGTCTTGTAAAAATCTTTGCGTACGAAGAACCAAAAGCTGTCTATAATGCAGGGATTGAGAGGTAAATACCATTGGAAATTATTAGATGTTGATTATTTAAAAAAATTTGCGAGACAACCCATAGATAACACTAAAAACGAATTGTTTCACAGAATTGGAAAATTCATCAAATTTCAATGTTAAAATACAAGTCATGGGGCGGTTGTTACGCCGTTTTTTATTTATTTTTATTTCAAAGAAAATTTGCATTGGATGATACATTTTGAATATTATTTCAACCGCCATGTGATGGATGCCTCTGTTATGGCGAGTGAATTTTACAGATTGAAGATTTTAATATTATTCATAATTATAGTGAGTTATACAATTCCGATTCAGTTAATATTTTATGTGATAAATAATTAATTAAACATTGACAAAATTGACTTCGATAAAAACAGAACGTAAATAGGAAACTTATAAATTTGATGAATTTTTCAAATTCTGTGAAACAACCCATCCTTGTCTAATACATAACTAATGATATCCACATAAAAAGCAATATTCTAGATAGTTATATGAATGTTTCCAATTAGTAGCATTATTTAAAGTAGGGTGATGAAGTTTACATGGGCTAAGTCTGTGTACTTAATTCGATTACAAGGCTGTCCGCTGGGAAACCTTAGAAAAACACTTCAATGTTTGTATCGATGAATATCCACTGTCATTTGTGCAGCTAACCTACAAACATCCAAAATGGTTGAAGGTATGGAAAATTTTCATTAACTTTCTTTGCAAATATTTAAAATTGAATAGTTATAAGCATTCAGATGGTGAAATAAAATACATTCTGAAGATTTTTTCATAAATTTATTGTGGTGTGTGTTGTTACATTAATTTACTTTATTAAAAAGATAAAAATCAGACGGTACTAGGTAGTAGCTCATATTAACTAATAATCTTCAATTGATTGTTAGTGTAAACTTCTGATTAGTGAAGACGTTCACTTCATACTTACATTTATCTAACGGCTTCCGTGGCCGAGTGGTTACAATCCTCGGCTACGAATTCGGAGGTCGCAAGTAAATTTTCTTTGATTACTTTTTTTCATTTTACAATTTATCAATTAAAAATAATATATTTTTACTATATTTAAAATATGTAAAACCACCGTTCAGAATTAAAATGTTGCTTCAAATAGCTTTGTTTGGTGACCAGGTCTGAATAGCCAGGTAGGTACTTCCCAACCTTCTTCTTCCCCATCACCTTCCCTTCCCCACTACCTTCCACCTCACAAAATACGCCAATTGCATATGCCGTAGTCTCACTGGCTCCAAACGGTTGAGATAGTTGAATAGTGACGTGTTTATGTATATAAATCTGTTTGGCAGTGATGGATCCAGGAGTGGCAAAGACAGGGGCCTATAAATACGAGGATACGACTCGCTATATCGGGGAATGGAACTCCCGAGGACAGAAGCACGGGATGGGACACCTGGTGTTGCCAGACGGTACTAGGTACGACGGAGCCTTTACTAATGGACTGTCTTCCGGCTTGGGTGTTATGACATTCCCCGATGGTGCCAAGTAAGTTTTAAAGTTTCTCGTACTAATAAACTGCCCTTAAACTTGCGTAGATTTCACATTTGTTTTTCATACAATAATTATTCGTTATTGATGACTTGTTAACAGATCACAACTGCTTTTGTTATCAGATTGTTTTACTGTGTGTGCATATTTTCGTTATGTCAATGTTTCTGTTTCATATTATGATTCTTAAACCTTAGTATTAAGGTATGTCAAAAAGCAGGAACCTGCCAGTGGTAGTTTAAAGGAGTTGACTGTAAATAAATTTCGTGTTATCGAGATGGGAAGTTTAGGTTAATAAATCCACCTACCCGAAGTTGGATCTGGTGATGCTAGTCCGCGTCCCACACTTTTTTTTGGTTTATGTGCTCGTTGTACGGAACGGCTATGGGAACTTTTACTTCTGTCATACTAACGAAGTGTGTTGAACAGCCAACAGCACTTGTAACTTTAAAAAAGAACTACGGTCCAAGTGAATATTTTTCACATCAACGTAAAACGGGGTTTAGAAATTAGTGCCACTTTCTAAAAGGAAATAATCCTACATCATATTCTAACTACCTCATTGTTTTATATTAGCGTGTAGAATGGCCATTGCATGGAAGTTTTTTTTTGATGTAGGTACATAATGAATTTATCAATGAAGCAATTTTAAGATGTTTAACTTCTCAAGCGCCAAAAGTACCCATTGGATAAAAAAATTGTATCCCTTGAGCGCTGGCGTATCCATATGGATTAGTTGACAGGAGCTCGGCATTCCGAAGTTCAATATAAATTAATTAAATTGAGTGGAAGAAACACACAGCATTAGCAAAAAAAAAAAAATTATGATAATTTTCCTGTAAATGTCAATTATCAAATTCTGGAGTCAAGCATAACCTCACACTGAATGTTCTAAAATTTTTTCCAAATCGGTGTTACTCAGTGTTGCCACAGTAACGTAAAATTTTAATGCCATTTTATTAAAATTCTAGACTTTCTTGGAAGACTTTATGTTGGAAAACGACTCAAGGACTTTATTTAGTCCTGGTGCGGTCACGTATTGTTGTTCCAAATAAAGGCAAACAGTCAGTGACAATAGAGTTTGAGGGGAAATGTGACACTATTAATAATTGGCCCAACCACCAGCTGATTGTAATCATGTTGTGTTTGTTTGATTAGATTTGAAGGCGAGTTCATGCAGGGGTGGTTCCACGGCCACGGGGTGTTTTGGAGAGCAGATGGAATGAAGTACGAAGGGGAATTCAGAGGAGGGAGGATTTGGGGTCTTGGTAATATTGTCTTTCTTATTTTAAATCTGATAGTTAATCCTTGAAAATTAATCCACATTTAAATCTGACATTGATGTCCAAATTGATAATAATTTACTTATCTATAAAGGATATTATAATCTATCTGTCTGAAATTTGCATAGTGTTTTTGCTGTGATAATTTCTAAGGTTCATTAGGAACTTTCAGCCCGCAAGATCATTCAATCCCAATATAAGCTGTGTAGCTGAGAAATAACCGTTTAAATAAAAAATAAGATGAGACATTATATTTTATATTATTATTCAATATTTTTTCACTGTGCAGTAAGAAAGTATTATGAAAAAGTAGGTTTTAAAACTCCGGCAAAGCCAGGTATCAAATTATTGTTATAAAAATGATTGTTAAGGTCTAAATTAACACATTAAATCTTTTGGATTGCAGGCATAGTCACATTCAGTGACGGAAGCAATGGATTCCCTAGAAACGAAGGTTTCTTCCAAGACTGTCGACTCATGAGAAAGAAACGATGTGCAGAAATAATTCAGCGTGCACAGAAAGTAGCATACATGGCCAGAGCGCAATGCCAACCTATTTAACAAACAAACATCGTATTATTTATATCTGGGATTCGTAAATCATTCCTAACTTATATAAGGTAGTTATAAATTGTTCGTCTGTTCACAAAAAGTATACCCAATTTAAGATACAAAACAAAAATATTAATTAACTATTGTATTGTTAACGAACTTATACCATGGTCTGTTACATTAAAATTTCGTAATAGTATCACCAGGCTTACCTTGCCAGGGCTCCTACCACATAGCAACTTGACGGACGTAAATATCTCGCTAACGAGGATAAAGAGAATCCGACGTACCGGCCCATAATACAGAAAAAAATGGCGAATATTATAGACCTGATGGCCCGGAACAAAGGTATTTTTTGCAATTGTCAAGGGCGTATAGCTGTAGCATTCACGTGGGAGGGTTGTTGGATTAATTTTTGTTGTGTTTTTCAGGAATGTAATCTACGAGCACTATTTTTTTTGCCTCTATATTATTTACTATACTTACTTGGTAATAGTATAACTAGGCTAATGACTTCTACGGGAGAGCACCTCGACGGGCAATATGAATCTTAGCTAGCCAGAGCAACTGACATACCGGCCCATAATAAACGCAAAAACAAGCAGAATATTTTCAGTTGCATAATATGTGATTGTTATACTAAAATCAGAAACAGTACTTGTTTTGAATGTCAGTATTTTATTTAGAAGTATTTTCAAAACATTTCTCTGGAATCGAATGTACCTAAAGCGAGAATGTTTTTTCAATATTTCTGACAGTTTACATATTTATTTATTTTCGAGTTAGCTTTATTTTTTATTTTTCACATCTTCGTGTGTGCTTTTATAAACATATACACAGCATTTTATAAACAATTTATAAACATATACACAGGTAGATTGTTTGGCAAACATAATCTTTCTTTAAATATTTCAATAAAGTGACAAAAAAGAAACATTAATAATTAATGTTTTATTCCACAGCAAATTCCGGCCTAAAGAAATATGTTTTTGAATATTCTTATTTCATTACTTATAATTGCAGCACTTTTCAAAATTATTCAAAAGGTTATAGAATTTAATAAAAATAAAAATAAAAAAACTGAAATATTGAGAAAGAATGCATCAAAAATGATCAGAACCATTGGTGTAAGTAAATCGTTTTGTAACAAGTTTATCGATTTATTTATACATGTTATCGTTTTAATTTTTTGTTACTACTATTGTTTTCAGCTATCTTTCCACAACCATGATCAAAAAGAACACTGTTTATACCACATTGGAACATGTCCAGAGACAATTAATTTTAAAATCGGAGGCAGCACGCCATTCCTGGTAAAAAAATAATATTTATTTTACAAAATTTAATAATATTTAGATATGTTGTGTTACTCATTTGCCACATCCTAGGACTAATTGATTATTATTTTGTTTTATTTGTTTACTGACATGTTATTTTTCAGAAAGCATGCGCCTCCGGGTGCAAAGAAATAGTGCTGTTAATGCTTAAAAAAGGTAAAGGAATAAAAATTTCTTATCTGGTATTTAAAAATATTTCCCTTGTGAAAATATTTTGCAGAGTTTCACAATAAGTTCTAATAGGTACGTAAATGTTGTGCTTAGATGCAGGCAATGTTTATCACTTAAATATATTTAGGTGCGGATATAAATACCACGACATCGAGAGGAGACACGCCATTATATCTTGCTGCGTGTGCCGTGATGACCAAAAATTTGATCGATTTTTCCATTTTGGATTTTCTGGTTGTAGCCGGTTAGTACTTATATTTACTTAACGTTAATTATAATTTACCGACTTGCAAACTTATCTGAGGGCATTTTAGGTCCACGGTGTAAGCTCAAGGTTCGAAAGAATATTAAACAAGGTTCGCTCATACATGGTGTAGATCGCTGATTGGTTAGAAAGTCGTAGCTTGAAGTCCGCATTTTACCGGGAGATTTGAATTGACTGCTGTATGACTTATTTATGTATTTACTAACTTACGGGAAGTTAATTGCAAGGAGAAATGTTACAATACAGCATAGGGCACCAAAACACTTATAATAATTAAAGAGAATGTCAAGTGAAGGTTTTGATGGATATGAGTCAATCATACTGTTAATAATTTACAAAATGCAGATGAGATCAAAGTCCGTCCTAAGTTTTTTCTGAAGAAGAAATAATTAATTTTACTACAAGTTCATCGTAAGAGTAATCGCCTCCTTCTAGGCCTAATTTCCATGCAATTCCCGTTAAGAAGCTATGCGGATTGTAATGATTTAGCAAACTATTTCAATATTTACCAAACTATAATGATCTGGATATGAGACAGGGAAAGTAATTTTATTCGTACGAAGAGTCTCAAAAGATGGTAGATAGAAAACGAATTTTATAAAATATATTATGATAAAACTATACTAACAGACCGAGCGATTAGTCATAATAGACCCGATATATTAAAATAGAAAATAAAACATTTTTTAACTTATTTCCACTTGTTTATTTTACCAGTACCGGTTTCATCCTATTATGGACATCTTCAGGCTGGCAATTGAAATTCTTTTGTTACAGAATTTATACAAAATTAGGTACACAATGTCAAGGTAGGTACATATGATTGGGTTATTAAATTACAATGGTTCTTTAAGGTTAATATGTCATAAATAAGAAATAATAATATAACAATGGTCACTTTCAAAAATAATAAAAAATGCTATAATTAATAATAAGTTTTCAAATGAAGCTCATACAATAAAATCAATTAAAAATAAAATTAAAGACAATAATTTAATTATCTCAAAAGCTGATAAAGGGAATAGCACAGTAATTCTACCAAAAAATATTTATATTGAAAAAGTGCAAAATGTACTAAACTCTAGTGATGTAATTTTATTGAATAAAGATCCAACCCCAAAATTTACCGCAGAAATAAATTCAATTCTTAGTACATGCAAAACACTTGTTAAAGATAAATTCCAAAAATCCTACCTCACTGTCATGAACCCCCAATGTCCACGATTGTATGGACAACCTAAAGTTCACAAATTAGATATACCAGTGAGACCCGTCGTAGCTTATAACTCAGCACCAGCCTACAAACTAGCAAAATACGCCAATAGAATCATTAAAAATACTTTAAATTTCAAACCAAAATATGGTATTAAAAATTGTTTACAACTAATACACCTGATAAAAGATATAAATATACCAAACAACGCCTCTCTAGTGTCATTTGACGTTGTTAGTCTATTCACAAGTGTACCTACAGATGAATTAAAAATAATAATCAATAACTACATGGAGAAATCCAACATAAATATTATAAAAAAGAGAGAAATTAATCAAATAATAAATGTGTGCATAAAACAAAACTTTTTTAGATTTGATAATAAATTCTATTTACAATCGAAAGGGTTGGCAATGGGTAGCCCAATCTCTCCAATTTTAGCAGAGATCATGATGGACCACTTAGAAGAGACCATTGAGAGGTTAGTGTCCTTTAAGAATGTTGTTTTCTATCGGAGATACGTGGATGACATTTTGATCGTATGGACTGGTACACAGAGGCAGCTGGATATCTTCATCAAGGAGATAAATCAAATCAATAGGTCGATTCAATTCACTATGGAGATAGGAGGAGATAGAATCAACTTTTTAGATGTAGGAATTAGGATTGTTAATAACAAGTTGGAATTTTCAATATACAGGAAGCCTACATATAGTGATAATATCATCCACAGCTCTTCGAGACATCACATCTCACACAAAATGTCGATATTCCATTGTCTAATCCATAGACTGTTACATGTACCATTGAATGATATAGATTACAATAATGAATTGAATGTTATCAAAGCTATTGCGGTGAATAATGGTTACGATAGCGGAATAATAGATAATTTAATAAAAAAGAAAAATAAAAAACTCACTATAACTTCAATTACATATGGCCTTACACCAGAAAATGAAATTGAAACAAAACAATGGTGTAAAATACCATACCTTGGGAAAGTATCAAATAAAGTTTCGAAATTGATAGACAGTGACAAGAAGTGTAAGACATCTTTTTGTAGCGTGAATTCTTTGGGTAAGATATTAATAAACAATAAGGATAAGAGAGATAAATTGGAGAACTCTGGAATTTACCAAGTGAATTGCTCGAATTGCCCTGCATGTTACGTGGGACAGACAGGAAGAGCAGTATCGACCCGTATAAAGGAGCATTTCGCATGTTGGGTAAATCGAAAGGGAGATTTATCGAACGTAGCCTTGCATTTGCTAGAGAACCAACATACTTTTGACAAGGATAGAGATGTCAAGGTTCTTCACGTTTGTGAAAAGGGACAGAAATTAGACAGATTAGAATTACTAGAAATTAATCGCCTAACGAAGAAAATTGATCGTAAATATGTCATGAATAAACAGTTGGAACATGGTGCTCAGTCACCATTAATATATCCATTGTAATTAATTTTAATAATGTTACCTTAGACTCTGAGGTAACATTTTATTCTAAGTAATTTGCGATGTATGTATTGATGATTATTGAACATTTTGATATTCATGACTTATTTACCTTAAATAACAGTTGTGTAATTTAATTATGTAATCTTCTGATCCTTTGTTACAAACGTTAAGAGTTTTGACATCTCTATCTTGATAGAAATAATTTTTGTTTTCTGGTAAATGCAAAATTATGTTCAATAGATCATAATCCCCCCCCCCCCACTTTTTGATTTGCTCAACTAAGGAGGTGTTCTTTTGTACAGTTTGATTCTTCTCTTCCGGATTGTCCTGCATGGTATGCAGGAAAATTCATTATTTTATTTACTAAATTATCGATTATTCTGCTATAGTGACCATTGTTATATTATTATTTCTTAAAATTAAACAGTAACTTTGTGTTTACAAAGTTACTGTTTAATTTTAAATTATAATGTCACATCACAAAGTAACAGCTTCATATGAAGAAATATTATTTCTTATTTATGACATATTAACCTTAAAGAACCATTGTAATTTAATAACCCAATCATATGTACCTACCTTGACATTGTGTACCTAATTTTGTATAAATTCTGTAACAAAAGAATTTCAATTGCCAGCCTGAAGATGTCCATAATAGGATGAAACCGGTAGTGGTAAAATAAACAAGTGGAAATAAGTTAAAAAATGTTTTATTTTCTATTTTAATAATATATAATTCCACCAAGTATAACAGTATAATAAATAAAGTCATAAAAGACCCGATATAGTTTTACATGACAAAATTAAAAAAATAACTTATATCATTGATGTCGCTATACCAAATTCCTGTAATATTCAAAAATCTGTTAGCGAAAAATTAAGAAAATACACAGATTTAGGAAATGAAATAAAAAGAATTTGGCATTCTCAGACTATAAAAATATTACCATTCGTTATTTCGGCTACTGGCATTATACCTAGCTCTCTAATTAAAAATTTAGGCGTATTAGATCTTTCAAAAAATTATATATAAAGATGCAAAAGTCGGTCATTTTGAATACATGTAGGATAACAAAAGATTTTTTAAATATTTATGTTGAGGGATCAGTAGGATTTATAGGCCCTGTTAGAATTTCTACCGAGCCGAACCCTCTGATATGAAAATATCTGGAGTCGGTGAATTATTTTCCCATTTGATCTCTTGTGAGTTGACGTGTTGTTCTTGTATTTATTTTGCTTATATAATGCACTTACATAATGTTGATTGACTAGATCAGGGCTGTCCAAACCACGGCCCGCGGGCCGCGGTTTAGATTATTGCGGCCCATTGAACCTTTTTTTAACCGACTTCAAAAAAAAGTCCGGTTCGGTTACACCGACTACAAAGAGGTCTGTAGGTGTACCCACTGCATATAATAATACTTTATTAACTTCACTTGTATGTATGTTTGTTTGCTTGCTTGCTTGCTTGTTTGCTTGCTTGTATGTAACTCTCCTGCTGCCTTCCTCGGCCCTAGTGGTAGCCGTTTCTCAGGCTCCCTCTCCGGAATAAAAGTTACCTGTTAGAACCATAGTCGGTAATAAAGAAACTACCATTAAATAAATATAGTTTAAAGAAACTAAAAAAACACGCTTTTGTAGCATACGAAACTAAAAAGTGAAAAATAAATATAGTTTAAAAAAACTAAAAAACACGCTTTTAAATAATATCGAACTAAAAACTTCAAAATTATTTTTAAAATAAGCTTAAAGCAATAATGAATGAAAAATGATAGTATTATTGTGAAAAAGCGTCGGGCGCACGATATACGAAAAATATGGCACAAAGCGCCCACGCTTTTTAACAATAATACTATCATTTTTCATTCATTATTGCTTTAAGCTTATTTTAAAAATTATTTTGAAGTTTTTAGTTCGATATTATTTAAAAGCGTGTTTTTTAGTTTTTTTAAACTATATTTATTTTAATTAATAATTGCTTTAACTTAGTCCTTTATTTATTTCGGTAATTTTTGGATAGGGCCTGACATGCTTATTACGAATATTTTTTAGAAAAAAACTTTATAATCGCCTTAATTACTATAAAAGAACACTTTTTGCATTTCGGGCGGCGGAAAATTATGAATTTAAATTTTCAATTGCGTTAACCAAAATTCACTTCGCGAATCGATGCAGCGGCAATCAGCTGCCATTAGGTACGTCACTGTTATGTTGGTATCCCTGATACATTGATTTGTATCACAAACCATGTTACACAAACCTAGCGTAGCCGGTAAACTAGTTGAAAACTGGGATGTTTTTCTTGCCTTGACGCGAGCAGGCGTTATTAAGGGGCACTTTCCTTTGTATCACAAACCATATTGAAGATAGCAACGGTCGTATTTAGCTCTTGAATGCATCAGTGATACCAACATAACAGTGCGTTCCTAATGGCGTCGCGTTGTCGCCACATCGATTCGCGAAGTGAATTTTGGTTTTATGCAATTGAAAATCAAAATGCATAATTTTCCGCCGCCCGAAATGCAAAAAGTGTTCTTTTATAGTAATTAAGGCGAATATAAAGTTTTTTTCTAAAAATTATTCGTAATAAGCGTGTCAGGCCCTATCCAAAATTTACCTTTATTTCTTGTCACATTTTGTATGAAAGCAATTATTATTCAGATTTTAGTTCATTATCTTCTTTGTTCGAAGTTTTAAATACATTAATGAGCAAACTATTTTTCTCGCGACGAAATTCAAACGTTTTGGGTATGTTCGATCACGTCGCTCACATCACTATTGACTCGAGAATTCGGGGAATTCCCCGAACTCAAAATAGGTACCTACCGCGCATCGTTCATTGGGCATTTGTTTGTCACTTGTCATTCAACGCAATGAAAGTTTTGATTGCGCAAGGTTACTCTCAGGTTATTAAAGACTTTTACATTATTTTAAAGTTTGGTATTACGTTGTTCGCTTTGTGTTTGAGTATATTGAACTTTTCATCATGTCTACAAAGAAGAGGAAGTTAAGTGAAGAAAATCGTACATTCAATGCGAAATGGGAGTTAGACTACTTTATCTCCAACAATAACAATAAAATTCAGTGTTTGATTTGTATGCAAGTTTTATCTGTAAGTAAAGAATATAATGTTAAGCGACACTATACTTCTTTACATGAAGAAAAGTATAAAAAACATGTCGGTGAAGCAAGAAAAGTTATGGTGGCTGAGTACAAAAAAAAACTAATACAGCAAACAAGTATGTTTTCAAAAGTAAGTACTGAGAATGAACAAAGCTTGGCTGCCTCATATGAAGTTTCATTACAATTAGCCAGAGCAAAAAAACCATTTAGTGATGGAGTTTTAATAAAAAAATGCGCAGTTGAAATGGCTAAACGCTTTATGCAGCCGAAATTAGCGGAAAAGTTTGAATCTGTTGCATTATCTCATCAAACGGTGGCGCGACGAATAGAGGACATGGGTAATTATATTACAAAAAAAATATGTGATTACTTTGTAGATTGCGAATACTATTCAATATGTTTGGATGAAAGTACCGACCAGACCGATGTCAGTCAATTAATAATCTTTATACGTTGCATTTCCAAAGATTTTACAATCACGGAAGAAATGCTGGATTTAATACCATTTCATGGAACAACTAAAGGCAGTGATATATTTGAAGCGGTTAACAAAACTATAGTAGAATATGGAGGATTTCGTAAGTGTTCTTGTATTGTGACCGATGGGGCAAAAGCTATGACCGGGACAGTGACAGGATTCGCGGGACTTCTAACACAAAATGGCATTGATTGCCCGTTGTTGCATTGTATTATACATCAGGAAGCCTTGTGTGGAAAATCTTTGCGTCAAATGAATGCTATGAAAGTTGTTATAAGGATAACCAATTTGATTAGAGGTGGAAACAGGGCATTGACACATAGAAAATTTAGAGACTTTTTAAGTGAAATCGATGCAAACTATGGAGATTTACTATTGCATTCGGAAATCAGATGGCTAAGTGCTGGCCAGTGCTTGCAACGCTTTTTCGCCTTAAGAAAAGAAATACCTTTATTTCTAAAAAATGAGATATCATCTGACACTTCTGAACTACAAGATAAAATGCAAGATCCTCAGTTTCTGGCTGATCTTGCGTTTTTAACTGATATGACGCAACACTTGAATGAATTTAATTTAAAATTGCAAGGTAAAAACCTCAATATAGCCAACATGTACGGAAATGTGAATGGATTCAGAAGTAAACTGAAATTGTTCAAAACGTCTCTACAACAGCCGGCCAACTACCGCCCCATAGCGATCACATCAGTTCTGTCCAAAGTGATGGAACGTGTGATCAACGACAAACTGCTCACATACCTCGAGAAGAACAAAATTATCAACGACCGTCAATACGGATTCCGGCGGAACCGCTCGTGCGGTGATCTTCTCGCGTATGTGACGCATGTTTGGGGGCGGTGCCTGGAACGTCACGGTGAGACCCAAACGGTCGCACTAGACATATCCAAGGCCTTTGACCGGGTCTGGCACCGAGGACTTGTCAACAAATTGCATTCTTACGGACTTCCCGCATCCCTGTGTACGTGGATTGCTGACTTTTTAAGGGATAGGTCGATTCAGGCGGTTGCTGACGGTTTCACCTCTTCCTCGCACTCCATAAATGCTGGCGTCCCACAGGGATCGGTTCTGTCTCCGACTTTGTTTTTGTTGCACATCAATGACCTTTTGACATGTGCACCGATTCATTGTTACGCGGATGACAGTACAGTTCATGATAGCTTTTTGTTTGACAAGCCCCCAAAGGGCACACAAACTCCAACGGCTCGGAGGGCTTTGAAGCAGAGAATGGACGGTTATCTCGAGAGTATTTCCTCCTGGGGTAAAAATAATCTCGTCGAATTTAATGTTTCAAAGACCCAATCCTGTCTGATTACGTCTAAAAGGGATCCAAATGATAATCTAGTCTCCTTCAACGGAAGCAATCTTCCGAACAGGCCTTCCATTGATATGCTTGGTGTAACTATAAGTGACCAGCTCAGGTACGGGGGCTCCATCGAAGCCAGAGTAAAGTTGGCCTCTCAGAAGCTGGGCGTACTGTACAGGGCCCGCAGATACTTTAATAGTACACAACTGCTCACCCTGTACAAATCGCAAGTGCGCCCTACTGTCGAATTTGGCAGCCATCTCTGGTCTGGAGCCCCAAAATACCTGAAAAAAACCCTTGACTCTGTGCAGAAACGGGCGGTCCGTTTGATAGATTCCCCAATCTTAACAAACGGACTCTTTAGAGCACAGGCGTCAGGTAGGTATGCTGTCCTTGTTCTATCGGTATTACAATGGAAGATGCTCTGAGGAACTAGCGTCATTGATCCCTTCGGCACCGGTGCGTAGCCGGGATACACGCCAAACGCGCGCCCAACATTTGTACACAGTTGACACTTGTCACATGAGAACGGGTCGCTTCTACGATTCGTTCTTAAGTTCAACAGCTCGGCTGTGGAACGAACTGCCGGCCTCTGTGTTTCCTCCCTCCTACAACATGGGACTCTTCAAGACCCATGTTCACTCCTTCCTCTCCACAAAAAGACCCTCCACACAGCATCCCCAAAGATGACATAGGCCCTGAGGGAAATTATTTTCTTCAGGGCCTCCTGTGTGGAGTAAATATAAAAAAAAAAAAAAAAAAAAAAAAAAAAAAATGATTTTTCTTTTTTTTCAAGTTGTAAAGAACATTATTTAGAGATGAAAAATTTTGAAGAATGTAATTTTTTGGACCACCTCAAATACATGGACGAAA
Source organism: Hesperophylax consimilis (assembly GCF_061612785.1). NCBI lineage: Eukaryota > Metazoa > Arthropoda > Insecta > Trichoptera > Limnephilidae > Hesperophylax > Hesperophylax consimilis. The sequence goes on from NC_142858.1 coordinate 36,442, forward strand.
TAATCGTCGAATTTGAGCGGCGTTTTGCAGATTTTAAAAAAATTGAGAGTGATATAGCTCTCTTTACTCATCCATTAACGATCGCAGTTGCGAGTGTGAAGATTGATTATCAATTGGAACTGTGTGATCTGCAATCAGACCCCTTTTACAAGGGCAGAACAGAAACAGGAATTGATTTTTTTAAGCTCCTCGCTGAACGTTTCCCGAAACTGACGAATTTCGGGCAAAAAATGGGCTCGATGATGGGCAGTACCTACCTTTGTGAAAGTGCATATTCAACAATGAAGTTTATTAAATCGAAATACAGGTCTTCATTGACAGATACTTCACAACCTGTTGAATGCCCGGAAATTCCAAGCTTTTTTGAAAAAAGCCGCGCGCAAATTACTCTCCTGCCTTTTGGTCAAACATCCGTTTAAAAACAAAGAAATTGTTTATTTTGCGATTGTTTTCTGTTTATCAGATAATGTATCTTATTATTCATATATATTACATGATAATATTGTTACAAGTTTTCCCAGAATAGCTAACTTTAACAAAAAAAAGTGTAAAAATTTTCCCATTCGGCAAACAAATGTAAAAAAAATATATTCATAAGAAAATTAACTGATTTTTTTATTTCTACACAAACCTGAATAAACCCCTCGTGAAAAAAAATAATCCAAAGGTTTTTTCGAAGAAGTAATGCCATTGACACTTCTTTGAAAATGTAAAATATTTTCATTTATTCAAAAAAAAAATCAAACGTCAAGTGTCCACTTAAAAATTTTTTGTGTCGTATTTTATAAGTATATGATAACAATTCTTCCAGATTTCGGTAGTTTATACAACTGTTGTTACTAATAATATTATTTTGTACAAGAAACCTGTAAATAAATAATGCTAATAATAAAATTATTCATTAGGACGTAAAAATTTTGACATTTCTTACGAAGTAAATTTTCATCACTTTTCTTGGGTGAAATATTATAAAAATTACATCAAAATAATGTAGATAAAACTATCTTTCTGATGATACCTCAAATCTATTATTTCCACAATCAATTTATATAAAAAATAATGAAAGAAGTAAGAGGTTACCTTATAAAAATTCGCGACGTTTCTGCATTGTTGTCAATTCGCCCGCTATAAATGGCCGCCGGCATCCGTGTACAGATGTGTTCGAAAGAACAGGGTGACAAAAAAATCATGACTCGAGGAATAAAAATAAAATTTGCTAATATTTTTTTATTAATATTTATTTATTTATTTAAATACGTTTTTTTTTAAATTCAGATACTGTGTGGTTCAAAATAAATAAGAAAAAAAAATCATCATATTTATTTCAGTTTTAGAACAGGTACATGAAACACGTTTTTTTAATCTTTGGTCGAGAGACTGCGAAAAAAATCATTTTTCACATACATAAATTTATTATTATAATATTCAAATTTTTAGACACTGTTTCTGTCCTCCTCAAAAGTGGAAGATACAATGAATGGAAACGAAAATTCAAACAATGCAAAGATGCACAATGCACTTGTTTCAGTAAACATTTTTATTCAAATAATGCACAAATACACCCATTCAATAAATATTTAAAACCATAAATAACAACAACCAGTACCAAATTACAATCACAGATAACAAAATCCAAGTAACAAATGATAACACACATTCAACAAATAACAACCGCAACCAACATTCAAAGAACAATAACATTATAACAAACAATAACATTATGACAAACAATAACATTATAACAAACAATAACATTATAACAAACAATAACATTATAACAAACAACAACACTAATGCAAGAAATAGCGATACAATTCCTGAACTGTAATTATGGGACTGCCACTATTAGGTATGATGAATTTCCTCTTCATGGCAATTTTTAAAATTTTGTATAAAAAAAAGAATCTAAATGGAAAAAAACGATTTGAAAAAATAAATTATAAATGTTCTAGAGTGTGGTATTGTTTAAAACACCCCCCAATGCAAAGGAAAACATCGCACGCTACGCAAATCGTAGAAACATCCTTGCGTATTTTACGATGTGAACATAGTAAGCACCTTCTGCGAATGCGTCGATTCTTACTGTCCATCTTTGGGGTTTCATCTGGAAAATGGTCAAGAGAACGATTTAATCTAAGAGTGGCTCCGACGATGGAAGCGCTCGGTGCGGGTTTAATCAAAGAGGGATAGTGTCGCTCTACAAGCTCAGATGCCAATTTCATCCTGAATGCGCGGTGCAATATTGGCTTCCCTGGGTCTTCTTGGTGAAGCTGCCTAAATATCACCATGCTATTCAGGATGCTGACATTGAGCAGGCGACGAAATACCTTAATGTACCATTTGTAACCCCGCGTTCTCTCCATGCGGTAAGTGGATAACAGCGAATCTTTGGTATCCACTCCCCCCATGAAGCGATTGTACTGGACCACAGATAGAGGGATTTGGTATTTCTCTAACCCTCTTTTACCCTCAACCGTGTCGCTGTTGTGGTAGGTAGACACCATGGTGACAATTTTAATGTCATTCCAGGCAACGACTGACATGTCACCATAGTGTCTACCAATGATAGTAAGCCGTGGCACACTCTTCTTCATGCTTTTAATGATTTGAGGTACCATCTTTCGGCGGCGATTGAGGGTACCGATAAGATCGGTATTCCTTTGTTTCAGGTACCTAGTCAATGGCATGCTATTATAAAAATTGTCCATGTAGAGGCAGTACCCTTTGTCAAAGAGCCCCTCCATGAGTTTGAGTACAACTTTTGAAGTTTTACCCGAAAACCCAAGATGGTTCTCTTCGACTTCTGTATTCTTCCCCGCATACATAATAAAGCGGTACAAGTACCCTGTTGACGATTCGCACAGCTCATAGGTTTTAATGCCGAACCGAGCCGCCTTAGTGCGAATGCACTGCTTGAAACCTAGGCGACCCTTCCAGAGCAACAGGGACTCGTCTATGCTAATATCTTCGTAGGGAGTATACAGACTGGAAAACTTTTCATTCATTATATCCAATAGTGGTTTAACTTTTGCAAGCTTGTTTTGGTAACCGACTTTAGAAATTGTGTTATTGTCAACAAAGTGTAGGAACCGAATTATCAGAAGAAACCTATTACGCGACATTAGAGTCCTAAATTTAGGCATCTCTAAAATGTCTGTTGTCCAGTATTCTGATAACTGAGCTCTGTAACAAATGGACATGTATATAAGCATCGCGAAGAATACATACAGTTCAGCGACTGTAACATCTTGCCAGTCCTTCAGCCTGGAATAAGTTGTTAAATCCAACAGTCCATCCTCAGTGTTCACCTCGTCCAGTGCGCTCCATGCTTGCCTATTGGTCTCCTCCACGATATAGGACATTGTTTCCAAGTCCCATATTTTGGAGAAGATGTCATATGGAGATGTAGCGACTGTCGGAGGGAACACGTCGGGTGATGGGCCAGGTTGAAGGACGGCAAAATGCTCACGCTGACCCGTGAAGGTGGAGAAATCCTCGGACCAGGTGAAGGTCTGCTCCTCTGGATTCTCCTCCTCCCCCTCCTCCAAAGGCTCCAACTCATCCTCAGGAACATCCATATCCACCATTGACGGAAGTTCTACATCACCGGCGAGGGATTCATCCTCGCTATCAGTGAATCCGTAGAACTCCGCAACGATGTGGTCGGTTTCCTATAGACAGAAAGAAAAGAAAAAAAATATATATACAGCTATGTAAAGCGTCCTTGAGGTAATACAAGACAAAAATGGCGCTGTAAAAGTTAGCCAAGTGTTATTATAATTACCTGAGTATTTGGAGCCCGATGCGTAGAGGAGGTTGATGGTCTCGGGTCAGCCTGCCATCCCGGAATCTGAAACTGTAAACATTAATTGTTACACGAATGTCTTTCAATTTTGGAAAGGATGAAGCGTACAACCACTATAGAACTACTACTAATACACAACATACCGTCGCAATGACTGCAAATCTTTCTTCTGTAGTGTCTTCCTCCGTTGACACGCTTGGAATCTCCATTCTATAACAATAGAAACAATCATGTATATCATTATATAATATAATCATCAATACGCCTGTATTTATAAATATTTTATACCTAAACAAAAAAAAGTTTGTTAGTACTTTTTTGCACACCCTATATAACTGATCTAATTTTGTGATATTTATCACTATTTTTATAAATAAAAAATAATATTTCTAATAAAAATTATTCGAAATAAATATTTCTAATAAATCATGTATTTTTTAAGAACCCTGTACGTCCCATACAAAATTTGAATTTGTAAAAAACGTTGATATCTGCGCGCGCAGCTAGGCGCACGCGCAAATGTCATTTCAAGATGGCCTCTCACACATACATATAAACAGTTCACGTGTATTTGTGCAGGTTTCCGATGTCTCGTATTTATTTAATTAAAAAATATTAACTAAATATTGACGAAACTAGGGCTTTTATACACAATCTCAATAGTTTTCGTTACATAATAATGTACAATCCTTATTAGATTATGCAATATTTACGTAAATATCGATAGAGAAACATAAAAATATTTGTTGGCAGATTTTTAGCGGTCGGAGACATCGGAATATCATTTTTAGTAAAATATTTACTAAATATGGACAAATCGAAGGCTGTGTTATATGTTCTCAATTGATTTATCTGCAAAATGAGATACGAAACAAAGCAAATCACACAATATATGATCCAACATAGCTAGAAATAAAACGAACATTTTTATCACGAAAACATGGCTTATACTTTGACGTAATATTTTGTCGGTTATTTTGAGTTTTCGTATTTTAAATTTACCGAAACACATGCCGTGAACAATAAACTATGTATAAAAAAAACATTACTTACGTTTTATTGATCAATTACTTCGTTTTGGCACTTTAAAATAGAACCGCGATGCGACACCTGCGACCATAAATATACCACTCTCTAGATCGATATCTTCCGGCTTTTTGTATCCAACAGAATTATACAGTACTTAACCACAGATATACAAGCAGTACCTACCGTGCGGAGCAAAACAGTAGACAAGGTAGAGGAAACTCAAGGCCATTTTAAAAAAGATGCGACCATAGACAACATAATTGCTCTCAGCCTACTCTATTCATTCACTAGCCCAAAAAAACTATTATAAAAATAAAAATGTCCTTGAAGCAGAAAAATGTCGAAATGTTTTCCAAGGGCAAGGTTCATCTGACTAAGAAAATAAACTTTTACAATGCATTTCCTTAAGATGAAACTTGTTAATCTGAGAAGAAGAAACCCAAAATGACAAGAAATTTGCAAAAACACTGAAGAAAATTTCCAAAATATGATTGTCCGACAGTACGACGAAAAATTCCGACATTTTTCAGCCTCATGAACTCATGGTTACATATGTTTAAAAATCTTTAATTTCACCAAAACAATAAGATAATACAGGATAACACTAATCAATAACATGAATAAGTTTATCGATATAATAAATAACATTTATACGTTGTGGAGGAAGACATAATGTCAAGTATGAAGCATTGTTCAAAAAACCGAACGAATAACCTAAAACTGTTAATTCACTTTAAACTTGAACTTACGTAGGTAGGTTGAATATAATATGTTTGTAACTCGCTAACACTATACTGGCTTATATTGTATTTTTATCACGAACAACTTTAACACGCAATATTTTCGACGGAAATGATAGTATTTCGGCAGAAAATGACAACCCGCGTGTATAAATAAACCACTGTCATTTTGTTTGAATGAACTGTCAAACGTCAAAATTCCGTCATCTCTTTCTGTTACACGAGTCATTATGGTAGAGAGCGAGAGATCAAACCAATCCTTCTGTTCTCACCAATGAGATCTGAGCTTTTAGCCATATTATTCGTTTTCTATAAGAATTTTGAGGTGGGCGTGGCGGTTTCAAATGAGTTTCGAGGCCAAAGCTTAGTTAAATGCCCCTGCCTGCGACAGTTATTATTTGTTGAGTGGCATCCCATAGAAAATTTAAAATGTAGATGTCGAAGGAGCTACAAGTGTTTCCAGAATATGATGCTTAAAGAACGAGAATAGCCCAAGCGATTGAGACCTTGTTTTCCATACAAATTCTTTGTACATAAGGGTTAAAATCGCATATAATTTTTTTTTTTTTTTTTTTTTAAGTTGTATGGGCCGCGCATATGCGGTCCCGGCATACGAGGTACATGCACTGCGCCTAGCTACCACTAGTATTGAGGTTGATGTTGACAGAATTGTAAAAGACAAATTAATGAAAAAGTAGATAATAAAATAACGATATTACGTATTATTACCAGTATTTTATTTTTATAAATATTTTGCGGCCCACCAATGTATTTAGTCTTTTTTATTGGCCCTGGGTCCCATCTAGTTTGGACACCCCTGGACTAGATGATCATTTGTGGAAAAGTGAGTGGAAGGGTTTAGTTTTTCCTATGGGGAAGATTTAACCCGGACAACAAAATCGGAAGCATAAAAAAAATAAACCTTAACTAATTATTATATACCGTTCCTGTTTATAAATGATATTGTAAATATATTTGATGAAGATATTATTGCGTTACTTTTCGCAGATGATCTAAAAATATTTAAAATAATCAAAAGCGCTGAAGATTGTATCTGTCTACAAAATAATTTGAACAGGTTAATTAATTGGTGTTCTCTTAACAAACTTCATCTGAACATAAATAAGTGTTATTCAATAATATTTTACAGAATAAATCAACCACAGACATAGGAATTAATAGACGAGAAGATAATGGCGAGGGGTAAAATCAACTGTTGAAGAACGAAGGGGGTAAAGCTGACTGTGATTCGTCAATAAATCAATCTGACAGTAAATAGGCATCTCGCATTATAATATCACCATTTAGTTCTTAAAATTAAAATCTGCTTTTGAATGAATAGACATTTTTACATGGGAGCGCAAATTACTCGCCACGTTATGAACAAATTTGCGAAGTCCAAATTCGGCAAAAAATTTCTTCTATTTTCAGAGTCGAATATTTCGTTTAAGTATTTAGTTAAGACACTTTTATAAATGTTCATAATTTACTTCTCAGCAACCAACCAGCTTTGTGTTTCGCGTCCAGACGTTTCTCGATGTGATAGTATATGTTTCTACAACTGATCCATATTATACGATGTGAATATGCTTAAAATAAAGTAAAATAATGCTTATATATGGAATGTAATACGACAATTGGGTTTATTCTCTTTTTCACATCTATTTTTACAAGTTTTCATATCACAAGTCAACATTTTGCCGTGTTATTTCGTAAAATGAACCGATGATGCCTCGACCATAGTTCGCACAAGAATGATGACGTCACGTTTTCAAATTTCACTTGAGGCCATACGCGAGCACAGCCGGCTCCAATGGAACCGGTATGGGGAGTGGGGATAATACGCTTTTAATCACTTAGGGCAGGTCTACTAATATTCATATGTCTATGAAATCAACCAATTATTCATTCATATAAACTCAATAACTCAATCCTTAACTCTGTCGAACAAATTAACGACCTGGGGATAACTTTCGACTCTAAATTAAACTTAATATCGCATATAAATAATATTAATAATAAAGGAATGAAAATGCTAGGCTTCATTCTTCGAAATTCCAGAGGTTTCAAGAATATTTCAACATTAAAAATTTTGTATACATCCCTGGTTCGTAGTCAAGTCGAATATAACTCCTCGATCTGGTCCCCCCACTACAAATTACATTCAGATTCAATCGAAAAAAATCAACATAAATTCCTAAGACACATTAATTTTAAACTCGGTATTCTCATTGAAAAATTGATGAAAAATCTAAATTTATTAAAACTCTCAGATCGAAGAATTATATCCGACTTAATATTTATGTTCAAAATTGTAAATGGTAGTATAGACAGTCCTGATTTAATTAACCTCATTGAATTTCATATACCCACGAGAGCTACTCGTTCTAAAATTTTGTTTAAATGCAACAATATCAGGACTGAGTATTCCAAACACTCGCTTGTACCTAGGTTGCATGAAGTTAGTAATAGATACGCAGATGTGGCAGATCTATTTAACTGCACGCAGGATGGAATCATATGGTTGCAGCCAAATTTGCAGCATCGAGACGCGACTTTCTTTCATGGCTCGAGGCCGGAAAACCCACTCTCAGGGCCGGCTGCCGAAGGCAGGAAGAAGTACCGATCGATTTTCAAAGTAGCTCTGAAAAAATGCCAACAAAGAGAAATTTAACAGCGAATGGATGGTATTGCCACCTCACTAATAAATAAAGATTTCTATAAATTTTGGCAAAAAACCTCTTCGAATCAATGAATTTCGTAACTTCCCCTCCATGGCAGGTGAAGAAGTAGCAGAAAAATCTCTGAATGTAAATTTTAGTTTGAAAACCGAAGGTAATATTACCACTAACAGCATTACTCCACATATGGTAGAAAGAGCTGTAAGAGAAATGGCTGCAGGAAAAGCCACAGGACATGACTCAATAGCTCTTGAGCACATTAAGTATGCTGGGCCAGCGATACATATTATCCTAGCAAAACTATTTTCAAATATTATGCGTTATAGGTACATCCCGAACGAAATGACAAAAACGGTAATTATACCCATAATTAAATCTAATAAACTTGATCCATCCGTTATCAATAACTACCGACCGATTTCACTCTCGACCGCACTGGCAAGAATATTTGAAAAAATTTTATCGACGGTCGTAACAGACCATCTAAAGACAGAGGATAACCAGTTCGGATTTAAATCTGCACTGTCAACATCTATGGCAATATATTCCAAGAAACCATCAGCTATTATAAACAAAGGAAAAAGCCAATCTATACCTGCTTTCTAGATCTAAGCAAAGCGTTTGGTCGTGTTTGTCACAATAAACTCTGGGAAAAACTCAGGAAACGAGCAGTTTCGGAAGATATAATAGCGATTCTTTCAATTTGTCACACGCAGCAAGAAAATGTGGTGAAATGGTCTGGCGAATTATCCAACCCATTTTATTTGAAAAGTGGCGTAATGCAAGGAGGAAGCATGTCTCCAACACTGTTTAATATATATACTGATGAATTAATTCAAAGACAGTAAGATAGGTTGCCATGTTCAAGGAGTATGTGTAAACAATATTAATTACGCAGATGATATGGTTATTCTAGCACCGTCACTTAGGGCAGTGTTCCGCAAACTTTTTATGTTCACGGTACACCTAACTAATCAAGAAATTTTAACGGTACACCAAAGAAAAAAAAACAAGGTTAATTTTGGATAGGATTGGCTAGGCTTATTACGAATTACGGCGAACTTTGAGGTTAAACTACGAAAGCTGCATGTCATCATAATTTAAAAAAACATCCCAGGTTTTGAATGGTTTGTTTGGCAAAGCAGGGTTTGTCTAGCCGGGTTTGTGTAATTATGATTGATGTTTATCACATAACAGTGACAGAATGACCGCGAACTGTCACCGAATCGGTTCGAGAAGTGAATTTTAATTTTACGCAATTGATAATTAAAATGCATCTTTTTCCGCCGCCACCAAGCCAAAAAGTTTCCTTTTATAGTAATTACGGCATATCTAATTTTTTTTTCTAAAAATTATTCGTAATTAACGTGGCCACTCCGAACCAAAATTTACCAAAAAAAATATTTTATTAATATTTATTATTAAAATCAATATAACATGAAAAGATGTTTAATGCGAAATGTGAGCCTGTTTAACTGAACACAGACGATCAAAATTTGGAACAATCGTTGATAAAGCTGCTCGCATCTCTTCGTCGATCGTCCTCAGGCGTTCTCTTTTTTTTTACTTTATCGTTGTGAGAGTTGAAAACCCCAATTCGCATAAATAGGTCGTGGCAAATGGTAATAGAATTGCAATAGCTCGCTTTGACAGCAGTGGATACTCATTTTTTACGTGGAGCCAAAAATGTGCTAACTCTGTTTCAGAAAATTTTAATTTTAGTGTCCGATCAGTTTTAAGCTCCATGAATTCTTCCTGCTCGTTTATTGGTAAATGTCCAAGGGAAATGTTTTCCGAAAATGGATTTCTTTTCCAGTCCATAGGTTGCAGGTCACACTCTCTATCAAAGCCTGCACTTTTTTTTCTGAATCGGCAGCCATGACATTTGGAAACATTTCGTTACTACCATTGGTAGCGTGGCTGATCCATAGCAGCTAAAATGTTACAATTTCTTCCTTGCATTTTTTTGTTCAGCTCATTTAATTGAGCGAATATGTCCGCCAGATATGCAAGTTTTGCTACCCATTCTTCTTTTTTAAATAGAGAAGCAAAGTCTGAACCCTGGGTTTCTTGAAATGTCTGGGTCTCATTTTTCAGCTCGTAAATCCGAGAAAGCACTTTTCCGCGAGTAAGCCATCGTACTTCTGTATGAAACAGAAGTGACTGATGATCTGCTCCCATTTCCTGACACAATGCATTAAACAGACGAGAGTTAAGCGGTCGTGACTTGATGTAATTGACAATTTTGATGACTTCTTGTAAGACAGACAACAATTCATCAGGCAGAGACTTCGTCATCAGTGCCTCTCTATGTAAAAAGCAATGTAAATTTTTAATATTAGGATTTTTTCAAAAGCCCTGGTTATAAATCCCCTATTTTTTCCTGTATAGCTGCTGCTCCGTCTGTGCAAATGCTTAAGCAGTTGCGCCATTCCAAATTATGTTCACTGAAGTACTGGTTTGTTACTCTGAATATTTCTTCTCCGGTGGTATAACCAGGTAGTGGCAGACAAAAAAAACTCCTCTTTTATTTCATATCCATCCGTGTACCTCACATTTGTGATGAGATGCGCGTAACCACTGATATCAGTAGACTCGTCGACTTGTAGCGCGAAAACTCCACTTAGCCTTAATTTTTCAATTAACGTTGATTGAATGTCGGTGGATATTTCATTAATGCGACGTGAGATCGTATCTGCTGACGCAGGTATTTTTTCGATTTTGTTAGCGGCTTCTTTGCTAATCATAATTTTGACAATTTCTTTGCAGACAGGTAAAATTAAAGTATCAGCGAGAGAATGAGGTTTCTTCGATTTAACCAGCATATTAGCGATCACGTAGCTTGCTTTTTGCGCTTTGCTTGATGTATTGAAAGACGAACTCATGAGAGTTACCCGTTTCTTAGACTGGTCTTTCATACGTTGAAAGAAGGCTTTATCTTTGTGAGCCACCGATGGGTGTTTAGTTGTTAAATGTCGTGAAAGTTTACTTGGCACCATCGAATTATTAGCCAAAGTTTCTCCACAAACAAGACATTTTGGGATTGGGCACGATTCGCCACCGCAATATATAAAGCCATAACGCACATAGCTCTCATCGTATTTCCGATCAAAAAGCTTAGGTTTTTTCTTTTTTCACTCTGCTTCTTCTTGGGAATCATTAGTTTCACTTGACAAACTTGCGGTACGTTTAACGAATTTATCCATTATAAACACGTAATATGGGATATTTTTTTGCAATTAAAAAATTCATTAAAGTTCGCGACGACACAACCAAACACTAGCATTAACGAATGACTACTAAACAAGCGGGCGTAACGTTGCCGTCGTAATTCGTAATGTTATGTTGTCACGCGCATGCACCCCGATAGCTCGTGCGCAATCACGTGATAATGTAGCAATAGCACCCCATTTATGTAGTGTAGCACACGTGATAATGTAGCGTAGCGGCGTAGCACACGGCCACTTCGCAGCGATCGAGTCCCACCCACGTCACCTCCGGCCGCCGCGCCGCACAGAAAAGTATAGACCGATTTACAGAGCACTTTGTGAGAAGTGACGCGGGACTCGCGGCACACTTACAAATGGCCACCGCACACCAGTGTGCCGCGGAGCACACTTTGCGGAACACTGACTTAGGGCACTGATGAAACTACTCCAAATGTGCGAAGATTTTCCATAAAATCATAACCTGGTATATAATACGTCCAAATCAATAGTTATGGTTTTCAAATGCAAAAACGAAAACATGCTAACACCTTCAGTATGGCTAGATGGAAGGAAAATGGATGTTAGTCGTAGCGTCAAATACCTGGGACATGTTATCACAGACGACCTGAAAGACATCGAGGATATGGAAAGGCAAAGAAGAGCGATATCCGTTAGAGCAGGTATGCTGTCAAGGTGTTTTCACTTTTGCAGTACAAACGTGAAAAATATACTTTTCAACGCATTTTGCACTTCGTTGTACACGTCAGAACTGTGGGTGGATTTCACTGCATCCCAATGGCATAAGCTAAAAGTCGCCTACAATAATGCTTATCGCCAACTATTCAGCCTACCGAGATACTGCAGCGCCACGGAAATGTTCCTGGAGGGACGAGTACACTCTTTCAGAGCGCTTCTCCGCCATCAAATGGGAAGCTTATGGCACAGACTACGCCAATCAAGTAACAGAATCATCACTGCCATGGTTGCCTGTATGGAGTCCCCTCTGATGGCCCTCTTTAGACGGGATATGTGCAAATATCCCCCATAAACGGCTGTTCACACTCATTTTTGTGTTTATATTTTTTCACTTAAATTCCGCATTTTGTGCCTGTCTGAATCACCTATGTTATTACCTCCCTTATTATTATTTTTATTACTTATTTTGTATATTATTTCAAATATGGAATGTATTGCATTGCACTACCCCTGCATACATTCTGGAATAAATTCTTATTATTATTAAATGTGTTCAGTTATCATGGAACCATTGTTTTATGTTTGTAGTAATTCAAATTATTTTCCATACCCTTTAGTTTGTTATCTTTTGAAGGTTGTAAAGTAAACGAGCAACATAACATAGACTACTCCACTCTGCACCTCGCCGCCCGCGCTGGCAACCACCGGCTGGTGCAGTGGTTACTAGAGCATGGGGCAGACCCAAATCCCAGGTCCTGTTCTGTCTCCCCCTACATCCTGGCCAGAAGGAATGGTAACATTCATTTTCATATCAGCTCTCCTAACCTAACCTAACCCAACCTTAGTTCCTTGCCCGTCTCCCCCATATGCTGGTCAACTGGAATGAATTTTCATACCATGTTTTCTGAATTCGGCTTATCAAAAATTATTATAAACAAAAAAAATTAATGTAAAATTTTGCGCTTCCATTTATTCATCGCTGTTGGTAAGTAAAAATGCAGTACTTTTTTTTTCTATAAGTAAAAACATAGTTTCTTAAAATTTAATGTGCCGTGTTGTTATCTATCATCTTCTCTATTTCTATATTTAAGCGATTAAATATGGACTTAAAAAGCCCTGGCCAGAGCATTATAATTATTATTAAAAAAGTTTTTTATTTGATCTTTCCAAATGCTAAAGAATATTACACTGTAAAATGTCACTGGAGACAAAATGCAATACACATTTTTTGGTTATACCGTATAACTCGTCAAAATGACAATTTAACAAACCTTTATTGAAAAGTGAAAAAAAATTAGTTAAGGTTTATGTTAGTTTTTTTCATCGCTTGACTTTATATCACTTAAGGTGTGTTGAGTTGTAAATGATAATATTATTATATATAATATATATGTAAAAGCACCCAATGACAAACTACTTTAAAGTAGTTTATTGGGACTTTTTGATTTTTGTATATTATTTTGATATTTAATAAAAAAAAATTTAGAAAACGAATTATTATTATTTTTATTATTTATTTTTAGAAAACGAATTTTATAAAATATATTATGATAAAATTTTTAGAAAACGAATTTTATAAAATATATTATGATAAAACTATACTAACAGACCGAGCGATATGAAAATATCTGGAGTCGGTGAATTATTTTGCCATTTGATCTCTTGTGAGTTGACGTGTTGTTCTTGTATTGTTTTGTATTTATTTTGCTTATATAATGCACTTACATAATGTTGATTGACTAGATGATCATTTGTGGAAAAGTGAGTGGAAGGGTTTAGTTTTTCCTATGGGGAAGATTTAACCCCGTCAACAAAATCGGAAGCATAAAAAAAAATAAACCTTAACTAATTATTATATACTATTCTTACTGTTTATAAATGATATTGTAAATATATTTGATGAAGATATTATTGCGTTACTTTTCGCAGATGATCTAAAAATATTTAAAATAATCAAAAGCGCTGAAGATTGTATCTGTCTACAAAATAATTTGAACAGGTTAATTAATTGGTGTTCTCTTAACAAACTTCATCTGAACATAAATGTGTTATTCAATAATATTTTACAGAATAAATCAACCACAGACATAGGAATTAATATGTGCTTTTTATTGACTCTTCTTGGCTCTCCTAATCTCTTCCTGCATCTTCTTGCGTCGTCCTGCCCTATATTTGTATTTCTTGATTATATGCATGTAAATATCTACAAAATATATTTTTTCCAGAAAAATAAATAAATCATGCATTTAAGGGTTAAGCGCCCGCATTCCCATTTTCTATCGATATATAACAAGTTTCCAATTTATAACTCTTTAAGTTATAATTTAAATATATGTTATTTTTTAATATATGTAATATCTATACATTTGTTATACTGAAACGTTAATTATATGAAATTCCCTCGATAGAGAAAAATCGCAAAGTAAGCTCTGAAAACTATTAAAAACACATTTTGTTTTCTTATTTAATATGTTCTAGGCCTGAAAAAATTTACTGAAACTAAAGCATTTGTCGAGAAATTTTGGCAACGAGTCGTGCTTTCATATGTTTACCATTTTTGCTTAATTGTTTTAATTTTTTTTATATTAGCGGGGTCCCAATAAAATTCGTATTTACATATCTCCCTTTCAAACCGTTTCAGGTCATGAAGAAGTTGCTGCTCTGCTCGCCGTTTTTAATACAGTGGAATGAATTTTTTATCGTTCCAAAATTTTTATTTATATTTATTATATAATAAATTTATTTCTATTCAAAAAAATTATTTTTTTCTTTATTTAATTTTATCCTAATTGTTTGGATAAAAAATTGGCCTTCACATCCGAAGACTTTAGACGATACTTTTTTCATACCGATTCCCAAATCAGGACCTATTCGGGAAATTTTCGCTTTACACCATAAATAAATTACTCACTTTACACGATGACCATTTTCGTATTTTAGAATTTCATGGATAAATAGTAAAAGAATTTTTTGTACAAGTATATATTTTATTACATTATACACAATACAATTATTTTCAATATTTGTATTATAATATATGGATAGGAACATTGGAGGGGACCCACCATACAAATTCCGAGTCCATAAAAATAAAGAAACAAAACACAGGTTACATAAAATGTTACAAAAGTAGGTAACATAGAATATAAATTATTAAGTAAGCAAAATAGATCAACTGCTATATCTTTCAAATCAACAATAATATTGATAAAAAATAAAGATGAACACTAAGGACGGGTTGTTTCGGAGAATTTGAACAATTCATCAAATTTCAACGTTCATTTTCAAGTTTTGTGAAAGATTTTTTCAAGTTCTGTATTTATTTCAGTTTTGTCAAACAACTAGCCTACAAAGATATAATAACAGAACTTGAATAGGACTTTCACAGAACCCGAAAATGAACGTTGAAATTTGATGAATTGTTCAAATTCTCCGAAACAACCCGTCCTAACTATAATATTAACTAATTACAATATGTTATAAGTTTTCTTGTATTACTTTTTTTATTTGAAGAGATACGATTGTTTTGCATTTTTAATTAATCTGTAACATGTAGGAGACCTCGAGTAAATCATGAAAGCAAAGATTAAAGTGGTAGTACCATATCGTCTCCTTTTTGATGTTAATAAACTAACCTGATCTAAAAGTAGTTCTAAAGAGTTTTTAAATTCATATTCAAGACTACTGGCAGCGTCTAGTGCGGACTTTAAATAAATATGAGCTTTTAATAAATGATTATTTACAGTATTCTGACTCTTGTCTTCATAATTAACATTGTCATCTATATTAATATTATGATATCGTACCAACAAATTTTCTAATTGTGACCATAAACTCAATATCATAGTTTTGGGGAATAATCACTTCAATTCACTATGAGAAAGTTCATTTGTTCCGACAAATACTTTGATATTCAGATTATGGTCAACTACAACTTGAGAACTTAAATATAAATGTTTATCTACATTATCAAAGTTTGTGGCGTATAAATATGTTATGTCATTTATAGTTTTTACATTCCACTCACCGAGTTTAATTTTTATTTGCATATTTATAACAAAATCACTATAATTCACTATTGTGTCACTTTGAAAGAAAAGTTCAACTTCTTCCTCGTGTCGGTGTTTTATTTTTAACTTCATATTTTCGGGATTCACTCTATCCAGTGCCTTTTTCTTTGTTAAATAACTTGGCAAACCTTTAAAAATACTTGGTGTAGATCCGATGGCCAATTTTGGTTTTTTAGGGTGCGATATAATATCCTTTTTGTCAAAATGATTGATGCAAATGGCAGCGAAAGCACCTGGAATCCAATGTTTGCGAGGAATGGCCCTGATCCATGACTGTCTGCGTTCTTCCTCTGCTGGAAATTTGAAGATGGTAACCGCTCCTTCCTTCTTCAGAGAACTGGTGTAATTTGCTTTGCATCCGGGAACACAGCACTTATGAGGCATCTGAAAATAATATCCATTAGTAAATATATTACGTATTTTCAAAACAAATCAAATTTCACTTTGAAAACAAATCAACAATCGAGTTGAAACGAAGTATCATTTCCAAGTGCCTACTAAAAACGTGGCGGCTTATGAATTGCCCTATTATTCTCTCAGAAAGCTCTACACATGTTATTACATAGTACTATTATGTAGATTATATTATATTATCTAGTAAATTACACCATTTCTAATGATAATCTGTACAGATCCAAAGCTAAGCGTCATCCGCCATTATGAAAGTTATTGAAAACATCATTTACTACGTTCAAATTGTAAATATATTTAAAATGTCTTACCTTGACGATCGTATATAACCACCAACGTATTGTTTTACAAAAATGAAGTATAAATATTGCAGAAACGTGATGTAAAATGTAAAATAACTACTTCAATCAGTTCCAGTTGCACACACTTTCCAGACGCCTACAAAATCCATACTGGCGCATAGAAAAAAGCTACCACGAAGTCCCAAAAACAGGACTCTTTGAATGTCAGTTGGTTTTCTACAGCACGGCCTTCTATAGAGATGGCAGTGCTCGAACCGATTTTGTTAATCAAGATGGCGTCAAGCGAAGTTATTGCTGCGCGCGTCCCTATGATTTCGGACCTTTTACGGAACGAACTTTAGAATATGAAAAAGCACAAAAACCTTCTTATGTGGGCTAAAAAATGGAATATAAGGATTTAATTATACGGCGTTAGAAGATACCGAAGGCTATCGCAATCATTTACGAACTTTGGAAGAACAATTTGATGTACTGTTGTCTAAGATTCAAGAAAATATCCAAAAACAGGACACAGGCGCGCGGCTGTCCCAGCAAAAACTAAGTTACAAATTCAACGGGGGATTCTTCTTCAGGTCTGATGTATGCACGGAGTTCCAAAAAATACGATATGATTGTTTATAAAAGAAGTGTTCGTTGCAGTAGTTGATGCCCTAAAATTTGTTATGAAGGTAAAAAAAATATAATTTTTTGAAACATTCAGATATTTGTTATTTAATAATAATAACTACTAAGTTACAGTGACATTACAAAAATAATATTATTAATTGGAGTGTCACGGGCATTCTTATTTTTGTAAAATTCTTGCTATTGATCCCAAATACAGGGATGGCTTTGATATAGATCGATAAATCTAAACATCATGTCATCCGACCACTTAATACATTTTTTCATGACCGGAAGGGAAATAAAAATCGCAAGCGACTTGAAACATATGTTCACACGTTTCGATTCGGCGGGAAAATCGAACGATGACTCATACTTGAACAACAAAAGTAGACGGGCTTTCAATTTTTGTCGTGCAACTAAAAACTTGATCAACTCTGATAAAAGGCTGTTCACACTTGTCGATTAGCTTTCAAGTGTCATTCAACTCCGACTTGATCAACTAAAATCGCCCTGAGAGAAAGGGGTATTAGACAAACTGGATGAAAAAAGGTGTGGTCTAAAACGATCATAAGGCACGATTAATTTTTATTAAAAAAAAACGATTTATTAGATAACAATGAGAAACAAGTTTTTCAGTAACCGAAAATGGAAAATAATAAATTTCAATAGCTATTATGTTAAAAAAACGCATAACCTGATCTTCTGTCTTTTCTCTGCGCCATGTTTTGACATAACAATTTTAAATAGAGGTTGTTAATTAAAAAAAAAAAAACAAATGAAAAAGCAATTTTTAATTCTAAGATTTATGTTTTTGGTTAAATAAGCGAAGAAATAATACTAACCTTAAAACATTCCCAGCAATAACAATGGCCGCCAAGTGCACAATCGTAAACATTAAAATGCCTTGTTTTCCATTCCCGGAAACTGAAATACTTACTTCTCATAATTATCTAACTGAGACAAAGTATTTTTTTCAATGTGCTTATTAACCATGTACCATACCTTTTTCGTATGACAATATATTTTTTTGCAAAAATAGTACCTAAAAAAAAAAAAACTTTCACCTGAAAGGGGTACCTGCTTACCGGAGTAAATTATAATACTTCTATATAAGGCAACTATTTTGATCTTATTTTGATCATTTTCATTTTAGCTTGACAGTTGGAATTCTATGATGATTTTGTGTGGCTTTTCAATTTGCGCTGGACATGTGTAAAAAATATTTACGGAAACTATAACCACCGTTTAAAGTGGCATTTTTGTCTAATCGGAAGTGCGGCATATATGGAATAACATTTTTTCATCCGTTTATGAAGGAAAATGTATAATTGGGTGTTACATGTTACAGCTACATTCTGAAAACGATTATGGCCTCTGGAGGGAGCGATCGCCAAACAGGCACGGTGCCTAAAACAAAGGCTCGAAATAATTCCAATGTTCCTCAAGAAGTTGTCACACCTACCCGTAGAGATATTCACTCTACAAATATTATGACGGTAAGCAAAATATTTGTAGACACTTTAGAATCATCAAAATTGCATACTGAACTTGCAGTGGTGGCATTTCGTATAATTGTGTGCAATTCATATTCCACCGGTGCAATTTGTATATCAGATTGAAAAGGCGGTAACTGTTTGAATTTTGCTGACTTAATGCCAAACTCTCTTACACGCTTTTGCCACACGAGACTTCTAAATTTAGATAAGTTTGCTTACGATGTTCCAAAATTAGTAGGCAGTGCATAGAACACAGTGTAACTATGGCCAGGTTCTAGAATTCGAAGTTACCATTTTGATATAAAAAGGACCTTCTTGAAGGTACGGTATTTGATAAAATGTTGTTAAAAAGAAGCCTTAGATATGGTGGATTTCACAATGACAGTAATTTATAAATACTCCCAACTTGTATTTTTAACAAAATTGCTCACCCTGAGATATGTTCTCAGTGTTAAGTTCTGTTCTTATTCGTGTTAGCAATTTGTTTGACAAATTACAATTACGTGTCTTCCTACGTGTTAAAATATTTTGTGAATGTTGTTATTAATAGGTATATCAAGTGTCTCGCCATAACACATTTACATAAATTCACATGAATGATTCACATTCTGCTCTCAGCAACATTGTGTTTATAATTGGGTGTTTAATAACATTGTATTTCCAATAACAGACATCTGTGGATTGGCTGTCAGTATCCGAACATAATACGAGATCATCACAGAACAAATCCCGCAAGCCGACCAACATACCAACAGACAATGATTTCGCTGAATTAGGTTGGTATTCAAGTCTATATAATATTTCCCATGATTACTCAATTAATGTTATCACATGTATAAAATAGTGTATTAGTATTACATTTTGTATTACAACCATATTATGTTAACTGAATTATTTACAAGTAGATTGTACTTGGAATAATTTTGAATAAAGTTTCCGAATTCCGCCTCACGCTTATTATGCAAAAAAATTAATAACAGCACTTGGTTTCAACTTAGTTTATGTCTGGGGAGATGGTAAAAGATGCATTGCATTCCATTTTTTCTCAATCGAAGTTATGTTTGAAGGTTAGGAAATACGCATAAATTATTAAAATAACCAAAAAATTTACAACCTAAAAACCTTTTTTGTTGTTTGTTTTTGGGGTGTTATGCCGTGTTGCGCTAACTCCTTCTTTAGCCGACGTTTCGGACAGCGTTGCAGTGTCCATCATCAGGGCAGATCCGGTAGATCCGAAGATGTGTGATGTGACACATCTTCGGATCTACCGGATCTGCCCTGATGATGGACACTGCAACGCTGTCCGAAACGTCGGCTAAAGAAGGAGTTAGCGCAACACAGCATAACACCCCAAAAACAAACAACAAAAATGCTTTTGGCCGTGAGAATCTAAAAACTAACCAACCTAAAAACCTATTTTGTTTATGTTTTACATCTCCACTGACTTAAATAGTTATTCCCAGTAGTAAGTAAGTTGAAATCTAGTGTTATTTTTTTTTTAATTGCATGTTGAGGCGGAATTCAGCAACTTACCTAATTTTGTATTGAACGTTGCAGTTCTCTTTGTCTACTTTAAATTTGTTTATTGTTAATTGACACTGCATGGAAAAAATATTGATAGACTGTGAATTGATTATTAATTAAGTAGGTAGGTATTTAAGTACCTACTTACAAATATTATGATTTTACAGGAAATTTTGCTTTCGATTTATATAAGAGAAGACTAGAAACATAATTTGGACATGAGGTCCGGTTCTTTGAACTGCCTGTAACCAGTGAGAATATGGCATCCCCAGTTGTAGTGTGTTGTGGGGCTGAAAGTACTGGGGAGGGGAAGGAGTGAGGAAGAAAAAGCTTTAAAAAAAGTTTTCAAAATGTTTCTTTAAATTGGTATGAAATTTTTTGAAGACATGACTCATGTGCAGTATTCACATAAAAAAAAACTTTAAATATTTATGCAGAGTGGATGCTATGCCCAGTATTGCCCTGGAGAAAGACCACCAATCAGAATAGATACTTTGCTTGAACTGGCTTTTGGCCTTGTTTGGTGACTAAATCTGAATAGCCAAGTACTTTCCCACCTTCCTCTACCCTTCTCCTTCCTCTGCTCACTATCCATTGGGATGCTGTAATTCCACTGTCTCCAGATGGTTGGGAGCAGTGTGGACTGTTGTGCTGTATTCACATAACAAAATGATGCATGCATTATGTTGACGTGTCTCCACCTATTATTGTGGTCTAATCAATGTATCCACCTAGATTCTTCCACGACTCACGAAGGCGGCAGCAGGTTCGTGCCAGTCCGCCCGCAGCCCCGCACTCTGGTGCTCCGCCAGCGCGACCTGCTGGACAGTGCCGAGGAAAGCGCCCCCTACGGCAGCATCCTAGGGGGACACAGCCCCCACACCAGTCACACGGCTATCATGATAGTGAACCCCACCACGCCAAACTCTAATCAGAATATGGTATGAGCAAGATCAACATTCCCAGATCACAAATAACCTGAAAATATTTGAAAAACTCCTACTACCATCATTACAAGAGGAAGATGTGGCTTGTACAATGATGGAGGACTTAGGTAGCGGCGGAATTGAACCCACCACACCTGCGTGGGAACCTGATCCATTTTTTTACTCGGCTACTTATAACTGGTCAATTGTTTGTTATATTTTTTTTATTTTTTTTATTTATTATTTAACATTATAAATGATTACAATATGCAGACTTATAAATAATTTTTTCGTTATTATTCTATTTCTCCATAAGTTGAGCTCCAGGAGCTCGTGTTTATGGGAGGAGTCTTTACATTTAGTTCTAATGATTTTTTAAACAATAATCAAAAACTTTTGAAATAAATACAAACATAATATTAACATGGGTACACAAATTAGAAAATTGTTTTTTTAAAGATAATTAAAATAATACATCTTTTTACAGATTAAGTAAGCGTGAGGAAATTAAGGGTACAATATATCAAGAAAATTTTTGAAAAATAGTTTTTTTTTAAAGACAATCAAATTAATATATATTTTTTACAGATTGAGTAAGTGTAAGAAAATTAGGGGTACAATATATCATTATCCAATTTGAGGGACTTAATTAACTTTTTGAATTGTTCATAATTCACAGTTTCGGTTACACTAATTTTATTTTTGGACAATAATATATTGTACCATCTCACACCTAAATATGAATAGTGGTGCTGAGCCGTGGTCGTTCTAAGCATAGGAATGGCTATTAAGCCATTAGTTTTGAATCTATTGCTTATGCTATCTGAGGGGTGCATTTTATAAATAAAATATTCTTTATAAATTTGATATAAAGCGATTCTCTTATAAAATTCTGTTATAGATGGTACATTGAATTCCTGAAATATCTCTAAAGTAGGGAGTCATATGGTTTTCTAAGGATGATTTTTATAATTATTCTTTGAATTGTAATTATTGGCTGTAAAGAAGCCTTAAAAGCCCCTCCCCACCCAATAATCCCGTACTGCAATAAGGACTGAATTAATGCATAATAAACAATTTTGATAGTTTTCTTATTTAAAATATTTTGTATATTATAGAAAATATAGATAAGTTTTCTTATTCTTTCAACAGTGAGATTAATATGGTCTTTCCATTTAACATTTTTATCTAGATACCAAGATATTTTATATTGGATTTATGATTTAGTTTCGCGCAGTCCGTATTACATGTACCGTCATTTACACAATTTTTAGAATGAATTGTTATGTTAATTAGGTTATTTGGCACATCTTCTTGTAGAGTGAAAGGAATACAATATGTTTTTTCTGTGTTAAGTGATAATAAATTGCCATCGAACCAATTTTTTATAACCTTCATATCCTGATTCGCTGCATTGGTAATTTCGATCCATGTCTTTTTTTCGATAATTATTGCAGTGTCGTCAGCAAAGGATATAAGTTTACCATTAAGTGATAATTTAAACATATGGTTAACGTAAATTATAAATAAAATTGGTCCAATAACAGTCCCTTGGGGAATTCCAAATTCTAAAGTTTCATCTACGCTAAGTGAGTTATTTAATTTTACTTTTTGGTTTCTTTTACTTTTTTTCTTAGATGGCTTTGCAGCCAATACCTTACCTTACCAATAATACCGATATCATTTAATTTATTAATTAGTTTTGTATGGGAGATACTATCAAAAGCCTTACGTAAATCAATGAAAATGCCAAGGCATTTATTTTTTTTATCTAATGCACGGTATATAGTTGAAGTTAGTTCTGCAATGGCATCATGAGTGCCTAGTTTCTCTCTAAATCCAAATTGGCTAGGACTAATTATTTTATTGTTTTCAATATAGTATAAAAGTTGCTTTTTTACGATCTTTTCGAAAATTTTTGCAATGTTTGAGACAACAGATATGGGTCGATAATTTGATATTTCTTCAGGGCTGCCAGATTTAAAAACGGGTGTTACAATAGATTTTTTATAAACGGAGGGGAATATTCCACTATTTAAACTAATATTTATAATGTGTGTAATTGGAATGCTTAATAATTCATTATAATTTTTCAATATTTCTACTGTGACTCCATCAAACCCTGGTGCAGATGCACCTTTTAATTCACTAATAATATTTTTTATGTCATCTGTTGTTACCGGTTTGAAAACTGACAGATTATTTTGTTTGTGACAGTCCTTTTCGAAATTATCTATTTTATAATTTTCATCGATTCGTGTAGCTAAATTTTGTCCGACGTTAGCGAAATATTTATTGAAGGCATTAGCACATTTTGTCGGTTCCATTAGGGCATTAATAGAATTTTTTCCGATATTAATTTTTTTAATTTGAGTTTTTTTGTTTTTTCTACTATTTATTTCATTTATTGTTTTCCATATATGTTTTACATTTTGTTTAGCCACATAAATTTCATTTTTGTAAAAGTTCTCTTTAGTTGTTTTTAGTAAACAGGTTAATTTGTTCCTAAATTTTTTATAATCTGTGTATATTTTTTTATCTAAATGAAATTTCTTTGTCAAGCGATATAACTCTTCTTTTTTTCTAATAGACACGATTAAGCCATGTGAAATCCATGGTTTTATTTTTTTGAATTTTGATTTAATTTTTATGGTTTTAATATCTGTTGATGCTGTAATATAATTGCATAGTATATTATCAAAAATATTTGCGCATGTTTCAGCACATGTTGATTCTAATACGGAACGCCATGTTTCTGTTTTTATTTTTAGGTTTAATTTATGATGGTTTAGTGAATTTTTTGTAAAAGTATTGCATTTTAAATCAATATGATTATTAATATTAAGTTTTTGTATATAGATGCAAGTGTGATGATCAGTAATATTATTTTTTAATATTATCGTGTGTAATTTGTCGGTATCTTTAGTGTTACTCCATATGTGATCGATACAAGATGGACGTTGACCCGTAATTTCTCTAGTATATTTATTATGTCATTCTCGAATTGAATATGGAATCATAGGATGGGGATCTGCTACACATACGTACCTACACAACCTGAATACGATTCAAAAAGGAATCATAAAGACCATATTGAAAGTACCAATTAGAACGCCTTCAATTGAAATATTCAATTCCTTTGACGTACCAAATGTACAGCAAATATATGCCAAAAATATATTATTGAAGCTCTTCAAAAATAACAAATCCTCTACTAGACTGTGTATGCATAACACTAGATCGAACAAAAATGATATAAAAAATATTCCAAGTTATAAAACCACATTCGGACAAAGAAACTATACATACTTTGCAACAAAACTCCATAACATCCTTCCCCAAGACATAAAACTAATAAAAAATCCTAATGAATACAAATCATTAATAAAAATATGGCTGAAAGAGGTCAATGAAAAAACCCTAATGAAAACACTAAAAACGATATAGAAGACACTAAAAACGACATAGAAGACACTAAAAACGACATAGAAGACAAATAAACCATATTTAAATAACTTTAGTCCGCCTCGGCACAGGACCCCCTAGTGAGGAGGACTAAGAAATACAATATTTTATACTTAATTTCACCATTATATTTTGTATGTAACAATTATCTTATATAGTCGCTAAAATTAAAAAAAAAAAAAAAAAAAATTTATACACAATATGAAATTCATTTCCGTCATATAATTGATAAATTCAGTTTTTATTCTGTTACTATTTTCGTTTGAAACATCTATGTTGAAATCGCCGATTATTGTTATGTTCTGTTTATTTTTTTTTGATAAGATAATGCTTCTCAATTCATCCATAAATGTGTACTCGTTTGATCCGTGTGTTCGGTAAATTGCAATAATATTAAAACACATTTTATTTACATTTAGATTAATATCTAAGCAATTAACTCGCTGCATAGGTACTTCTTCCACTGCGATGTTTGAATGGCAAAATTTAACAAATACAACAATACCACTATTTCTATTAATAGCACAAGATGTTGCGAAGTAGGTATATTCTGGTATGCAAAATTTATTGTATACGTTGGTGAATGCTTCAGTTAAAACTATAACGTCCGGTTTATGATTTAGTAAATTAATTGAGAGTAAAAATTCATTGAAATTTTGTTTCATTGATCTGATATTTAAATGGAGTACAGAGAATGAATTTGTTATTTTATCCACGATTTTATTACAATCTTTTAAAGTATGACAAATATATTCCGAAATATTAAGCGTTTTATCTAATTCCTCAGTGAAGAAATTATTCATTTTTAAAGAAATAAGGAAATAATATTGTTATAACTAATTGTCAAAAATGAATTTGATTTTGATGACAAACTATAAATTAGCAGCATATGTTCACGGATAATATCAAGGTTGACTTGAAATAGATTTGGTGACAATATTGAACAACTTAGCATTATATTACTAGTGATGATATTATAAAGATGATACATACTATGTAGTATATTAATTTTGTTTTGTATAAATAATATTTTACAAACATTAACACTTTGAGAGTAGGCTAATATTTTAATGCTTTGTTTTTGTCTTAAAATTTTACAGAAATAGTTAATTAAATATTTTTTGGATATTACTGATAAATCGTTATCTCTTCGATGGTAGATTAATAACATTGAAATGTTTCTCAATTGTTTTAAAGTTTTAGTATTAATAGCTAAATTGTGCGAAAAGTCAGAAAAGTGTGAAAAGTCAGAAAACAAGCGTATTTGAAACAAAAATATAAATTTTGGTATTGAGTTTTTAATCTCGTTAAGAATTTTAAAGTTAGTTATTAAGAATGTTAAAGTAGGTACATACCTATTCATAATTTATACGCCCTTGGGCAATAGTCATCATTTTTTTTAAATACATACAATTTTTGCTATTTGCTTTATGATTTGTATCGTTTGTTGACTTGAAAGTGTTGTTTTGGAAATCACAATTTTTGCATTTCTCTTCTTTGTTTTTATTGGGACAGTCTTTCCAAGGATGGTCCATGGCGCAGTGCAGGCACGAAGCATTCTTGTCCTTATTAAAACAGTTGACAGCTGAATTTCCAAATCTCAGGCAATGGAAGCATTGCATTATTGGATTAGCATCCTCCACCCGCACTCTGTGGTATCCAATATTAATTTTCTCTTTAGAAATGAGATATTTCCTAAGTTTTCCACTTGTTTCGACTATATAGTTTGTAAGATTGTTTTGTCCTTTTGGTTTAAGCATTTTTACTAATTTTACTGAGTTTTTCGGATTTTCATCCATGATGATTTTAATTCCATCATTTTGGGTTTTTAATGATTCTATTATTTCTTCTTCTGATAGGTCGATAGGTAGGTTTCTGATGAATAGTTTAGGATTTTTTTTTTCTAATTCTTTCGCGATCAAATTATTTTTGAAGACTATATTTATTTCTTCTGTTAGTTTTTTTGCGTGATCATTTTTGGGGCAAGAGATGATTAGTTTCTTATTTGATGCTTTTTGTACTCCATTTACTGCAATCCCCAAATGCGATGTTTTAATTTTTTTAACTATCATGTCTCGAATATCATCAGAAGTTGTATTAGTATTTTCACTTGCAATTATTAATGAGTATTTGGCCTCTGGTATAGGTATTGAGAGGGTTGACTTGTTGTACGTTGTATTAATTGATTCCTTTTTTTCCTTAAATAATTTTCAATTTTTTCTGAATGTTTTTCTTCATTTAATATAAGTTTATTTTGTAGCTCAATTATTTTTTCTTGTAGTTGAAGTTTTTCCTTGCACCATATTTCCTCTAGCTGGTGTATATCTTGTTCTATGTTACTTCTTTGTTTTGCCTCTTTGACAGATGAGCATTTTCCAATTTCAATTTTAATTGAGTCAATTAATGATTGGACACTTCGGTCCATAATGAGTTATTTTTTTGCGGGCTGTCTGGTGACTAAACGCAGCCAGCCTGCTTTATTTTTGCAACAACAATATGTTAAACTGGGTATCACTGTGGTTTGTGGTTACTGAGTTTATCGAAATTTCTGTCCGTGCGAGCTGCACGGCAGCAGAAACTAGACTGAGTTAGTAACTTATGTATATAGTTAGCTATTATTCATGTATTATGTTACACTTACACACATAAATTGTCAATTTCCTTTGTAAAAGCCTGATAGGGCGCCAATGAATAATAAATAAATAAATATTAATCCTTGGTGTGCGCAGACTCGAATTTGAATCCTGGATTGTGTACTTTTTAATAAACACAACTTTCATAAACAATAGCTCTGTATAATAATACTAGGTTATCCATGTCTATTTCTCTTTATGTACGTAATATAAATATTCATAAATTCTTATTTTATTGAAGCACTATAGACAGCGCCGCAATTAGCTTGCGTACACCAAGGGTTAAAGGATTTAAGAAACTAAAATACATTTAGCCCTTTTTGATACAGTTTGATATAGGCTTTGAACTCTGAAACAACTTTCACAAGTCACAATAATAAACTCCTCCCAACCGTCTGGAGCCAGTGAGACTATGGTATCCCCAATTGAGTTATGTTGTGATGCTGAAGGTAGTGGGAAGATGAAGGAGATGGGAAGAGGAAGGTGGGGAAGTACCTTAATTCCAGGGAGATACTGAAAGTATCTACCGCCTTGGAACGTGCCGCTAACATACTATGTATTATTTTTAAATTAATAAATTATTATGAAATAACCCTAAATAAGTTAATTTGAATGAATTTACTTCGTATCCACTCAACCACAGAGGCCATCAAATAGCCAACAAATGGATGATAATTATTAAATTACAAGACATTTACAAATAAATATTTTATCTTATATTAATTATAGTCTAAATTGTATATTTCGTCATTCAGAATAGTTCGGGTTCGGGCGCGAGGAACAACGTGCGGGGCTCCTCGTCGAGCCGCGAGGGCTCCTACAGTAACACAGCCCCCGTGTGTCCCCACCCGGCCGGCGGCGGCCCAAAGCCCACCAACACCGCCCACGATCCCCATGATTCTGTCTACCAGAATGGCGGCAACGGCCAGACACACGGCAATGAGAATATGGTGCAGAATCAACAGGAACATAACATGGTATAATATTTTAACTTTTTGTGAAAATTTAGACAAAGAGCGTTGTCAAATGTGGTGGATAACAATGATATTGATGAGCTTGTGGAAGAGCACACTCAAGAGCTGACCACAGAAGAGCTTATGGAGTTGCATTGGTTTCACACCAAGAAGTTATGGAGGTGAGTTTGTTAGTGGAGGAGGAGGAAGTAGCAGAGCAACAGTTTTCTGGCGCAATAAGAGAAATGCTAAAAGCATGGGAAACTGTTGCAACGTAATTATTTAAATAAATGTAAAAAAAATTGGGTATTTTTGGCATGGAATGCATTATAGTATTTTACATCTCTAAATAGTATAAACAAAGTCACTATCCGCTTCTCTGTTTGTGAGCTTAGTCCTTCTAAACTATGCAACGGAGTGTGATAGGGTTTTTAGTATCATTTAGAGTTTTAGAGAATTTCTTCCGGAAGGTTTATATATATAATACAAGGATATTTTATTTATTGAAAGTAGAGAAAAGTCGAGCATCACCGACTACATGTCAGCTAGTTGATTTATATGGGAAAAATTGTTTGGTTTAATGAGTGTTTCACATAACGAACGAATGAAGCTCATTATGAGAGGTTCTACTGTATATCATCACTTTAATTTGACAAGGTTGTAACTGAACATTACCTTATTCTGAGTTATGGGGTTCCAAACATTACAATGTCAATTTCTCATAACAATTGCTAAATTTATGGTTTGATCTAATGTGTTAATAGTATTTTAGTTCTTCACTACAAACAAAGAAAATAAATGTACAAATTGGATGTATATTTTTATTCTTGAACATACCTACTTGTGAAGTTAGAACCAAGTTCGACCAGCAAGGACACAATACGAGGGTGGTCTGAAAAGTTTCCGACCTAACAATGAAACAAGAATTTTTTTCTTTATTTTTCTACATGGTCTCCTTGTAACTCTACACACTTCTCCCAGCGATTCTCCTATCTCTCTAACCCGTCCAAATAGTAGTCGGCGTTTTTCTCTGCAAAATAATTGTTCACAAAGGTGATTGCCTCCTCATCTGGCGTATAATGGTGTATCCAAGTTTCATCTACAGTAATTAATCGGCACCAAAACTCGGATTTATTGCGCCTAAACTGCGCCAACAGAGCGTTGGAAATGTTCATTCGAACACGTTTTTGGTCTAACGTGAACAAACTCGGCACCCAACAGCTTTCTGTACAGCTTTCTCATGTCTAAATCTTGATTTAATATGTGACAGACATGTTCTTTGGACATTTTCATAACCTCTGCTATCTCTCTCACTTTAATTCGGCGGTTGTCTAACACTATTTGGTGAAGTTTAGCAATGTTATCGTTAGTAGTTGCAGTTTTTGGACGTCCTGAACGTTCATCGTCTCCCATGCTCTTACGGCCACTTTTAAATTCAGCTTACTAAAATTTCACTGTGGTAAATGATGTCCCCATACACAGAGTCCAACTCATCTTTGATTTGCGTAGGCGTATTGCCTTCAAAAACAAAAATTTAATAACAGCTTTATACTCAATTTTTTCCATTTTCACGAAAACACACACATCGACTCACTCAAACGACTGTAAACTAAAAACTGCACGTCCAAAATGGCCGAAACTTTGGTGAGTAACTGTCAAAAGATGCACAACTACATTCACTAACTTTTATTGACGAGTACCGCCATCTTTGCGTTGAGGTCGGAAACTTTTCAGATCACCCTCGTATATAATTTTACAAGGTTATAACGTCCTTTTTGATCCTTGTTCAACTGACATTTTGTTCCTAACTCACAGTTAGAAACAAAATGGTTTGTTTCAAAGTTTTGTTGTGTCTTTATTTTCATTATTATTAACCCTTCAGGCATCTGACATATTGCCCGTTATATTTCTTAAAGATGATGTCAGAAAGTTGGAGAACAGATCTTTGTCAAAATAAATTAAAAATAAAAGTCTGATATTAGAACTCTGGCACATTACTAACTTTGTTAATACTCAACAGAATTACTTTTGGACATAGATATGAGCTAAAGAAACGGTTTCCCATTCAAAGGTTATTTTGGTCCAAATTGTCAGTTAGAACCTTGTCAAACCATAGTGACGATGTGTATTTATTAATGTTATTTGCATAGAATTAATATTAAAATTGTATGATACCAATTTAAGTCGGCAGATTTCCAAAATAATTGGATTGCCACAACTAATAAAATCAAATTGTCAACAATTCCAATGATAATGAGTTCTTTCTGCAATATTTTCGGGAACCGGATAAAACAGAACGATGGCAAAACAGAACAGATAAAATAATAGAACAGAACAAACAGAATATGAACAGAACAGATAAAATGACCGGTCAGTGGTTGAGTGGGCATAGCGCTTGGGTCTCACCCGAGCGTCGCGTGTTCGATTCCTCGGCTGGCTAAGTCCTCCATCACAACACAAGCAACATTTTCGGCTTTCTGTGGTGGTAGTAGGAGATTTTCAAACATTGTTGGGTTATTCGTAACCCGGGAATGTTTGTCTTTCTTTAAAAAAAAAAAAAAAATAGGTTAGGGGTTAAATTAGTTTAGTTAGGTATTTTTTTTTCACTTCTCCTAACTTTTCTGTTTTTTGATGGAATCGATATTTTCAACGAGATGTTTTCCATGATCAGCTCCCGCGGACGGAGGCTGCGCGTTCCACCGGAGACAGCATGGTGGCCGCCTGCCCTGACACGGCTCGTGTGGAGCAGCGTCTCGGACAGATCCGAGAGTACATCCGTGTCACCTCCACCCTCGTGGACAGCATGAGGAACTCGGAGGATGAGGTGAGCCATTCCCCCATCAGATTTACTGAAGCTCATCCGTGCAGATTGCCCAACAAACTTATAGTAGCGTGCAGGGGGGCTTTATTCAAACTTAAAGTATTACTTTGAAGAGATGCGCCAGTGCCATATCTTGCCATGAATTCTCAAGAATGTTATGAGTCGGATTGGGTTATCTAACTAACTAACCATCACACTGTTTCTCTGCAAGGGAGGCAGAGAGGAAGGACCGCCAAACAACTCGGTCTTGGCACACACTCCTTGCCCCATTCACATTCTTTCTCTTCTATTATTCTGACTCTTGACATGGCCCAACTCAAGTATCTGGGCGTCCCTGACTTCTTCTACCATTCACATTTGAGTCATATATTCTCCTTACACTCCTTTCTTCGTTTATTCCCTCTACATGCCCAAACTAGTGATGCAACGGAAGTGTCTGAACGGAAGCAGAAACGGAAACAGATGTCAAAAGTAAATCTTAGTGGAAGCGGAAGCGGAAGTGAAAAACTTGCGGAACTTCTGCAGAAGCGGAAGCAGAGCTCTGTTGCATCACTAGCCCAAACCATCTGAATGTCCCTTTCTTAATCTTACTCATTTCTCACACTATCATACGTGGTTTTACCACACATACACCTCTGCCAGTTCCATGCCTCACTGCCATACATCAGGGTAGGTACCCACACTCCATTGTTGTTCAGTCCTCTATTAATGGAGTTATGTACCTACTCTTACCCTTCTTTCATTATCACTATCAGCCTTTCCACTTCTTCTCTCCAAATACACAAACCCTTTCGCCTGCTCCATGTATTCATCATTCACAACTTCTCAATATAAATATAAAATAAGCATAAAAAGCCAACTACTGAAATACTAGAGCTATGGCTACCAAAATTGTTATTATATTATATTACTAACCTGACCCAAGTTATTGTATTCTTATCACTACCTAACCCCGATAATTCGAACCCCAGTGATTCGAAAAAATGCGTAATTGAAATTTTCGCCAGAAAATTATTTTAATACATAATGTTTTTTAAATTCGAAGTACGACTTTTTTTTAAATTTCGATTTATGATCAAATATATTGTATTTTTACGATTTTACTTTGAAAATTTGAATCTGCGAAAAACTGGATATATTTCGTTTTAGTATGAATTTACTTTGAATAACTGAACTTGAAGGGCCGACCGCGACGGAAATCAGTTGCGAATATTCGATTTACACGGGAATAAGTCGTATTATTACGAATTTACACCAAAGAACCTATTCCGAATTTAAAGAGACGGCCGCGAAACTTGGTTTTCGCCACTTTTTTTGTTTTCTTAAAATTTCAAATTACATGAAAATTCATTAAGTCTCCTGGATTTCGAATTAACGGGGTTCTACTGTAATAGGAAATATTATCATGTTATTATAATGTTATCTATAGAATTAAACAACTTCCTTACTTCAACCAGTTGAATAATGTACGTCGTGAAATAAATTTGATGTTGTACAGTTACGAACAAGACTGATCTCGTTGAGGCGCTGTAACGATTTGCTAATGGGGACGGTTGGGAGTGTTTGCCAGGAGCCTGAAAGAGGTGAAAGGGAAGAGGTCGACAGCGACGTCGCAGACCTGATGGCAACCCTGAGCCACCTCAAAGACAGCGAGAAAAAGCTGGAAGACATACTAACAGCATATGGTGATAAATGGTCAGACGATGAAGATGAAGGCATCCTGGAGACTAAGGCTGTATGCCACGAACCTGAAACAGCAAAGACTTCGGAGTCTTCTCAAAATCAAGATTCTGAAGTGTCCATTCTGAAGGATTGGACTCCTGTGAGGTCCAACGATAGTGTGACTATCACCGATGTAACGGAAGCCAGTGAATCTAGCTTGAAAGACCAGGTGAATTATTGATGGAGCTGTACTCAAAGCTTGGACAATTCCCGCTACCGATGTTTGATTTGTTTTGCTGTTTGGTTGCTGTGTTTTTGCATGATACAATGATACAATAACCCTTATAAATGCGCAAACATTACTTTTGGATAGTTAAGGTTTCATTTGTAGGTGTTTTTAGATTCACTAATTCAAGTTAGAGGTATGTTGATCTTTAACCGTAACCGTTGTTAGCACAAAAAATAATTGTTCTTCAATGACCAACAATATTGACTGAAAAGTCAGAAGGAAAGTAGCCTCACGTAAATCACCTTCTTGGTATTCTGACAAAAGGAAATACGCATTATATAAGTGATAGTGATAAATTAAAAAAATATTTAATTTCACCTTAATTTTAAAATCTTATCAAGGTAGATGTAACTGGATGTGCCGGGTGACATTTAAATGCTAGAAATCATTTTCAAGGTGCATTTAACAACAAAAGAGCAAGGACACCTACCAATTTGTTTATGACTTATTTATAATGCAATGAAGAGAGAACAAGCCGAATATCTTAAGTTAAGAGTCCATTCGATTTTAACAGATTAATTAACATATTATAATCCTTATTCTCTTTATAAAAAGTGTTACATATTCCCTTCTGCCCTTTTACAGTTGGTATATAATGTGCTATATTATTGTCATAGATACTAAAAACAAATTGATATTATTTGAAATAACAAATGTAATTTGATTTTCTTATCATTATCAACGCTTAATAGATATCACTTCTGCATTACTGAAATGTTTGATAATTTCATTGCTATACCAATGCAGGCTGACATGTTCAACAAAGCAAAGATGTTCTTGTCAGCTGTTTTATTCTAAAATATTTGTGTATAATTGTTTTCTTAACCTTGATGTCTTGCAAACCTAACGTTTTGGCCTCTTTTTGAAAGTGTATATACAAATAATGTTGGTTTTACACAAGATGTGTGTTTTCGTGTCACCAATTGTGTGATGACCTGATTGTATGATTGGATTGGATTAAATCTTTTTAACATACTCAAATAACACGCAAGATAAAACATTGAATGTATTTTTGATATAAGTTTGGTGCCATGTTCGACAAACAATGCAATGTACAGTCTCAGTTTTAAATATATAGTACTTTAATTAGTTCAGATTTATAATTCGCAGAGAGATGCAAGAAATTCAGAGACGGTGTTGATGTATTTTGTTTGTGTTGGGACATGTTCAATGTTGTGAAACCCTATCCTTTCTTCCTATCAAACTGGAATCAGTGTTGACCCCTTTATTGTGATAATTATATTTGTGGTAACCCTGACGTTGCATGCCTTATAGGAGGCTATCCCTCGCCCCCCCTCCGCTCAGAGCAGCGTGTCGGCGTACAGCGACAATGACCTGTGGCAGAACGAACTAAAGGCGAACATGGAGATATCGCAACTGCGGCTGGCAGCTGCTTTACAAGAGCAGAAGAGACTGCTTAAGTATCAGGTATGTGTTCTTATATATTTCGTGTAAGTATAATACTGTAAAAAAATTTTCAGGCAGGAAAAATACTATCTTGGGATATTTGCGCTCTTGCTTGCTTATGTACTGGGGATGGTTCATTTGTGTTTTGACTTTAAGAGTACAAGCAGCCTATTGGTCAATTTAAAAAATTGAAAGCACCAATCAATGCGGCTTGTGCTGTTCAACTAAAAATGCCAAAAAAAACGTATTTTGAAATTATTGGCTCATACGCTGTATTTATTTATTTATTGCATATCACTATACATAAAACACTTTTTTTTTCTCATAAAAATCAACAATATTGAACTTACAACTTATCCAGCTCTCTGTCCCAACAGCTAATCAGGTTGTGAGCATTTTTTTTTGTTTTTTATGTACCACCCCCCCCCTGTAATTACACAGCATTTATTATGTTCTTCTTTATTCTACGTTTAATTACAATGAATTTATCCTTCCAGGCCGATGCTAAGGAGCAACTTGCTGAGATGCATCTCTCCCGCAACGGCCATCAGGAGCATCACGCGGGGTCCTCGGGGGGTGACCTGCACGAGCATCAACAGCACCAGGGCTCCTCGGGACCTTCCAACTACCATCACCAGCCCCTAGCCCATCAAGGTCAGGCTGCCAGGGTTTACGGCTCTAACCAGATCGGAGTGGCAACCACGCTGCCTCACGTGACCGATGGAAATCAGCACAACAATAATGTAACCATTATTTCATTTTAAAGCTAGATGATCACAAATTTCCTACTATTTAATATGAAATTTTTCCCATAAAAATCTATGTAAAATACGATAATGCATTCCACGGCAAAAAATACTCAATTTTCTTTGTTTTTATGTTTATTCAAATAAAACTACATACTTATAAATTGTTAAGGAGCAACCTGGAATTCAATGTCGATTTGCAAAAACAATTAAAAAAATCGTATTAATATTCAACATAAATAATTTACCATTGTTTTTGCCGACGCTTCAAACTTTGGTGAAAATGTGACATAGCATTATAATTGAATAAATTTGCCACCTCCTGGCCAAAGTTTCATCCAAGCCGAAGTGAGGGTCCTCTTGGTAACCCCTTCCCACGCCTTGTCAATCATCTTGAGACAAGTAACGATGTGAAAGTAATCTTTCCAAAACTCTCTGACAGTGAGTTTTTTTTGTCTTGATTGACTTGTCCCAGTCATCTCAAAACAACGCTCGAACAACAGCAAGTTGATACTATGTATACAGACTTCTCTGAGGCTTTCGATCGCGTAATACACTCAATTCTTTTAAAAAAGCTCGTCCTACTTGGTATACACAGTGACCTGCTTAGATGGATTAAATCTTACATTAGTAACCGTAATCAGGTAATCTTAATCAACGGTGTCTTCTCAAAATCTATCGAGGTAAAATCTGGTGTCCCCCAAGGGTCCTACCTAGGTCCGCTAATGTTCAACATTTATATAAATTACATTGAACTATATGCCGATGACATGAAAATATTCAAAGTTATTCGATCTCTTTCGGACTGCGAAGCGTTACAAAGTGTCTAGATATCAATGTTTCTAAATATCACACTATGACATTCACCAGAAATAAACACGTAATTAAGTACTCATATTCACTCAACAATGAACCTGTCATCTCTAAAACGGAATGTAAAGACCTCGGCGTTTACCTTGATAGCAAACTTATATATAATAAGCACATTGACTATATCGTTAATAGGTCGTATAAATATATTATGTACCTACAAATTCAACAATAACTTTGAGTGTACATCTGAAACTTTGCAGCAAAGACGAGTGGTAGCCGACTCAAAATTTATACACAGATTTATAAACAATGACATCGACTGTACCGAACTTCTGTCCCTTATTAACTTCAACATACCTTTGAGACGTACACGACATACAGTGCTATTCCACACGCTTAATTATAAAACAAATGCAGCATCTAATTCGCCAATTAACCGAGCTCTTCACACTCTAAATAATATTTGTCTAAACTCTAACATTGACATTGTTTCGGATTCACTGCCCAAATTCAAATGTGGCATCATGTCGATAATTTAAACTGTTCAATGCGCATACATACAGACACACACACACACACACACACACACACACACACACACACACACACACACACACACAAACACTCACACATACATTACACACACTCCTATATACTACACACGTCAGCTGGTAATTAAGGAATAAACATACCACTTATCAAACATTACAAGGAAACATATCATAGGTACTCAACATGAAGTATCTTATTCCTGTATATTGTTTCATCTCTGTAAATCATGTACTGTTTGTTTCTATAATATAAAAAAAATAACATTAATTATGATAATGAAGAGCATTCAAAACATCCAAAAGTATTCCGAAGAAGGTTTTGAACAGGATAGTAATGTTCCTTGTGTAAAAAGCAACAAGGAATCAACAGGTATACGGTTATGGGATTCAGGGAACCATTACATTAATTATGACATTAATTTTTTTAAACGATCAAATTTGATCTTTTGGTGGGAAGGAGCTTATTAAAAAATTCCTGATTTTAATACAAGGGTGATTTGAGGTCTTCGCTCAGCAAAAAGACAGACGAAATGATCTTCTCTATTACAGTAGAACCTCGTTAATTCGAAATCCACGGGACAAGAAAATCAAATTTCGAAATAACAAATTCCCATGTAATTCGAAATTTTATAAAACATATTAAAAAAGACGCCAAAAATCGATTTCCTCAGCCTCCCCTTCAAATTCGGGTAGTATCTTTCGAGTAAATTCGTATTAATATGAATTATTTCCGTGTAAATCGAATTTTCGCAGCCGAAAACAGCAGCGGCTCAGTTATTTAAAGCAAATTCGTAAAAATACCACACATTTTTGATAAATCAAATTTTCACACCCTTTAAATTCATAAAAATACTATAGTATGTATCGCGAAATCTCTATTTCCGTGTAAATAGAGATTTCGCAACCAAACCCTTTAAATTCTGATATTTGGTGTAAAATTGTAAAAAATACGAAATTTTTCCGCGTAAAACGAATTTTCTCGGCCCTTCAAACTCAGATAATCTAAATAATTTCTAAAAATATGACATTCCAGTGTAAATTGATTCAGATCTACAAAATAACAATACTAATTAGGATGATGATTAAAAATAAATTTTTCGGCATTTTACCGCCACGGCTGTCTTTCAAATTCAGACTTACGAAATTTTATGATTTATTTTCGCAAAAATCGAATTTTTTCGAATGACGGACAAAAATAAATTAACAAAAATTATTATTAGTTACTACGTTACCACTTTATGAATGCTCAGTGAACCATATTATTGTGTTCAATTCAAACTGAAGAATTAATCAGATAGTTAGATCAGTTAGGTTAGATTGGGTTGGGTTGGGTTGGGTTGGGTTGGGTTGGGTTGGGTTGGGTTGGGTTGGGTTGGGTTGGGTTGGGTTGGGTTGGGTTGGGTTGGGTTGGGTTGGGTTGGGTTGGGTTGGGTTAGGTTAGGTTAGGTTAGGTTAGGTTAGGTTAAGAAAATAGGTTTTTATTTAAATTTGAATGATGTGTCCATATAACAAGTACCCTATAATTCTATAATATATTTCCCCAGTATAATTGGAACAACCAGGGAGCCCGCAAACGAGCATCGAGTTCTCGAGAGCGTGAGCTGAATGAGCGAACTCTCTCCACTGTGCGCGAACCCTCGGAGGGTCGCAGCAGTAAAGGCGGGGTGGCTGTGGCGGTGGTGTCCTCGGACCAGGCGGAGATTGACATGCTGCGGGACCTGCAGATGAGGCGACAGCATCTGGAGAGCCAGGTATGCACACTTGAGAATACTCTTCACATATGAGTACTAATGATTTAAGTCATATACTGCTGATATTTCCGTTGAAACGCCTCCATTTTTCTAATAAAAGCATGTATCGGAAAGTAAGGTTACAAACCTTTTAACGGCAGGACCATTGTTATCACGACTCATTATAAATAAATTAATATCTTTCGTTGGTAATTCAATATTTTAAATTTTGGAAAATAACTGATATTTATTTGTATTTGGTTTATACCCCCATCAGTACATTAGCAACATTATCCGCTTATAGTGATGGTAGTAGGAGTTTTTCTAAATATTTTCAAGTTATTCGTTACTCGGGAATCTTTGTCTTTTTTGTTAGAAAATGTAATGATATATTTTGTATTCTTATCCTGACACGATTCTAACTAGTTTCAGAGTTCGCAGGTGGCAAAAATCCAGAATCTTCACGCGGCGACTTCTTCACTGGCTGACGCCGTCTCTATGCCCCAGACCATAGACAACGTTGGGGCCCTGGGTGGACAGGGGGGACGTGGGGAGGGGGGTAGCCAGGAGGGTGGCCGCGGAGGGTGGGGGGGCTCCGAAGCCAGCGAGGAGGAGGGGGGCACAATTGAGAACACCATCAGACACAAGGTGGCCGCCGTCAATGTGATGAAAGTGGAACTGGAAAGACTGAAAAGTGAGTAAATTAAAGTAATTCACGACGTAGAATCATTCCTATTAGTGTTTAAAAATGCTTGTTCAAGGCATGAAGTCCATAGAGATTATGGTTAATCTGTGGTAGCCTTAAGTAATTAAAAAAAAGTGTTTTCTTAAAATTTTATGTGTACATGGCAAAATGCCGTAGCTTCACTACTATATGCTCCACTTCAAAAACAGAATTGTATTATTAATGGTTTATTTATTTTATGTGTACATGGCAAAATCCCGTAGCTTCACTATTAAATGCTCCACTTCAAAAACAGAATTATATTTTTAATGGTTAATTAATTTTAATTCTTTTTCAGATATGCTAAGGACTGTGGATTCTATCCAAAACAATTTCGGAATCAATTCAACTTTTGATGAAGAACATGTGTTTCACAATACTCCTCATATTCCTCAAGAAAACCATAATAGAAATCAAAATAGGTACATATTTATCCATTACTCGTGACTGCCGAGATTTTGTTTACCTCTTTCATAAAAATACAATTTAAACACACATTTCCTAGTGGAGACAGGCAACCATTGTTTTGACAAGACAACCTCAGGTGTCCCTATCTTGCTCTACTTTGGCGGCCTCAGTCCATCACTGGCCCAGTCTCTCCTCGCACAGCTTCTGCATCTAAAAAGAGTTTTTTTTTTCCAGAGTTTCTGAATCATCCGTGAACAATGCTCCTCTCTGCAGAACAGACTCATCTTCATCTTCTAAAATAATGAAAGACGGCCAGTCGGGGGCCGGGAACAGTGGCGCCAACTCCAAGAGTCAGAACACTCCTCTGGGATTGTCCAGACTTCAGAATTGCATATCGTCAGGATCCAATAAGTGCACCAATGTCAGTGAGCAAAACCAAACTACAGGCACTGGTGACAGTGTTGGTTCTGGTCTGGCAGTCATCCAGCAGTTGACCCACGAGCTGAAGCAGGCAGCCCAGGGACTGAGCGAAGAGAGAAGGCGCCTGAAACACGCCACCAACAGAGGTACTAATCATTACTATCAGCACAGAAACCTGCATTGCTTTTAAACCATCCCATCTGAAATTATTTACACTGAAACTGACCACAGCAACTGAATTAATTGTTGTAAGAACTTTTACTGAATTTATTGATGTAGTAAAAATAACATAACTCTTTGTTTTTGTATTTATTTAATATAAATTAATTTTTTTTATAAATTTTTATAATATAAAAATAAATGCTTAAGATTTTTGTTGTTTGTTTTTGGGGTGTTATGCCGTGTTGCGCTAACTCCTTCTTTAGCCGACGTTTCGGACAGCGTTGCAGTGTCCATCATCATCTTCGGATCTACCGGATCTGCCCTGATGATGGACACTGCAACGCTGTCCGAAACGTCGGCTAAAGAAGGAGTTAGCGCAACACGGCATAACACCCCAAAAACAAACAACAAAAATGCTTTTGGCCGTGAAAATCTAAAAACTTAATTGTGGCGGTTCGGACAAAATGGATTAACCTTTGATATGCCGTGCTCCAGCTCAAAATCCCACTCACAGAAAGTATTGTTTTCAGATTAACAATTACCAGTTCTCAAAATTTTACAAATTATTTGTATCCGATCCTGCGCAGGGTTCGCAGCATTCGGTTTATGTTGATTGCTTACTGACTCGTGGGACGATGGGCTAAAACTTTTCATGTGCAGTAATGGGGAACTGCACTCTTTTAATTTATTTTTATCAATGATCTTCTAACTTAAATACCATAGAGAAGGAGACTTAAATACCATAGATAAGACTTATATACCAAGGGGAAGAGTTTGTCAAGACAGCAGACTTGTTTATACAAAACATATTAAAAACTTTTCTAATCGTCTTAAACTAACAACAAATATAGGTAGAGTTAATGTCTTGTCATAAAATGGGAGTGGGAAGTAGTATGAGGGGAAGGGTTTGCCAAGACTGCAGACTTGTTATACAAAACATATTAAAAACTCTTCTAATCGTCTTAAACTAACAACAAACATAGGTAGAGTTAATGTCTTGTCAAAAAATAAAAGGGTCTTTTTACAGGTATACACATGATTCTATTCAGCTGTATACATTACCCATTTACGATTGGTTGTGCTTTTTGCTCTGTTTTTCATACATAACAATTTAACATAACACATTCATTTTATTTGAATATTTTTACTGGGCAATAAATATTCTCACTCCATCAGAGACCAGGCCAATGGGAACCTCCATATTTTAAGAAAAGGTTCCAAGCGGGACTGTGTGGTCTGCTCGAAAAGGGAAGTAAAAGGCGGCAGACGGGAAACCAGTGAGTACTGTGACACGTGTCCTAACAAGCCACGTATGCATTTGGGCTACTGATTTCTAAAATACCACATGTTGAAAAATTATAAAGATTAGAATATGAAAATTTTTCTTTTATTAACAATCTTATATGATAATAAATATATATTTCTTAACATAACTATATCATTTTATTTGCTGCCTTACCAAAAAACATTTCTTTCTAATTTTTTAAAGATATTGTAATTTTTACTCATATTTTTACATTACACTCTATGGAGTAGCTGGTATACCATATAAAAAATATTAGTAGTACAAAGGGTTAAAAAACATTTTCAAGACAGAATGGAGATATTTCTTTAAGTATGTACCGAATGTATTTTAAATGAATGAAAAATAATTTCCAGACACATGTATGTCCAGTGGCTCCTCCATCAAGTCGGAGGACAAGAAGCGCACCAATAGTCTGAGCGGGGGCAACACCTCCTCCAACACGGTGGTGGGCTACCCGCCCTATGGGGGCCCGGTGGAGCGTCGCCAGCTGGCGCTTAAGGCTGAGCTGGAGGCCAAAAAGAAACAGCTGGAGCGCCTCATGAGCAAGGATGTAAGTCACCCGCACAGATTATAAAACAACAGATTTGGTCTTTATCTACAGTGTTGACTGTCACAGTGTTGAGAACACTTTATACTGAATGTTAAATAATTAAATTAATTGTTGCCTTATGTTAATTGACCAGCATACATCACTCATTCTTTTTTAGTTTCAAATGATCTGTGTGGTAACAATTTCATCATGAAATTCATGTCAAGGGTTCTTAAATATGTAATAATTTTGAAAAGTTAACTCTGTTCAGGAATGGGTTGTGGGTATTGAGGAGACACAAGTTATTAACAATTATTATTAAAACATACACAAAGGAATTTATTATGTCGCCTCACAAGAGCGGCCCTGTCTGTTCTGTACAGTGTAAAGGCAGGGGAACTATGTCGCTACCCGGTTGCTCAGCGTTTTGAGGCCGGTGAATATATATTACAACTTCTTCATTTAGATAGATTGATTTAGATCCATTGCCAATTTTAGTAAGAATAGAAGCAAATATACCGCACAGAGTTTTGGCCGTCGGGCGGAAAGAGCCGACGAGTCATGAGGCTAGCCGAATGAAGCGTCGGTCCATGCTAGTGCGTTGTCCTGTCTTAACGTACTGTGCTACGCAATAGTCAGTTTTACCTCCCCTAGGAGTGCCAAAAGATGTTTCAAATAAA
Organism: Hesperophylax consimilis; assembly: GCF_061612785.1. Taxonomy (NCBI): domain Eukaryota; kingdom Metazoa; phylum Arthropoda; class Insecta; order Trichoptera; family Limnephilidae; genus Hesperophylax; species Hesperophylax consimilis. The sequence continues at coordinate 79,236 of NC_142858.1, forward strand.
ATAAAAACAAAAGCTAACTGGTTATTGTGGAACTTTGCTATTGATAAGGATTCATAAAAACAACCCATTCTCATTTGGCAAATGTCAACACTTTTATCAATGTATGTTACTTGGGGCAATGACCCCATACAACAACAATCCACCTCCTCCCATAGGGGTTTTTATTAGCAACTGGAGCGCCAAGATGTTTACGATAAAATGCATTGAGCGCTGGAGATTTTCATATGTGTGGATTTGAATTTACCTGTGTTCATCAAAAAAATCATATCTCCAAATACTGATCTGTTAACTGTCGTTTAAAGCCAATGAATTTACCTATATTTCTATATTTATCTTAAGTTTGTAGGTTTCATTAAAAAAAAATCATCAAGTTCATAAACGCGTGAATTTCGTCTGATTGTTAACAAAAATGGTTCAAAACTGTACTTCTTACAGCATGTTTGTAAATGTATGTTTACAGTTTAATAATAAAAAAATAATTTTTCAAAAGAAGCAAACACATTGTGACTTGACATTTTAAATAATAAAAAGGGAAACACTTTGTTTACAGTCACTTTATTGAAATTTTTAACGTCTACCGGTTTCGGTACCTCCGTACCATCATCAGGACAGTTATAAAAATACTAACAAATACAGAATAATACACATATATATAAACAAATAGTTGAGAGAGAAAGAGATAAAAAACAGAGAGAGACAGTATCAGTTGTGGGCGGGAAGTGGGGGAGGGGAGTTAGGGATAACAGGAAACATATTTATTATAGGGCTGAACGTTAAATTTAGTTGATTATTGATAATTTCAGCCTTTGAATTGACTGATTTTTTTATTTCCAACGCTTCCAAGTTGTTAAGTCGTAAACCTATCTCATTTTTGTGAAGGACTTTAATACCCGTGTCACGGTTGAAAGTATGATCTTTATTAATTAGATGTTCTGCAAATTCTGAAAATCCCGAACTGGTTAGACATCTTAGGTGTTCTTTTATTCTAGTTTCTATATTGCGTGATGTTTGCCCTATGTAGAATGCTGGGCAATCATTACAACTAATTTTATATACGCCTGAGTGGCTAAGAACATCTTCTTTATCTTTGGCATTAATTAAAAATTTTCCTAGATTATTATTAGTATAATACGCTGGTTTAATTTCTGGGGGGAATTTAACTGTACATGTAGAGGAAAGGTTATTAATATACAAAATTCTTCTCCACTGCTGGTTGGAGTTATTATTGTTGAGAGTTGGTGGACTACTGTAGACGTATTTATTTATGGCAATACATCTTAATTTTTTTGTAAGGATTCTATCAATAAGGCCTATTTCATATCCATTATTAAGTGCTATTAGTTTAATTGTACTTAACTCATTAGCGTAATTAACATTTGATAAAGGAGTAGTGACTAAACGGTGGATCATAGAGTGGAATGCCGAATGTTTGTGGGAAATAGGGTGGTTAGACGTATTATGGATTGTAGTGTCTGTGAAGGTAGGTTTTCTAAAAATATTAAACTGAATTTTATTATCAATAATCGATAATGTGAGATCTAAAAAGTTGAGTGTCGAATTTATGCCTACTTCTAGTGTGAATTGGATCTGTTTATGTAAGGAGTTGAGGAGTAATAGGAAGGAATTAACTTAAAACTAAACGAAAACTAACTTACAACTTAAAACTAACTTACAACTTAAAACTAGGAATTTAGCTGACGCTCTGTACCCGCCCAAATACATATGATATCGTCTACATAGCGTCTCCATAGTAAAATATTTTTTAACAAAGGTGTTTTAAGTTCAAAAATATTGTTTTCAAAATTATTCATAAAAATATCGGCAATAAGTGGACTTGTGGGAGACCCCATCGGTAATCCATCTCGTTGACGGTACATTATATTATTATATTTAAAACTGTTTTGGTTCAAGCAAACATCGATAAGTTGGTTAATATCTTTTGTAAAATCCTTATGTAAGTTAGAACTATTGACTAAATTGCTTATAATATTTTTACATTCTACTACCGGAATACTGGGAAACAAATTCACTACATCAAAAGAAATGAGTTTACAGTTGCTAGGGAGGGTTAAATCTTTCAAGTGGTTGATTAATTCATGGGAATTTTTAATTGTATATTTTGGTTGAAATATATTGGAATCTTTAATTACCTTAGTAAGAAAAGAAGCAATTTTATAATTAGGTGCATTACAACAAGTCACAACCGGCCTAATTGGCCTATTAGCTTTATGTATTTTGACAAACCCATATAACCTGGGGATTTTCGGGTTTTTAGTTAAGAATTTAACCTGGTGATAAGTATCATCTTTGAATATTGGGGTTTTACACTCGTTGAATGTACTTTTAAGGGTTCTCTGGTATTTATTAGTCGGATCTACTTTTAAAATTTCAAAGTTATCAGATTCTAGGAAGTCATTAATTTTATGATTATATTCTATCTTGTTCATAATTACAACTGTATTGCCTTTATCAGCTCTGGTTAATATTAAATCTTCTTTCTTCAGTTTTTCACGGATATTTTTGGCGTGTAAGTTTTCTTGATTCTGCTTCGGCTGGAATCTTGGGATAAGGTTTTGTAAGACCTCGGCACTTTTGTAGAGGTAAGGTTTCGGAGATTTATATAACGCTGTTTCCATGTCTACTGCAACGTTTTCCACAGCACTATTGTAATTTTTATTAGTATATTTTAGGTTATATTTTAAACCTTTGGAGAGTAATTCCATTTCTTGTTGGGTAAACTGTGCCGAGGAGAGATTCTGTACACGTTCGTAGAATTTTTGAGATGATGATGTCTCCGGGTTATTGATGTGGGTATTTGATTGGCACAATTTTTTTAGTTTATTTTCCAGGGTTATCCTCTTTTTATAAGCTTTCACTGACGCAAAACTTCTAATTTTGTCATCAAAAAGATCCCATTCTACTGGGTGGAGTTCATGGACTAATTCGGTATGCAATATTTTAATATTTAGTTTTAAGTTATTTCGTTGTAGGTTAGTTTTAAGTTGTAAGTTAGTTTTAAGTTGTAAGTTAGTTTTCGTTTAGTTTTAAGTTAATTCCTTCCTATTACTCCTCAACTCCTTACATAAACAGATCCAATTCACACTAGAAGTAGGTATAAATTCGACACTCAACTTTTTAGATCTCACATTATCGATTATTGATAATAAAATTCAGTTTAATATTTTTAGAAAACCTACCTTCACAGACACTACAATCCATAATACGTCTAACCACCCTATTTCCCACAAACATTCGGCATTCCACTCTATGATCCACCGTTTAGTCACTACTCCTTTATCAAATGTTAATTACGCTAATGAGTTAAGTACAATTAAACTAATAGCACTTAATAATGGATATGAAATAGGCCTTATTGATAGAATCCTTACAAAAAAATTAAGATGTATTGCCATAAATAAATACGTCTACAGTAGTCCACCAACTCTCAACAATAATAACTCCAACCAGCAGTGGAGAAGAATTTTGTATATTAATAACCTTTCCTCTACATGTACAGTTAAATTCCCCCCAGAAATTAAACCAGCGTATTATACTAATAATAATCTAGGAAAATTTTTAATTAATGCCAAAGATAAAGAAGATGTTCTTAGCCACTCAGGCGTATATAAAATTAGTTGTAATGATTGCCCAGCATTCTACATAGGGCAAACATCACGCAATATAGAAACTAGAATAAAAGAACACCTAAGATGTCTAACCAGTTCGGGATTTTCAGAATTTGCAGAACATCTAATTAATAAAGATCATACTTTCAACCGTGACACGGGTATTAAAGTCCTTCACAAAAATGAGATAGGTTTACGACTTAACAACTTGGAAGCGTTGGAAATAAAAAAATCAGTCAATTCAAAGGCTGAAATTATCAATAATCAACTAAATTTAACGTTCAGCCCTATAATAAATATGTTTCCTGTTATCCCTAACTCCCCTCCCCCACTTCCCGCCCACAACTGATACTGTCTCTCTCTGTTTTTTATCTCTTTCTCTCTCAACTATTTGTTTATATATATGTGTATTATTCTGTATTTGTTAGTATTTTTATAACTGTCCTGATGATGGTACGGAGGTACCGAAACCGGTAGACGTTAAAAATTTCAATAAAGTGACTGTAAACAAAGTGTTTCCCTTTTTATTATTAAATAAAAAAATATATATTTTAACAGTTTTTTTTTAGTATTATTTTTATTTAAATAAAATGTAGAATGTACTTACGAAAACTTCAAAAATTATTTGTTTTTCACTTGACATATTATTTTTCAAACATAATTTATCAGACCAAAGTTTATCCTAGAATAATAAAAATTCTCTATTATCTATTTCTATAATTTTAAATTGGATTAATAATCATATAATTTACAATATTACACCTTTTATTTAAGGACAATGCACATACTGCACCGAAAAAGTAAATTTTTTGTGCAAATTAAAACTCGCTTTCACATTTTTTAAAATTTTAAATAACTTTAAATAAGCAGAGAATTTAATAACAAATACATTGATACATGATACATAACAAAATTTGTGTAAAATAAACATTCACAGGAATTTTTAACGCGACAACATACCGTCAAAAAAAAAAACTCTTCACTGAGATAATTTGTTTAGCTTTATGTATTTACTGGTGACCAGATAACTCATCAAAATGACAATTCAACACACCTATAAAAAGTGTTTTAAAGTCATTAGTGATGAAACAAAAACTAGGTTAAATAGTTACACATATGTAAACTATTTAACCTAGTTTTTGTTTCATCACTTTTCATAACTTTATAACACTTTTTATCGGTGTGTTGAATTGTCATTTTGATGAGTTATCCATGGAACCGTATTTACTAGAGAAACGAGACATCTATTGATAATCTGTGAAACTACTAGCTGTGTAATACTGTTAGCTTTGTGAATATCCAAGTTGCAAACACGTGGGAACTTTTTAAATAATTCCTATAAATGTTTTAATATATCTCTTTAAATTGGCCTTAGGCTAGCGTGCGCTCGCGTGTGTTGCGAATTGGACAAAATATGGCCAAAAACACTCCAGTGGCTAAAAATATTGCCCGATTTGCATTGAGTTGATGGTATTTTTAATCCCAAACTAATATATATTAATTTGATTGGCAGGTGGACCACAGGACCAACCAGCAGTCCCTCGCCTTGGATCAATCCGCTGTGTCCAAGCCGACCCCTTCTGGGGCTGAGGAGGCAGCGTCCATGGGGCTCCCTGGGGGGGCGGGGCTCCCGGGGCCCCCCGCTGCTGAGGATGACTGCGCCTGCTCTGCGCTGACCATGCGAACCGACATTGATAATAGGTACTCGAGGTATGTGGCGTTTAAATACCGGCAATTTTAGCAATTTATGATCTCTGCAGAATTTCTTATGGGGCATGTAAGACTACCATTCAACTAGTATCTGGTAAGTATGTATGCATTCATCCAAAATACAACAACACTAGTTGCCCATCATAACAGAATAGGGGAGAAATAAGAATTTTTAGGTTTTGAAAAATTGTTGAATAATTTCCTGGGATTGATAAAAGTTCTTTCATAAGTTTAGTATCTCACATTTCTATAATTGTCTAAAATCACTTCAAATTTAGCATTAAACTTTTGTTTGTTGTGTCTTTCAACTAATATTCATCAGCGGTTGAGAACCATGCTTTATGGAACTCAGTAAATTTTTAAATTTTAGAAATTAACTCCTCAGGCTAATTTGTTTGCTTTTGGAAACAGCTCATATAAATCGTTTTGTCTCCCTTACTGTCATGGTGAGAAATATGATCTAAACAGTGTTAGAAAGAGAAAACACCTTGCTTTATTTTTAAATCTAGAAGTTAACCATAGAAAACTTAAAATGTGGACCTCAATGGAACCAAAGTTTCCGATCGCAATTCGAAAAAATGTATGAAACTTTGTGAATTTTTCATTCATTATTTTTATATGAACGAAAAAAAAAGTGAGGTGACTGTAACATATATAATACATTTTCCTAGGTGACCGGGTATCTCATCAAAATGACAGGTCAACATACCTACAAAAAGTGATATAAAGTCATGAAAAGTGATGAAACAAAAACTAGGTTACATAGGATAGGTAACTACAATAAGATGTGTTATTTTGATATTCAAAGAAACTTTTCCCGTAAAAGATCAATGGTTTCGTTGCTTGTGTGGCACGTAGCGCCGTCTTGTTGAAATTAAACGTTGTCCAGATCAATACCATCCAATTCCGGTCATAAAAAATCATTAATCATCTCTCGATAGCGCAATCCATTCACCGTAACTGTTGCTCCAGCCTCATTTTCGAAAAAGTAAGATCCAATGACTCCGCCGGACCATAAACCGCACCAAACAGTCACACATTGAGGATAGAGAGGCTTTTCAACAATAACTCTTGGGTTTTCCGAGCCCCAGATGCGACAATTTTGCTTGTTGACGAAGCCACCGAGGTGGAAATGGGCCTCATCACTCAAGATGATTTTTCGATGGAAATCTAATAATTAATAATAGTGAATTTTAATAATTTCAATGCGTTGTTGAAGCGTGTATCGTTCCATTTTTATTAATGGCGTAATTTCTACTTGTCAAATGTCAAAAAATAACAGCTTAAAAGTAACATCTACCGAAATAGCGTGCTATTCAAAATAACACCTCTTATTGGAAAACCCTATATTTAACCTACTTTTTGTTTTATCAATTTTTAAAGGTGTGTTTAATTGTCATTTTGATGAAATATCATGGAACCATTTTCATGTGTGTTTTTATTTTTAATCGTTAACAGTAATTTTAGTTATAAAAAACGTAAGGTGAGCCATTTTTAAAACTTTTTTACTTTTGCGTTATAAATTTTAATATTTCAAAAATTATGTTTGTTTCTAATAACAACATTTGTAAGTGTATTTAATCACCTTTCAAAAACAATATTTAGTTTCAGAAATATTCCATTTAATTGGATTTTATAGCAAAGCGATAATACTCTGACCTTCTGCCAAAATATACCAGAGGCCTGGGGGGTTAATTGTATTGTCATTTAAACTACATAAATTAATATATTCTTACGCTACTTATGTTTGCAGGCCATTAGTATATAAATCGCATTATTGAGTGATTTTAAGAAATCTTAAACAATAATAATTATAGGAATGTTGAGTTAAGTGCCTTTTCACTGAAGAATATGACATATAAGAAGGTTGAGGTATTAATACATATTATGTCATCTGTTAGTCATCCTTTAGCATTGGTATGATATATTTTAATTATAATTAATATGCACCATCATGAGATGTGCAAGTGCAGTTTAGTGGAATAAATGTACATCTTGTCCGTCTTAATCATCTTCTATTTGAAATGTGTTTTTACTAACTAAAATCTTAAGTTCTTTCTCCTTCTGAACTTTAATCTATTAAATCTGGTTTCTTTAGTTAAAAACTTATAAAGTTCAAATTTTTAGTATTTATTGGTTATTCAGTTTATATTTTTAATTCACGTGATGTACCAAGTATTTGCAAGTTGTAAGTTCCACTTTTAAAAATGCCCTGTAAAAGTAAGTCATTATAATGTATGCACATTTCAAATGTAGAAAAAAAACGATATTGTCTGCTTATAATATGTTATATTTTTGGGTTTACAATTGCTTGTCTGGTTTTGAAAAGATTCTTTTTTTTAATTTGTTGATTTCCTCAACACATCAGTTCCAATGTTGAAAAGTTCACTCTCTCCTGACTTACAAAAAAAAAATGTGTTGTTTAATTGACTGAGCGCAGTGAAGTCCTTTTTTAACTCGACCATTTGGCATTTAAAAAATTGTAAATTTGTTTGTTACATTCCGGTTCAAGATGGTTGCCATGCTAGTACTACCATAAAAAAACCACCCATTAGATTGATAACTCCATGCTTTATGCATGAAACAAATTGGCCCTCTATTTAACCATAGATATTCCAATATTTAGACACACTTTATGCGTGCAACTGTTCTATATCATACACCATCGGCGAGGATAGAGGAAACTCGAAAAAAAAGGTGCGGCCATAGACAATAAAATTCTCATTCCAAGCCTATCCTATTCAATAAATAGCCTTACATATTATTTTAAAAATAAAAATATTTGAATTTCAGAATGTTCCCTCACGACAACCAGACTCTATCTGACAAAGTACTGTCCTGCGAAAAAGAGCTTTAAATTATCTTTTTTTTATACCTCATTTACTTAGGACAATCAATCAAATTGTATCAAACCACTCAGCCTCCAACAGTTTTTCCATAGATTTTCAGAGTTGTTCATTGGTGGATGTGGTTAAATTATGTGATGTCACAAGCCATGGAGATTACTGTATCTTTTCTTCGATTCAAATTTTCTATCGGAGTTATACCCTTCTGGATACTGCATGATCGTGGTTCATTCTATGATTATGGTACCTACTTACCTGCCTGAAGAAAGTTGCTAAAAAGAATTGGTGACATTTCTTTGGAAAAATTGTATAATTCCTTATTTGAAATTTAAAAAATATATAAAATATCCATGGTTTGCAATTAAGTAGGTAGGTATTTAAGTATCTACTTACAAATCTTACCCCATTTCAGAGTAAATTTTGGATTTAATTTATAAAATAAACTAGTAAATTAAGTTTAAAAAATTTAGTTTGTTGAAAAGTTCGTCATTTGCAGTGACCAAGATGACGATGAAGCCTACTTGTCTTCATCCCGGAACCAGCTGAACATCAACCAGCTCAGCGGAGAACCTTCTCACAAGCTGCCATCCAGAGGTTCATCTATTGACAACTTCAAGGTACAGATATTGCCTTTTATACTTGATTGAAATTATCATATTGATTAAAACACCCAGTCGTAATAATTTTTATTACTTAATTTAAGTCAAATCGGTTAAAGTAACCAGTTTGGAATCGGTCAAATGTTATAAGAGGGCTGCTGTAAGAATATTATAAAACGATATTAGAATTGTAATATATTATAGTGTATGGCTTGTTTGTGTACTTGCTGTACTTGGGTGGTGCACCCGTCCACTATAAAAATGTATGGACAATTTAACATAAAGTAAGATAAAATTGAGCTTACTTTCTTTTCTAATTGGTTTACCTCTTCACTTATAAGCGGACAATATCGATTTACCAATCACGGTTCCGTCAAAAAACTATCATTAGGATCAGTGGCGGCCGCTGCCCTAAAAGGGTGGTGGTTCACTGACAATCCAAAATAAAAACAATATGACAAAAAGATTATGGGTAAAAATAATTATTCCACCTACCTTATTTGTAGATAAGGTCTATTCTACGTTGTTTGTGAAGAGCAAAAACTTCTATCACTTTCGAAGTGAAATTTGGGATTGTTTGCAAATTTTTTTTTTCAATACTAAGTACAGATAAAGCATTCAAACGGTCTTGACTCATCGTGTTTCGCAAGAATGATTTAATTCGTTTTAGGGTAGAAAAACACCTTTCGCTTTCCACAGATGTCATAGGTATTGTACATATTATTTTTAAAAGCTTCACACACTCCGAAAACGACTCGACTAAATTATTTTTATAAAAAAGTTGCAAGATTGCCACTGCACCATCGGCGTTAGAGAAATCATCTCTCCCGTATATAGCACATAGTTCATTTTTCAATTTAAATTTATCTAAAAAGATGTAGGTACGTGTTCACTGTTTCATTGAAATCACTTTGAGGAAAGTTTTCTTTATATTGAGTAAAGCGTTCACAATCAAATAATTTTGATGCTAATAAATGGTTAGTAAACTCGAATCTGTCTTTGATCTGTTGTAAGAGAATATCACATACTTCGATGCAAGTTGCATAGTTCACCGTTTTATTTCTTTTTGCTTTGGGCTCACCTGTTTGGTCTATGGAATCACGAACTGTCTGAATGCATTTTTCAAATTGATATATATATATTTCTTAATCATGATGGTATCCAAAGAGCGTGATTGTAATTGTTGAAACAAAATGTCACAATGGGGTAAAATCTTGTTGAAGAAACCTAACCAATATATAAACTGTTCATCCTTAAGATAATGCAATAACATACTGGCCTGGTTTATAGTATTCGAATCATTATTATTTTGGTCTAAAATAGTTTCCATACATTGTATCAACAATTCTGAGTACGCCGAAACAGTTCTCACAGTTTTTATGTTGAAATTCCATCTTGTTGGTGGGGCAGAAGGGATTTTCTTTTTCATTACATCGTTTAACACGTTCATTCGTTTAGGAGACCTCGAAAAAAATTGGAAATGCGTGAAGATGTGCGAAAAACGTTTTTATTACATTGCTTTGTGAAACACTTTTTTCGACTATCAAATTCAGCTGATGAGCATAGCAATGAACATAATTAGCAAATGGAAAATCAGCCTTAATTTTTGCTTGAACCCCTCCAACCCTTCCACTCATAACTGAGGCTCCATCAAAGCATTGAGCTATCAATTTATTTGAACTGATGTTCAAACCTTGAAGTTCTTCAGAGATGGCTTTATACAAACCGTCAGCGCAGTGCGAGGTTGGAATTAAATATTTCCAAAAGCGTTCATAAATATGGCCCTTCCATTCATATCCGATGATCAAAACCATTTGCGTCGTCGTAGAGACATCTGTAGTTTCATCTGCTTGAATCGCAATAAATTCACATTCCGTAATTTGTCGTTTCACTTCTGTGCTGTATACTTCCATTATAGAATCCAATATGTCATTTTGAAATAGTCTTTGATGTCCCTTTAAAAACAGTGGCACTATCTAAATGTTGTTTTAATACTGCATCTAATTCTGCTACGAAATCTATTAAGCCGCGAAATACACCAGGATTTATCGAATCAAGGGTTTCGTCGTGACCACGCAATGCCAATTCGAATGCTCCACAAAATATGACACAATCTATTAATTTAGACAATATATATCTATTTTTGTCAACCATTGCATTATGTTGTTAAGTTTGCTCACGGTATCCAGAATCCAACTGTTGACGAATGTCAACTGTACCTAAAACGGCTAAACTCATAACATTTTGTAAATGTAAAGTAGATGAATTGTGCTTTTTCAACTTCTCTGATAGATGCGTTAAATCATTAATCCCACTCAACGTCCAAGTTGAATCTCCACCAAACACAAGACACGGAAAACAAAAAAAGCGATTAACTTTGTCACAACCACACAACCAAAAAGCTTTATCATAAAGTTTTTTGTCAAACACTCGAGTAAAAGCTCTTGATTTGGATTTACAATCTTGCTTAATCACGAGCACTGGACGAGGTGGACCAGAATTTTTAATTAATAATTTATTTTCAAACAAACTGTTATTATTTCTTATATATTCGACACTGATTACACTCATTTTTATTTCTTATAAAGTTACAAATTAAAAGGATTAAGTTCTGTATTTAGCTTGATCAAATTACTCGATAAATCAATACCAAAACAATGACAATAATTACGTCACGGCTCGCGATAACGACGGTAAATTATGATCTGTGACATGTGACATGTGTCATCTGTGATCTATTGTCCAATATCGAGTTCGAAGTTCGACGAACTTCGGATGTCTCCGTGTAACCTCGGGTCAAGGCTCATAAATCGGTAATCTTCGGAAATGATCGGGTTATCTCGGCGCCGAGTGACACACGGGAATTAGCTAACTCCTGGTACAAATGGGTAGATTGAGGCGCTCGCAGTGTTTTAAAAAATACATACAAAAACGTATTTTCATCCGTTTGCAAATCTGTGTACACGGCGCGGCGGATTGGCGCCGCGCAGCGGCCATACTTTATACTTGGAGAGATTAAAATCGCTCTCCTTGATAATATTCATTGCATTGTATTGGTAAGTAATATTTTTAAATGATTTTTATAGATTTTATAGTCTTCAGTAAGATATTATAAATTAATTTTAGCCATTACAATTTAGATAGTGCTGCACACGAACGCACTATGCGACCAGCCGCCACTGATTAGGATCCCACATAAAGACATATAATAATGGTTTAAACCTACACATTTGAAAAGTTGATATAAATTTTTTCTTATATCCAGGACACCAGCTATTTCGGCGATTCCACACAGTCATTGGACGGATCCTTCACTTCCCAGAGCATGAAGCACATCAAGCCCGGCAGCAGCAAGCAGCACAATCGGGAGCCGGCCCTGGCCCGCACGCTGATGGACCTGTCCCAGGAGATGCAGGAGCAGCGGGTCAAGGGGCAGGGGGAGCCGCCGCCCCAACCCATGCCCGACTGCTTCCTGACGCTGCCCGTCAGTAACAACGGGGGCACAGGGAGGAACAAGGTGACGCTTGAGACCAATTCTTCTTTCTTCATTGCCGAGGATTGCGAACACTTCAAATTCCACGGTGGACAAGGCTCCTCCATGGAGCCAATACAGATACCACCAACATTCTGGTGGTATTTGATCATTCCTTGAGATTAATATGGAATACCTACATAATTAATTAATAATTTTCGGAAGTTTTTCTCTTTTTAGTCTTTTTGAGAGATATTTCTATAAAATTCATGCTATCTCATTTTGTTTTACGATGAGATATATGATTTACATGTGGTTAACCTTTCCTCATCTGTGGTGTGTATTTACTACACATTGCTTCTAATATCTTTAATAACTCTATAAATATAATAAATTCTGGGTTCAGATTTTAGGTATTCCTCCGTTATACATTTATGCACTGAATTAAAAAATAATATTTAACATAGTTTTCAAATTCAATTAAAAATCAGAGTTTTTTGTAAGAAATCGGGAGCAAATATACCAATACATTCAACCGTGTGCCATTGCTACGCGAAGAGTGCGCGAGGAAATGACACGCTATTGATGTCCCGCTTTACTTCGCTATGCGTGCACATGAGAAATCCACTTGTCCCCAGTTCTATTTTTCTATTTAGACCATCGATACCTACGGCCGCATTGTGTAGCTTCGTCTCGTGACCAACTTGTGCAGGGGTACTAAAGTGAATCATTATTTCCGTTCGATAATTAAATTAATAATTTTTTGTAAGTACTTTTTCATTTATTTCCGAATACTGTGTTATACTATTACCTTATATTATAGTATTGAAAAGTGTGTATTACGTAACTATTTATTTGTGCGCTTTCGTCATTTAATCATTGATCTAAGATTTATTTTTGAATATTTATTTCACATTTTTTTCTTATTCGTTTTAATATTCAGTTAAGCAATACTGCATTTTACATTATTTACAAAAACCCTTCAATTTTCAGGAAGAATAATGACTGACAGAAATTCAACAGAAGAAGAGATAGCGCAAGAACTTGATTATGATAGTGATATTGAGTTTGAAATGAACAATGACATATCAGATACTGAAGATTTGGTTGAACATTTAGAAGAATCAGACTCGGAATCGACTAGTGAAAATGAAGACGAGGGAGAAATACTAGTTTCAAAACACGGATTCGAATGGAGTGTATTACCACCATCATCATCGAGACGTCGGCAATGCAATATTGTCAATGAAACTTCCGGCCTGAAAAATGGTAGTTTATTATCTAACACAATAAGAGAAATGTTTGCTTTATTTATAAGCGCAGATATGGTGACAGAAATATGCCAAGAAACGAATTGTCAATTGAGGCGTTTACCCGGGAATATGATTGAGCAATTATCCGAAGATGAATTATATGCTTTCATCGGTATAATGCTTGCTTCCGGCAGAAATCGCACCCGAAAACTAAGTTTGAATGAGTTGTGGACAAGTGAAAGTCCATTTTGTCAGCCCTTTTTCACGGCAGCTATGTCTCGAGACAGGTTCATAAATATTTATAGTCAGATCCGTTTTGATAATAGAGATACAAGACGAGAGAGATTTGAAGCTTCTTCAGACAAGCTAGAGCCAATTAAGTCGATTTTCAGTAAATTGGTAGATGCGTGTAAATCAAATTACTCTCCATCGCTTGATATAACCGTGGATGAGCGTTTGGCGGCGTTTAGAGGTAAATGTCCATTTCGGGTATATATGAAGTCAAAGCCAGCCAGGTATGGCATCAAAATATGGATCGCTGCAGATGCTAAAACCGCATATATATGTAACATGCAAATATACAGCGGTATGATAAATAATAAAAGAGAAATAAATCAAGGCAATCGTGTCGTTATGGAATTGGTGGAACCTCAATATGGCACCAATAGAGGCATAACCATAGATAATTTTTTTACGTCAGTACCACTGGCGGACAATCTTTTGTCTAAAAATCTGACCATAACTGGCACTCTTCGCAAAAATAAGAGGGAAATCCCTAAAGAGTTTTTGCCATCAACAGAAAGGCCATTGTATAGTAGCCAGTTTGGTTTATATCAAATAAAACACTTGTATCATATGTGCCTCAGCAAAATAAAGCAGTTTTGCTCTTATCAACTCAATTCCTTGGAAATGAAATAAGCCAAACCGATACAAAAAAAACAGATATTATTTTACATTACAATAAAACCAAAGGTGCTGTTGACACAGGGGACAAAATGACCTCCGAGTATTCGTGTGTAAGGTCGACAAGAAGATGGCCGTTTCGCTTGTTCATGGAAATGTTAGACATTGCTGCACTGAACACATATTTATTATGGATTCAAAAGTATCCGGAGTGGAAAAAAAATAATAGAAGTAAAAGGAAATTATTCATAAGACAGATAGGTTTAGAGTTGGCTAAGCCCAATGTAATGAAAAGAAAAAACAGCACGGTCAAATTTCACAAACAACAACAAGATGCTTTCGAGACAGTTTTGTCATATTATCAAGAAACACCACCCGCAACTGCTGTTACGAATGATATTACGAGTGATTCAAGAAATGTACTAGTGTCCCGAGCACCGTCGAAAACTTGCAGATTTTGCCCATACAACACAAAAAAAAGAAGCACCATAGTTTGTCATATTTGTCAAAAATCTGTATGCAAAAGCCACAGAAAAGAAAAAAAATATATTTCCTGTCACAATTGCGATGCAATTTAGATTAACAATTTTATATATTTGGTTTTAAATTTTTATTATTTTTAATTTCGCTGTATTGTTTTGTTCTTACATAATTTTGCTGTTATATTTAAATATAATGCATGTGGAATTTTTAATGTTTAGTTTCTCAATATAATATTTCTTTTTACACATTGGTTTATTTCATTTAAAAAAAAATTTAAGTTTGAAACCCCTGCAAGACTGGCAGCGTAAACACGCAAAGCTGTGTGCGTATAGTCCAGCGCCCATCAGCGGAATCAGCCGCCATTCGGTCACGGACCGTCGTTAGATAAGCACTCCTCGCACGTTTTTTTAGCATCTGCCGATGGTTTTTTCATGTTTTCAGCTATTAAATTACAATTATTATCACTTTTGACATAAAATATAATAAACATAAGCGATTGGCTATGAATATTCATATTTTTCCGATTTAAAATCGCTTATTTTAAGATGTGTATTGACTACACAGCACCGTAACGGGTGTATTTTTTTAGGACAGTAAGGGAAAGGTTAACCTTTCCTCATCTGTGGTGTGTATTTACTACACATTGCTTCTAATATCTTTAATAACTCTATAAATATAATAAATTCTGGGTTCAGATTTTAGGTATTCCTCCGTTATACATTTATGCACTGAATTAAAAAATAATATTTAACATAGTTTTCAAATTCAATTAAAAATCAGAGTTTTTTGTAAGAAATCGGGAGCAAATATACCAATACATTCAACCGTGTGCCATTGCTACGCGAAGAGTGCGCGAGGAAATGACACGCTATTGATGTCCCGCTTTACTTCGCTATGCGTGCACATGAGAAATCCACTTGTCCCCAGTTCTATTTTTCTATTTAGACCATCGATACCTACGGCCGCATTGTGTAGCTTCGTCTCGTGACCAACTTGTGCAGGGGTACTAAAGTGAATCATTATTTCCGTTCGATAATTAAATTAATAATTTTTTGTAAGTACTTTTTCATTTATTTCCGAATACTGTGTTATACTATTACCTTATATTATAGTATTGAAAAGTGTGTATTACGTAACTATTTATTTTTTTTAACAGATTTTGTATTACATGAACACCAAACCATCCACTACTAAACTTAAAAAGTATTTTACGAGATAGGAAGCAAGACCGTTTGTACTGAAGACCGACTGTGGCATAAGGCTGTGGTTTGGTTTGACCCAAATAGACGTTTGGCATATACCTCTCTCATCTAAACCGACCATCTCTCATGTAATAGAAAGAGATGCACCATAGGTGATCCGTTGTACGTACAAGCACTGTACGTACAAGTCACGACACATGTGACGTAAGAATTCTTTCGACCAATCGTGGAGCGTATATAGTTTATTGCTATTCAATGCTTTTTCAAGAACGTTTAACTAATTCTAAGAATAATAATATAGAAATATATTTATGTATTTAGAATCGATATTTTTTGATCTACATGAACATATTTTTTATAAGTCAAAATATTTTTCACTCAACTTCCTTGTAGCATTCACGTGGGAGGGTTGTTGGATTAATTTTTGTTGTGTTTTTCAGGAATGTAATCTACGAGCACTATTTTTTTGCCTCTATATTATTTACTATACTTACTTGGTAATAGTATAACTAGGCTAATGACTTCTACGGGAGAGCACCTCGACGGGCAATATGAATCTTAGCTAGCCAGAGCAACTGACATACCGGCCCATAATAAACGCAAAAACAAGCAGAATATTTTCAGTTGCATAATATGTGATTGTTATACTAAAATCAGAAACAGTACTTGTTTTGAATGTCAGTATTTTATTTAGAAGTATTTTCAAAACATTTCTCTGGAATCGAATGTACCTAAAGCGAGAATGTTTTTTCAATATTTCTGACAGTTTACATATTTATTTATTTTCGAGTTAGCTTTATTTTTTATTTTTCACATCTTCGTGTGTGCTTTTATAAACATATACACAGCATTTTATAAACATTTTATAAACATATACACAGGTAGATTGTTTGGCAAACATAATCTTTCTTTAAATATTTCAATAAAGTGACAAAAAAGAAACATTAATAATTAATTACCAATATTTTATTTCACAGCAAATTCCTTGTATTTTGTTATACAGTTGAAAGGCCTAAATTAAAGATGTTTCTGAATGTTCTCGTAGCATTACTACTAATTGCAGCACTTTTTAAAATAATACAAAAGACAATACAATATAATAAAACAAAATTAAAAAAAAAAGAAATATTGACAAAAAATGCAGCGAAACTAATTCGAACCATTGCTGTAAGTAAATCGTTTTGTAACAAGTTTATCGATTTTTTTATACATGTTATTGTTTTAATTTTTTGTTACTATCTATTGTTTTCAGCGTTCTTTCAACAACCGGGAGGAAAGAGAAAATTGTTTGTATTATATTGGCGCATATCCGGAATCCATAAATTTTAAAATTAAAGGCATTTCGCCATTCCTGGTAAAAAAATAATATTTATTTTACAAAATTTAATAATATTTAGATATGTTGTGTTAGTCCTAGGACTAATTGATTATTATTTTGTTTTATTTGTTTACTGACATGTTATTTTTCAGAAAGCTTGCTCCTCGGGATGTAAGGAAATAGTCCTTGCAATGCTAAAAAAAGGTAAAGGAATAAAAATTTCTTATCTGGTATTTAAAAATATTTCCCTTGTGGGAGCTGTGAAAATATTTTGCAGAGTTTCACAATAAGTTCTAATAGGTACGTAAATGTTGTGCTTAGATGCGGGCAATGTTTATCATTTAAATATTTGTAGGTGCTGACTTAAATTCTACTACATCTAAAGGACATACTCCATTATACCTCGCTGAAAATGCTATCATAACCAAAAACATAAACGACATGTCTATATTGGATTTTCTGGTTGTAGCCGGTTAGTACTTATATTTACTTAACGTGAATTATAATTTACCGACTTGCAAACTTATCTGAGGGCATTTTAGGTCCACGGTGTAAGCTCAAGGTTCGAAAGAATATTAAACAAGGTTCGCTCATACATGGTGTAGATCGGTGATTGGTTAGAAAGTCGTAGCTTGAAGTCCGCATTTTACCGGGAGATTTGAATTGACTGCTGTATGACTTATTTATGTATTTACTAACTTACGGGAAGTTAATTGCAAGGAGAAATGTTACAATACAGCATAGGGCACCAAAACACTTATAATAATTAAAGAGAATGTCAAGTGAAGGTTTTGATGGAGTTCAGGATGGATATGAGTCAATCATACTGTTAATAATTTACAAAATGCAGATGAGATCAAAGTCCGTCCTAAGTTTTTTCTGAAGAAGAAATAATTAATTTTACTACAAGTTCATCGTAAGAGTAATCGCCTCCTTCTAGGCCTAATTTCCATGCAATTCCCGTTAAGAAGCTATGCGGATTGTAATGATTTAGCAAACTATTTCAATATTTACCAAACTATAATGATCTGGATATGAGACAGGGAAAGTAATTTTATTCGTACGAAGAGTCTCAAAACATGGTAGATAGAAAACGAATTTTATAAAATATATTATGATAAAACTATACTAACAGACCGAGCGATTAGTCATAATAGACCCGATATAGTTTTACATGACAAAATTAAAAAAATAACTTATATCATTGATGTCGCTATACCAAATTCCTGTAATATTCAAAAATCTGTTAGCGAAAAATTAAGAAAATACACAGATTTAGGAAATGAAATAAAAAGAATTTGGCATTCTCAGACTATAAAAATATTACCATTCGTTATTTCGGCTACTGGCATTATACCTAGCTCTCTAATTAAAAATGTAGGCGTATTAGATCTTTCAAAAAAATTATATATAAAGATGCAAAAGTCGGTCATTTTGAATACATGTAGGATAACAAAAGATTTTTTAAATATTTATGTTGAGGGATCAGTAGGAATTATAGGCCCTGTTAGAAGTTCTACCGAGCCGAACCCTCTGATATGAAAATATCTGGAGTCGGTGAATTATTTTCCCATTTGATCTCTTGTGAGTTGACGTGTTGTTCTTGTATTGTTTTGTATTTATTTTGCTTATATAATGCACTTACATAATGTTGATTGACTAGATGATCATTTGTGGAAAAGTGAGTGGAAGGGTTTAGTTTTTCCTATGGGGAAGATTTAACCCGGACAACAAAATCGGAAGCATAAAAAAAATAAACCTTAACTAATTATTATATACCATTCTTACTGTTTATAAATGATATTGTAAATATATTTGATGAAGTAAAATCAAAGACTTAGACATACCTAGCAACAGTAAATTAGTGTCCTTTGACGTTGTTTTAATCTTTTCCCAAGCATTCCCACTAATGAATGTAAAAACCTAATTGTAAACATTTTAAATAATTCCCATTTAGATCGAACCATTGTGAAGGAAATGTCCACTTTCTTAGAAATTTGTACCAATCAAAACTACTTCACCTTTAATGATAAATTATATAAACAGCATAATGGTCTCCCAATGGGAAATCCCGCTTCTCCATTGTTTGCTGAAATATTTATGGATTCCTTTGAAAACAAACTTTTCGAATGTGGACTTTCCCTTTTAGCTAATGTATTTGTTTGGTATAGATATGTTGATGACATTTTTGTAATTTGGACAGGTAGCAACAGACAATTAGACAATTTTCTCACTTTTATAGTTTTATACTTTTATACTTTTATAGGACAAAGTTCAATTGTATCAATGTCCAAATGGACAAAGTTCAATTATATCAATGTCCAAATGGACAAAATTCAATTATATCAATGTCCAAATGGACAAAATTCAATTGCATCAATGTCCAAATGGACAAAGTTCAATTATATCAATGTCCAAATGGACAAAATTCAATTGTATCAATGTCCAAATGGACAAAGTTCAATTATATCAATGTCCAAATGGACAAAATTCAATTGTATCAATGTCCAAATGGACAAAGTTCAATTGGATCAATTTCCGAATGGATAAAGTTCCAATGGATGAATGTCCAAATGGACAAAGTTCAATTGTATCAATGTCCAAATGGACAAAGTTCCAATGAATGAATGTCCAAATGGACAAAATTCAATTGTATCAATGTCCAAATGGACAAAGTTCAATTGTATCAATGTCCAAATGGACAAAGTTCAATTGTATCAATGTACAAATGGACAAAGTTCCAATGAATGAATGTCCAAATGGACAAAATTCAATTGCATCAATGTCCAAATGGACAAAGTTCAATTGTATCAATGTCCAAATGGACAAAGTGCAATTGTATCAATGTCCAAATGGACAAGGTTCAATTGTATCAATGTCCAAATGGACAAATTTCAATTGTATCAATGTCCAAATGGACAAAGTTCAATTGTATCAATGTCCAAATGGACAAAGTTCAAATGGATCAATGTCCGAATGGATAAAGTTCAAATGGATGAATGTCCAAATGGACAAAGTTCAATTGTATCAATGTCCAAATGGACAAAGTTCAATTGTATCAATGTCCAAATGGACAAAGTTCAATTGTAACTTTGTCCATTTGGACATTGATACAATTGAACTTTGTCCATTTAGACCTTCATTCATTGGAACTTTGTCCATTTGGACAATGATACAATTGAACTTTGTCCATTTGGACATTGATACAATTGAACTTTGTCCATTTGGACATTCATTCATTGGAACTTTGTCCATTTGGACATTGATTGGGAGGATTATTGGGAGGGTTATTGTGCACTTATGTTAATGTATTTTATGACCGTCTTTGAGTTGCTAATATTTGTATCATGTTGTCTCTATAATATATTTGTATCATGTTGTCTCCCTCTATATTTTGTTTGTTATATATATGCACACATTATGTACTTCTTGTTTAGTATTAATTTGTACCCTGATGATGCTTAAGTAAAGCGAAACCGGTCGGTTCTTAAATTAATAAATATCGTGGTTTTAAAACAAAAAAGTATTTTATTTTATTAAATATGTCAAACCACAAAGTGATTGCTTTCTACAATAATAAGAAATATTTAATTTCTTTCACAACATCGCAAGGCTTTCAGCTTCCTTTAAAATAGTATCGTTCTAATGATGGTAATGATCAACGGTTTTTGGGGAATTATTCCATGTAAATAGACAGATTGCCATATTTAATTTCTTTCACAACATCGCAAGGCTTTCAGCTTCCTTTAAATTAGTATCATTCCAACGATGGTAATGATCAACGGTGTTTGGGGAATCATTCCATGTTAATAGACAGATTGCCATATTTAATGCACAGCCGAAATGTAGGAATGCTTGTTTGACAATCATTTTTTTGGAGCCTGCTCTAAGGAACTATCAGCATTGATCACCTGTGCACAGGTGAACATGCGCGAAAGTCGAAAGACGCGAGCGGAATACCCGTTCACAGTTGATCTAAGTTCGTGAGAACGGGTCGTTTCTTCGACTTGTTTTTGTGTAAGTAGGCTCGTATGTGGAACGGGCTACAGAAAACTGTTACACCTACTTAATTTATTCCAGAACTCTTCAAATTCCGGTAAGTTTTTAGATTCTCACGGCCAAAAGCATTTTTGTTGTTTGTTTTTGGGGTGTTATGCCGTGTTGCGCTAACTCTTTCTTTAGCCGACGTTTCGGACAGCGTTGCAGTGTCCATCATCAGGGCAGATCCGGTAGATCTTTCTCGGGAGTCTTCAGATCATCTTCAGATCTACCGGATCTGCCCTGATGATGGACACTGCAACGCTGTCCAAAACGTCGGCTAAAGAAGGAGTTAGTGCAACACGGCATAACACCCCAAAAACAAACAACAAAAATCTTCAAAATCCGTATTAATAAATCCTTTCCTACAGCCCCTTCCTTAACCCGTCCCACAACGCTGCGCGACCCGCAGCGATATAGCTCCACCGTTTTTATACTGTATAGACAGAGGCACTCTTATGAGGTGTCACAGAAAAATAAAATTACTTGTTAAATTTTAAAATTCATAACAGTTTCATAAAAAAACAGTTTTTTGTGATTTCTCTAAAATTTGATAAATGGAGGTTACACATTATGTGAATTAAGAGGTCGATGTATGAGTTTTACAGTGTATTTTGATAATCCAAAATTTTTATTTTATTATATTTATGTCATATTTTACCAGTGTGTGTTTTAGGGCGTAACTGCGAGTTGCAGGTTTGGCGCGGACTTCATGTCTCATCAAGTATTTTATAATACTTCATAAAACGCCGAGCCCCTTCCGATTTCGAAATAATTTATGACGTACATTACTTTAGAATGCTCCATGATGACGTCGATACGAGCTCTGCCTGGTTTAGTAGTGAAACGTGAGTAGATACCGTGATTGTTCTTGAGATGCCTGGAGGGGTGGCGCGGGGGAAGAGTGGCCATGGGGGGAGGGATTGGGTCCCCCTCGCTAGTGCTGCCGCTGCTGGCGTTCGACACATTACTCACGTCACATGGATCCTGAAAACAATCATTATGTTCAATTTTAAAAAACATACTACTGAATAACTTCAATAAGGATAATCAGATTGATCTTATATTGAGTTTGAAAAGACAGAACGGAAAAACCCTATCTTTTACTTCAATGCGTTTATGGAAAACTTTTAAATAGAAATTCAAAACATGTTGTTCTCTCTTTCTAATGTTTAATTTAACCTTTCCCTTACTGTCCTAAAAAAATACACCCGTTACGGTGCTGTGTAGTCAATACACATCTTAAAATAAGCGATTTTAAATCGGAAAAATATGAATATTCATAGCCAATCGCTTATGTTTATTATATTTTATGTCAAAAGTGATAATAATTGTAATTTAATAGCTGAAAACATGAAAAAACCATCGGCAGATGCTAAAAAAACGTGCGAGGAGTGCTTATCTAACGACGGTCCGTGACCGAATGGCGGCTGATTCCGCTGATGGGCGCTGGACTATACGCACACAGCTTTGCGTGTTTACGCTGCCAGTCTTGCAGGGGTTTCAAACTTAAATTTTTTTTTAAATGAAATAAACCAATGTGTAAAAAGAAATATTATATTGAGAAACTAAACATTAAAAATTCCACATGCATTATATTTAAATATAACAGCAAAATTATGTAAGAACAAAACAATACAGCGAAATTAAAAATAATAAAAATTTAAAACCAAATATATAAAATTGTTAATCTAAATTGCATCGCAATTGTGACAGGAAATATATTTTTTTTCTTTTCTGTGGCTTTTGCATACAGATTTTTGACAAATATGACAAACTATGGTGCTTCTTTTTTTTGTGTTGTATGGGCAAAATCTGCAAGTTTTCGACGGTGCTCGGGACACTAGTACATTTCTTGAATCACTCGTAATATCATTCGTAACAGCAGTTGCGGGTGGTGTTTCTTGATAATATGACAAAACTGTCTCGAAAGCATCTTGTTGTTGTTTGTGAAATTTGACCGTGCTGTTTTTTCTTTTCATTACATTGGGCTTAGCCAACTCTAAACCTATCTGTCTTATGAATAATTTCCTTTTACTTCTATTATTTTTTTTCCACTCCGGATACTTTTGAATCCATAATAAATATGTGTTCAGTGCAGCAATGTCTAACATTTCCATGAACAAGCGAAACGGCCATCTTCTTGTCGACCTTACACACGAATACTCGGAGGTCATTTTGTCCCCTGTGTCAACAGCACCTTTGGTTTTATTGTAATGTAAAATAATATCTGTTTTTTTTGTATCGGTTTGGCTTATTTCATTTCCAAGGAATTGAGTTGATAAGAGCAAAACTGCTTTATTTTGCTGAGGCACATATGATACAAGTGTTTTATTTGATATAAACCAAACTGGCTACTATACAATGGCCTTTCTGTTGATGGCAAAAACTCTTTAGGGATTTCCCTCTTATTTTTGCGAAGAGTGCCAGTTATGGTCAGATTTTTAGACAAAAGATTGTCCGCCAGTGGTACTGACGTAAAAAAATTATCTATGGTTATGCCTCTATTGGTGCCATATTGAGGTTCCACCAATTCCATAACGACACGATTGCCTTGATTTATTTCTCTTTTATTATTTATCATACCGCTGTATATTTGCATGTTACATATATATGCGGTTTTAGCATCTGCAGCGATCCATATTTTGATGCCATACCTGGCTGGCTTTGACTTCATATATACCCGAAATGGACATTTACCTCTAAACGCCGCCAAACGCTCATCCACGGTTATATCAAGCGATGGAGAGTAATTTGATTTACACGCATCTACCAATTTACTGAAAATCGACTTAATTGGCTCTAGCTTGTCTGAAGAAGCTTCAAATCTCTCTCGTCTTGTATCTCTATTATCAAAACGGATCTGACTATAAATATTTATGAACCTGTCTCGAGACATAGCTGCCGTGAAAAAGGGCTGACAAAATGGACTTTCACTTGTCCACAACTCATTCAAACTTAGTTTTCGGGTGCGATTTCTGCCGGAAGCAAGCATTATACCGATGAAAGCATATAATTCATCTTCGGATAATTGCTCAATCATATTCCCGGGTAAACGCCTCAATTGACAATTCGTTTCTTGGCATATTTCTGTCACCATATCTGCGCTTATAAATAAAGCAAACATTTCTCTTATTGTGTTAGATAATAAACTACCATTTTTCAGGCCGGAAGTTTCATTGACAATATTGCATTGCCGACGTCTCGATGATGATGGTGGTAATACACTCCATTCGAATCCGTGTTTTGAAACTAGTATTTCTCCCTCGTCTTCATTTTCACTAGTCGATTCCGAGTCTGATTCTTCTAAATGTTCAACCAAATCTTCAGTATCTGATATGTCATTGTTCATTTCAAACTCAATATCACTATCATAATCAAGTTCTTGCGCTATCTCTTCTTCTGTTGAATTTCTGTCAGTCATTATTCTTCCTGAAAATTGAAGGGTTTTTGTAAATAATGTAAAATGCAGTATTGCTTAACTGAATATTAAAACGAATAAGAAAAAAATGTGAAATAAATATTCAAAAATAAATCTTAGATCAATGATTAAATGACGAAAGCGCACAAATAAATAGTTACGTAATACACACTTTTCAATACTATAATATAAGGTAATAGTATAACACAGTATTCGGAAATAAATGAAAAAGTACTTACAAAAAATTATTAATTTAATTATCGAACGGAAATAATGATTCACTTTAGTACCCCTGCACAAGTTGGTCACGAGACGAAGCTACACAATGCGGCCGTAGGTATCGATGGTCTAAATAGAAAAATAGAACTGGGGACAAGTGGATTTCTCATGTGCACGCATAGCGAAGTAAAGCGGGACATCAATAGCGTGTCATTTCCTCGCGCACTCTTCGCGTAGCAATGGCACACGGTTGAATGTATTGGTATATTTGCTCCCGATTTCTTACAAAAAACTCTGATTTTTAATTGAATTTGAAAACTATGTTAAATATTATTTTTTAATTCAGTGCATAAATGTATAACGGAGGAATACCTAAAATCTGAACCCAGAATTTATTATATTTATAGAGTTATTAAAGATATTAGAAGCAATGTGTAGTAAATACACACCACAGATGAGGAAAGGTTAACCTTTCCCTTACTGTCCTAAAAAAATACACCCGTTACGGTGCTGTGTAGTCAATACACATCTTAAAATAAGCGATTTTAAATCGGAAAAATATGAATATTCATAGCCAATCGCTTATGTTTATTATATTTTATGTCAAAAGTGATAATAATTGTAATTTAATAGCTGAAAACATGAAAAAACCATCGGCAGATGCTAAAAAAACGTGCGAGGAGTGCTTATCTAACGACGGTCCGTGACCGAATGGCGGCTGATTCCGCTGATGGGCGCTGGACTATACGCACACAGCTTTGCGTGTTTACGCTGCCAGTCTTGCAGGGGTTTCAAACTTAAATTTTTTTTTAAATGAAATAAACCAATGTGTAAAAAGAAATATTATATTGAGAAACTAAACATTAAAAATTCCACATGCATTATATTTAAATATAACAGCAAAATTATGTAAGAACAAAACAATACAGCGAAATTAAAAATAATAAAAATTTAAAACCAAATATATAAAATTGTTAATCTAAATTGCATCGCAATTGTGACAGGAAATATATTTTTTTTCTTTTCTGTGGCTTTTGCATACAGATTTTTGACAAATATGACAAACTATGGTGCTTCTTTTTTTTGTGTTGTATGGGCAAAATCTGCAAGTTTTCGACGGTGCTCGGGACACTAGTACATTTCTTGAATCACTCGTAATATCATTCGTAACAGCAGTTGCGGGTGGTGTTTCTTGATAATATGACAAAACTGTCTCGAAAGCATCTTGTTGTTGTTTGTGAAATTTGACCGTGCTGTTTTTTCTTTTCATTACATTGGGCTTAGCCAACTCTAAACCTATCTGTCTTATGAATAATTTCCTTTTACTTCTATTATTTTTTTTCCACTCCGGATACTTTTGAATCCATAATAAATATGTGTTCAGTGCAGCAATGTCTAACATTTCCATGAACAAGCGAAACGGCCATCTTCTTGTCGACCTTACACACGAATACTCGGAGGTCATTTTGTCCCCTGTGTCAACAGCACCTTTGGTTTTATTGTAATGTAAAATAATATCTGTTTTTTTTGTATCGGTTTGGCTTATTTCATTTCCAAGGAATTGAGTTGATAAGAGCAAAACTGCTTTATTTTGCTGAGGCACATATGATACAAGTGTTTTATTTGATATAAACCAAACTGGCTACTATACAATGGCCTTTCTGTTGATGGCAAAAACTCTTTAGGGATTTCCCTCTTATTTTTGCGAAGAGTGCCAGTTATGGTCAGATTTTTAGACAAAAGATTGTCCGCCAGTGGTACTGACGTAAAAAAATTATCTATGGTTATGCCTCTATTGGTGCCATATTGAGGTTCCACCAATTCCATAACGACACGATTGCCTTGATTTATTTCTCTTTTATTATTTATCATACCGCTGTATATTTGCATGTTACATATATATGCGGTTTTAGCATCTGCAGCGATCCATATTTTGATGCCATACCTGGCTGGCTTTGACTTCATATATACCCGAAATGGACATTTACCTCTAAACGCCGCCAAACGCTCATCCACGGTTATATCAAGCGATGGAGAGTAATTTGATTTACACGCATCTACCAATTTACTGAAAATCGACTTAATTGGCTCTAGCTTGTCTGAAGAAGCTTCAAATCTCTCTCGTCTTGTATCTCTATTATCAAAACGGATCTGACTATAAATATTTATGAACCTGTCTCGAGACATAGCTGCCGTGAAAAAGGGCTGACAAAATGGACTTTCACTTGTCCACAACTCATTCAAACTTAGTTTTCGGGTGCGATTTCTGCCGGAAGCAAGCATTATACCGATGAAAGCATATAATTCATCTTCGGATAATTGCTCAATCATATTCCCGGGTAAACGCCTCAATTGACAATTCGTTTCTTGGCATATTTCTGTCACCATATCTGCGCTTATAAATAAAGCAAACATTTCTCTTATTGTGTTAGATAATAAACTACCATTTTTCAGGCCGGAAGTTTCATTGACAATATTGCATTGCCGACGTCTCGATGATGATGGTGGTAATACACTCCATTCGAATCCGTGTTTTGAAACTAGTATTTCTCCCTCGTCTTCATTTTCACTAGTCGATTCCGAGTCTGATTCTTCTAAATGTTCAACCAAATCTTCAGTATCTGATATGTCATTGTTCATTTCAAACTCAATATCACTATCATAATCAAGTTCTTGCGCTATCTCTTCTTCTGTTGAATTTCTGTCAGTCATTATTCTTCCTGAAAATTGAAGGGTTTTTGTAAATAATGTAAAATGCAGTATTGCTTAACTGAATATTAAAACGAATAAGAAAAAAATGTGAAATAAATATTCAAAAATAAATCTTAGATCAATGATTAAATGACGAAAGCGCACAAATAAATAGTTACGTAATACACACTTTTCAATACTATAATATAAGGTAATAGTATAACACAGTATTCGGAAATAAATGAAAAAGTACTTACAAAAAATTATTAATTTAATTATCGAACGGAAATAATGATTCACTTTAGTACCCCTGCACAAGTTGGTCACGAGACGAAGCTACACAATGCGGCCGTAGGTATCGATGGTCTAAATAGAAAAATAGAACTGGGGACAAGTGGATTTCTCATGTGCACGCATAGCGAAGTAAAGCGGGACATCAATAGCGTGTCATTTCCTCGCGCACTCTTCGCGTAGCAATGGCACACGGTTGAATGTATTGGTATATTTGCTCCCGATTTCTTACAAAAAACTCTGATTTTTAATTGAATTTGAAAACTATGTTAAATATTATTTTTTAATTCAGTGCATAAATGTATAACGGAGGAATACCTAAAATCTGAACCCAGAATTTATTATATTTATAGAGTTATTAAAGATATTAGAAGCAATGTGTAGTAAATACACACCACAGATGAGGAAAGGTTAACCACATGTAAATCATATATCTCATCGTAAAACAAAATGAGATAGCATGAATTTTATAGAAATATCTCTCAAAAAGACTAAAAAGAGAAAAACTTCCGAAAATTATTAATTAATTATGTAGGTATTCCATATTAATCTCAAGGAATGATCAAATACCACCAGAATGTTGGTGGTATCTGTATTGGCTCCATGGAGGAGCCTTGTCCACCGTGGAATTTGAAGTGTTCGCAATCCTCGGCAATGAAGAAAGAAGAATTGGTCTCAAGCGTCACCTTGTTCCTCCCTGTGCCCCCGTTGTTACTGACGGGCAGCGTCAGGAAGCAGTCGGGCATGGGTTGGGGCGGCGGCTCCCCCTGCCCCTTGACCCGCTGCTCCTGCATCTCCTGGGACAGGTCCATCAGCGTGCGGGCCAGGGCCGGCTCCCGATTGTGCTGCTTGCTGCTGCCGGGCTTGATGTGCTTCATGCTCTGGGAAGTGAAGGATCCGTCCAATGACTGTGTGGAATCGCCGAAATAGCTGGTGTCCTGGATATAAGAAAAAATTTATATCAACTTTTCAAATGTGTAGGTTTAAACCATTATTATATGTCTTTATGTGGGATCCTAATCAGTGGCGGCTGGTCGCATAGTGCGTTCGTGTGCAGCACTATCTAAATTGTAATGGCTAAAATTAATTTATAATATCTTACTGAAGACTATAAAATCTATAAAAATCATTTAAAAATATTACTTACCAATACAATGCAATGAATATTATCAAGGAGAGCGATTTTAATCTCTCCAAGTATAAAGTATGGCCGCTGCGCGGCGCCAATCCGCCGCGCCGTGTACACAGATTTGCAAACGGATGAAAATACGTTTTTGTATGTATTTTTTAAAACACTGCGAGCGCCTCAATCTACCCATTTGTACCAGGAGTTAGCTAATTCCCGTGTGTCACTCGGCGCCGAGATAACCCGATCATTTCCGAAGATTACCGATTTATGAGCCTTGACCCGAGGTTACACGGAGACATCCGAAGTTCGTCGAACTTCGAACTCGATATTGGACAATAGATCACAGATGACACATGTCACATGTCACAGATCATAATTTACCGTCGTTATCGCGAGCCGTGACGTAATTATTGTCATTGTTTTGGTATTGATTTATCGAGTAATTTGATCAAGCTAAATACAGAACTTAATCCTTTTAATTTGTAACTTTATAAGAAATAAAAATGAGTGTAATCAGTGTCGAATATATAAGAAATAATAACAGTTTGTTTGAAAATAAATTATTAATTAAAAATTCTGGTCCACCTCGTCCAGTGCTCGTGATTAAGCAAGATTGTAAATCCAAATCAAGAGCTTTTACTCGAGTGTTTGACAAAAAACTTTATGATAAAGCTTTTTGGTTGTGTGGTTGTGACAAAGTTAATCGCTTTTTTTGTTTTCCGTGTCTTGTGTTTGGTGGAGATTCAACTTGGACGTTGAGTGGGATTAATGATTTAACGCATCTATCAGAGAAGTTGAAAAAGCACAATTCATCTACTTTACATTTACAAAATGTTATGAGTTTAGCCGTTTTAGGTACAGTTGACATTCGTCAACAGTTGGATTCTGGATACCGTGAGCAAACTTAACAACATAATGCAATGGTTGACAAAAATAGATATATATTGTCTAAATTAATAGATTGTGTCATATTTTGTGGAGCATTCGAATTGGCATTGCGTGGTCACGACGAAACCCTTGATTCGATAAATCCTGGTGTATTTCGCGGCTTAATAGATTTCGTAGCAGAATTAGATGCAGTATTAAAACAACATTTAGATAGTGCCACTGTTTTTAAAGGGACATCAAAGACTATTTCAAAATGACATATTGGATTCTATAATGGAAGTATACAGCACAGAAGTGAAACGACAAATTACGGAATGTGAATTTATTGCGATTCAAGCAGATGAAACTACAGATGTCTCTACGACGACGCAAATGGTTTTGATCATCGGATATGAATGGAAGGGCCATATTTATGAACGCTTTTGGAAATATTTAATTCCAACCTCGCACTGCGCTGACGGTTTGTATAAAGCCATCTCTGAAGAACTTCAAGGTTTGAACATCAGTTCAAATAAATTGATAGCTCAATGCTTTGATGGAGCCTCAGTTATGAGTGGAAGGGTTGGAGGGGTTCAAGCAAAAATTAAGGCTGATTTTCCATTTGCTAATTATGTTCATTGCTATGCTCATCAGCTGAATTTGATAGTCGAAAAAAGTGTTTCACAAAGCAATGTAATAAAAACGTTTTTCGCACATCTTCACGCATTTCCAATTTTTTTCGAGGTCTCCTAAACGAATGAACGTGTTAAACGATGTAATGAAAAAGAAAATCCCTTCTGCCCCACCAACAAGATGGAATTTCAACATAAAAACTGTGAGAACTGTTTCGGCGTACTCAGAATTGTTGATACAATGTATGGAAACTATTTTAGACCAAAATAATAATGATTCGAATACTATAAACCAGGCCAGTATGTTATTGCATTATCTTAAGGATGAACAGTTTATATATTGGTTAGGTTTCTTCAACAAGATTTTACCCCATTGTGACATTTTGTTTCAACAATTACAATCACGCTCTTTGGATACCATCATGATTAAGAAATATATATATATCAATTTGAAAAATGCATTCAGACAGTTCGTGATTCCATAGACCAAACAGGTGAGCCCAAAGCAAAAAGAAATAAAACGGTGAACTATGCAACTTGCATCGAAGTATGTGATATTCTCTTACAACAGATCAAAGACAGATTCGAGTTTACTAACCATTTATTAGCATCAAAATTATTTGATTGTGAACGCTTTACTCAATATAAAGAAAACTTTCCTCAAAGTGATTTCAATGAAACAGTGAACACGTACCTACATCTTTTTAGATAAATTTAAATTGAAAAATGAACTATGTGCTATATACGGGAGAGATGATTTCTCTAACGCCGATGGTGCAGTGGCAATCTTGCAACTTTTTTATAAAAATAATTTAGTCGAGTCGTTTTCGGAGTGTGTGAAGCTTTTAAAAATAATATGTACAATACCTATGACATCTGTGGAAAGCGAAAGGTGTTTTTCTACCCTAAAACGAATTAAATCATTCTTGCGAAACACGATGAGTCAAGACCGTTTGAATGCTTTATCTGTACTTAGTATTGAAAAAAAAAATTTGCAAACAATCCCAAATTTCACTTCGAAAGTGATAGAAGTTTTTGCTCTTCACAAACAACGTAGAATAGACCTTATCTACAAATAAGGTAGGTGGAATAATTATTTTTACCCATAATCTTTTTGTCATATTGTTTTTATTTTGGATTGTCAGTGAACCACCACCCTTTTAGGGCAGCGGCCGCCACTGATCCTAATGATAGTTTTTTGACGGAACCGTGATTGGTAAATCGATATTGTCCGCTTATAAGTGAAGAGGTAAACCAATTAGAAAAGAAAGTAAGCTCAATTTTATCTTACTTTATGTTAAATTGTCCATACATTTTTATAGTGGACGGGTGCACCACCCAAGTACAGCAAGTACACAAACAAGCCATACACTATAATATATTACAATTCTAATATCGTTTTATAATATTCTTACAGCAGCCCTCTTATAACATTTGACCGATTCCAAACTGGTTACTTTAACCGATTTGACTTAAATTAAGTAATAAAAATTATTACGACTGGGTGTTTTAATCAATATGATAATTTCAATCAAGTATAAAAGGCAATATCTGTACCTTGAAGTTGTCAATAGATGAACCTCTGGATGGCAGCTTGTGAGAAGGTTCTCCGCTGAGCTGGTTGATGTTCAGCTGGTTCCGGGATGAAGACAAGTAGGCTTCATCGTCATCTTGGTCACTGCAAATGACGAACTTTTCAACAAACTAAATTTTTTAAACTTAATTTACTAGTTTATTTTATAAATTAAATCCAAAATTTACTCTGAAATGGGGTAAGATTTGTAAGTAGATACTTAAATACCTACCTACTTAATTGCAAACCATGGATATTTTATATATTTTTTAAATTTCAAATAAGGAATTATACAATTTTTCCAAAGAAATGTCACCAATTCTTTTTAGCAACTTTCTTCAGGCAGGTAAGTAGGTACCATAATCATAGAATGAACCACGATCATGCAGTATCCAGAAGGGTATAACTCCGATAGAAAATTTGAATCGAAGAAAAGATACAGTAATCTCCATGGCTTGTGACATCACATAATTTAACCACATCCACCAATGAACAACTCTGAAAATCTATGGAAAAACTGTTGGAGGCTGAGTGGTTTGATACAATTTGATTGATTGTCCTAAGTAAATGAGGTATAAAAAAAAGATAATTTAAAGCTCTTTTTCGCAGGACAGTACTTTGTCAGATAGAGTCTGGTTGTCGTGAGGGAACATTCTGAAATTCAAATATTTTTATTTTTAAAATAATATGTAAGGCTATTTATTGAATAGGATAGGCTTGGAATGAGAATTTTATTGTCTATGGCCGCACCTTTTTTTTCGAGTTTCCTCTATCCTCGCCGATGGTGTATGATATAGAACAGTTGCACGCATAAAGTGTGTCTAAATATTGGAATATCTATGGTTAAATAGAGGGCCAATTTGTTTCATGCATAAAGCATGGAGTTATCAATCTAATGGGTGGTTTTTTTATGGTAGTACTAGCATGGCAACCATCTTGAACCGGAATGTAACAAACAAATTTACAATTTTTTAAATGCCAAATGGTCGAGTTAAAAAAGGACTTCACTGCGCTCAGTCAATTAAACAACACATTTTTTTTTTGTAAGTCAGGAGAGAGTGAACTTTTCAACATTGGAACTGATGTGTTGAGGAAATCAACAAATTAAAAAAAAGAATCTTTTCAAAACCAGACAAGCAATTGTAAACCCAAAAATATAACATATTATAAGCAGACAATATCGTTTTTTTTCTACATTTGAAATGTGCATACATTATAATGACTTACTTTTACAGGGCATTTTTAAAAGTGGAACTTACAACTTGCAAATACTTGGTACATCACGTGAATTAAAAATATAAACTGAATAACCAATAAATACTAAAAATTTGAACTTTATAAGTTTTTAACTAAAGAAACCAGATTTAATAGATTAAAGTTCAGAAGGAGAAAGAACTTAAGATTTTAGTTAGTAAAAACACATTTCAAATAGAAGATGATTAAGACGGACAAGATGTACATTTATTCCACTAAACTGCACTTGCACATCTCATGATGGTGCATATTAATTATAATTAAAATATATCATACCAATGCTAAAGGATGACTAACAGATGACATAATATGTATTAATACCTCAACCTTCTTATATGTCATATTCTTCAGTGAAAAGGCACTTAACTCAACATTCCTATAATTATTATTGTTTAAGATTTCTTAAAATCACTCAATAATGCGATTTATATACTAATGGCCTGCAAACATAAGTAGCGTAAGAATATATTAATTTATGTAGTTTAAATGACAATACAATTAACCCCCCAGGCCTCTGGTATATTTTGGCAGAAGGTCAGAGTATTATCGCTTTGCTATAAAATCCAATTAAATGGAATATTTCTGAAACTAAATATTGTTTTTGAAAGGTGATTAAATACACTTACAAATGTTGTTATTAGAAACAAACATAATTTTTGAAATATTAAAATTTATAACGCAAAAGTAAAAAAGTTTTAAAAATGGCTCACCTTACGTTTTTTATAACTAAAATTACTGTTAACGATTAAAAATAAAAACACACATGAAAATGGTTCCATGATATTTCATCAAAATGACAATTAAACACACCTTTAAAAATTGATAAAACAAAAAGTAGGTTAAATATAGGGTTTTCCAATAAGAGGTGTTATTTTGAATAGCACGCTATTTCGGTAGATGTTACTTTTAAGCTGTTATTTTTTGACATTTGACAAGTAGAAATTACGCCATTAATAAAAATGGAACGATACACGCTTCAACAACGCATTGAAATTATTAAAATTCACTATTATTAATTATTAGATTTCCATCGAAAAATCATCTTGAGTGATGAGGCCCATTTCCACCTCGGTGGCTTCGTCAACAAGCAAAATTGTCGCATCTGGGGCTCGGAAAACCCAAGAGTTATTGTTGAAAAGCCTCTCTATCCTCAATGTGTGACTGTTTGGTGCGGTTTATGGTCCGGCGGAGTCATTGGATCTTACTTTTTCGAAAATGAGGCTGGAGCAACAGTTACGGTGAATGGATTGCGCTATCGAGAGATGATTAATGATTTTTTATGACCGGAATTGGATGGTATTGATCTGGACAACGTTTAATTTCAACAAGACGGCGCTACGTGCCACACAAGCAACGAAACCATTGATCTTTTACGGGAAAAGTTTCTTTGAATATCAAAATAACACATCTTATTGTAGTTACCTATCCTATGTAACCTAGTTTTTGTTTCATCACTTTTCATGACTTTATATCACTTTTTGTAGGTATGTTGACCTGTCATTTTGATGAGATACCCGGTCACCTAGGAAAATGTATTATATATGTTACAGTCACCTCACTTTTTTTTTCGTTCATATAAAAATAATGAATGAAAAATTCACAAAGTTTCATACATTTTTTCGAATTGCGATCGGAAACTTTGGTTCCATTGAGGTCCACATTTTAAGTTTTCTATGGTTAACTTCTAGATTTAAAAATAAAGCAAGGTGTTTTCTCTTTCTAACACTGTTTAGATCATATTTCTCACCATGACAGTAAGGGAGACAAAACGATTTATATGAGCTGTTTCCAAAAGCAAACAAATTAGCCTGAGGAGTTAATTTCTAAAATTTAAAAATTTACTGAGTTCCATAAAGCATGGTTCTCAACCGCTGATGAATATTAGTTGAAAGACACAACAAACAAAAGTTTAATGCTAAATTTGAAGTGATTTTAGACAATTATAGAAATGTGAGATACTAAACTTATGAAAGAACTTTTATCAATCCCAGGAAATTATTCAACAATTTTTCAAAACCTAAAAATTCTTATTTCTCCCCTATTCTGTTATGATGGGCAACTAGTGTTGTTGTATTTTGGATGAATGCATACATACTTACCAGATACTAGTTGAATGGTAGTCTTACATGCCCCATAAGAAATTCTGCAGAGATCATAAATTGCTAAAATTGCCGGTATTTAAACGCCACATACCTCGAGTACCTATTATCAATGTCGGTTCGCATGGTCAGCGCAGAGCAGGCGCAGTCATCCTCAGCAGCGGGGGGCCCCGGGAGCCCCGCCCCCCCAGGGAGCCCCATGGACGCTGCCTCCTCAGCCCCAGAAGGGGTCGGCTTGGACACAGCGGATTGATCCAAGGCGAGGGACTGCTGGTTGGTCCTGTGGTCCACCTGCCAATCAAATTAATATATATTAGTTTGGGATTAAAAATACCATCAACTCAATGCAAATCGGGCAATATTTTTAGCCACTGGAGTGTTTTTGGCCATATTTTGTCCAATTCGCAACACACGCGAGCGCACGCTAGCCTAAGGCCAATTTAAAGAGATATATTAAAACATTTATAGGAATTATTTAAAAAGTTCCCACGTGTTTGCAACTTGGATATTCACAAAGCTAACAGTATTACACAGCTAGTAGTTTCACAGATTATCAATAGATGTCTCGTTTCTCTAGTAAATACGGTTCCATGGATAACTCATCAAAATGACAATTCAACACACCGATAAAAAGTGTTATAAAGTTATGAAAAGTGATGAAACAAAAACTAGGTTAAATAGTTTACATATGTGTAACTATTTAACCTAGTTTTTGTTTCATCACTAATGACTTTAAAACACTTTTTATAGGTGTGTTGAATTGTCATTTTGATGAGTTATCTGGTCACCAGTAAATACATAAAGCTAAACAAATTATCTCAGTGAAGAGTTTTTTTTTTTGACGGTATGTTGTCGCGTTAAAAATTCCTGTGAATGTTTATTTTACACAAATTTTGTTATGTATCATGTATCAATGTATTTGTTATTAAATTCTCTGCTTATTTAAAGTTATTTAAAATTTTAAAAAATGTGAAAGCGAGTTTTAATTTGCACAAAAAATTTACTTTTTCGGTGCAGTATGTGCATTGTCCTTAAATAAAAGGTGTAATATTGTAAATTATATGATTATTAATCCAATTTAAAATTATAGAAATAGATAATAGAGAATTTTTATTATTCTAGGATAAACTTTGGTCTGATAAATTATGTTTGAAAAATAATATGTCAAGTGAAAAACAAATAATTTTTGAAGTTTTCGTAAGTACATTCTACATTTTATTTAAATAAAAATAATACTAAAAAAAAACTGTTAAAATATATATTTTTTTATTTAATAATAAAAAGGGAAACACTTTGTTTACAGTCACTTTATTGAAATTTTTAACGTCTACCGGTTTCGGTACCTCCGTACCATCATCAGGACAGTTATAAAAATACTAACAAATACAGAATAATACACATATATATAAACAAATAGTTGAGAGAGAAAGAGATAAAAAACAGAGAGAGACAGTATCAGTTGTGGGCGGGAAGTGGGGGAGGGGAGTTAGGGATAACAGGAAACATATTTATTATAGGGCTGAACGTTAAATTTAGTTGATTATTGATAATTTCAGCCTTTGAATTGACTGATTTTTTTATTTCCAACGCTTCCAAGTTGTTAAGTCGTAAACCTATCTCATTTTTGTGAAGGACTTTAATACCCGTGTCACGGTTGAAAGTATGATCTTTATTAATTAGATGTTCTGCAAATTCTGAAAATCCCGAACTGGTTAGACATCTTAGGTGTTCTTTTATTCTAGTTTCTATATTGCGTGATGTTTGCCCTATGTAGAATGCTGGGCAATCATTACAACTAATTTTATATACGCCTGAGTGGCTAAGAACATCTTCTTTATCTTTGGCATTAATTAAAAATTTTCCTAGATTATTATTAGTATAATACGCTGGTTTAATTTCTGGGGGGAATTTAACTGTACATGTAGAGGAAAGGTTATTAATATACAAAATTCTTCTCCACTGCTGGTTGGAGTTATTATTGTTGAGAGTTGGTGGACTACTGTAGACGTATTTATTTATGGCAATACATCTTAATTTTTTTGTAAGGATTCTATCAATAAGGCCTATTTCATATCCATTATTAAGTGCTATTAGTTTAATTGTACTTAACTCATTAGCGTAATTAACATTTGATAAAGGAGTAGTGACTAAACGGTGGATCATAGAGTGGAATGCCGAATGTTTGTGGGAAATAGGGTGGTTAGACGTATTATGGATTGTAGTGTCTGTGAAGGTAGGTTTTCTAAAAATATTAAACTGAATTTTATTATCAATAATCGATAATGTGAGATCTAAAAAGTTGAGTGTCGAATTTATACCTACTTCTAGTGTGAATTGGATCTGTTTATGTAAGGAGTTGAGGAGTAATAGGAAGGAATTAACTTAAAACTAAACGAAAACTAACTTACAACTTAAAACTAACTTACAACTTAAAACTAACCTACAACGAAATAACTTAAAACTAAATATTAAAATATTGCATACCGAATTAGTCCATGAACTCCACCCAGTAGAATGGGATCTTTTTGATGACAAAATTAGAAGTTTTGCGTCAGTGAAAGCTTATAAAAAGAGGATAACCCTGGAAAATAAACTCAAAAAATTGTGCCAATCAAATACCCACATCAATAACCCGGAGACATCATCATCTCAAAAATTCTACGAACGTGTACAGAATCTCTCCTCGGCACAGTTTACCCAACAAGAAATGGAATTACTCTCCAAAGGTTTAAAATATAACCTAAAATATACTAATAAAAATTACAATAGTGCTGTGGAAAACGTTGCAGTAGACATGGAAACAGCGTTATATAAATCTCCGAAACCTTACCTCTACAAAAGTGCCGAGGTCTTACAAAACCTTATCCCAAGATTCCAGCCGAAGCAGAATCAAGAAAACTTACACGCCAAAAATATCCGTGAAAAACTGAAGAAAGAAGATTTAATATTAACCAGAGCTGATAAAGGCAATACAGTTGTAATTATGAACAAGATAGAATATAATCATAAAATTAATGACTTCCTAGAATCTGATAACTTTGAAATTTTAAAAGTAGATCCGACTAATAAATACCAGAGAACCCTTAAAAGTACATTCAACGAGTGTAAAACCCCAATATTCAAAGATGATACTTATCACCAGGTTAAATTCTTAACTAAAAACCCGAAAATCCCCAGGTTATATGGGTTTGTCAAAATACATAAAGCTAATAGGCCAATTAGGCCGGTTGTGACTTGTTGTAATGCACCTAATTATAAAATTGCTTCTTTTCTTACTAAGGTAATTAAAGATTCCAATATATTTCAACCAAAATATACAATTAAAAATTCCCATGAATTAATCAACCACTTGAAAGATTTAACCCTCCCTAGCAACTGTAAACTCATTTCTTTTGATGTAGTGAATTTGTTTCCCAGTATTCCGGTAGTAGAATGTAAAAATATTATAAGCAATTTAGTCAATAGTTCTAACTTACATAAGGATTTTACAAAAGATATTAACCAACTTATCGATGTTTGCTTGAACCAAAACAGTTTTAAATATAATAATATAATGTACCGTCAACGAGATGGATTACCGATGGGGTCTCCCACAAGTCCACTTATTGCCGATATTTTTATGAATAATTTTGAAAACAATATTTTTGAACTTAAAACACCTTTGTTAAAAAATATTTTACTATGGAGACGCTATGTAGACGATATCATATGTATTTGGGCGGGTACAGAGCGTCAGCTAAATTCCTAGTTTTAAGTTGTAAGTTAGTTTTAAGTTGTAAGTTAGTTTTCGTTTAGTTTTAAGTTAATTCCTTCCTATTACTCCTCAACTCCTTACATAAACAGATCCAATTCACACTAGAAGTAGGCATAAATTCGACACTCAACTTTTTAGATCTCACATTATCGATTATTGATAATAAAATTCAGTTTAATATTTTTAGAAAACCTACCTTCACAGACACTACAATCCATAATACGTCTAACCACCCTATTTCCCACAAACATTCGGCATTCCACTCTATGATCCACCGTTTAGTCACTACTCCTTTATCAAATGTTAATTACGCTAATGAGTTAAGTACAATTAAACTAAT
This sequence comes from Hesperophylax consimilis, assembly GCF_061612785.1. Lineage (NCBI taxonomy): Eukaryota > Metazoa > Arthropoda > Insecta > Trichoptera > Limnephilidae > Hesperophylax > Hesperophylax consimilis. Next base: position 118,956 of record NC_142858.1, read on the forward strand.
AGCACTTAATAATGGATATGAAATAGGCCTTATTGATAGAATCCTTACAAAAAAATTAAGATGTATTGCCATAAATAAATACGTCTACAGTAGTCCACCAACTCTCAACAATAATAACTCCAACCAGCAGTGGAGAAGAATTTTGTATATTAATAACCTTTCCTCTACATGTACAGTTAAATTCCCCCCAGAAATTAAACCAGCGTATTATACTAATAATAATCTAGGAAAATTTTTAATTAATGCCAAAGATAAAGAAGATGTTCTTAGCCACTCAGGCGTATATAAAATTAGTTGTAATGATTGCCCAGCATTCTACATAGGGCAAACATCACGCAATATAGAAACTAGAATAAAAGAACACCTAAGATGTCTAACCAGTTCGGGATTTTCAGAATTTGCAGAACATCTAATTAATAAAGATCATACTTTCAACCGTGACACGGGTATTAAAGTCCTTCACAAAAATGAGATAGGTTTACGACTTAACAACTTGGAAGCGTTGGAAATAAAAAAATCAGTCAATTCAAAGGCTGAAATTATCAATAATCAACTAAATTTAACGTTCAGCCCTATAATAAATATGTTTCCTGTTATCCCTAACTCCCCTCCCCCACTTCCCGCCCACAACTGATACTGTCTCTCTCTGTTTTTTATCTCTTTCTCTCTCAACTATTTGTTTATATATATGTGTATTATTCTGTATTTGTTAGTATTTTTATAACTGTCCTGATGATGGTACGGAGGTACCGAAACCGGTAGACGTTAAAAATTTCAATAAAGTGACTGTAAACAAAGTGTTTCCCTTTTTATTATTTAAAATGTCAAGTCACAATGTGTTTGCTTCTTTTGAAAAATTATTTTTTTATTATTAAACTGTAAACATACATTTACAAACATGCTGTAAGAAGTACAGTTTTGAACCATTTTTGTTAACAATCAGACGAAATTCACGCGTTTATGAACTTGATGATTTTTTTTTAATGAAACCTACAAACTTAAGATAAATATAGAAATATAGGTAAATTCATTGGCTTTAAACGACAGTTAACAGATCAGTATTTGGAGATATGATTTTTTTGATGAACACAGGTAAATTCAAATCCACACATATGAAAATCTCCAGCGCTCAATGCATTTTATCGTAAACATCTTGGCGCTCCAGTTGCTAATAAAAACCCCTATGGGAGGAGGTGGATTGTTGTTGTATGGGGTCATTGCCCCAAGTAACATACATTGATAAAAGTGTTGACATTTGCCAAATGAGAATGGGTTGTTTTTATGAATCCTTATCAATAGCAAAGTTCCACAATAACCAGTTAGCTTTTGTTTTTATTTTATTTGAAACATCTTTTGGCACTCCTAGGGGAGGTAAAACTGACTATTGCGTAGCACAGTACGTTAAGACAGGACAACGCACTAGCATGGACCGACGCTTCATTCGGCTAGCCTCATGACTCGTCGGCTCTTTCCGCCCGACGGCCAAAACTCTGTGCGGTATATTTGCTTCTATTCTTACTAAAATTGGCAATGGATCTAAATCAATCTATCTAAATGAAGAAGTTGTAATATATATTCACCGGCCTCAAAACGCTGAGCAACCGGGTAGCGACATAGTTCCCCTGCCTTTACACTGTACAGAACAGACAGGGCCGCTCTTGTGAGGCGACATAATAAATTCCTTTGTGTATGTTTTAATAATAATTGTTAATAACTTGTGTCTCCTCAATACCCACAACCCATTCCTGAACAGAGTTAACTTTTCAAAATTATTACATATTTAAGAACCCTTGACATGAATTTCATGATGAAATTGTTACCACACAGATCATTTGAAACTAAAAAAGAATGAGTGATGTATGCTGGTCAATTAACATAAGGCAACAATTAATTTAATTATTTAACATTCAGTATAAAGTGTTCTCAACACTGTGACAGTCAACACTGTAGATAAAGACCAAATCTGTTGTTTTATAATCTGTGCGGGTGACTTACATCCTTGCTCATGAGGCGCTCCAGCTGTTTCTTTTTGGCCTCCAGCTCAGCCTTAAGCGCCAGCTGGCGACGCTCCACCGGGCCCCCATAGGGCGGGTAGCCCACCACCGTGTTGGAGGAGGTGTTGCCCCCGCTCAGACTATTGGTGCGCTTCTTGTCCTCCGACTTGATGGAGGAGCCACTGGACATACATGTGTCTGGAAATTATTTTTCATTCATTTAAAATACATTCGGTACATACTTAAAGAAATATCTCCATTCTGTCTTGAAAATGTTTTTTAACCCTTTGTACTACTAATATTTTTTATATGGTATACCAGCTACTCCATAGAGTGTAATGTAAAAATATGAGTAAAAATTACAATATCTTTAAAAAATTAGAAAGAAATGTTTTTTGGTAAGGCAGCAAATAAAATGATATAGTTATGTTAAGAAATATATATTTATTATCATATAAGATTGTTAATAAAAGAAAAATTTTCATATTCTAATCTTTATAATTTTTCAACATGTGGTATTTTAGAAATCAGTAGCCCAAATGCATACGTGGCTTGTTAGGACACGTGTCACAGTACTCACTGGTTTCCCGTCTGCCGCCTTTTACTTCCCTTTTCGAGCAGACCACACAGTCCCGCTTGGAACCTTTTCTTAAAATATGGAGGTTCCCATTGGCCTGGTCTCTGATGGAGTGAGAATATTTATTGCCCAGTAAAAATATTCAAATAAAATGAATGTGTTATGTTAAATTGTTATGTATGAAAAACAGAGCAAAAAGCACAACCAATCGTAAATGGGTAATGTATACAGCTGAATAGAATCATGTGTATACCTGTAAAAAGACCCTTTTATTTTTTGACAAGACATTAACTCTACCTATGTTTGTTGTTAGTTTAAGACGATTAGAAGAGTTTTTAATATGTTTTGTATAACAAGTCTGCAGTCTTGGCAAACCCTTCCCCTCATACTACTTCCCACTCCCATTTTATGACAAGACATTAACTCTACCTATATTTGTTGTTAGTTTAAGACGATTAGAAAAGTTTTTAATATGTTTTGTATAAACAAGTCTGCTGTCTTGACAAACTCTTCCCCTTGGTATATAAGTCTTATCTATGGTATTTAAGTCTCCTTCTCTATGGTATTTAAGTTAGAAGATCATTGATAAAAATAAATTAAAAGAGTGCAGTTCCCCATTACTGCACATGAAAAGTTTTAGCCCATCGTCCCACGAGTCAGTAAGCAATCAACATAAACCGAATGCTGCGAACCCTGCGCAGGATCGGATACAAATAATTTGTAAAATTTTGAGAACTGGTAATTGTTAATCTGAAAACAATACTTTCTGTGAGTGGGATTTTGAGCTGGAGCACGGCATATCAAAGGTTAATCCATTTTGTCCGAACCGCCACAATTAAGTTTTTAGATTTTCACGGCCAAAAGCATTTTTGTTGTTTGTTTTTGGGGTGTTATGCCGTGTTGCGCTAACTCCTTCTTTAGCCGACGTTTCGGACAGCGTTGCAGTGTCCATCATCAGGGCAGATCCGGTAGATCCGAAGATGATGATGGACACTGCAACGCTGTCCGAAACGTCGGCTAAAGAAGGAGTTAGCGCAACACGGCATAACACCCCAAAAACAAACAACAAAAATCTTAAGCATTTATTTTTATATTATAAAAATTTATAAAAAAAATTAATTTATATTAAATAAATACAAAAACAAAGAGTTATGTTATTTTTACTACATCAATAAATTCAGTAAAAGTTCTTACAACAATTAATTCAGTTGCTGTGGTCAGTTTCAGTGTAAATAATTTCAGATGGGATGGTTTAAAAGCAATGCAGGTTTCTGTGCTGATAGTAATGATTAGTACCTCTGTTGGTGGCGTGTTTCAGGCGCCTTCTCTCTTCGCTCAGTCCCTGGGCTGCCTGCTTCAGCTCGTGGGTCAACTGCTGGATGACTGCCAGACCAGAACCAACACTGTCACCAGTGCCTGTAGTTTGGTTTTGCTCACTGACATTGGTGCACTTATTGGATCCTGACGATATGCAATTCTGAAGTCTGGACAATCCCAGAGGAGTGTTCTGACTCTTGGAGTTGGCGCCACTGTTCTGGGCCCCCGACTGGCCGTCTTTCATTATTTTAGAAGATGAAGATGAGTCTGTTCTGCAGAGAGGAGCATTGTTCACGGATGATTCAGAAACTCTGGAAAAAAAAAACTCTTTTTAGATGCAGAAGCTGTGCGAGGAGAGACTGGGCCAGTGATGGACTGAGGCCGCCAAAGTAGAGCAAGATAGGGACACCTGAGGTTGTCTTGTCAAAACAATGGTTGCCTGTCTCCACTAGGAAATGTGTGTTTAAATTGTATTTTTATGAAAGAGGTAAACAAAATCTCGGCAGTCACGAGTAATGGATAAATATGTACCTATTTTGATTTCTATTATGGTTTTCTTGAGGAATATGAGGAGTATTGTGAAACACATGTTCTTCATCAAAAGTTGAATTGATTCCGAAATTGTTTTGGATAGAATCCACAGTCCTTAGCATATCTGAAAAAGAATTAAAATTAATTAACCATTAAAAATATAATTCTGTTTTTGAAGTGGAGCATTTAATAGTGAAGCTACGGGATTTTGCCATGTACACATAAAATAAATAAACCATTAATAATACAATTCTGTTTTTGAAGTGGAGCATATAGTAGTGAAGCTACGGCATTTTGCCATGTACACATAAAATTTTAAGAAAACACTTTTTTTTAATTACTTAAGGCTACCACAGATTAACCATAATCTCTATGGACTTCATGCCTTGAACAAGCATTTTTAAACACTAATAGGAATGATTCTACGTCGTGAATTACTTTAATTTACTCACTTTTCAGTCTTTCCAGTTCCACTTTCATCACATTGACGGCGGCCACCTTGTGTCTGATGATGTTCTCAATTGTGCCCCCCTCCTCCTCGCTGGCTTCGGAGCCCCCCCACCCTCCGCGGCCACCCTCCTGGCTACCCCCCTCCCCACGTCCCCCCTGTCCACCCAGGGCCCCAACGTTGTCTATGGTCTGGGGCATAGAGACGGCGTCAGCCAGTGAAGAAGTCGCCGCGTGAAGATTCTGGATTTTTGCCACCTGCGAACTCTGAAACTAGTTAGAATCGTGTCAGGATAAGAATACAAAATATATCATTACATTTTCTAACAAAAAAGACAAAGATTCCCGAGTAACGAATAACTTGAAAATATTTAGAAAAACTCCTACTACCATCACTATAAGCGGATAATGTTGCTAATGTACTGATGGGGGTATAAACCAAATACAAATAAATATCAGTTATTTTCCAAAATTTAAAATATTGAATTACCAACGAAAGATATTAATTTATTTATAATGAGTCGTGATAACAATGGTCCTGCCGTTAAAAGGTTTGTAACCTTACTTTCCGATACATGCTTTTATTAGAAAAATGGAGGCGTTTCAACGGAAATATCAGCAGTATATGACTTAAATCATTAGTACTCATATGTGAAGAGTATTCTCAAGTGTGCATACCTGGCTCTCCAGATGCTGTCGCCTCATCTGCAGGTCCCGCAGCATGTCAATCTCCGCCTGGTCCGAGGACACCACCGCCACAGCCACCCCGCCTTTACTGCTGCGACCCTCCGAGGGTTCGCGCACAGTGGAGAGAGTTCGCTCATTCAGCTCACGCTCTCGAGAACTCGATGCTCGTTTGCGGGCTCCCTGGTTGTTCCAATTATACTGGGGAAATATATTATAGAATTATAGGGTACTTGTTATATGGACACATCATTCAAATTTAAATAAAAACCTATTTTCTTAACCTAACCTAACCTAACCTAACCTAACCTAACCCAACCCAACCCAACCCAACCCAACCCAACCCAACCCAACCCAACCCAACCCAACCCAACCCAACCCAACCCAACCCAACCCAACCCAACCCAACCCAACCCAACCCAACCCAACCCAATCTAACCTAACTGATCTAACTATCTGATTAATTCTTCAGTTTGAATTGAACACAATAATATGGTTCACTGAGCATTCATAAAGTGGTAACGTAGTAACTAATAATAATTTTTGTTAATTTATTTTTGTCCGTCATTCGAAAAAATTCGATTTTTGCGAAAATAAATCATAAAATTTCGTAAGTCTGAATTTGAAAGACAGCCGTGGCGGTAAAATGCCGAAAAATTTATTTTTAAGTGGTTTTACATCATCCTAATTAGTATTGTTATTTTGTAGATCTGAATCAATTTACACTGGAATGTCATATTTTTAGAAATTATTTAGATTATCTGAGTTTGAAGGGCCGAGAAAATTCGTTTTACGCGGAAAAATTTCGTATTTTTTACAATTTTACACCAAATATCAGAATTTAAAGGGTTTGGTTGCGAAATCTCTATTTACACGGAAATAGAGATTTCGCGATACATACTATAGTATTTTTATGAATTTAAAGGGTGTGAAAATTTGATTTATCAAAAATGTGTGGTATTTTTACGAATTTGCTTTAAATAACTGAGCCGCTGCTGTTTTCGGCTGCGAAAATTCGATTTACACGGAAATAATTCATATTAATACGAATTTACTCGAAAGATACTACCCGAATTTGAAGGGGAGGCTGAGGAAATCGATTTTTGGCGTCTTTTTTAATATGTTTTATAAAATTTCGAATTACATGGGAATTTGTTATTTCGAAATTTGATTTTCTTGTCCCGTGGATTTCGAATTAACGAGGTTCTACTGTAATAGAGAAGATCATTTCGTCTGTCTTTTTGCTGAGCGAAGACCTCAAATCACCCTTGTATTAAAATCAGGAATTTTTTAATAAGCTCCTTCCCACCAAAAGATCAAATTTGATCGTTTAAAAAAATTAATGTCATAATTAATGTAATGGTTCCCTGAATCCCATAACCGTATACCTGTTGATTCCTTGTTGCTTTTTACACAAGGAACATTACTATCCTGTTCAAAACCTTCTTCGGAATACTTTTGGATGTTTTGAATGCTCTTCATTATCATAATTAATGTTATTTTTTTTATATTATAGAAACAAACAGTACATGATTTACAGAGATGAAACAATATACAGGAATAAGATACTTCATGTTGAGTACCTATGATATGTTTCCTTGTAATGTTTGATAAGTGGTATGTTTATTCCTTAATTACCAGCTGACGTGTGTAGTATATAGGAGTGTGTGTAATGTATGTGTGAGTGTTTGTGTGTGTGTGTGTGTGTGTGTGTGTGTGTGTGTGTGTGTGTGTGTGTGTGTGTGTCTGTATGTATGCGCATTGAACAGTTTAAATTATCGACATGATGCCACATTTGAATTTGGGCAGTGAATCCGAAACAATGTCAATGTTAGAGTTTAGACAAATATTATTTAGAGTATGAAGAGCTCGGTTAATTGGCGAATTAGATGCTGCATTTGTTTTATAATTAAGCGTGTGGAATAGCACTGTATGTCGTGTACGTCTCAAAGGTATGTTGAAGTTAATAAGGGACAGAAGTTCGGTACAGTCGATGTCATTGTTTATAAATCTGTGTATAAATTTTGAGTCGGCTACCACTCGTCTTTGCTGCAAAGTTTCAGATGTACACTCAAAGTTATTGTTGAATTTGTAGGTACATAATATATTTATACGACCTATTAACGATATAGTCAATGTGCTTATTATATATAAGTTTGCTATCAAGGTAAACGCCGAGGTCTTTACATTCCGTTTTAGAGATGACAGGTTCATTGTTGAGTGAATATGAGTACTTAATTACGTGTTTATTTCTGGTGAATGTCATAGTGTGATATTTAGAAACATTGATATCTAGACACTTTGTAACGCTTCGCAGTCCGAAAGAGATCGAATAACTTTGAATATTTTCATGTCATCGGCATATAGTTCAATGTAATTTATATAAATGTTGAACATTAGCGGACCTAGGTAGGACCCTTGGGGGACACCAGATTTTACCTCGATAGATTTTGAGAAGACACCGTTGATTAAGATTACCTGATTACGGTTACTAATGTAAGATTTAATCCATCTAAGCAGGTCACTGTGTATACCAAGTAGGACGAGCTTTTTTAAAAGAATTGAGTGTATTACGCGATCGAAAGCCTCAGAGAAGTCTGTATACATAGTATCAACTTGCTGTTGTTCGAGCGTTGTTTTGAGATGACTGGGACAAGTCAATCAAGACAAAAAAAACTCACTGTCAGAGAGTTTTGGAAAGATTACTTTCACATCGTTACTTGTCTCAAGATGATTGACAAGGCGTGGGAAGGGGTTACCAAGAGGACCCTCACTTCGGCTTGGATGAAACTTTGGCCAGGAGGTGGCAAATTTATTCAATTATAATGCTATGTCACATTTTCACCAAAGTTTGAAGCGTCGGCAAAAACAATGGTAAATTATTTATGTTGAATATTAATACGATTTTTTTAATTGTTTTTGCAAATCGACATTGAATTCCAGGTTGCTCCTTAACAATTTATAAGTATGTAGTTTTATTTGAATAAACATAAAAACAAAGAAAATTGAGTATTTTTTGCCGTGGAATGCATTATCGTATTTTACATAGATTTTTATGGGAAAAATTTCATATTAAATAGTAGGAAATTTGTGATCATCTAGCTTTAAAATGAAATAATGGTTACATTATTGTTGTGCTGATTTCCATCGGTCACGTGAGGCAGCGTGGTTGCCACTCCGATCTGGTTAGAGCCGTAAACCCTGGCAGCCTGACCTTGATGGGCTAGGGGCTGGTGATGGTAGTTGGAAGGTCCCGAGGAGCCCTGGTGCTGTTGATGCTCGTGCAGGTCACCCCCCGAGGACCCCGCGTGATGCTCCTGATGGCCGTTGCGGGAGAGATGCATCTCAGCAAGTTGCTCCTTAGCATCGGCCTGGAAGGATAAATTCATTGTAATTAAACGTAGAATAAAGAAGAACATAATAAATGCTGTGTAATTACAGGGGGGGGGTGGTACATAAAAAACAAAAAAAAATGCTCACAACCTGATTAGCTGTTGGGACAGAGAGCTGGATAAGTTGTAAGTTCAATATTGTTGATTTTTATGAGAAAAAAAAAGTGTTTTATGTATAGTGATATGCAATAAATAAATAAATACAGCGTATGAGCCAATAATTTCAAAATACGTTTTTTTTGGCATTTTTAGTTGAACAGCACAAGCCGCATTGATTGGTGCTTTCAATTTTTTAAATTGACCAATAGGCTGCTTGTACTCTTAAAGTCAAAACACAAATGAACCATCCCCAGTACATAAGCAAGCAAGAGCGCAAATATCCCAAGATAGTATTTTTCCTGCCTGAAAATTTTTTTACAGTATTATACTTACACGAAATATATAAGAACACATACCTGATACTTAAGCAGTCTCTTCTGCTCTTGTAAAGCAGCTGCCAGCCGCAGTTGCGATATCTCCATGTTCGCCTTTAGTTCGTTCTGCCACAGGTCATTGTCGCTGTACGCCGACACGCTGCTCTGAGCGGAGGGGGGGCGAGGGATAGCCTCCTATAAGGCATGCAACGTCAGGGTTACCACAAATATAATTATCACAATAAAGGGGTCAACACTGATTCCAGTTTGATAGGAAGAAAGGATAGGGTTTCACAACATTGAACATGTCCCAACACAAACAAAATACATCAACACCGTCTCTGAATTTCTTGCATCTCTCTGCGAATTATAAATCTGAACTAATTAAAGTACTATATATTTAAAACTGAGACTGTACATTGTATTGTTTGTCGAACATGGCACCAAACTTATATCAAAAATACATTCAATGTTTTATCTTGCGTGTTATTTGAGTATGTTAAAAAGATTTAATCCAATCCAATCATACAATCAGGTCATCACACAATTGGTGACACGAAAACACACATCTTGTGTAAAACCAACATTATTTGTATATACACTTTCAAAAAGAGGCCAAAACGTTAGGTTTGCAAGACATCAAGGTTAAGAAAACAATTATACACAAATATTTTAGAATAAAACAGCTGACAAGAACATCTTTGCTTTGTTGAACATGTCAGCCTGCATTGGTATAGCAATGAAATTATCAAACATTTCAGTAATGCAGAAGTGATATCTATTAAGCGTTGATAATGATAAGAAAATCAAATTACATTTGTTATTTCAAATAATATCAATTTGTTTTTAGTATCTATGACAATAATATAGCACATTATATACCAACTGTAAAAGGGCAGAAGGGAATATGTAACACTTTTTATAAAGAGAATAAGGATTATAATATGTTAATTAATCTGTTAAAATCGAATGGACTCTTAACTTAAGATATTCGGCTTGTTCTCTCTTCATTGCATTATAAATAAGTCATAAACAAATTGGTAGGTGTCCTTGCTCTTTTGTTGTTAAATGCACCTTGAAAATGATTTCTAGCATTTAAATGTCACCCGGCACATCCAGTTACATCTACCTTGATAAGATTTTAAAATTAAGGTGAAATTAAATATTTTTTTAATTTATCACTATCACTTATATAATGCGTATTTCCTTTTGTCAGAATACCAAGAAGGTGATTTACGTGAGGCTACTTTCCTTCTGACTTTTCAGTCAATATTGTTGGTCATTGAAGAACAATTATTTTTTGTGCTAACAACGGTTACGGTTAAAGATCAACATACCTCTAACTTGAATTAGTGAATCTAAAAACACCTACAAATGAAACCTTAACTATCCAAAAGTAATGTTTGCGCATTTATAAGGGTTATTGTATCATTGTATCATGCAAAAACACAGCAACCAAACAGCAAAACAAATCAAACATCGGTAGCGGGAATTGTCCAAGCTTTGAGTACAGCTCCATCAATAATTCACCTGGTCTTTCAAGCTAGATTCACTGGCTTCCGTTACATCGGTGATAGTCACACTATCGTTGGACCTCACAGGAGTCCAATCCTTCAGAATGGACACTTCAGAATCTTGATTTTGAGAAGACTCCGAAGTCTTTGCTGTTTCAGGTTCGTGGCATACAGCCTTAGTCTCCAGGATGCCTTCATCTTCATCGTCTGACCATTTATCACCATATGCTGTTAGTATGTCTTCCAGCTTTTTCTCGCTGTCTTTGAGGTGGCTCAGGGTTGCCATCAGGTCTGCGACGTCGCTGTCGACCTCTTCCCTTTCACCTCTTTCAGGCTCCTGGCAAACACTCCCAACCGTCCCCATTAGCAAATCGTTACAGCGCCTCAACGAGATCAGTCTTGTTCGTAACTGTACAACATCAAATTTATTTCACGACGTACATTATTCAACTGGTTGAAGTAAGGAAGTTGTTTAATTCTATAGATAACATTATAATAACATGATAATATTTCCTATTACAGTAGAACCCCGTTAATTCGAAATCCAGGAGACTTAATGAATTTTCATGTAATTTGAAATTTTAAGAAAACAAAAAAAGTGGCGAAAACCAAGTTTCGCGGCCGTCTCTTTAAATTCGGAATAGGTTCTTTGGTGTAAATTCGTAATAATACGACTTATTCCCGTGTAAATCGAATATTCGCAACTGATTTCCGTCGCGGTCGGCCCTTCAAGTTCAGTTATTCAAAGTAAATTCATACTAAAACGAAATATATCCAGTTTTTCGCAGATTCAAATTTTCAAAGTAAAATCGTAAAAATACAATATATTTGATCATAAATCGAAATTTAAAAAAAAGTCGTACTTCGAATTTAAAAAACATTATGTATTAAAATAATTTTCTGGCGAAAATTTCAATTACGCATTTTTTCGAATCACTGGGGTTCGAATTATCGGGGTTAGGTAGTGATAAGAATACAATAACTTGGGTCAGGTTAGTAATATAATATAATAACAATTTTGGTAGCCATAGCTCTAGTATTTCAGTAGTTGGCTTTTTATGCTTATTTTATATTTATATTGAGAAGTTGTGAATGATGAATACATGGAGCAGGCGAAAGGGTTTGTGTATTTGGAGAGAAGAAGTGGAAAGGCTGATAGTGATAATGAAAGAAGGGTAAGAGTAGGTACATAACTCCATTAATAGAGGACTGAACAACAATGGAGTGTGGGTACCTACCCTGATGTATGGCAGTGAGGCATGGAACTGGCAGAGGTGTATGTGTGGTAAAACCACGTATGATAGTGTGAGAAATGAGTAAGATTAAGAAAGGGACATTCAGATGGTTTGGGCTAGTGATGCAACAGAGCTCTGCTTCCGCTTCTGCAGAAGTTCCGCAAGTTTTTCACTTCCGCTTCCGCTTCCACTAAGATTTACTTTTGACATCTGTTTCCGTTTCTGCTTCCGTTCAGACACTTCCGTTGCATCACTAGTTTGGGCATGTAGAGGGAATAAACGAAGAAAGGAGTGTAAGGAGAATATATGACTCAAATGTGAATGGTAGAAGAAGTCAGGGACGCCCAGATACTTGAGTTGGGCCATGTCAAGAGTCAGAATAATAGAAGAGAAAGAATGTGAATGGGGCAAGGAGTGTGTGCCAAGACCGAGTTGTTTGGCGGTCCTTCCTCTCTGCCTCCCTTGCAGAGAAACAGTGTGATGGTTAGTTAGTTAGATAACCCAATCCGACTCATAACATTCTTGAGAATTCATGGCAAGATATGGCACTGGCGCATCTCTTCAAAGTAATACTTTAAGTTTGAATAAAGCCCCCCTGCACGCTACTATAAGTTTGTTGGGCAATCTGCACGGATGAGCTTCAGTAAATCTGATGGGGGAATGGCTCACCTCATCCTCCGAGTTCCTCATGCTGTCCACGAGGGTGGAGGTGACACGGATGTACTCTCGGATCTGTCCGAGACGCTGCTCCACACGAGCCGTGTCAGGGCAGGCGGCCACCATGCTGTCTCCGGTGGAACGCGCAGCCTCCGTCCGCGGGAGCTGATCATGGAAAACATCTCGTTGAAAATATCGATTCCATCAAAAAACAGAAAAGTTAGGAGAAGTGAAAAAAAAATACCTAACTAAACTAATTTAACCCCTAACCTATTTTTTTTTTTTTTTTAAAGAAAGACAAACATTCCCGGGTTACGAATAACCCAACAATGTTTGAAAATCTCCTACTACCACCACAGAAAGCCGAAAATGTTGCTTGTGTTGTGATGGAGGACTTAGCCAGCCGAGGAATCGAACACGCGACGCTCGGGTGAGACCCAAGCGCTATGCCCACTCAACCACTGACCGGTCATTTTATCTGTTCTGTTCATATTCTGTTTGTTCTGTTCTATTATTTTATCTGTTCTGTTTTGCCATCGTTCTGTTTTATCCGGTTCCCGAAAATATTGCAGAAAGAACTCATTATCATTGGAATTGTTGACAATTTGATTTTATTAGTTGTGGCAATCCAATTATTTTGGAAATCTGCCGACTTAAATTGGTATCATACAATTTTAATATTAATTCTATGCAAATAACATTAATAAATACACATCGTCACTATGGTTTGACAAGGTTCTAACTGACAATTTGGACCAAAATAACCTTTGAATGGGAAACCGTTTCTTTAGCTCATATCTATGTCCAAAAGTAATTCTGTTGAGTATTAACAAAGTTAGTAATGTGCCAGAGTTCTAATATCAGACTTTTATTTTTAATTTATTTTGACAAAGATCTGTTCTCCAACTTTCTGACATCATCTTTAAGAAATATAACGGGCAATATGTCAGATGCCTGAAGGGTTAATAATAATGAAAATAAAGACACAACAAAACTTTGAAACAAACCATTTTGTTTCTAACTGTGAGTTAGGAACAAAATGTCAGTTGAACAAGGATCAAAAAGGACGTTATAACCTTGTAAAATTATATACGAGGGTGATCTGAAAAGTTTCCGACCTCAACGCAAAGATGGCGGTACTCGTCAATAAAAGTTAGTGAATGTAGTTGTGCATCTTTTGACAGTTACTCACCAAAGTTTCGGCCATTTTGGACGTGCAGTTTTTAGTTTACAGTCGTTTGAGTGAGTCGATGTGTGTGTTTTCGTGAAAATGGAAAAAATTGAGTATAAAGCTGTTATTAAATTTTTGTTTTTGAAGGCAATACGCCTACGCAAATCAAAGATGAGTTGGACTCTGTGTATGGGGACATCATTTACCACAGTGAAATTTTAGTAAGCTGAATTTAAAAGTGGCCGTAAGAGCATGGGAGACGATGAACGTTCAGGACGTCCAAAAACTGCAACTACTAACGATAACATTGCTAAACTTCACCAAATAGTGTTAGACAACCGCCGAATTAAAGTGAGAGAGATAGCAGAGGTTATGAAAATGTCCAAAGAACATGTCTGTCACATATTAAATCAAGATTTAGACATGAGAAAGCTGTACAGAAAGCTGTTGGGTGCCGAGTTTGTTCACGTTAGACCAAAAACGTGTTCGAATGAACATTTCCAACGCTCTGTTGGCGCAGTTTAGGCGCAATAAATCCGAGTTTTGGTGCCGATTAATTACTGTAGATGAAACTTGGATACACCATTATACGCCAGATGAGGAGGCAATCACCTTTGTGAACAATTATTTTGCAGAGAAAAACGCCGACTACTATTTGGACGGGTTAGAGAGATAGGAGAATCGCTGGGAGAAGTGTGTAGAGTTACAAGGAGACCATGTAGAAAAATAAAGAAAAAAATTCTTGTTTCATTGTTAGGTCGGAAACTTTTCAGACCACCCTCGTATTGTGTCCTTGCTGGTCGAACTTGGTTCTAACTTCACAAGTAGGTATGTTCAAGAATAAAAATATACATCCAATTTGTACATTTATTTTCTTTGTTTGTAGTGAAGAACTAAAATACTATTAACACATTAGATCAAACCATAAATTTAGCAATTGTTATGAGAAATTGACATTGTAATGTTTGGAACCCCATAACTCAGAATAAGGTAATGTTCAGTTACAACCTTGTCAAATTAAAGTGATGATATACAGTAGAACCTCTCATAATGAGCTTCATTCGTTCGTTATGTGAAACACTCATTAAACCAAACAATTTTTCCCATATAAATCAACTAGCTGACATGTAGTCGGTGATGCTCGACTTTTCTCTACTTTCAATAAATAAAATATCCTTGTATTATATATATAAACCTTCCGGAAGAAATTCTCTAAAACTCTAAATGATACTAAAAACCCTATCACACTCCGTTGCATAGTTTAGAAGGACTAAGCTCACAAACAGAGAAGCGGATAGTGACTTTGTTTATACTATTTAGAGATGTAAAATACTATAATGCATTCCATGCCAAAAATACCCAATTTTTTTTACATTTATTTAAATAATTACGTTGCAACAGTTTCCCATGCTTTTAGCATTTCTCTTATTGCGCCAGAAAACTGTTGCTCTGCTACTTCCTCCTCCTCCACTAACAAACTCACCTCCATAACTTCTTGGTGTGAAACCAATGCAACTCCATAAGCTCTTCTGTGGTCAGCTCTTGAGTGTGCTCTTCCACAAGCTCATCAATATCATTGTTATCCACCACATTTGACAACGCTCTTTGTCTAAATTTTCACAAAAAGTTAAAATATTATACCATGTTATGTTCCTGTTGATTCTGCACCATATTCTCATTGCCGTGTGTCTGGCCGTTGCCGCCATTCTGGTAGACAGAATCATGGGGATCGTGGGCGGTGTTGGTGGGCTTTGGGCCGCCGCCGGCCGGGTGGGGACACACGGGGGCTGTGTTACTGTAGGAGCCCTCGCGGCTCGACGAGGAGCCCCGCACGTTGTTCCTCGCGCCCGAACCCGAACTATTCTGAATGACGAAATATACAATTTAGACTATAATTAATATAAGATAAAATATTTATTTGTAAATGTCTTGTAATTTAATAATTATCATCCATTTGTTGGCTATTTGATGGCCTCTGTGGTTGAGTGGATACGAAGTAAATTCATTCAAATTAACTTATTTAGGGTTATTTCATAATAATTTATTAATTTAAAAATAATACATAGTATGTTAGCGGCACGTTCCAAGGCGGTAGATACTTTCAGTATCTCCCTGGAATTAAGGTACTTCCCCACCTTCCTCTTCCCATCTCCTTCATCTTCCCACTACCTTCAGCATCACAACATAACTCAATTGGGGATACCATAGTCTCACTGGCTCCAGACGGTTGGGAGGAGTTTATTATTGTGACTTGTGAAAGTTGTTTCAGAGTTCAAAGCCTATATCAAACTGTATCAAAAAGGGCTAAATGTATTTTAGTTTCTTAAATCCTTTAACCCTTGGTGTACGCAAGCTAATTGCGGCGCTGTCTATAGTGCTTCAATAAAATAAGAATTTATGAATATTTATATTACGTACATAAAGAGAAATAGACATGGATAACCTAGTATTATTATACAGAGCTATTGTTTATGAAAGTTGTGTTTATTAAAAAGTACACAATCCAGGATTCAAATTCGAGTCTGCGCACACCAAGGATTAATATTTATTTATTTATTATTCATTGGCGCCCTATCAGGCTTTTACAAAGGAAATTGACAATTTATGTGTGTAAGTGTAACATAATACATGAATAATAGCTAACTATATACATAAGTTACTAACTCAGTCTAGTTTCTGCTGCCGTGCAGCTCGCACGGACAGAAATTTCGATAAACTCAGTAACCACAAACCACAGTGATACCCAGTTTAACATATTGTTGTTGCAAAAATAAAGCAGGCTGGCTGCGTTTAGTCACCAGACAGCCCGCAAAAAAATAACTCATTATGGACCGAAGTGTCCAATCATTAATTGACTCAATTAAAATTGAAATTGGAAAATGCTCATCTGTCAAAGAGGCAAAACAAAGAAGTAACATAGAACAAGATATACACCAGCTAGAGGAAATATGGTGCAAGGAAAAACTTCAACTACAAGAAAAAATAATTGAGCTACAAAATAAACTTATATTAAATGAAGAAAAACATTCAGAAAAAATTGAAAATTATTTAAGGAAAAAAAGGAATCAATTAATACAACGTACAACAAGTCAACCCTCTCAATACCTATACCAGAGGCCAAATACTCATTAATAATTGCAAGTGAAAATACTAATACAACTTCTGATGATATTCGAGACATGATAGTTAAAAAAATTAAAACATCGCATTTGGGGATTGCAGTAAATGGAGTACAAAAAGCATCAAATAAGAAACTAATCATCTCTTGCCCCAAAAATGATCACGCAAAAAAACTAACAGAAGAAATAAATATAGTCTTCAAAAATAATTTGATCGCGAAAGAATTAGAAAAAAAAAATCCTAAACTATTCATCAGAAACCTACCTATCGACCTATCAGAAGAAGAAATAATAGAATCATTAAAAACCCAAAATGATGGAATTAAAATCATCATGGATGAAAATCCGAAAAACTCAGTAAAATTAGTAAAAATGCTTAAACCAAAAGGACAAAACAATCTTACAAACTATATAGTCGAAACAAGTGGAAAACTTAGGAAATATCTCATTTCTAAAGAGAAAATTAATATTGGATACCACAGAGTGCGGGTGGAGGATGCTAATCCAATAATGCAATGCTTCCATTGCCTGAGATTTGGAAATTCAGCTGTCAACTGTTTTAATAAGGACAAGAATGCTTCGTGCCTGCACTGCGCCATGGACCATCCTTGGAAAGACTGTCCCAATAAAAACAAAGAAGAGAAATGCAAAAATTGTGATTTCCAAAACAACACTTTCAAGTCAACAAACGATACAAATCATAAAGCAAATAGCAAAAATTGTATGTATTTAAAAAAAATGATGACTATTGCCCAAGGGCGTATAAATTATGAATAGGTATGTACCTACTTTAACATTCTTAATAACTAACTTTAAAATTCTTAACGAGATTAAAAACTCAATACCAAAATTTATATTTTTGTTTCAAATACGCTTGTTTTCTGACTTTTCACACTTTTCTGACTTTTCGCACAATTTAGCTATTAATACTAAAACTTTAAAACAATTGAGAAACATTTCAATGTTATTAATCTACCATCGAAGAGATAACGATTTATCAGTAATATCCAAAAAATATTTAATTAACTATTTCTGTAAAATTTTAAGACAAAAACAAAGCATTAAAATATTAGCCTACTCTCAAAGTGTTAATGTTTGTAAAATATTATTTATACAAAACAAAATTAATATACTACATAGTATGTATCATCTTTATAATATCATCACTAGTAATATAATGCTAAGTTGTTCAATATTGTCACCAAATCTATTTCAAGTCAACCTTGATATTATCCGTGAACATATGCTGCTAATTTATAGTTTGTCATCAAAATCAAATTCATTTTTGACAATTAGTTATAACAATATTATTTCCTTATTTCTTTAAAAATGAATAATTTCTTCACTGAGGAATTAGATAAAACGCTTAATATTTCGGAATATATTTGTCATACTTTAAAAGATTGTAATAAAATCGTGGATAAAATAACAAATTCATTCTCTGTACTCCATTTAAATATCAGATCAATGAAACAAAATTTCAATGAATTTTTACTCTCAATTAATTTACTAAATCATAAACCGGACGTTATAGTTTTAACTGAAGCATTCACCAACGTATACAATAAATTTTGCATACCAGAATATACCTACTTCGCAACATCTTGTGCTATTAATAGAAATAGTGGTATTGTTGTATTTGTTAAATTTTGCCATTCAAACATCGCAGTGGAAGAAGTACCTATGCAGCGAGTTAATTGCTTAGATATTAATCTAAATGTAAATAAAATGTGTTTTAATATTATTGCAATTTACCGAACACACGGATCAAACGAGTACACATTTATGGATGAATTGAGAAGCATTATCTTATCAAAAAAAAATAAACAGAACATAACAATAATCGGCGATTTCAACATAGATGTTTCAAACGAAAATAGTAACAGAATAAAAACTGAATTTATCAATTATATGACGGAAATGAATTTCATATTGTGTATAAATTTTTTTTTTTTTTTTTTTTAATTTTAGCGACTATATAAGATAATTGTTACATACAAAATATAATGGTGAAATTAAGTATAAAATATTGTATTTCTTAGTCCTCCTCACTAGGGGGTCCTGTGCCGAGGCGGACTAAAGTTATTTAAATATGGTTTATTTGTCTTCTATGTCGTTTTTAGTGTCTTCTATGTCGTTTTTAGTGTCTTCTATATCGTTTTTAGTGTTTTCATTAGGGTTTTTTCATTGACCTCTTTCAGCCATATTTTTATTAATGATTTGTATTCATTAGGATTTTTTATTAGTTTTATGTCTTGGGGAAGGATGTTATGGAGTTTTGTTGCAAAGTATGTATAGTTTCTTTGTCCGAATGTGGTTTTATAACTTGGAATATTTTTTATATCATTTTTGTTCGATCTAGTGTTATGCATACACAGTCTAGTAGAGGATTTGTTATTTTTGAAGAGCTTCAATAATATATTTTTGGCATATATTTGCTGTACATTTGGTACGTCAAAGGAATTGAATATTTCAATTGAAGGCGTTCTAATTGGTACTTTCAATATGGTCTTTATGATTCCTTTTTGAATCGTATTCAGGTTGTGTAGGTACGTATGTGTAGCAGATCCCCATCCTATGATTCCATATTCAATTCGAGAATGACATAATAAATATACTAGAGAAATTACGGGTCAACGTCCATCTTGTATCGATCACATATGGAGTAACACTAAAGATACCGACAAATTACACACGATAATATTAAAAAATAATATTACTGATCATCACACTTGCATCTATATACAAAAACTTAATATTAATAATCATATTGATTTAAAATGCAATACTTTTACAAAAAATTCACTAAACCATCATAAATTAAACCTAAAAATAAAAACAGAAACATGGCGTTCCGTATTAGAATCAACATGTGCTGAAACATGCGCAAATATTTTTGATAATATACTATGCAATTATATTACAGCATCAACAGATATTAAAACCATAAAAATTAAATCAAAATTCAAAAAAATAAAACCATGGATTTCACATGGCTTAATCGTGTCTATTAGAAAAAAAGAAGAGTTATATCGCTTGACAAAGAAATTTCATTTAGATAAAAAAATATACACAGATTATAAAAAATTTAGGAACAAATTAACCTGTTTACTAAAAACAACTAAAGAGAACTTTTACAAAAATGAAATTTATGTGGCTAAACAAAATGTAAAACATATATGGAAAACAATAAATGAAATAAATAGTAGAAAAAACAAAAAAACTCAAATTAAAAAAATTAATATCGGAAAAAATTCTATTAATGCCCTAATGGAACCGACAAAATGTGCTAATGCCTTCAATAAATATTTCGCTAACGTCGGACAAAATTTAGCTACACGAATCGATGAAAATTATAAAATAGATAATTTCGAAAAGGACTGTCACAAACAAAATAATCTGTCAGTTTTCAAACCGGTAACAACAGATGACATAAAAAATATTATTAGTGAATTAAAAGGTGCATCTGCACCAGGGTTTGATGGAGTCACAGTAGAAATATTGAAAAATTATAATGAATTATTAAGCATTCCAATTACACACATTATAAATATTAGTTTAAATAGTGGAATATTCCCCTCCGTTTATAAAAAATCTATTGTAACACCCGTTTTTAAATCTGGCAGCCCTGAAGAAATATCAAATTATCGACCCATATCTGTTGTCTCAAACATTGCAAAAATTTTCGAAAAGATCGTAAAAAAGCAACTTTTATACTATATTGAAAACAATAAAATAATTAGTCCTAGCCAATTTGGATTTAGAGAGAAACTAGGCACTCATGATGCCATTGCAGAACTAACTTCAACTATATACCGTGCATTAGATAAAAAAAATAAATGCCTTGGCATTTTCATTGATTTACGTAAGGCTTTTGATAGTATCTCCCATACAAAACTAATTAATAAATTAAATGATATCGGTATTATTGGTAAGGTAAGGTATTGGCTGCAAAGCCATCTAAGAAAAAAAGTAAAAGAAACCAAAAAGTAAAATTAAATAACTCACTTAGCGTAGATGAAACTTTAGAATTTGGAATTCCCCAAGGGACTGTTATTGGACCAATTTTATTTATAATTTACGTTAACCATATGTTTAAATTATCACTTAATGGTAAACTTATATCCTTTGCTGACGACACTGCAATAATTATCGAAAAAAAGACATGGATCGAAATTACCAATGCAGCGAATCAGGATATGAAGGTTATAAAAAATTGGTTCGATGGCAATTTATTATCACTTAACACAGAAAAAACATATTGTATTCCTTTCACTCTACAAGAAGATGTGCCAAATAACCTAATTAACATAACAATTCATTCTAAAAATTGTGTAAATGACGGTACATGTAATACGGACTGCGCGAAACTAAATCATAAATCCAATATAAAATATCTTGGTATCTAGATAAAAATGTTAAATGGAAAGACCATATTAATCTCACTGTTGAAAGAATAAGAAAACTTATCTATATTTTCTATAATATACAAAATATTTTAAATAAGAAAACTATCAAAATTGTTTATTATGCATTAATTCAGTCCTTATTGCAGTACGGGATTATTGGGTGGGGAGGGGCTTTTAAGGCTTCTTTACAGCCAATAATTACAATTCAAAGAATAATTATAAAAATCATCCTTAGAAAACCATATGACTCCCTACTTTAGAGATATTTCAGGAATTCAATGTACCATCTATAACAGAATTGTATAAGAGAATCGCTTTATATCAAATTTATAAAGAATATTTTATTTATAAAATGCACCCCTCAGATAGCATAAGCAATAGATTCAAAACTAATGGCTTAATAGCCATTCCTATGCTTAGAACGACCACGGCTCAGCACCACTATTCATATTTAGGTGTGAGATGGTACAATATATTATTGTCCAAAAATAAAATTAGTGTAACCGAAACTGTGAATTATGAACAATTCAAAAAGTTAATTAAGTCCCTCAAATTGGATAATGATATATTGTACCCCTAATTTTCTTACACTTACTCAATCTGTAAAAAATATATATTAATTTGATTGTCTTTAAAAAAAAACTATTTTTCAAAAATTTTCTTGATATATTGTACCCTTAATTTCCTCACGCTTACTTAATCTGTAAAAAGATGTATTATTTTAATTATCTTTAAAAAAACAATTTTCTAATTTGTGTACCCATGTTAATATTATGTTTGTATTTATTTCAAAAGTTTTTGATTATTGTTTAAAAAATCATTAGAACTAAATGTAAAGACTCCTCCCATAAACACGAGCTCCTGGAGCTCAACTTATGGAGAAATAGAATAATAACGAAAAAATTATTTATAAGTCTGCATATTGTAATCATTTATAATGTTAAATAATAAATAAAAAAAATAAAAAAAATATAACAAACAATTGACCAGTTATAAGTAGCCGAGTAAAAAAATGGATCAGGTTCCCACGCAGGTGTGGTGGGTTCAATTCCGCCGCTACCTAAGTCCTCCATCATTGTACAAGCCACATCTTCCTCTTGTAATGATGGTAGTAGGAGTTTTTCAAATATTTTCAGGTTATTTGTGATCTGGGAATGTTGATCTTGCTCATACCATATTCTGATTAGAGTTTGGCGTGGTGGGGTTCACTATCATGATAGCCGTGTGACTGGTGTGGGGGCTGTGTCCCCCTAGGATGCTGCCGTAGGGGGCGCTTTCCTCGGCACTGTCCAGCAGGTCGCGCTGGCGGAGCACCAGAGTGCGGGGCTGCGGGCGGACTGGCACGAACCTGCTGCCGCCTTCGTGAGTCGTGGAAGAATCTAGGTGGATACATTGATTAGACCACAATAATAGGTGGAGACACGTCAACATAATGCATGCATCATTTTGTTATGTGAATACAGCACAACAGTCCACACTGCTCCCAACCATCTGGAGACAGTGGAATTACAGCATCCCAATGGATAGTGAGCAGAGGAAGGAGAAGGGTAGAGGAAGGTGGGAAAGTACTTGGCTATTCAGATTTAGTCACCAAACAAGGCCAAAAGCCAGTTCAAGCAAAGTATCTATTCTGATTGGTGGTCTTTCTCCAGGGCAATACTGGGCATAGCATCCACTCTGCATAAATATTTAAAGTTTTTTTTTATGTGAATACTGCACATGAGTCATGTCTTCAAAAAATTTCATACCAATTTAAAGAAACATTTTGAAAACTTTTTTTAAAGCTTTTTCTTCCTCACTCCTTCCCCTCCCCAGTACTTTCAGCCCCACAACACACTACAACTGGGGATGCCATATTCTCACTGGTTACAGGCAGTTCAAAGAACCGGACCTCATGTCCAAATTATGTTTCTAGTCTTCTCTTATATAAATCGAAAGCAAAATTTCCTGTAAAATCATAATATTTGTAAGTAGGTACTTAAATACCTACCTACTTAATTAATAATCAATTCACAGTCTATCAATATTTTTTCCATGCAGTGTCAATTAACAATAAACAAATTTAAAGTAGACAAAGAGAACTGCAACGTTCAATACAAAATTAGGTAAGTTGCTGAATTCCGCCTCAACATGCAATTAAAAAAAAAATAACACTAGATTTCAACTTACTTACTACTGGGAATAACTATTTAAGTCAGTGGAGATGTAAAACATAAACAAAATAGGTTTTTAGGTTGGTTAGTTTTTAGATTCTCACGGCCAAAAGCATTTTTGTTGTTTGTTTTTGGGGTGTTATGCTGTGTTGCGCTAACTCCTTCTTTAGCCGACGTTTCGGACAGCGTTGCAGTGTCCATCATCAGGGCAGATCCGGTAGATCCGAAGATGTGTCACATCACACATCTTCGGATCTACCGGATCTGCCCTGATGATGGACACTGCAACGCTGTCCGAAACGTCGGCTAAAGAAGGAGTTAGCGCAACACGGCATAACACCCCAAAAACAAACAACAAAAAAGGTTTTTAGGTTGTAAATTTTTTGGTTATTTTAATAATTTATGCGTATTTCCTAACCTTCAAACATAACTTCGATTGAGAAAAAATGGAATGCAATGCATCTTTTACCATCTCCCCAGACATAAACTAAGTTGAAACCAAGTGCTGTTATTAATTTTTTTGCATAATAAGCGTGAGGCGGAATTCGGAAACTTTATTCAAAATTATTCCAAGTACAATCTACTTGTAAATAATTCAGTTAACATAATATGGTTGTAATACAAAATGTAATACTAATACACTATTTTATACATGTGATAACATTAATTGAGTAATCATGGGAAATATTATATAGACTTGAATACCAACCTAATTCAGCGAAATCATTGTCTGTTGGTATGTTGGTCGGCTTGCGGGATTTGTTCTGTGATGATCTCGTATTATGTTCGGATACTGACAGCCAATCCACAGATGTCTGTTATTGGAAATACAATGTTATTAAACACCCAATTATAAACACAATGTTGCTGAGAGCAGAATGTGAATCATTCATGTGAATTTATGTAAATGTGTTATGGCGAGACACTTGATATACCTATTAATAACAACATTCACAAAATATTTTAACACGTAGGAAGACACGTAATTGTAATTTGTCAAACAAATTGCTAACACGAATAAGAACAGAACTTAACACTGAGAACATATCTCAGGGTGAGCAATTTTGTTAAAAATACAAGTTGGGAGTATTTATAAATTACTGTCATTGTGAAATCCACCATATCTAAGGCTTCTTTTTAACAACATTTTATCAAATACCGTACCTTCAAGAAGGTCCTTTTTATATCAAAATGGTAACTTCGAATTCTAGAACCTGGCCATAGTTACACTGTGTTCTATGCACTGCCTACTAATTTTGGAACATCGTAAGCAAACTTATCTAAATTTAGAAGTCTCGTGTGGCAAAAGCGTGTAAGAGAGTTTGGCATTAAGTCAGCAAAATTCAAACAGTTACCGCCTTTTCAATCTGATATACAAATTGCACCGGTGGAATATGAATTGCACACAATTATACGAAATGCCACCACTGCAAGTTCAGTATGCAATTTTGATGATTCTAAAGTGTCTACAAATATTTTGCTTACCGTCATAATATTTGTAGAGTGAATATCTCTACGGGTAGGTGTGACAACTTCTTGAGGAACATTGGAATTATTTCGAGCCTTTGTTTTAGGCACCGTGCCTGTTTGGCGATCGCTCCCTCCAGAGGCCATAATCGTTTTCAGAATGTAGCTGTAACATGTAACACC
This sequence comes from Hesperophylax consimilis, assembly GCF_061612785.1. Lineage (NCBI taxonomy): Eukaryota > Metazoa > Arthropoda > Insecta > Trichoptera > Limnephilidae > Hesperophylax > Hesperophylax consimilis. Next base: position 144,219 of record NC_142858.1, read on the forward strand.
CAATTATACATTTTCCTTCATAAACGGATGAAAAAATGTTATTCCATATATGCCGCACTTCCGATTAGACAAAAATGCCACTTTAAACGGTGGTTATAGTTTCCGTAAATATTTTTTACACATGTCCAGCGCAAATTGAAAAGCCACACAAAATCATCATAGAATTCCAACTGTCAAGCTAAAATGAAAATGATCAAAATAAGATCAAAATAGTTGCCTTATATAGAAGTATTATAATTTACTCCGGTAAGCAGGTACCCCTTTCAGGTGAAAGTTTTTTTTTTTTTAGGTACTATTTTTGCAAAAAAATATATTGTCATACGAAAAAGGTATGGTACATGGTTAATAAGCACATTGAAAAAAATACTTTGTCTCAGTTAGATAATTATGAGAAGTAAGTATTTCAGTTTCCGGGAATGGAAAACAAGGCATTTTAATGTTTACGATTGTGCACTTGGCGGCCATTGTTATTGCTGGGAATGTTTTAAGGTTAGTATTATTTCTTCGCTTATTTAACCAAAAACATAAATCTTAGAATTAAAAATTGCTTTTTCATTTGTTTTTTTTTTTTTAATTAACAACCTCTATTTAAAATTGTTATGTCAAAACATGGCGCAGAGAAAAGACAGAAGATCAGGTTATGCGTTTTTTTAACATAATAGCTATTGAAATTTATTATTTTCCATTTTCGGTTACTGAAAAACTTGTTTCTCATTGTTATCTAATAAATCGTTTTTTTTTAATAAAAATTAATCGTGCCTTATGATCGTTTTAGACCACACCTTTTTTCATCCAGTTTGTCTAATACCCCTTTCTCTCAGGGCGATTTTAGTTGATCAAGTCGGAGTTGAATGACACTTGAAAGCTAATCGACAAGTGTGAACAGCCTTTTATCAGAGTTGATCAAGTTTTTAGTTGCACGACAAAAATTGAAAGCCCGTCTACTTTTGTTGTTCAAGTATGAGTCATCGTTCGATTTTCCCGCCGAATCGAAACGTGTGAACATATGTTTCAAGTCGCTTGCGATTTTTATTTCCCTTCCGGTCATGAAAAAATGTATTAAGTGGTCGGATGACATGATGTTTAGATTTATCGATCTATATCAAAGCCATCCCTGTATTTGGGATCAATAGCAAGAATTTTACAAAAATAAGAATGCCCGTGACACTCCAATTAATAATATTATTTTTGTAATGTCACTGTAACTTAGTAGTTATTATTATTAAATAACAAATATCTGAATGTTTCAAAAAATTATATTTTTTTTACCTTCATAACAAATTTTAGGGCATCAACTACTGCAACGAACACTTCTTTTATAAACAATCATATCGTATTTTTTGGAACTCCGTGCATACATCAGACCTGAAGAAGAATCCCCCGTTGAATTTGTAACTTAGTTTTTGCTGGGACAGCCGCGCGCCTGTGTCCTGTTTTTGGATATTTTCTTGAATCTTAGACAACAGTACATCAAATTGTTCTTCCAAAGTTCGTAAATGATTGCGATAGCCTTCGGTATCTTCTAACGCCGTATAATTAAATCCTTATATTCCATTTTTTAGCCCACATAAGAAGGTTTTTGTGCTTTTTCATATTCTAAAGTTCGTTCCGTAAAAGGTCCGAAATCATAGGGACGCGCGCAGCAATAACTTCGCTTGACGCCATCTTGATTAACAAAATCGGTTCGAGCACTGCCATCTCTATAGAAGGCCGTGCTGTAGAAAACCAACTGACATTCAAAGAGTCCTGTTTTTGGGACTTCGTGGTAGCTTTTTTCTATGCGCCAGTATGGATTTTGTAGGCGTCTGGAAAGTGTGTGCAACTGGAACTGATTGAAGTAGTTATTTTACATTTTACATCACGTTTCTGCAATATTTATACTTCATTTTTGTAAAACAATACGTTGGTGGTTATATACGATCGTCAAGGTAAGACATTTTAAATATATTTACAATTTGAACGTAGTAAATGATGTTTTCAATAACTTTCATAATGGCGGATGACGCTTAGCTTTGGATCTGTACAGATTATCATTAGAAATGGTGTAATTTACTAGATAATATAATATAATCTACATAATAGTACTATGTAATAACATGTGTAGAGCTTTCTGAGAGAATAATAGGGCAATTCATAAGCCGCCACGTTTTTAGTAGGCACTTGGAAATGATACTTCGTTTCAACTCGATTGTTGATTTGTTTTCAAAGTGAAATTTGATTTGTTTTGAAAATACGTAATATATTTACTAATGGATATTATTTTCAGATGCCTCATAAGTGCTGTGTTCCCGGATGCAAAGCAAATTACACCAGTTCTCTGAAGAAGGAAGGAGCGGTTACCATCTTCAAATTTCCAGCAGAGGAAGAACGCAGACAGTCATGGATCAGGGCCATTCCTCGCAAACATTGGATTCCAGGTGCTTTCGCTGCCATTTGCATCAATCATTTTGACAAAAAGGATATTATATCGCACCCTAAAAAACCAAAATTGGCCATCGGATCTACACCAAGTATTTTTAAAGGTTTGCCAAGTTATTTAACAAAGAAAAAGGCACTGGATAGAGTGAATCCCGAAAATATGAAGTTAAAAATAAAACACCGACACGAGGAAGAAGTTGAACTTTTCTTTCAAAGTGACACAATAGTGAATTATAGTGATTTTGTTATAAATATGCAAATAAAAATTAAACTCGGTGAGTGGAATGTAAAAACTATAAATGACATAACATATTTATACGCCACAAACTTTGATAATGTAGATAAACATTTATATTTAAGTTCTCAAGTTGTAGTTGACCATAATCTGAATATCAAAGTATTTGTCGGAACAAATGAACTTTCTCATAGTGAATTGAAGTGATTATTCCCCAAAACTATGATATTGAGTTTATGGTCACAATTAGAAAATTTGTTGGTACGATATCATAATATTAATATAGATGACAATGTTAATTATGAAGACAAGAGTCAGAATACTGTAAATAATCATTTATTAAAAGCTCATATTTATTTAAAGTCCGCACTAGACGCTGCCAGTAGTCTTGAATATGAATTTAAAAACTCTTTAGAACTACTTTTAGATCAGGTTAGTTTATTAACATCAAAAAGGAGACGATATGGTACTACCACTTTAATCTTTGCTTTCATGATTTACTCGAGGTCTCCTACATGTTACAGATTAATTAAAAATGCAAAACAATCGTATCTCTTCAAATAAAAAAAGTAATACAAGAAAACTTATAACATATTGTAATTAGTTAATATTATAGTTAGGACGGGTTGTTTCGGAGAATTTGAACAATTCATCAAATTTCAACGTTCATTTTCGGGTTCTGTGAAAGTCCTATTCAAGTTCTGTTATTATATCTTTGTAGGCTAGTTGTTTGACAAAACTGAAATAAATACAGAACTTGAAAAAATCTTTCACAAAACTTGAAAATGAACGTTGAAATTTGATGAATTGTTCAAATTCTCCGAAACAACCCGTCCTTAGTGTTCATCTTTATTTTTTATCAATATTATTGTTGATTTGAAAGATATAGCAGTTGATCTATTTTGCTTACTTAATAATTTATATTCTATGTTACCTACTTTTGTAACATTTTATGTAACCTGTGTTTTGTTTCTTTATTTTTATGGACTCGGAATTTGTATGGTGGGTCCCCTCCAATGTTCCTATCCATATATTATAATACAAATATTGAAAATAATTGTATTGTGTATAATGTAATAAAATATATACTTGTACAAAAAATTCTTTTACTATTTATCCATGAAATTCTAAAATACGAAAATGGTCATCGTGTAAAGTGAGTAATTTATTTATGGTGTAAAGCGAAAATTTCCCGAATAGGTCCTGATTTGGGAATCGGTATGAAAAAAGTATCGTCTAAAGTCTTCGGATGTGAAGGCCAATTTTTTATCCAAACAATTAGGATAAAATTAAATAAAGAAAAAAATAATTTTTTTGAATAGAAATAAATTTATTATATAATAAATATAAATAAAAATTTTGGAACGATAAAAAATTCATTCCACTGTATTAAAAACGGCGAGCAGAGCAGCAACTTCTTCATGACCTGAAACGGTTTGAAAGGGAGATATGTAAATACGAATTTTATTGGGACCCCGCTAATATAAAAAAAATTAAAACAATTAAGCAAAAATGGTAAACATATGAAAGCACGACTCGTTGCCAAAATTTCTCGACAAATGCTTTAGTTTCAGTAAATTTTTTCAGGCCTATAACATATTAAATAAGAAAACAAAATGTGTTTTTAATAGTTTTCAGAGCTTACTTTGCGATTTTTCTCTATCGAGGGAATTTCATATAATTAACGTTTCAGTATAACAAATGTATAGATATTACATATATTAAAAAATAACATATATTTAAATTATAACTTAAAGAGTTATAAATTGGAAACTTGTTATATATCGATAGAAAATGGGAATGCGGGCGCTTAACCCTTAAATGCATGATTTATTTATTTTTCTGGAAAAAATATATTTTGTAGATATTTACATGCATATAATCAAGAAATACAAATATAGGGCAGGACGACGCAAGAAGATGCAGGAAGAGATTAGGAGAGCCAAGAAGAGTCAATAAAAAGCACATATTAATTCCTATGTCTGTGGTTGATTTATTCTGTAAAATATTATTGAATAACACATTTATGTTCAGATGAAGTTTGTTAAGAGAACACCAATTAATTAACCTGTTCAAATTATTTTGTAGACAGATACAATCTTCAGCGCTTTTGATTATTTTAAATATTTTTAGATCATCTGCGAAAAGTAACGCAATAATATCTTCATCAAATATATTTACAATATCATTTATAAACAGTAAGAATAGTATATAATAATTAGTTAAGGTTTATTTTTTTTTATGCTTCCGATTTTGTTGACGGGGTTAAATCTTCCCCATAGGAAAAACTAAACCCTTCCACTCACTTTTCCACAAATGATCATCTAGTCAATCAACATTATGTAAGTGCATTATATAAGCAAAATAAATACAAAACAATACAAGAACAACACGTCAACTCACAAGAGATCAAATGGCAAAATAATTCACCGACTCCAGATATTTTCATATCGCTCGGTCTGTTAGTATAGTTTTATCATAATATATTTTATAAAATTCGTTTTCTAAAAATTTTATCATAATATATTTTATAAAATTCGTTTTCTAAAAATAAATAATAAAAATAATAATAATTCGTTTTCTAAATTTTTTTTTATTAAATATCAAAATAATATACAAAAATCAAAAAGTCCCAATAAACTACTTTAAAGTAGTTTGTCATTGGGTGCTTTTACATATATATTATATATAATAATATTATCATTTACAACTCAACACACCTTAAGTGATATAAAGTCAAGCGATGAAAAAAACTAACATAAACCTTAACTAATTTTTTTTCACTTTTCAATAAAGGTTTGTTAAATTGTCATTTTGACGAGTTATACGGTATAACCAAAAAATGTGTATTGCATTTTGTCTCCAGTGACATTTTACAGTGTAATATTCTTTAGCATTTGGAAAGATCAAATAAAAAACTTTTTTAATAATAATTATAATGCTCTGGCCAGGGCTTTTTAAGTCCATATTTAATCGCTTAAATATAGAAATAGAGAAGATGATAGATAACAACACGGCACATTAAATTTTAAGAAACTATGTTTTTACTTATAGAAAAAAAAAGTACTGCATTTTTACTTACCAACAGCGATGAATAAATGGAAGCGCAAAATTTTACATTAATTTTTTTTGTTTATAATAATTTTTGATAAGCCGAATTCAGAAAACATGGTATGAAAATTCATTCCAGTTGACCAGCATATGGGGGAGACGGGCAAGGAACTAAGGTTGGGTTAGGTTAGGTTAGGAGAGCTGATATGAAAATGAATGTTACCATTCCTTCTGGCCAGGATGTAGGGGGAGACAGAACAGGACCTGGGATTTGGGTCTGCCCCATGCTCTAGTAACCACTGCACCAGCCGGTGGTTGCCAGCGCGGGCGGCGAGGTGCAGAGTGGAGTAGTCTATGTTATGTTGCTCGTTTACTTTACAACCTTCAAAAGATAACAAACTAAAGGGTATGGAAAATAATTTGAATTACTACAAACATAAAACAATGGTTCCATGATAACTGAACACATTTAATAATAATAAGAATTTATTCCAGAATGTATGCAGGGGTAGTGCAATGCAATACATTCCATATTTGAAATAATATACAAAATAAGTAATAAAAATAATAATAAGGGAGGTAATAACATAGGTGATTCAGACAGGCACAAAATGCGGAATTTAAGTGAAAAAATATAAACACAAAAATGAGTGTGAACAGCCGTTTATGGGGGATATTTGCACATATCCCGTCTAAAGAGGGCCATCAGAGGGGACTCCATACAGGCAACCATGGCAGTGATGATTCTGTTACTTGATTGGCGTAGTCTGTGCCATAAGCTTCCCATTTGATGGCGGAGAAGCGCTCTGAAAGAGTGTACTCGTCCCTCCAGGAACATTTCCGTGGCGCTGCAGTATCTCGGTAGGCTGAATAGTTGGCGATAAGCATTATTGTAGGCGACTTTTAGCTTATGCCATTGGGATGCAGTGAAATCCACCCACAGTTCTGACGTGTACAACGAAGTGCAAAATGCGTTGAAAAGTATATTTTTCACGTTTGTACTGCAAAAGTGAAAACACCTTGACAGCATACCTGCTCTAACGGATATCGCTCTTCTTTGCCTTTCCATATCCTCGATGTCTTTCAGGTCGTCTGTGATAACATGTCCCAGGTATTTGACGCTACGACTAACATCCATTTTCCTTCCATCTAGCCATACTGAAGGTGTTAGCATGTTTTCGTTTTTGCATTTGAAAACCATAACTATTGATTTGGACGTATTATATACCAGGTTATGATTTTATGGAAAATCTTCGCACATTTGGAGTAGTTTCATCAGTGCCCTAAGTCAGTGTTCCGCAAAGTGTGCTCCGCGGCACACTGGTGTGCGGTGGCCATTTGTAAGTGTGCCGCGAGTCCCGCGTCACTTCTCACAAAGTGCTCTGTAAATCGGTCTATACTTTTCTGTGCGGCGCGGCGGCCGGAGGTGACGTGGGTGGGACTCGATCGCTGCGAAGTGGCCGTGTGCTACGCCGCTACGCTACATTATCACGTGTGCTACACTACATAAATGGGGTGCTATTGCTACATTATCACGTGATTGCGCACGAGCTATCGGGGTGCATGCGCGTGACAACATAACATTACGAATTACGACGGCAACGTTACGCCCGCTTGTTTAGTAGTCATTCGTTAATGCTAGTGTTTGGTTGTGTCGTCGCGAACTTTAATGAATTTTTTAATTGCAAAAAAATATCCCATATTACGTGTTTATAATGGATAAATTCGTTAAACGTACCGCAAGTTTGTCAAGTGAAACTAATGATTCCCAAGAAGAAGCAGAGTGAAAAAAGAAAAAACCTAAGCTTTTTGATCGGAAATACGATGAGAGCTATGTGCGTTATGGCTTTATATATTGCGGTGGCGAATCGTGCCCAATCCCAAAATGTCTTGTTTGTGGAGAAACTTTGGCTAATAATTCGATGGTGCCAAGTAAACTTTCACGACATTTAACAACTAAACACCCATCGGTGGCTCACAAAGATAAAGCCTTCTTTCAACGTATGAAAGACCAGTCTAAGAAACGGGTAACTCTCATGAGTTCGTCTTTCAATACATCAAGCAAAGCGCAAAAAGCAAGCTACGTGATCGCTAATATGCTGGTTAAATCGAAGAAACCTCATTCTCTCGCTGATACTTTAATTTTACCTGTCTGCAAAGAAATTGTCAAAATTATGATTAGCAAAGAAGCCGCTAACAAAATCGAAAAAATACCTGCGTCAGCAGATACGATCTCACGTCGCATTAATGAAATATCCACCGACATTCAATCAACGTTAATTGAAAAATTAAGGCTAAGTGGAGTTTTCGCGCTACAAGTCGACGAGTCTACTGATATCAGTGGTTACGCGCATCTCATCACAAATGTGAGGTACACGGATGGATATGAAATAAAAGAGGAGTTTTTTTTGTCTGCCACTACCTGGTTATACCACCGGAGAAGAAATATTCAGAGTAACAAACCAGTACTTCAGTGAACATAATTTGGAATGGCGCAACTGCTTAAGCATTTGCACAGACGGAGCAGCAGCTATACAGGAAAAAATAGGGGATTTATAACCAGGGCTTTTGAAAAAATCCTAATATTAAAAATTTACATTGCTTTTTACATAGAGAGGCACTGATGACGAAGTCTCTGCCTGATGAATTGTTGTCTGTCTTACAAGAAGTCATCAAAATTGTCAATTACATCAAGTCACGACCGCTTAACTCTCGTCTGTTTAATGCATTGTGTCAGGAAATGGGAGCAGATCATCAGTCACTTCTGTTTCATACAGAAGTACGATGGCTTACTCGCGGAAAAGTGCTTTCTCGGATTTACGAGCTGAAAAATGAGACCCAGACATTTCAAGAAACCCAGGGTTCAGACTTTGCTTCTCTATTTAAAAAAGAAGAATGGGTAGCAAAACTTGCATATCTGGCGGACATATTCGCTCAATTAAATGAGCTGAACAAAAAAATGCAAGGAAGAAATTGTAACATTTTAGCTGCTATGGATCAGCCACGCTACCAATGGTAGTAACGAAATGTTTCCAAATGTCATGGCTGCCGATTCAGAAAAAAAAGTGCAGGCTTTGATAGAGAGTGTGACCTGCAACCTATGGACTGGAAAAGAAATCCATTTTCGGAAAACATTTCCCTTGGACATTTACCAATAAACGAGCAGGAAGAATTCATGGAGCTTAAAACTGATCGGACACTAAAATTAAAATTTTCTGAAACAGAGTTAGCACATTTTTGGCTCCACGTAAAAAATGAGTATCCACTGCTGTCAAAGCGAGCTATTGCAATTCTATTACCATTTGCCACGACCTATTTATGCGAATTGGGGTTTTCAACTCTCACAACGATAAAGTAAAAAAAAAGAGAACGCCTGAGGACGATCGACGAAGAGATGCGAGCAGCTTTATCAACGATTGTTCCAAATTTTGATCGTCTGTGTTCAGTTAAACAGGCTCACATTTCGCATTAAACATCTTTTCATGTTATATTGATTTTAATAATAAATATTAATAAAATATTTTTTTTGGTAAATTTTGGTTCGGAGTGGCCACGTTAATTACGAATAATTTTTAGAAAAAAAAATTAGATATGCCGTAATTACTATAAAAGGAAACTTTTTGGCTTGGTGGCGGCGGAAAAAGATGCATTTTAATTATCAATTGCGTAAAATTAAAATTCACTTCTCGAACCGATTCGGTGACAGTTCGCGGTCATTCTGTCACTGTTATGTGATAAACATCAATCATAATTACACAAACCCGGCTAGACAAACCCTGCTTTGCCAAACAAACCATTCAAAACCTGGGATGTTTTTTTAAATTATGATGACATGCAGCTTTCGTAGTTTAACCTCAAAGTTCGCCGTAATTCGTAATAAGCCTAGCCAATCCTATCCAAAATTAACCTTGTTTTTTTTTCTTTGGTGTACCGTTAAAATTTCTTGATTAGTTAGGTGTACCGTGAACATAAAAAGTTTGCGGAACACTGCCCTAAGTGACGGTGCTAGAATAACCATATCATCTGCGTAATTAATATTGTTTACACATACTCCTTGAACATGGCAACCTATCTTACTGTCTTTGAATTAATTCATCAGTATATATATTAAACAGTGTTGGAGACATGCTTCCTCCTTGCATTACGCCACTTTTCAAATAAAATGGGTTGGATAATTCGCCAGACCATTTCACCACATTTTCTTGCTGCGTGTGACAAATTGAAAGAATCGCTATTATATCTTCCGAAACTGCTCGTTTCCTGAGTTTTTCCCAGAGTTTATTGTGACAAACACGACCAAACGCTTTGCTTAGATCTAGAAAGCAGGTATAGATTGGCTTTTTCCTTTGTTTATAATAGCTGATGGTTTCTTGGAATATATTGCCATAGATGTTGACAGTGCAGATTTAAATCCGAACTGGTTATCCTCTGTCTTTAGATGGTCTGTTACGACCGTCGATAAAATTTTTTCAAATATTCTTGCCAGTGCGGTCGAGAGTGAAATCGGTCGGTAGTTATTGATAACGGATGGATCAAGTTTATTAGATTTAATTATGGGTATAATTACCGTTTTTGTCATTTCGTTCGGGATGTACCTATAACGCATAATATTTGAAAATAGTTTTGCTAGGATAATATGTATCGCTGGCCCAGCATACTTAATGTGCTCAAGAGCTATTGAGTCATGTCCTGTGGCTTTTCCTGCAGCCATTTCTCTTACAGCTCTTTCTACCATATGTGGAGTAATGCTGTTAGTGGTAATATTACCTTCGGTTTTCAAACTAAAATTTACATTCAGAGATTTTTCTGCTACTTCTTCACCTGCCATGGAGGGGAAGTTACGAAATTCATTGATTCGAAGAGGTTTTTTGCCAAAATTTATAGAAATCTTTATTTATTAGTGAGGTGGCAATACCATCCATTCGCTGTTAAATTTCTCTTTGTTGGCATTTTTTCAGAGCTACTTTGAAAATCGATCGGTACTTCTTCCTGCCTTCGGCAGCCGGCCCTGAGAGTGGGTTTTCCGGCCTCGAGCCATGAAAGAAAGTCGCGTCTCGATGCTGCAAATTTGGCTGCAACCATATGATTCCATCCTGCGTGCAGTTAAATAGATCTGCCACATCTGCGTATCTATTACTAACTTCATGCAACCTAGGTACAAGCGAGTGTTTGGAATACTCAGTCCTGATATTGTTGCATTTAAACAAAATTTTAGAACGAGTAGCTCTCGTGGGTATATGAAATTCAATGAGGTTAATTAAATCAGGACTGTCTATACTACCATTTACAATTTTGAACATAAATATTAAGTCGGATATAATTCTTCGATCTGAGAGTTTTAATAAATTTAGATTTTTCATCAATTTTTCAATGAGAATACCGAGTTTAAAATTAATGTGTCTTAGGAATTTATGTTGATTTTTTTCGATTGAATCTGAATGTAATTTGTAGTGGGGGGACCAGATCGAGGAGTTATATTCGACTTGACTACGAACCAGGGATGTATACAAAATTTTTAATGTTGAAATATTCTTGAAACCTCTGGAATTTCGAAGAATGAAGCCTAGCATTTTCATTCCTTTATTATTAATATTATTTATATGCGATATTAAGTTTAATTTAGAGTCGAAAGTTATCCCCAGGTCGTTAATTTGTTCGACAGAGTTAAGGATTGAGTTATTGAGTTTATATGAATGAATAATTGGTTGATTTCATAGACATATGAATATTAGTAGACCTGCCCTAAGTGATTAAAAGCGTATTATCCCCACTCCCCATACCGGTTCCATTGGAGCCGGCTGTGCTCGCGTATGGCCTCAAGTGAAATTTGAAAACGTGACGTCATCATTCTTGTGCGAACTATGGTCGAGGCATCATCGGTTCATTTTACGAAATAACACGGCAAAATGTTGACTTGTGATATGAAAACTTGTAAAAATAGATGTGAAAAAGAGAATAAACCCAATTGTCGTATTACATTCCATATATAAGCATTATTTTACTTTATTTTAAGCATATTCACATCGTATAATATGGATCAGTTGTAGAAACATATACTATCACATCGAGAAACGTCTGGACGCGAAACACAAAGCTGGTTGGTTGCTGAGAAGTAAATTATGAACATTTATAAAAGTGTCTTAACTAAATACTTAAACGAAATATTCGACTCTGAAAATAGAAGAAATTTTTTGCCGAATTTGGACTTCGCAAATTTGTTCATAACGTGGCGAGTAATTTGCGCTCCCATGTAAAAATGTCTATTCATTCAAAAGCAGATTTTAATTTTAAGAACTAAATGGTGATATTATAATGCGAGATGCCTATTTACTGTCAGATTGATTTATTGACGAATCACAGTCAGCTTTACCCCCTTCGTTCTTCAACAGTTGATTTTACCCCTCGCCATTATCTTCTCGTCTATTAATTCCTATGTCTGTGGTTGATTTATTCTGTAAAATATTATTGAATAACACTTATTTATGTTCAGATGAAGTTTGTTAAGAGAACACCAATTAATTAACCTGTTCAAATTATTTTGTAGACAGATACAATCTTCAGCGCTTTTGATTATTTTAAATATTTTTAGATCATCTGCGAAAAGTAACGCAATAATATCTTCATCAAATATATTTACAATATCATTTATAAACAGGAACAGTATATAATAATTAGTTAAGGTTTATTTTTTTTATGCTTCCGATTTTGTTGTCCGGGTTAAATCTTCCCCATAGGAAAAACTAAACCCTTCCACTCACTTTTCCACAAATGATCATCTAGTCCAGGGGTGTCCAAACTAGATGGGACCCAGGGCCAATAAAAAAGACTAAATACATTGGTGGGCCGCAAAATATTTATAAAAATAAAATACTGGTAATAATACGTAATATCGTTATTTTATTATCTACTTTTTCATTAATTTGTCTTTTACAATTCTGTCAACATCAACCTCAATACTAGTGGTAGCTAGGCGCAGTGCATGTACCTCGTATGCCGGGACCGCATATGCGCGGCCCATACAACTTAAAAAAAAAAAAAAAAAAAAATTATATGCGATTTTAACCCTTATGTACAAAGAATTTGTATGGAAAACAAGGTCTCAATCGCTTGGGCTATTCTCGTTCTTTAAGCATCATATTCTGGAAACACTTGTAGCTCCTTCGACATCTACATTTTAAATTTTCTATGGGATGCCACTCAACAAATAATAACTGTCGCAGGCAGGGGCATTTAACTAAGCTTTGGCCTCGAAACTCATTTGAAACCGCCACGCCCACCTCAAAATTCTTATAGAAAACGAATAATATGGCTAAAAGCTCAGATCTCATTGGTGAGAACAGAAGGATTGGTTTGATCTCTCGCTCTCTACCATAATGACTCGTGTAACAGAAAGAGATGACGGAATTTTGACGTTTGACAGTTCATTCAAACAAAATGACAGTGGTTTATTTATACACGCGGGTTGTCATTTTCTGCCGAAATACTATCATTTCCGTCGAAAATATTGCGTGTTAAAGTTGTTCGTGATAAAAATACAATATAAGCCAGTATAGTGTTAGCGAGTTACAAACATATTATATTCAACCTACCTACGTAAGTTCAAGTTTAAAGTGAATTAACAGTTTTAGGTTATTCGTTCGGTTTTTTGAACAATGCTTCATACTTGACATTATGTCTTCCTCCACAACGTATAAATGTTATTTATTATATCGATAAACTTATTCATGTTATTGATTAGTGTTATCCTGTATTATCTTATTGTTTTGGTGAAATTAAAGATTTTTAAACATATGTAACCATGAGTTCATGAGGCTGAAAAATGTCGGAATTTTTCGTCGTACTGTCGGACAATCATATTTTGGAAATTTTCTTCAGTGTTTTTGCAAATTTCTTGTCATTTTGGGTTTCTTCTTCTCAGATTAACAAGTTTCATCTTAAGGAAATGCATTGTAAAAGTTTATTTTCTTAGTCAGATGAACCTTGCCCTTGGAAAACATTTCGACATTTTTCTGCTTCAAGGACATTTTTATTTTTATAATAGTTTTTTTGGGCTAGTGAATGAATAGAGTAGGCTGAGAGCAATTATGTTGTCTATGGTCGCATCTTTTTTTAAATGGCCTTGAGTTTCCTCTACCTTGTCTACTGTTTTGCTCCGCACGGTAGGTACTGCTTGTATATCTGTGGTTAAGTACTGTATAATTCTGTTGGATACAAAAAGCCGGAAGATATCGATCTAGAGAGTGGTATATTTATGGTCGCAGGTGTCGCATCGCGGTTCTATTTTAAAGTGCCAAAACGAAGTAATTGATCAATAAAACGTAAGTAATGTTTTTTTTATACATAGTTTATTGTTCACGGCATGTGTTTCGGTAAATTTAAAATACGAAAACTCAAAATAACCGACAAAATATTACGTCAAAGTATAAGCCATGTTTTCGTGATAAAAATGTTCGTTTTATTTCTAGCTATGTTGGATCATATATTGTGTGATTTGCTTTGTTTCGTATCTCATTTTGCAGATAAATCAATTGAGAACATATAACACAGCCTTCGATTTGTCCATATTTAGTAAATATTTTACTAAAAATGATATTCCGATGTCTCCGACCGCTAAAAATCTGCCAACAAATATTTTTATGTTTCTCTATCGATATTTACGTAAATATTGCATAATCTAATAAGGATTGTACATTATTATGTAACGAAAACTATTGAGATTGTGTATAAAAGCCCTAGTTTCGTCAATATTTAGTTAATATTTTTTAATTAAATAAATACGAGACATCGGAAACCTGCACAAATACACGTGAACTGTTTATATGTATGTGTGAGAGGCCATCTTGAAATGACATTTGCGCGTGCGCCTAGCTGCGCGCGCAGATATCAACGTTTTTTACAAATTCAAATTTTGTATGGGACGTACAGGGTTCTTAAAAAATACATGATTTATTAGAAATATTTATTTCGAATAATTTTTATTAGAAATATTATTTTTTATTTATAAAAATAGTGATAAATATCACAAAATTAGATCAGTTATATAGGGTGTGCAAAAAAGTACTAACAAACTTTTTTTTGTTTAGGTATAAAATATTTATAAATACAGGCGTATTGATGATTATATTATATAATGATATACATGATTGTTTCTATTGTTATAGAATGGAGATTCCAAGCGTGTCAACGGAGGAAGACACTACAGAAGAAAGATTTGCAGTCATTGCGACGGTATGTTGTGTATTAGTAGTAGTTCTATAGTGGTTGTACGCTTCATCCTTTCCAAAATTGAAAGACATTCGTGTAACAATTAATGTTTACAGTTTCAGATTCCGGGATGGCAGGCTGACCCGAGACCATCAACCTCCTCTACGCATCGGGCTCCAAATACTCAGGTAATTATAATAACACTTGGCTAACTTTTACAGCGCCATTTTTGTCTTGTATTACCTCAAGGACGCTTTACATAGCTGTATATATATATTTTTTCTTTTCTTTCTGTCTATAGGAAACCGACCACATCGTTGCGGAGTTCTACGGATTCACTGATAGCGAGGATGAATCCCTCGCCGGTGATGTAGAACTTCCGTCAATGGTGGATATGGATGTTCCTGAGGATGAGTTGGAGCCTTTGGAGGAGGGGGAGGAGGAGAATCCAGAGGAGCAGACCTTCACCTGGTCCGAGGATTTCTCCACCTTCACGGGTCAGCGTGAGCATTTTGCCGTCCTTCAACCTGGCCCATCACCCGACGTGTTCCCTCCGACAGTCGCTACATCTCCATATGACATCTTCTCCAAAATATGGGACTTGGAAACAATGTCCTATATCGTGGAGGAGACCAATAGGCAAGCATGGAGCGCACTGGACGAGGTGAACACTGAGGATGGACTGTTGGATTTAACAACTTATTCCAGGCTGAAGGACTGGCAAGATGTTACAGTCGCTGAACTGTATGTATTCTTCGCGATGCTTATATACATGTCCATTTGTTACAGAGCTCAGTTATCAGAATACTGGACAACAGACATTTTAGAGATGCCTAAATTTAGGACTCTAATGTCGCGTAATAGGTTTCTTCTGATAATTCGGTTCCTACACTTTGTTGACAATAACACAATTTCTAAAGTCGGTTACCAAAACAAGCTTGCAAAAGTTAAACCACTATTGGATATAATGAATGAAAAGTTTTCCAGTCTGTATACTCCCTACGAAGATATTAGCATAGACGAGTCCCTGTTGCTCTGGAAGGGTCGCCTAGGTTTCAAGCAGTGCATTCGCACTAAGGCGGCTCGGTTCGGCATTAAAACCTATGAGCTGTGCGAATCGTCAACAGGGTACTTGTACCGCTTTATTATGTATGCGGGGAAGAATACAGAAGTCGAAGAGAACCATCTTGGGTTTTCGGGTAAAACTTCAAAAGTTGTACTCAAACTCATGGAGGGGCTCTTTGACAAAGGGTACTGCCTCTACATGGACAATTTTTATAATAGCATGCCATTGACTAGGTACCTGAAACAAAGGAATACCGATCTTATCGGTACCCTCAATCGCCGCCGAAAGATGGTACCTCAAATCATTAAAAGCATGAAGAAGAGTGTGCCACGGCTTACTATCATTGGTAGACACTATGGTGACATGTCAGTCGTTGCCTGGAATGACATTAAAATTGTCACCATGGTGTCTACCTACCACAACAGCGACACGGTTGAGGGTAAAAGAGGGTAAGAGAAATACCAAATGCCTCTATCTGTGGTCCAGTACAATCGCTTCATGGGGGGAGTGGATACCAAAGATTCGCTGTTATCCACTTACCGCATGGAGAGAACGCGGGGTTACAAATGGTACATTAAGGTATTTCGTCGCCTGCTCAATGTCAGCATCCTGAATAGCATGGTGATATTTAGGCAGCTTCACCAAGAAGACCCAGGGAAGCCAATATTGCACCGCGCATTCAGGATGAAATTGGCATCTGAGCTTGTAGAGCGACACTATCCCTCTTTGATTAAACCCGCACCGAGCGCTTCCATCGTCGGAGCCACTCTTAGATTAAATCGTTCTCTTGACCATTTTCCAGATGAAACCCCAAAGATGGACAGTAAGAATCGACGCATTCGCAGAAGGTGCTTACTATGTTCACATCGTAAAATACGCAAGGATGTTTCTACGATTTGCGTAGCGTGCGATGTTTTCCTTTGCATTGGGGGGTGTTTTAAACAATACCACACTCTAGAACATTTATAATTTATTTTTTCAAATCGTTTTTTTCCATTTAGATTCTTTTTTTTATACAAAATTTTAAAAATTGCCATGAAGAGGAAATTCATCATACCTAATAGTGGCAGTCCCATAATTACAGTTCAGGAATTGTATCGCTATTTCTTGCATTAGTGTTGTTGTTTGTTATAATGTTATTGTTTGTTATAATGTTATTGTTTGTTATAATGTTATTGTTTGTCATAATGTTATTGTTTGTTATAATGTTATTGTTCTTTGAATGTTGGTTGCGGTTGTTATTTGTTGAATGTGTGTTATCATTTGTTACTTGGATTTTGTTATCTGTGATTGTAATTTGGTACTGGTTGTTGTTATTTATGGTTTTAAATATTTATTGAATGGGTGTATTTGTGCATTATTTGAATAAAAATGTTTACTGAAACAAGTGCATTGTGCATCTTTGCATTGTTTGAATTTTCGTTTCCATTCATTGTATCTTCCACTTTTGAGGAGGACAGAAACAGTGTCTAAAAATTTGAATATTATAATAATAAATTTATGTATGTGAAAAATGATTTTTTTCGCAGTCTCTCGACCAAAGATTAAAAAAACGTGTTTCATGTACCTGTTCTAAAACTGAAATAAATATGATGATTTTTTTTTCTTATTTATTTTGAACCACACAGTATCTGAATTTAAAAAAAAACGTATTTAAATAAATAAATAAATATTAATAAAAAAATATTAGCAAATTTTATTTTTATTCCTCGAGTCATGATTTTTTTGTCACCCTGTTCTTTCGAACACATCTGTACACGGATGCCGGCGGCCATTTATAGCGGGCGAATTGACAACAATGCAGAAACGTCGCGAATTTTTATAAGGTAACCTCTTACTTCTTTCATTATTTTTTATATAAATTGATTGTGGAAATAATAGATTTGAGGTATCATCAGAAAGATAGTTTTATCTACATTATTTTGATGTAATTTTTATAATATTTCACCCAAGAAAAGTGATGAAAATTTACTTCGTAAGAAATGTCAAAATTTTTACGTCCTAATGAATAATTTTATTATTAGCATTATTTATTTACAGGTTTCTTGTACAAAATAATATTATTAGTAACAACAGTTGTATAAACTACCGAAATCTGGAAGAATTGTTATCATATACTTATAAAATACGACACAAAAAATTTTTAAGTGGACACTTGACGTTTGATTTTTTTTTTGAATAAATGAAAATATTTTACATTTTCAAAGAAGTGTCAATGGCATTACTTCTTCGAAAAAACCTTTGGATTATTTTTTTTCACGAGGGGTTTATTCAGGTTTGTGTAGAAATAAAAAAATCAGTTAATTTTCTTATGAATATATTTTTTTTACATTTGTTTGCCGAATGGGAAAATTTTTACACTTTTTTTTTGTTAAAGTTAGCTATTCTGGGAAAACTTGTAACAATATTATCATGTAATATATATGAATAATAAGATACATTATCTGATAAACAGAAAACAATCGCAAAATAAACAATTTCTTTGTTTTTAAACGGATGTTTGACCAAAAGGCAGGAGAGTAATTTGCGCGCGGCTTTTTTCAAAAAAGCTTGGAATTTCCGGGCATTCAACAGGTTGTGAAGTATCTGTCAATGAAGACCTGTATTTCGATTTAATAAACTTCATTGTTGAATATGCACTTTCACAAAGGTAGGTACTGCCCATCATCGAGCCCATTTTTTGCCCGAAATTCGTCAGTTTCGGGAAACGTTCAGCGAGGAGCTTAAAAAAATCAATTCCTGTTTCTGTTCTGCCCTTGTAAAAGGGGTCTGATTGCAGATCACACAGTTCCAATTGATAATCAATCTTCACACTCGCAACTGCGATCGTTAATGGATGAGTAAAGAGAGCTATATCACTCTCAATTTTTTTAAAATCTGCAAAACGCCGCTCAAATTCGACGATTATTTCGTCCATGTATTTGAGGTGGTCCAAAAAATTACATTCTTCAAAATTTTTCATCTCTAAATAATGTTCTTTACAACTTGAAAAAAAAGAAAAATCATTTTTTTTTTTTTTTTTTTTTTTTTTTTTTTATATTTACTCCACACAGGAGGCCCTGAAGAAAATAATTTCCCTCAGGGCCTATGTCATCTTTGGGGATGCTGTGTGGAGGGTCTTTTTGTGGAGAGGAAGGAGTGAACATGGGTCTTGAAGAGTCCCATGTTGTAGGAGGGAGGAAACACAGAGGCCGGCAGTTCGTTCCACAGCCGAGCTGTTGAACTTAAGAACGAATCGTAGAAGCGACCCGTTCTCATGTGACAAGTGTCAACTGTGTACAAATGTTGGGCGCGCGTTTGGCGTGTATCCCGGCTACGCACCGGTGCCGAAGGGATCAATGACGCTAGTTCCTCAGAGCATCTTCCATTGTAATACCGATAGAACAAGGACAGCATACCTACCTGACGCCTGTGCTCTAAAGAGTCCGTTTGTTAAGATTGGGGAATCTATCAAACGGACCGCCCGTTTCTGCACAGAGTCAAGGGTTTTTTTCAGGTATTTTGGGGCTCCAGACCAGAGATGGCTGCCAAATTCGACAGTAGGGCGCACTTGCGATTTGTACAGGGTGAGCAGTTGTGTACTATTAAAGTATCTGCGGGCCCTGTACAGTACGCCCAGCTTCTGAGAGGCCAACTTTACTCTGGCTTCGATGGAGCCCCCGTACCTGAGCTGGTCACTTATAGTTACACCAAGCATATCAATGGAAGGCCTGTTCGGAAGATTGCTTCCGTTGAAGGAGACTAGATTATCATTTGGATCCCTTTTAGACGTAATCAGACAGGATTGGGTCTTTGAAACATTAAATTCGACGAGATTATTTTTACCCCAGGAGGAAATACTCTCGAGATAACCGTCCATTCTCTGCTTCAAAGCCCTCCGAGCCGTTGGAGTTTGTGTGCCCTTTGGGGGCTTGTCAAACAAAAAGCTATCATGAACTGTACTGTCATCCGCGTAACAATGAATCGGTGCACATGTCAAAAGGTCATTGATGTGCAACAAAAACAAAGTCGGAGACAGAACCGATCCCTGTGGGACGCCAGCATTTATGGAGTGCGAGGAAGAGGTGAAACCGTCAGCAACCGCCTGAATCGACCTATCCCTTAAAAAGTCAGCAATCCACGTACACAGGGATGCGGGAAGTCCGTAAGAATGCAATTTGTTGACAAGTCCTCGGTGCCAGACCCGGTCAAAGGCCTTGGATATGTCTAGTGCGACCGTTTGGGTCTCACCGTGACGTTCCAGGCACCGCCCCCAAACATGCGTCACATACGCGAGAAGATCACCGCACGAGCGGTTCCGCCGGAATCCGTATTGACGGTCGTTGATAATTTTGTTCTTCTCGAGGTATGTGAGCAGTTTGTCGTTGATCACACGTTCCATCACTTTGGACAGAACTGATGTGATCGCTATGGGGCGGTAGTTGGCCGGCTGTTGTAGAGACGTTTTGAACAATTTCAGTTTACTTCTGAATCCATTCACATTTCCGTACATGTTGGCTATATTGAGGTTTTTACCTTGCAATTTTAAATTAAATTCATTCAAGTGTTGCGTCATATCAGTTAAAAACGCAAGATCAGCCAGAAACTGAGGATCTTGCATTTTATCTTGTAGTTCAGAAGTGTCAGATGATATCTCATTTTTTAGAAATAAAGGTATTTCTTTTCTTAAGGCGAAAAAGCGTTGCAAGCACTGGCCAGCACTTAGCCATCTGATTTCCGAATGCAATAGTAAATCTCCATAGTTTGCATCGATTTCACTTAAAAAGTCTCTAAATTTTCTATGTGTCAATGCCCTGTTTCCACCTCTAATCAAATTGGTTATCCTTATAACAACTTTCATAGCATTCATTTGACGCAAAGATTTTCCACACAAGGCTTCCTGATGTATAATACAATGCAACAACGGGCAATCAATGCCATTTTGTGTTAGAAGTCCCGCGAATCCTGTCACTGTCCCGGTCATAGCTTTTGCCCCATCGGTCACAATACAAGAACACTTACGAAATCCTCCATATTCTACTATAGTTTTGTTAACCGCTTCAAATATATCACTGCCTTTAGTTGTTCCATGAAATGGTATTAAATCCAGCATTTCTTCCGTGATTGTAAAATCTTTGGAAATGCAACGTATAAAGATTATTAATTGACTGACATCGGTCTGGTCGGTACTTTCATCCAAACATATTGAATAGTATTCGCAATCTACAAAGTAATCACATATTTTTTTTGTAATATAATTACCCATGTCCTCTATTCGTCGCGCCACCGTTTGATGAGATAATGCAACAGATTCAAACTTTTCCGCTAATTTCGGCTGCATAAAGCGTTTAGCCATTTCAACTGCGCATTTTTTTATTAAAACTCCATCACTAAATGGTTTTTTTGCTCTGGCTAATTGTAATGAAACTTCATATGAGGCAGCCAAGCTTTGTTCATTCTCAGTACTTACTTTTGAAAACATACTTGTTTGCTGTATTAGTTTTTTTTTGTACTCAGCCACCATAACTTTTCTTGCTTCACCGACATGTTTTTTATACTTTTCTTCATGTAAAGAAGTATAGTGTCGCTTAACATTATATTCTTTACTTACAGATAAAACTTGCATACAAATCAAACACTGAATTTTATTGTTATTGTTGGAGATAAAGTAGTCTAACTCCCATTTCGCATTGAATGTACGATTTTCTTCACTTAACTTCCTCTTCTTTGTAGACATGATGAAAAGTTCAATATACTCAAACACAAAGCGAACAACGTAATACCAAACTTTAAAATAATGTAAAAGTCTTTAATAACCTGAGAGTAACCTTGCGCAATCAAAACTTTCATTGCGTTGAATGACAAGTGACAAACAAATGCCCAATGAACGATGCGCGGTAGGTACCTATTTTGAGTTCGGGGAATTCCCCGAATTCTCGAGTCAATAGTGATGTGAGCGACGTGATCGAACATACCCAAAACGTTTGAATTTCGTCGCGAGAAAAATAGTTTGCTCATTAATGTATTTAAAACTTCGAACAAAGAAGATAATGAACTAAAATCTGAATAATAATTGCTTTCATACAAAATGTGACAAGAAATAAAGGTAAATTTTGGATAGGGCCTGACACGCTTATTACGAATAATTTTTAGAAAAAAACTTTATATTCGCCTTAATTACTATAAAAGAACACTTTTTGCATTTCGGGCGGCGGAAAATTATGCATTTTGATTTTCAATTGCATAAAACCAAAATTCACTTCGCGAATCGATGTGGCGACAACGCGACGCCATTAGGAACGCACTGTTATGTTGGTATCACTGATGCATTCAAGAGCTAAATACGACCGTTGCTATCTTCAATATGGTTTGTGATACAAAGGAAAGTGCCCCTTAATAACGCCTGCTCGCGTCAAGGCAAGAAAAACATCCCAGTTTTCAACTAGTTTACCGGCTACGCTAGGTTTGTGTAACATGGTTTGTGATACAAATCAATGTATCAGGGATACCAACATAACAGTGACGTACCTAATGGCAGCTGATTGCCGCTGCATCGATTCGCGAAGTGAATTTTGGTTAACGCAATTGAAAATTTAAATTCATAATTTTCCGCCGCCCGAAATGCAAAAAGTGTTCTTTTATAGTAATTAAGGCGAATATAAAGTTTTTTTCTAAAAAATATTCGTAATAAGCATGTCAGGCCCTATCCAAAAATTACCGAAATAAATAAAGGACTAAGTTAAAGCAATTATTAATTAAAATAAATATAGTTTAAAAAAACTAAAAAACACGCTTTTAAATAATATCGAACTAAAAACTTCAAAATAATTTTTAAAATAAGCTTAAAGCAATAATGAATGAAAAATGATAGTATTATTGTTAAAAAGCGTGGGCGCTTTGTGCCATATTTTTCGTATATCGTGCGCCCGACGCTTTTTCACAATAATACTATCATTTTTCATTCATTATTGCTTTAAGCTTATTTTAAAAATAATTTTGAAGTTTTTAGTTCGATATTATTTAAAAGCGTGTTTTTTAGTTTTTTTAAACTATATTTATTTTTCACTTTTTAGTTTCGTATGCTACAAAAGCGTGTTTTTTTAGTTTCTTTAAACTATATTTATTTAATGGTAGTTTCTTTATTACCGACTATGGTTCTAACAGGTAACTTTTATTCCGGAGAGGGAGCCTGAGAAACGGCTACCACTAGGGCCGAGGAAGGCAGCAGGAGAGTTACATACAAGCAAGCAAACAAGCAAGCAAGCAAGCAAACAAACATACATACAAGTGAAGTTAATAAAGTATTATTATATGCAGTGGGTACACCTACAGACCTCTTTGTAGTCGGTGTAACCGAACCGGACTTTTTTTTGAAGTCGGTTAAAAAAAGGTTCAATGGGCCGCAATAATCTAAACCGCGGCCCGCGGGCCGTGGTTTGGACAGCCCTGATCTAGTCAATCAACATTATGTAAGTGCATTATATAAGCAAAATAAATACAAGAACAACACGTCAACTCACAAGAGATCAAATGGGAAAATAATTCACCGACTCCAGATATTTTCATATCAGAGGGTTCGGCTCGGTAGAAATTCTAACAGGGCCTATAAATCCTACTGATCCCTCAACATAAATATTTAAAAAATCTTTTGTTATCCTACATGTATTCAAAATGACCGACTTTTGCATCTTTATATATAATTTTTTGAAAGATCTAATACGCCTAAATTTTTAATTAGAGAGCTAGGTATAATGCCAGTAGCCGAAATAACGAATGGTAATATTTTTATAGTCTGAGAATGCCAAATTCTTTTTATTTCATTTCCTAAATCTGTGTATTTTCTTAATTTTTCGCTAACAGATTTTTGAATATTACAGGAATTTGGTATAGCGACATCAATGATATAAGTTATTTTTTTAATTTTGTCATGTAAAACTATATCGGGTCTTTTATGACTTTATTTATTATACTGTTATACTTGGTGGAATTATATATTATTAAAATAGAAAATAAAACATTTTTTAACTTATTTCCACTTGTTTATTTTACCACTACCGGTTTCATCCTATTATGGACATCTTCAGGCTGGCAATTGAAATTCTTTTGTTACAGAATTTATACAAAATTAGGTACACAATGTCAAGGTAGGTACATATGATTGGGTTATTAAATTACAATGGTTCTTTAAGGTTAATATGTCATAAATAAGAAATAATATTTCTTCATATGAAGCTGTTACTTTGTGATGTGACATTATAATTTAAAATTAAACAGTAACTTTGTAAACACAAAGTTACTGTTTAATTTTAAGAAATAATAATATAACAATGGTCACTATAGCAGAATAATCGATAATTTAGTAAATAAAATAATGAATTTTCCTGCATACCATGCAGGACAATCCGGAAGAGAAGAATCAAACTGTACAAAAGAACACCTCCTTAGTTGAGCAAATCAAAAAGTGGGGGGGGGGGATTATGATCTATTGAACATAATTTTGCATTTACCAGAAAACAAAAATTATTTCTATCAAGATAGAGATGTCAAAACTCTTAACGTTTGTAACAAAGGATCAGAAGATTACATAATTAAATTACACAACTGTTATTTAAGGTAAATAAGTCATGAATATCAAAATGTTCAATAATCATCAATACATACATCGCAAATTACTTAGAATAAAATGTTACCTCAGAGTCTAAGGTAACATTATTAAAATTAATTACAATGGATATATTAATGGTGACTGAGCACCATGTTCCAACTGTTTATTCATGACATATTTACGATCAATTTTCTTCGTTAGGCGATTAATTTCTAGTAATTCTAATCTGTCTAATTTCTGTCCCTTTTCACAAACGTGAAGAACCTTGACATCTCTATCCTTGTCAAAAGTATGTTGGTTCTCTAGCAAATGCAAGGCTACGTTCGATAAATCTCCCTTTCGATTTACCCAACATGCGAAATGCTCCTTTATACGGGTCGATACTGCTCTTCCTGTCTGTCCCACGTAACATGCAGGGCAATTCGAGCAATTCACTTGGTAAATTCCAGAGTTCTCCAATTTATCTCTCTTATCCTTATTGTTTATTAATATCTTACCCAAAGAATTCACGCTACAAAAAGATGTCTTACACTTCTTGTCACTGTCTATCAATTTCGAAACTTTATTTGATACTTTCCCAAGGTATGGTATTTTACACCATTGTTTTGTTTCAATTTCATTTTCTGGTGTAAGGCCATATGTAATTGAAGTTATAGTGAGTTTTTTATTTTTCTTTTTTATTAAATTATCTATTATTCCGCTATCGTAACCATTATTCACCGCAATAGCTTTGATAACATTCAATTCATTATTGTAATCTATATCATTCAATGGTACATGTAACAGTCTATGGATTAGACAATGGAATATCGACATTTTGTGTGAGATGTGATGTCTCGAAGAGCTGTGGATGATATTATCACTATATGTAGGCTTCCTGTATATTGAAAATTCCAACTTGTTATTAACAATCCTAATTCCTACATCTAAAAAGTTGATTCTATCTCCTCCTATCTCCATAGTGAATTGAATCGACCTATTGATTTGATTTATCTCCTTGATGAAGATATCCAGCTGCCTCTGTGTACCAGTCCATACGATCAAAATGTCATCCACGTATCTCCGATAGAAAACAACATTCTTAAAGGACACTAACCTCTCAATGGTCTCTTCTAAGTGGTCCATCATGATCTCTGCTAAAATTGGAGAGATTGGGCTACCCATTGCCAACCCTTTCGATTGTAAATAGAATTTATTATCAAATCTAAAAAAGTTTTGTTTTATGCACACATTTATTATTTGATTAATTTCTCTCTTTTTTATAATATTTATGTTGGATTTCTCCATGTAGTTATTGATTATTATTTTTAATTCATCTGTAGGTACACTTGTGAATAGACTAACAACGTCAAATGACACTAGAGAGGCGTTGTTTGGTATATTTATATCTTTTATCAGGTGTATTAGTTGTAAACAATTTTTAATACCATATTTTGGTTTGAAATTTAAAGTATTTTTAATGATTCTATTGGCGTATTTTGCTAGTTTGTAGGCTGGTGCTGAGTTATAAGCTACGACGGGTCTCACTGGTATATCTAATTTGTGAACTTTAGGTTGTCCATACAATCGTGGACATTGGGGGTTCATGACAGTGAGGTAGGATTTTTGGAATTTATCTTTAACAAGTGTTTTGCATGTACTAAGAATTGAATTTATTTCTGCGGTAAATTTTGGGGTTGGATCTTTATTCAATAAAATTACATCACTAGAGTTTAGTACATTTTGCACTTTTTCAATATAAATATTTTTTGGTAGAATTACTGTGCTATTCCCTTTATCAGCTTTTGAGATAATTAAATTATTGTCTTTAATTTTATTTTTAATTGATTTTATTGTATGAGCTTCATTTGAAAACTTATTATTAATTATAGCATTTTTTATTATTTTTGAAAGTGACCATTGTTATATTATTATTTCTTATTTATGACATATTAACCTTAAAGAACCATTGTAATTTAATAACCCAATCATATGTACCTACCTTGACATTGTGTACCTAATTTTGTATAAATTCTGTAACAAAAGAATTTCAATTGCCAGCCTGAAGATGTCCATAATAGGATGAAACCGGTACTGGTAAAATAAACAAGTGGAAATAAGTTAAAAAATGTTTTATTTTCTATTTTAATATATCGGGTCTATTATGACTAATCGCTCGGTCTGTTAGTATAGTTTTATCATAATATATTTTATAAAATTCGTTTTCTATCTACCATCTTTTGAGACTCTTCGTACGAATAAAATTACTTTCCCTGTCTCATATCCAGATCATTATAGTTTGGTAAATATTGAAATAGTTTGCTAAATCATTACAATCCGCATAGCTTCTTAACGGGAATTGCATGGAAATTAGGCCTAGAAGGAGGCGATTACTCTTACGATGAACTTGTAGTAAAATTAATTATTTCTTCTTCAGAAAAAACTTAGGACGGACTTTGATCTCATCTGCATTTTGTAAATTATTAACAGTATGATTGACTCATATCCATCAAAACCTTCACTTGACATTCTCTTTAATTATTATAAGTGTTTTGGTGCCCTATGCTGTATTGTAACATTTCTCCTTGCAATTAACTTCCCGTAAGTTAGTAAATACATAAATAAGTCATACAGCAGTCAATTCAAATCTCCCGGTAAAATGCGGACTTCAAGCTACGACTTTCTAACCAATCAGCGATCTACACCATGTATGAGCGAACCTTGTTTAATATTCTTTCGAACCTTGAGCTTACACCGTGGACCTAAAATGCCCTCAGATAAGTTTGCAAGTCGGTAAATTATAATTAACGTTAAGTAAATATAAGTACTAACCGGCTACAACCAGAAAATCCAAAATGGAAAAATCGATCAAATTTTTGGTCATCACGGCACACGCAGCAAGATATAATGGCGTGTCTCCTCTCGATGTCGTGGTATTTATATCCGCACCTAAATATATTTAAGTGATAAACATTGCCTGCATCTAAGCACAACATTTACGTACCTATTAGAACTTATTGTGAAACTCTGCAAAATATTTTCACAAGGGAAATATTTTTAAATACCAGATAAGAAATTTTTATTCCTTTACCTTTTTTAAGCATTAACAGCACTATTTCTTTGCACCCGGAGGCGCATGCTTTCTGAAA
The DNA here is from genome assembly GCF_061612785.1 of Hesperophylax consimilis. Classification (NCBI taxonomy): domain Eukaryota; kingdom Metazoa; phylum Arthropoda; class Insecta; order Trichoptera; family Limnephilidae; genus Hesperophylax; species Hesperophylax consimilis. The sequence goes on from NC_142858.1 coordinate 171,905, forward strand.
AATAACATGTCAGTAAACAAATAAAACAAAATAATAATCAATTAGTCCTAGGATGTGGCAAATGAGTAACACAACATATCTAAATATTATTAAATTTTGTAAAATAAATATTATTTTTTTACCAGGAATGGCGTGCTGCCTCCGATTTTAAAATTAATTGTCTCTGGACATGTTCCAATGTGGTATAAACAGTGTTCTTTTTGATCATGGTTGTGGAAAGATAGCTGAAAACAATAGTAGTAACAAAAAATTAAAACGATAACATGTATAAATAAATCGATAAACTTGTTACAAAACGATTTACTTACACCAATGGTTCTGATCATTTTTGATGCATTCTTTCTCAATATTTCAGTTTTTTTATTTTTATTTTTATTAAATTCTATAACCTTTTGAATAATTTTGAAAAGTGCTGCAATTATAAGTAATGAAATAAGAATATTCAAAAACATATTTCTTTAGGCCGGAATTTGCTGTGGAATAAAACATTAATTATTAATGTTTCTTTTTTGTCACTTTATTGAAATATTTAAAGAAAGATTATGTTTGCCAAACAATCTACCTGTGTATATGTTTATAAATTGTTTATAAAATGCTGTGTATATGTTTATAAAAGCACACACGAAGATGTGAAAAATAAAAAATAAAGCTAACTCGAAAATAAATAAATATGTAAACTGTCAGAAATATTGAAAAAACATTCTCGCTTTAGGTACATTCGATTCCAGAGAAATGTTTTGAAAATACTTCTAAATAAAATACTGACATTCAAAACAAGTACTGTTTCTGATTTTAGTATAACAATCACATATTATGCAACTGAAAATATTCTGCTTGTTTTTGCGTTTATTATGGGCCGGTATGTCAGTTGCTCTGGCTAGCTAAGATTCATATTGCCCGTCGAGGTGCTCTCCCGTAGAAGTCATTAGCCTAGTTATACTATTACCAAGTAAGTATAGTAAATAATATAGAGGCAAAAAAAATAGTGCTCGTAGATTACATTCCTGAAAAACACAACAAAAATTAATCCAACAACCCTCCCACGTGAATGCTACAGCTATACGCCCTTGACAATTGCAAAAAATACCTTTGTTCCGGGCCATCAGGTCTATAATATTCGCCATTTTTTTCTGTATTATGGGCCGGTACGTCGGATTCTCTTTATCCTCGTTAGCGAGATATTTACGTCCGTCAAGTTGCTATGTGGTAGGAGCCCTGGCAAGGTAAGCCTGGTGATACTATTACGAAATTTTAATGTAACAGACCATGGTATAAGTTCGTTAACAATACAATAGTTAATTAATATTTTTGTTTTGTATCTTAAATTGGGTATACTTTTTGTGAACAGACGAACAATTTATAACTACCTTATATAAGTTAGGAATGATTTACGAATCCCAGATATAAATAATACGATGTTTGTTTGTTAAATAGGTTGGCATTGCGCTCTGGCCATGTATGCTACTTTCTGTGCACGCTGAATTATTTCTGCACATCGTTTCTTTCTCATGAGTCGACAGTCTTGGAAGAAACCTTCGTTTCTAGGGAATCCATTGCTTCCGTCACTGAATGTGACTATGCCTGCAATCCAAAAGATTTAATGTGTTAATTTAGACCTTAACAATCATTTTTATAACAATAATTTGATACCTGGCTTTGCCGGAGTTTTAAAACCTACTTTTTCATAATACTTTCTTACTGCACAGTGAAAAAATATTGAATAATAATATAAAATATAATGTCTCATCTTATTTTTTATTTAAACGGTTATTTCTCAGCTACACAGCTTATATTGGGATTGAATGATCTTGCGGGCTGAAAGTTCCTAATGAACCTTAGAAATTATCACAGCAAAAACACTATGCAAATTTCAGACAGATAGATTATAATATCCTTTATAGATAAGTAAATTATTATCAATTTGGACATCAATGTCAGATTTAAATGTGGATTAATTTTCAAGGATTAACTATCAGATTTAAAATAAGAAAGACAATATTACCAAGACCCCAAATCCTCCCTCCTCTGAATTCCCCTTCGTACTTCATTCCATCTGCTCTCCAAAACACCCCGTGGCCGTGGAACCACCCCTGCATGAACTCGCCTTCAAATCTAATCAAACAAACACAACATGATTACAATCAGCTGGTGGTTGGGCCAATTATTAATAGTGTCACATTTCCCCTCAAACTCTATTGTCACTGACTGTTTGCCTTTATTTGGAACAACAATACGTGACCGCACCAGGACTAAATAAAGTCCTTGAGTCGTTTTCCAACATAAAGTCTTCCAAGAAAGTCTAGAATTTTAATAAAATGGCATTAAAATTTTACGTTACTGTGGCAACACTGAGTAACACCGATTTGGAAAAAATTTTAGAACATTCAGTGTGAGGTTATGCTTGACTCCAGAATTTGATAATTGACATTTACAGGAAAATTATCATAATTTTTTTTTTTTTGCTAATGCTGTGTGTTTCTTCCACTCAATTTAATTAATTTATATTGAACTTCGGAATGCCGAGCTCCTGTCAACTAATCCATATGGATACGCCAGCGCTCAAGGGATACAATTTTTTTATCCAATGGGTACTTTTGGCGCTTGAGAAGTTAAACATCTTAAAATTGCTTCATTGATAAATTCATTATGTACCTACATCAAAAAAAAACTTCCATGCAATGGCCATTCTACACGCTAATATAAAACAATGAGGTAGTTAGAATATGATGTAGGATTATTTCCTTTTAGAAAGTGGCACTAATTTCTAAACCCCGTTTTACGTTGATGTGAAAAATATTCACTTGGACCGTAGTTCTTTTTTAAAGTTACAAGTGCTGTTGGCTGTTCAACACACTTCGTTAGTATGACAGAAGTAAAAGTTCCCATAGCCGTTCCGTACAACGAGCACATAAACCAAAAAAAAGTGTGGGACGCGGACTAGCATCACCAGATCCAACTTCGGGTAGGTGGATTTATTAACCTAAACTTCCCATCTCGATAACACGAAATTTATTTACAGTCAACTCCTTTAAACTACCACTGGCAGGTTCCTGCTTTTTGACATACCTTAATACTAAGGTTTAAGAATCATAATATGAAACAGAAACATTGACATAACGAAAATATGCACACACAGTAAAACAATCTGATAACAAAAGCAGTTGTGATCTGTTAACAAGTCATCAATAACGAATAATTATTGTATGAAAAACAAATGTGAAATCTACGCAAGTTTAAGGGCAGTTTATTAGTACGAGAAACTTTAAAACTTACTTGGCACCATCGGGGAATGTCATAACACCCAAGCCGGAAGACAGTCCATTAGTAAAGGCTCCGTCGTACCTAGTACCGTCTGGCAACACCAGGTGTCCCATCCCGTGCTTCTGTCCTCGGGAGTTCCATTCCCCGATATAGCGAGTCGTATCCTCGTATTTATAGGCCCCTGTCTTTGCCACTCCTGGATCCATCACTGCCAAACAGATTTATATACATAAACACGTCACTATTCAACTATCTCAACCGTTTGGAGCCAGTGAGACTACGGCATATGCAATTGGCGTATTTTGTGAGGTGGAAGGTAGTGGGGAAGGGAAGGTGATGGGGAAGAAGAAGGTTGGGAAGTACCTACCTGGCTATTCAGACCTGGTCACCAAACAAAGCTATTTGAAGCAACATTTTAATTCTGAACGGTGGTTTTACATATTTTAAATATAGTAAAAATATATTATTTTTAATTGATAAATTGTAAAATGAAAAAAAGTAATCAAAGAAAATTTACTTGCGACCTCCGAATTCGTAGCCGAGGATTGTAACCACTCGGCCACGGAAGCCGTTAGATAAATGTAAGTATGAAGTGAACGTCTTCACTAATCAGAAGTTTACACTAACAATCAATTGAAGATTATTAGTTAATATGAGCTACTACCTAGTACCGTCTGATTTTTATCTTTTTAATAAAGTAAATTAATGTAACAACACACACCACAATAAATTTATGAAAAAATCTTCAGAATGTATTTTATTTCACCATCTGAATGCTTATAACTATTCAATTTTAAATATTTGCAAAGAAAGTTAATGAAAATTTTCCATACCTTCAACCATTTTGGATGTTTGTAGGTTAGCTGCACAAATGACAGTGGATATTCATCGATACAAACATTGAAGTGTTTTTCTAAGGTTTCCCAGCGGACAGCCTTGTAATCGAATTAAGTACACAGACTTAGCCCATGTAAACTTCATCACCCTACTTTAAATAATGCTACTAATTGGAAACATTCATATAACTATCTAGAATATTGCTTTTTATGTGGATATCATTAGTTATGTATTAGACAAGGATGGGTTGTTTCACAGAATTTGAAAAATTCATCAAATTTATAAGTTTCCTATTTACGTTCTGTTTTTATCGAAGTCAATTTTGTCAATGTTTAATTAATTATTTATCACATAAAATATTAACTGAATCGGAATTGTATAACTCACTATAATTATGAATAATATTAAAATCTTCAATCTGTAAAATTCACTCGCCATAACAGAGGCATCCATCACATGGCGGTTGAAATAATATTCAAAATGTATCATCCAATGCAAATTTTCTTTGAAATAAAAATAAATAAAAAACGGCGTAACAACCGCCCCATGACTTGTATTTTAACATTGAAATTTGATGAATTTTCCAATTCTGTGAAACAATTCGTTTTTAGTGTTATCTATGGGTTGTCTCGCAAATTTTTTTAAATAATCAACATCTAATAATTTCCAATGGTATTTACCTCTCAATCCCTGCATTATAGACAGCTTTTGGTTCTTCGTACGCAAAGATTTTTACAAGACTGTTACGCAACCTACCAATATATGCTACTCTTTAAAGCTGGTTTCTTTACACGGCACTGCCTGAATTATACTGAACTTGATCATTCTTTAAGTGCAGTCATGGAATTAATACAATGTCAAGGGACTCTAGCGACGAAGACAATAATATTGTTCGTCTTCATACATATTTACAAGCATAAAAAACGATATAAAGATGATTTAAGGTTCATCCAAACAACGAAATAAATGTTAATTGGAGGACATTTGTCGCCACCAAGGAACTACATGAGAATGATGTCAAATTGACTTTTCTTTCGAACCTCAATCCACAACATGTATTCTGGTAAATTATAGTTATATAAACATGGATATTTTCCTACCTCCAGAATGAATTTAACATTCAAATCGTGTTCGAACATCATCTCTGACAAACGAGTAGTAGATGCGAATGCAAGACGTGTAGTGTGCTACCAGTACTATCAGCAGCGTGCAAGTGACGTCAAACCAATAGTCAATGCGTAACATTGTGTGCGAACACTAGCAAAATAGTATGAAGGACACTCACGAGCAGCATGTATGCTACACGACAAACTCGAGTCGCTTGTAAGTATCTCCTTGTATGAATGGCCTTATTGTTACCAATGCCATCTATAAGTAACCTCTTAAACTACTATCTAAGATATCACACCTAGTATTTTATATTTAAGAATATTCTCAGAGGAGCAAATTCCCTTCAATAAAGCTCACCCAGGTTGTACCTGGATATAATTATGGTAAAAAAATTTAAAATAAAAACACAACAGGTTAATAAAATTAATAAAAATACTAGATAGAGATTGAGAAGTAAAAAAATATATAATTTATGTTTAGTTTTTTACACAATACATAATGCCTTTTCATATATTTTTTTAATTAAGATGCAAGTAGCCTATTCAAGTAGATTCTTCATCAACATCATCTTCTTCACTCTCCGAATCAGCAGTTCCTCTTCCACTAGATTCACTTCCCGAATGGTGCTCATCTACTTCCATTTGTTCTTCATTCTGTCGATTGCGTTTCCCGAGATCCTGAATGTATTGCATTGTATACTTGTTAAAATCGCAGCTGTAAAAAAAAAGACAAATTTGTAATTAAGATCTGGGGTTCAAATGTCAATTTCACCAGTTTCACAATTTCAGAAAAATGAACATTTGATGCCTCCATTCGACAGACAAGCATTCAATCATCGAGTCAGCAAGTAATAACAAAATATTATCTGTTTAATTGTGCGGGAAGAACTCACATTTCAGACAGCTGTTGATATTTTCTAGAAAGTGTTTTTTCTAAAGCCAGAAGTGTGGGCATAGCGAACATTCCCTGCAGACGAGAATTGTGTATTGTTGTCGCATAGCTGATCCAATGCAGGTATAACTCTATGTGGCGGCTGTCCTCAAACAAAGTGGAAATCGCTTTGAGAAGCCGGTGCAAGTATTCATCGGGAAGACTTGCAATAGTAAGCTGGACTGAAATAAATTAAAAAAACTAATAAATAAACAATAATTAATTTATTTGTATTAAAAACTAAATCGGTTGCAAGTTCGATGTTACAACAAGGTGTCTGCGGGAAAAGTTGAATTGTTTATATGGGAAAATAAATAATCTTCTACAGAAAAATATTATGGGAAAAAAAGTTGGAATTTAAAAAAACTTATTTATACATTTTACTTGTACCATCATGTAAAATAATCACCTACCGAAGTCAGCGCACTTTACCCCTGGACACCCTGTATAATAATTTAGTGATATTCCATTTATAGATGGTTTTTAAGAAACAAACAGGAAAGATCTGTTCCAGAGCATGGAAAATACTAAGTAATGTGAAACAGTGTAATTTTATTTATGTAACCCTTTGCTTGTCCTTAATTACTATTGATTTATCTGCCACCAATTCATAATTAATAATTAATGAAGAATTTGACGTTTTTAGATTGTGTTACAAAGAATTCGGATATAATAAATCAGATTTAAACATTTTTAAATATTTTAAAATGTCGAGTTAGACTCGACATAAGAGTAGACGGAAGTGACAGCGACAGCACTATGTAATTCTACTATTGTTACTGATTTATTGTAATGATTCGATTTATTTTGGGATGGTTTGCAGCCATAGGTATACAAAAGTATTAACTGTTTGTGCAAACTTACTATCACTGATAGATACTCGTTCAACAGCCTCCTGAATGATTTTCATCTCATTCAGCTGCAGAGCGGCCATCAAGGCCTCCGTCCACTCCTGCTTATTGAGGGCCTCCTTCACCATCTGAGGAGTGGCATTGAGCTGAAGTTCAAACGGCTGGAACACTCCACCTGTGTTCAGGGAATACTGCATCAATCCTTCTGTTGTAGCCACTGAGAAGCTCTGACCAGTGGGAGAGAATTGTACACAGAATACTCGCACCTGAAAGGATTAAATTAAAAATAGTATAATTTACATTGCTATAAAATTAAATTTATAAGGCTGATATCGTGCAGAACAGAACTAAGAAATAAGCAGGGATTTCAATTAGGGAGGCGGGTATGGGTACCGCCGCTCCGGAACCATTTATTGGATAACCGACACATCTGTCATAGGTCACCTCAAGCAGTTCGTTTGGTGACTTAACAGGGCTTGCCGGGTTCATGGGATGAGGTTTATCCGGATCTTGGCGAGCGACGCGTCTGTCCACCAAACGCATGGTGGGCCAGATCAGGAGACTGGTTGAGGGAGAACTTTTGACCACTCCAACAGGGCTTTTTCGGAACAACGCATTCATGAATTTGTAGCAGAAGAATCCAGATTAATTCATTAATAATAAGCAGCTCGACGCTACTTAGGTACGTACTTGCTACTTAGGTACGTACTCGCAGTCGAAATCAAAACAGAGCAACCTACGTACTACAAGCACCTACTTGTCTAACGACGACAATAATATCGCAAGTCGGTCTTTCACATTATGAGAACTCGCCAGAAGGTTCAAGTCTGCCGCCTAGGCATAATTGCCACGCCGCCGAAACTTCGGGAAAGGGCCAGACCGAGCGAGTGGCCTCGATTTAGTTGCCATTTAACTACCTGCTGTTGCCACCAGCCGAACAATATAAATAAGCCCGACGCAGCGAGCATAATTATTAGTATTCAGTATTTACTATCGTCAACAGCTGCTACCTACGAGTACTACGACCTAGTTTCGCGAACATTCCATAGTATTTGTGCATAAATAAACGTGAAATATTGTGAGTGTAAATCAGCTTTCAACTTATAAATAAACACTATACCTGAGTTGGAGAGATCTTTCATTTATACACCACGATAACCACAAATTCATATGTCTGTCACTCCTGGACACACTCCTTCTCCTTCTTTTACTAAAAATACCCTCCACACAGCATCCTAAAGATGACATAGGCCCCGAGGATAATTATTTTCCTCAGGGCCTCCTATGTGGAGCTAATGTAACAAAAAAGAAAATGGCATCTAAAAGAGCCTGATTGATTCTATAATATTATTTAACAAACCTCTGGTTTAAAGTTTCTATCGGCCATGTCGCCTTGCTTCACCCCTGGTAACCTTAGTTTAACATCGCCTCCTTCTAATTCACTCCTTTTCTCCACAAGCATCAGATTTCCAAATTCCGTCAGGTTGCGCCGACTCACAAAATCCTGAAAATATTCAATATTAATTTCTAAATAAAAACATTACATGGATGTAGGTTATAACATGTTATGTTAATGTGAATTTACGGAATTTGTAAAAATAAACTGTATACTTACGCCCATTGCATCTAATGATTTGTTTAATGTGATTTGGAATTTCTTTAAAAGTACTGATTCGTTAATACTGTAAATGCAGATATTCTTGGATTGTCCTCCGGCTAAAACACATTTCCCGTCAGCCGAATAACATAGAGATGTGTCCAAATGGACAAAATTCAATTGTATCAATGTCCAAATGGACAAAGTTCAATTGTATCAATGTCCAAATGGACAAAGTTCCAATGGATGAATGTCCAAATGGACAAAGTTCAATTGTATCAATGTCCAAATGGACAAAGTTCAATTGTATCAATGTCCAAATGGACAAATTTCAATTGTATCAATGTCCAAATGGACAAAGTTCATTTGTATCAATGTCCAAATGGACAAAGTTCCAATGGATGAATGTCCAAATGGACAAAATTCAATTGTATCAATGTCCAAATGGACAAAGTTCAATTATATCAATGTCCAAATGGACAAAATTCAATTGAATCAATGTCCAAATGGACAAAGTTCAATTGTATCAATGTCCAAATGGACAAAGTTCAATTGTATCAATGTCCAAATGGACAAAGTTCAATTGTATCAATGTCCAAATGGACAAAGTTCCAATGAATGAAGGTCTAAATGGACAAAGTTCAATTGTATCAATGTCCAAATGGACAAAGTTCAATTATATCAATGTCCAAATGGACAAAATTCAATTATATCAATGTCCAAATGGACAAATTTCAATTGTATCAATGTCCAAATGGACAAAGTTCAATTGTATCAATGTCCAAATGGACAAAGTTCAAATGGATCAATAACCGAATGGATAAAGTTCAAATGGATGAATGTCCAAATGGACAAAGTTCAATTGTATCAATGTCCAAATGGACAAAGTTCAATTGTATCAATGTCCAAATGGACAAAGTTCAATTGTATCAATGTCCAAATGGACAAAGTTCCAATGGATGAATGTCCAAATGGACAAAGTTCAATTGTATCAATGTCCAAATCGACAAAGTTTAATTGTATCAATGTCCAAATGGACAAAGTTCAATTGTATCAATGTCCAAATGGACAAAGTTCAATTGTATCAATGTCCAAATGGACAAAGTTCAATTGTATCAATGTCCAAATGGACAAAGTTCAATTGTATCAATGTCCAAATGGACAAAGTTCCAATGGATGAATGTCCAAATGGACAAAGTTCAATTGTATCAGTGTCCAAATCGACAAAGTTTAATTGTATCAATGTCCAAATGGACAAAGTTCAATTGTATCAATGTCCAAATGGACAAAGTTCAATTGTATCAATGTCCAAATGGACAAAGTTCAATTGTATCAATGTCCAAATGGACAAAGTTCAATTGTATCAATGTCCAAATGGACAAAGTTCAATTGTATCAATGTCCAAATGGACAAAGTTCCAATTAATGAAGGTCTAAATGGACAAAGTTCAATTGCATCAATGTCCAAATGGACAAAGTTCAATTGTTTCAATGTCCAAATGAGCAAATTTCAATTGTATCAATGTCAAATTTTGGACAAAATTCAATTGTATCAATGTCCAAAGACAAAGTTCCAATGAATGAATGTCCAAATGGACAAAATTCAATTGTATCAATGTCCAAATCGACAAAGTTCAATTGTATCAATGTCCAAATGGACAAAGTTCAATTGTATTAATGTCCAAATGGACAAAGTTCCAATGAATGAAGGTCTAAATGGACAAAGTTCAATTGTATCAATGTCCAAATGGACAAAGTTCAATTGTTTCAATGTCCAAATGGACAAAGTTCCAATGAATGAAGGTCTAAATGGACAAAGTTCAATTAAATCAATGTCCAAATGGACAAAGTTCAATTGTATCAATGTCCAAATGGACAAAGTTCAATTGTATCAATGTCCAAATGGACATATTGATACAATTGAATTTTGTCCATTTGGACATTGATACAATTGAACTTTGTCCATTTAGACCTTCATTCATTGGAACTTTGTCCATTTGGACAATGATACAATTGAACTTTGTCCATTTGGACATTGATACAATTGAACTTTGTCCATTTGGACATTCATTCATTGGAACTTTGTCCATTTGGACATTGATTCCATTTGGACATTGATTCATTGGAACATTGTCCATTTTGATACAATTTAACTTTGTCCATTTGGACATTGATACAATTGAACTTTGTCTATTTAGACCTTTATTCATTGGAATTTTGTCGATTTGGACATTGATACAATTGAACTTTGTCCATTTGGACATTGATACAATTGAATTTTGTCCATTTGGATATTCATTCATTGGAACTTTGTCCATTTGGACATTGATACAATTGAACTTTGTCCATTTGGACATTGATTCATTGGAACATTGTCCATTCGGACATTGATACAATTTTACTTTGTCCATTTGGACATTGATACAATTGAACTTTGTCTATTTAGACCTTCATTCATTGGAACTTTGTCGATTTGGACATTGATACAATTGAACTTTGTCCATTTGGACATTGATTCAATTGAATTTTGTCCATTTGGACATTCATTCATTGGAACTTTGTCCATTTGGACATTGATGCAATTGAACTTTGTCCATTTGGACATTGATACAATTGAACTTTGTCCATTTGGCAATTGATTCAATTTAACTTTGTCCATTTGGACATGATCTTTCAACTGTCAAAAAAACAAAATGGCATTTGATGACAAAGTTACATTTGAATTTCTCTGAAACAACCCGCCTTAAATCTTTTAGAAGTGAGCACTTCTTCCATGGGAACCTTATGTGCGGTTTTAATTAATACTCACTGCTAAAATGGAAAGTCTCCAATTAGCCTCCATAAAAAAGATGGTTTTTCTAAAAATACAACTTTATGGAGATTTTGTGACTGAGTTCGATTTGGATAACGATTCTTATCACTATTCCAATATTTCAGCCAGTTTGGTCCCATAGAACCTGAAAAAACTGCTTCTAAAGTTCGAACCCAAGTCTGAAATTAGCGTCCATAAAAATCATGATTTTTCTAAAAATACAACTTTATGGAGATTTTGTAACTGAGTTCGATTTGGATATCGATTCTTATCACTATTCAAAAAATTCAGCCATTTTGGTCGCATAGAACCTGAGAAAACTGCTTCTAAAGTTCGAACCCAAGTCTGAAATTAGAGTCAGTAAAAATCATGATTTTTCTAAAAATACAATTTTATGGAGATTTTGTGACTGATTTCGATTTGTACCATGCTTCTTATCACTTTTCCTAAATTTCAGCCAATTTGGTCCCATAGAACCTGAGAAAACTGCTTCCAAAGTTCGAACCCAAGTCTGAAATTAGCGTCCAAAAAAATTAAAAATTTTCTAAAAATACAACTTTATGGAGATTTTGTGACTGAATTCAATTTGGTTAGCGATTCTTATCAATATTAGAAAATTTCAGCCAGTTTGGTCCCATAGAACCTGAGAAAACTGCTTCCCAAGTTCGAAGATTTTGTGACTGAGTTCGATTTGGTTAACGATTCTTATCACTATTCCAATATTTCAGCCCGTTTGGTCCCTTAAAACCTGAGAAAACTGCTTGCAAAGTTCGAACCCAAGTCTGAAATTTGCGTCACTAAAAATCATAATTTTTCTAAAAATACATTTTTATGGAGATTTTATGACTGATTTCGATTTGTACCATGCTTCTAATAACTTTTCCTTAATTTCAGCCAATTTGGTCCCATAGAACCTGAGAAAACTGCTTACAAAGTTGGAACCCAAGGCTGGAATTAGGCTCCATAAAAAAGATGGTTTTTCTAAAAAGTTAACTTTATGAAGATTTTGTGACTGAGTTCGATTTGGATAACGATTCTTATCACTATTCCAATATTTCAGCCCGTTTGGTCCCTTAAAACCTGAGAAAACTGCTTGCAAAGTTCGAACCCAAGTCTGAAATTTGCGTCACTGAAAATCATAATTTTTCTAAAAATACAACTTTATGGAGATTTTGTGAATGATTTCGATTTGTACCATGCTTCTTATCCTTTTTCCTAAATTTCAGCCAATTTGGTCCATAGAACCTGACAAAACTGCTTCAAAAGTTCGAACCCAAGTCTGAAATTAGCGTCCATCAAAATAATAATTTTTCTTAAAATAAAATTTTATGGAGATTTTGTGACTGAATTCAATTTGGTTAGCGATTCTTATCAATATTAGAAAATTTCAGCCAGTTTGGTCCCATAGAACCTGAGAAAACTGCTTCCCAAGTTTGAACCCAAGGCTGAAATTAGGCTCCATAAAAAAGATGGTTTTTCTTAAAATTAAACTTTATGAAGATTTTGTGACTGAGTTCGATTTGGTTAACGATTCTTATCACTATTCCATTATTTCAGCCAGTTTGGTCGCATAGAACCTGAGAAAACTGCTTCTAAATTTCGAACCCAAGTCTGAAATTAGCGTCCATAAAAATCATAATTTTTCTAAAAATACAACTTTATGGAGATTTGTAACTGATTTCGATTTGTACCATGCTTCTTATCGCTTTTCCTTAATTTCAGCCAATTTAGTCCCATACAACCTGAGAAAACTGCTTACAAAGTTCGAACCCAAGGCTGAAATAAGGCTCCATAAAAAGGATGGTTTTTCTAAAAAGACAACTTTATGAGAATTTTTGACTGAGTTCGATTTGGATAACGATTCTTATCACTATTCCAATATTTCAGCCCGTTTGGTCCCTTAAAACCTGAGAAAACTGCTTGCAAAGTTCGAACCCAAGTCTGAAATTTGCGTCACTAAAAATCATAATTTTTCTAAAAATACATTTTTATGGAGATTTTATGACTGATTTCGATTTGTACCATGCTTCTAATAACTTTTCCTAAATTTCAGCCAATTTGGTCCATAGAACCTGACAAAACTGCTTCAAAAGTTCGAACCCAAGTCTGAAATTAGCGTCCATCAAAATAATAATTTTTCTTAAAATAAAATTTTATGGAGATTTTGTGACTGAATTCAATTTGGTTAGCGATTCTTATGACTATTTCGAAATTTCAGCCAGTTTGGTCACATAGAACCTGGGAAAACTGCTTCTAAAGTTCGAACCCAAGTTTGAAATTAGCGTCAGTAAAAATCATAATTTTTCTAAAAATACAACTTTATGGAGATTTTGTGAATGATTTCGATTTGTACCATGCTTCTTATCACTTTTCCTAAATTTCAGCCAATTTGGTCCATAGAACCTGAGAAAACTGCTTCAAAAGTTCGAACCCAAGTCTGAAATTAGCGTCCATCAAAATAATAATTTTTCTTAAAATAAAATTTTATGGAGATTTTGTGACTGAATTCAATTTGGTTAGCGATTCTTATGACTATTTCGAAATTTCAGCCAGTTTGGTCACATAGAACCTGAGAAAACTGCTTCTAAAGTTCGAACCCAAGTCTGAAATTAGCGTCCATAAAAATCATAATTTTTCTAAAAATACGACTTTATGGAGATTTTGTGACTGAGTTCGATTTTGATTGCGATTCTTATCACTATTACAAAATTTCAGCCAGTTTGGTCCCATAGAACCTGAGAAAACTGCTTCCAAATTTCGAACCCAAGTCTGAAATAAGCGTCCATAAAAATAATAATTTTTCTAAAAATACAATTTTATGGAGATTTTGTGACTGATTTCGATTTGTACCATGCTTCTTATCACTTTTCCTAAATTTCAGCCAATTTGGTCCCATAGAACCTGAGAAAACTGCTTCCAAAGTTCGAACCCAAGTCTGAAATTAGCGTCCAAAAAAATTAAAAATTTTCTAAAAATACAACTTTATGGAGATTTTGTGACTGAATTGAAACTGAAAACTGCTTCCCAAGTTTGAACCCAAGGCTGAAATTAGGCTCCATAAAAAAGATGGTTTTTCTTATAATTAAACTTTATGCAGATTTTGTGACTGAGTTCGATTTGGTTAACGATTCTTATCACTATTCCAATGATGGAGATACAATTGAACTTTGTCCATTTAGACCTTCATTCATTGGAATTTTGTCCATTTGGACATTGATACAATTGAACTTTGTCCATTTGGACATTGACCCAATTGAACTTTGTCCATTTAGACCTTCATTCATTGGAATTTTGTCCATTTGGACATTGATACAATTGAACTTTGTCCATTTGGACATTGATACAATTGAACTTTGTCCATTTGGACATTGATACAATTGAACTTTGTCCATTTAGACATTGATACAATTAAGCTTTGTCCATTTGGACATTGATACAATTGAACTTTGTCCATTTGGACATTGATACAATTGAACTTTGTCCATTTGGACATTGATACAATTGAATTTTGTCCATTTGGACATTCATTCATTGGAACTTTGTCCATTTGGACATTGATACAATTGAACTTTGTCCATTTGGACATTCATTCATTGGAACTTTGTCCATTTGGAAATTGATACAATTGAATTTTGTCCATTTGGACATTGATTTAATTGAACTTTGTCCATTTAAACATTGATACAATTGAATTTTGTCCATTTGGACATTGATATAATTGAACTTTGTCCATTTGGACATTGATACAATTGAATTTTGTCCATTTGGACATTGATATAATTGAATTTTGTCCATTTGGACATTGATATAATTGAACTTTGTCCATTTGGACATTGATACAATTGAACTTTGTCCATTAAGACCTTCATTCATTGGAACTTTGTCCATTTGGACATTGATACAATTGAACTTTGTCCATTTGGACATTGATACAATTGAACTTTGTCCATTTGGACATTGATACAATTGAACTTTGTCCATTTGGACATTGATTCAATTGAATTTTGTCCATTTGGACATTGATATAATTTAACTTTGTCCATTTGGACATTGATACAATTGAATTTTGTCCATTTGGACATTCATCCATTGGAACTTTGTCCATTTGGACATTGATACAAATGAACTTTGTCCATTTGGACATTGATGCAATTGAAATTTGTCCATTTGGACATTGATACAATTGAACTTTGTCCATTTGGACATTGATACAATTGAACTTTGTCCATTTGGACATTCATCCATTGGAACTTTGTCCATTTGGACATTGATACAATTGAACTTTGTCCATTTGGACATTGATACAATTGAATTTTGTCCATTTGGACATTGATACAATTGAACTTTGTCCATTTGGACATTGATACAAATGAACTTTGTCCATTTGGACATTGATAAAATTGAACTTTGTCCCTTTGGACATTGATACAATTGAATTTTGTCCATTTGGACATTCATTCATTGGAACTTTGTCCATTTGGACATTCATTCATTGGAACTTTGTCCATTTGGACATTCATCCATTGAAACTTTGTCCATTTGGACATTGATCCGATTGAACTTTGTCCATTTGGACATTGATACAATTGAATTTTGTCCATTTGGACATTGATATAATTGAACTTTGTCCATTTGGACATTGATTTAATTGAACTTTGTCCATTTGGACATTCATTCATAGGAACTTTGTCCATTTGGACATTGATACAATTGAATTTCGTCCATTTGGACATTCATTCATTGGAACTTTGACCATTTGGACATTCATTCATTGGAACTTTGTCCATTTGGACATTCATCCATTGAAACTTTGTCCATTTGGACATTGATCCAATTGAACTTTGTCCATTTGGACATTGATACAATTGAACTTTGTCCATTTGGACATTGATACAATTGAATTTTGTCCATTTGGACATTGATACAATTGAACTTTGTCCATTTGGACATTGATTTAATTGAACTTTGTCCATTTGGACATTGATACAATTGAACTTTGTCCATTTGGACATTGATACAATTGAACTTTGTCCATTTGGACATTGATACAATTGAATTTTGTCCATTTGGACATTGATACAATTGAACTTTGTCCATTTAGACCTTCATTCATTGGAACTTTGTCCATTTGGACATTGATACAATTGAACTTTTTCCATTTGGACATTGATACAATTGAACTTTGTCCATATAGACCTTCATTCATTGGAACTTTGTCCATTTGGACATTGATACAATTGAACTTTGTCCATTTGGACATTGATACAATTGAACTTTGTCCATTTAGACATTGATACAATTGAACTTTGTCCATTTAGACATTGATACAATTAAACTTTGTCCATTTGGACATTGATACAATTGAACTTTGTCCATTTGGACATTGATACAATTGAACTTTGTCCATTTGGACATTGATCCAATTGAACTTTGTCCATTTGGACATTGATTCAATTGAATTTTGTCCATTTGGACATTGATATAATTGAACTTTGTCCATTTGGACATTGATACAATTGAATTTTGTCCATTTGGACATTCATCCATTGGAACTTTGTCCATTTGGACATTGATACAAATGAACTTTGTCCATTTGGACATTGATACAATTGAAATTTGTCCATTTGGACATTGATACAATTGAACTATGTCCATTTGGACATTGATACAATTGAACTTTGTCCATTTGGACATTCATCCATTGGAACTTTGTCCATTTGGACATTGATACAATTGAACTTTGTCCATTTGGACATTGATACAATTGAATTTTGTCCATTTGGACATTGATACAATTGAACTTTGTCCATTTGGACATTGATACAAATGAACTTTGTCCATTTGGACATTGATAAAATTGAACTTTGTCCCTTTGGACATTGATACAATTGAATTTTGTCCATTTGGACATTCATTCATTGGAACTTTGTCCATTTGGACATTCATTCATTGGAACTTTGTCCATTTGGACATTTATCCATTGAAACTTTGTCCATTTGGACATTGATACAATTGAATTTTGTCCATTTGGACATTGATACAATTGAACTTTGTCCATTTGGACATTGATTTAATTGAACTTTTTCCATTTGGACATTGATACAATTGAACTTTGTCCATTTGGACATTGATACAATTGAATTTCGTCCATTTGGACATTCATTCATTGGGACTTTGACCATTTGGACATTCATTCATTTGAACTTTGTCCATTTGGACATTCATCCATTGAAACTTTGTCCATTTGGACATTGATCCAATTGAACTTTGTCCATTTGGACATTGATACAATTGAACTTTGTCCATTTGGACATTGATACAATTGAATTTTGTCCATTTGGACATTGATACAATTGAACTTTGTCCATTTGGACATTGATTTAATTGAACTTTGTCCATTTGGACATTGATACAATTGAACTTTGTCCATTTGGACATTGATACAATTGAACTTTGTCCATTTGGACATTGATACAATTGAATTTTGTCCATTTGGACATTGATACAATTGAACTTTGTCCATTTAGACTTTCATTCATTGGAACTTTGTCCATTTGGACATTGATACAATTGAACTTTTTCCATTTGGACATTGATACAATTGAACTTTGTCCATTTAGACCTTCATTCATTGGAACTTTGTCCATTTGGACATTGATACAATTGAACTTTGTCCATTTGGACATTGATACAATTGAACTTTGTCCATTTAGACCAATGTCTAAATGGACAAAATTCAATTGTATCAATGTCCAAATGGACAAAGTTCAATTGTATCAATGTCCAAATGGACAAAGTTCAATTGTATCAATGTACAAATGGACAAAGTTCCAATGAATGAATGTCCAAATGGACAAAATTCAATTGCATCAATGTCCAAATGGACAAAGTTCAATTGTATCAATGTCCAAATGGACAAAGTTCAATTGATACAATTGAATTTTGTCCATTAAGACCTTCATTCATTGGAACTTTGTCCATTTGGACATTGATACAATTGAACTTTGTCCATTTGGACATTGATACAATTGAATTTTGTCCATTTGGACATTGATATAATTGAACTTTGTCCATTTGGACATTGATACAATTGAATTTTGTCCATTTGGACATTGATATAATTGAATTTTGTCCATTTGGACATTGATATAATTGAACTTTGTCCATTTGGACATTGAAACAATTGAACTTTGTCCATTTAGACCTTCATTCATTGGAACTTTGTCCATTTGGACATTGATACAATTGAACTTTGTCCATTTGGACATTGATACAATTGAACTTTGTCTATTTGGACATTGATACAATTGAATTTTGTCCATTTGGACATTGATACAATTGAACTTTGTCCATTTGGACATTGATACAATTGAATTTTGTCCATTTGGACATTGATATAATTGAACTTTGTCCATTTGGACATTGATACAATTGAATTTTGTCCTTTGGACATTGATACAATTGAACTTTGTCCATTTGGACATTGATTAAATTGATTTTTGTCCATTTGGACATTGATACAATTGAAATTTGTCCATTTGGACATTGATACAATTGAATTTTGTCCATTTGGATATTGATATAATTGAACTTTGTCCATTTGGACATTGATTAAATTGATTTTTGTCCATTTGGACATTGATACAATTGAACTTTGTCCATTTGGACATTGATACAATTGAACTTTGTCCATTTGGACATTGATACAATTGAACTTTGTCCATTTAGACCTTCATTCATTGGAACTTTGTCCATTTGGACATTGATACAATTGAACTTTGTCCATTTGGACATTGATACAATTGAACTTTGTCCATTTGGACATTGATACAATTGAATTTTGTCCATTTGGACATTGATACAATTGAACTTTGTCCATTTAGACCTTCATTCATTGGAATTTTGTCCATTTGGACATTGATACAATTGAACTTTGTCCATTTGGACATTGATACAATTGAACTTTTTCCATTTGGACATTGATACAATTGAACTTTGTCCATTTAGACCTTCATTCATTGGAATTTTGTCCATTTGGACATTGATACAATTGAACTTTGTCCATTTGGACATTGATACAATTGAACTTTGTCCATTTGGACATTGATACAATTGAACTTTGTCCATTTAGACATTGATACAATTAAACTTTGTCCATTTGGACATTGATACAATTGAACTTTGTCCATTTGGACATTGATACAATTGAACTTTGTCCATTTGGACATTGATACAATTGAATTTTGTCCATTTGGACATTCATTCATTGGAACTTTGTCCATTTGGACATTGAAACAATTGAACTTTGTCCATTTGGACATTCATTCATTGGAACTTTGTCCATTTGGACATTGATACAATTGAATTTTGTCCATTTGGACATTGATTTAATTGAACTTTGTCCATTAAAACATTGATACAATTGAATTTTGTCCATTTGGACATTGATATAATTGAACTTTGTCCATTTGGACATTGATACAATTGAATTTTGTCCATTTGGACATTGATATAATTGAATTTTGTCCATTTGGACATTGATATAATTGAACTTTGTCCATTTGGACATTGATACAATTGAACTTTGTCCATTAAGACCTTCATTCATTGGAACTTTGTCCATTTGGACATTGATACAATTGAACTTTGTCCATTTGGACATTGATACAATTGAACTTTGTCCATTTGGACATTGATACAATTGAACTTTGTCCATTTGGACATTGATTCAATTGAATTTTGTCCATTTGGACATTGATATAATTGAACTTTGTCCATTTGGACATTGATACAATTGAATTTTGTCCATTTGGACATTCATCCATTGGAACTTTGTCCATTTGGACATTGATACAAATGAACTTTGTCCATTTGGACATTGATGCAATTGAAATTTGTCCATTTGGACATTGATACAATTGAACTTTGTCCATTTGGACATTGATACAATTGAACTTTGTCCATTTGGACATTCATCCATTGGAACTTTGTCCATTTGGACATTGATACAATTGAACTTTGTCCATTTGGACATTGATACAATTGAATTTTGTCCATTTGGACATTGATACAATTGAACTTTGTCCATTTGGACATTGATACAAATGAACTTTGTCCATTTGGACATTGATAAAATTGAACTTTGTCCCTTTGGACATTGATACAATTGAATTTTGTCCATTTGGACATTCATTAATTGGAACTTTGTCCATTTGGACATTCATTCATTGGAACTTTGTCCATTTGGACATTCATCCATTGAAACTTTGTCCATTTGGACATTGATCCGATTGAACTTTGTCCATTTGGACATTGATACAATTGAATTTTGTCCATTTGGACATTGATATAATTGAACTTTGTCCATTTGGACATTGATTTAATTGAACTTTGTCCATTTGGACATTCATTCATTGGAACTTTGTCCATTTGGACATTGATACAATTGAATTTCGTCCATTTGGACATTCATTCATTGGAACTTTGACCATTTGGACATTCATTCATTGGAACTTTGTCCATTTGGACATTCATCCATTGAAACTTTGTCCATTTGGACATTGATCCAATTGAACTTTGTCCATTTGGACATTGATACAATTGAATTTTGTCCATTTGGACATTGATACAATTGAATTTTGTCCATTTGGACATTGATACAATTGAACTTTGTCCATTTGGACATTGATTTAATTGAACTTTGTCCATTTGGACATTGATACAATTGAACTTTGTCCATTTGGACATTGATACAATTGAACTTTGTCCATTTGGACATTGATACAATTGAATTTTGTCCATTTGGACATTGATACAATTGAACTTTGTCCATTTAGACCTTCATTCATTGGAACTTTGTCCATTTGGACATTGATACAATTGAACTTTTTCCATTTGGACATTGATACAATTGAACTTTGTCCATATAGACCTTCATTCATTGGAACTTTGTCCATTTGGACATTGATACAATTGAACTTTGTCCATTTGGACATTGATACAATTGAACTTTGTCCATTTAGACATTGATACAATTGAACTTTGTCCATTTAGACATTGATACAATTAAACTTTGTCCATTTGGACATTGATACAATTGAACTTTGTCCATTTGGACATTGATACAATTGAACTTTGTCCATTTGGACATTGATCCAATTGAACTTTGTCCATTTGGACATTGATTCAATTGAATTTTGTCCATTTGGACATTGATATAATTGAACTTTGTCCATTTGGACATTGATACAATTGAATTTTGTCCATTTGGACATTCATCCATTGGAACTTTGTCCATTTGGACATTGATACAAATGAACTTTGTCCATTTGGACATTGATACAATTGAAATTTGTCCATTTGGACATTGATACAATTGAACTATGTCCATTTGGACATTGATACAATTGAACTTTGTCCATTTGGACATTCATCCATTGGAACTTTGTCCATTTGGACATTGATACAATTGAACTTTGTCCATTTGGACATTGAT
This sequence comes from Hesperophylax consimilis, assembly GCF_061612785.1. Classification (NCBI taxonomy): domain Eukaryota; kingdom Metazoa; phylum Arthropoda; class Insecta; order Trichoptera; family Limnephilidae; genus Hesperophylax; species Hesperophylax consimilis. Next base: position 193,797 of record NC_142858.1, read on the forward strand.
ACAATTGAATTTTGTCCATTTGGACATTGATACAATTGAACTTTGTCCATTTGGACATTGATACAAATGAACTTTGTCCATTTGGACATTGATAAAATTGAACTTTGTCCCTTTGGACATTGATACAATTGAATTTTGTCCATTTGGACATTCATTCATTGGAACTTTGTCCATTTGGACATTCATTCATTGGAACTTTGTCCATTTGGACATTTATCCATTGAAACTTTGTCCATTCGGACATTGATACAATTGAATTTTGTCCATTTAGACCTTCATTCATTGGAACTTTGTCCATTTGGACATTGATACAATTGAACTTTGTCCATTTGGACATTGATTCAATTGAACTTTGTCCATTTGGACATTGATACAATTGAACTTTTTCCATTTGGACATTGACACAATTGAACTTTGTCCATTTGGACATTGATACAATTAAATTTTGTCCATTTGGACATTGATATAATTGAATTTTGTCCATTTGGACTTTGATATAATTGAACTTTGTCCATTTGGACATTGATACAATTGAACTTTGTCCATTTAGACCTTCATTCATTGGAACTTTTTCCATTTGGACATTGATACAATTGAACTTTGTCCATTTGGACATTGATACAATTGAACTTTGTCCATTTTGACATTGATACAATTGAACTTTGTCCATTGTCAATTGTATCAATTTGGACATTGATACAATTGAACTTTGTCCATTTGGACATTGATTTAATTGAACTTTGTCCATTTGGACATTGATACAATTGAACTTTGTCCATTTGGACATTGATACAATTGAACTTTGTCCATTTGGACATTGATTTAATTGAACTTTGTCCATTTGGACATTGATACAATTGAACTTTGTCCATTAAGACCTTCATTCACTGGAACTTTGTCCATTTCGAAATTGTACAATTGAACTTTGTCCATTTGGACATTGATACAATTGAACTTTGTCCATTTGGACATTGATACAATTGAACTTTGTCCATTTGGACATTGATTCAATTAAACTTTGTCCATTTGGACATTGATACAATTGAACTTTGTCCATTTGGACATTGATACAATTGAACTTTGTCCATTTGGACATTGATACAATTGAATTTTGTCCATTTGGACATTGATACAATTGATCTTTGTCCATTTGGACATTGATACAAATGAACTTTGTCCATTTGGACATTGATAAAATTGAACTTTGTCCCTTTGGACATTGATACAATTGAATTTTGTCCATTTGGACATTCATTCATTGGAACTTTGTCCATTTGGACATTCATTCATTGGAACTTTGTCCATTTGGACATTCATCCATTGAAACTTTGTCCATTTGGACATTGATCCGATTGAACTTTGTCCATTTGGACATTGATACAATTGAATTTTGTCCATTTGGACATTGATATAATTGAACTTTGTCCATTTGGACATTGATTTAATTGAACTTTTTCCATTTGGACATTGATACAATTGAACTTTGTCCATTTGGACATTGATACAATTGAATTTCGTCCATTTGGACATTCATTCATTGGAACTTTGACCATTTGGACATTCATTCATTGGAACTTTGTCCATTTGGACATTGATACAATTGAACTTTGTCCATTTGGACATTGATACAATTGAACTTTGTCCATTTGGACATTGATACAATTGAACTTTGTCCATTTGGACATTGATTCAATTGAATTTTGTCCATTTGGACATTGATATAATTTAACTTTGTCCATTTGGACATTGATACAATTGAATTTTGTCCATTTGGACATTCATCCATTGGAACTTTGTCCATTTGGACATTGATACAAATGAACTTTGTCCATTTGGACATTGATGCAATTGAAATTTGTCCATTTGGACATTGATACAATTGAACTTTGTCCATTTGGACATTGATACAATTGAACTTTGTCCATTTGGACATTCATCCATTGGAACTTTGTCCATTTGGACATTGATACAATTGAACTTTGTCCATTAAAACCTTCATTCATTGGAACTTTGTCCATTTGGACATTGATACAATTGAACTTTGTCCATTTGGACATTGATACAATTGAATTTTGTCCATTTGGACATTCATTCATTGGAACTTTGACCATTTGGACATTCATTCATTAGAACTTTGTCCATTTGGACATTCATCCATTGAAACTTTGTCCATTTGGACAAAGTTCAATTATATCAATGTCCAAATGGACAAAGTTCCAATGAATGAAGGTCTAAATGGACAAAGTTCAATTGTATCAATGTCCAAATGGACAAAGTTCAATTGTATCAATGTCCAAATGGACAAAGTTCAATTGTATCAATGTCCAAATGGAAAAAGTTCAATTGTATCAATGTCCAAATGGACAAAGTTCCAATGAATGAAGGTCTAAATGGACAAAGTTCAATTGTATCAATGTCCAAACGGACAAAGTTCAATTGTATCAATGTCCAAATGGACAAAGTTCAATTGTATCAATGTCCAAATGGACAAAGTTCAATTAAATCAATCTCCAAATGGACAAAGTTCAATTGTATCAATGTCCAAATGGACAAAATTCAATTGTATCAATGTCCAAATGGACAAAATTCAATTGTATCAATGTCCAAATGGACAAAGTTCAATTGGATCAAAGTCCAAATGGACAAAGTTTCAATGGATGAATGTCCAAATGGACAAAGTTCTAATGAATGAATGTCCAAATGGTCAAAGTTCCAATGAATGAATGTCCAAATGGACAAAATTCAATTGTATCAATGTCCAAATGGACAAAGTTCAATTGTATCAATGTCCAAATGGACAAAGTTCCAATGAATGAAGGTTTAAATGGACAAAGTTCAATTGTATCAATGTCCAAATGGACAAAGTTCAATTGTATCAATGTCCAAATGGACAAAGTTCAATTGTATCAATGTCCAAATGGACAAAGTTCAATTGTATCAATGTCCAAATGGACAAAGTTCAATTGTATCAATGTCCAAATGGACAAAGTTCAATTGTATCAATGTCCAAATGGACAAAGTTCAATTGTATCAATGTCCAAATGGACAAAGTTCCAATGAATGAAGGTCTAAATGGACAAAGTTCAATTGTATCAATGTCCAAATGGACAAAGTTCAATTGTATCAATGTCCAAATGGACAAAGTTCAATTAAATCAATGTCCAAATGGACAAAGTTCAATTGTATCAATGTCCAAATGGACAAAATTCAATTGTATCAATGTCCAAATGGACAAAGTTCCAATGAATGAAGGTCTAAATGGACAAAGTTCAATTGTATCAATGTCCAAATGGACAAAATTCAATTGTATCAATGTCCAAATGGACAAAGTTCAATTGTATTAATGTCCAAATGGACAAAGTTCAATTGTATCAATGTCCAAATGGACAAAGTTCAATTAAATCAATGTCCAAATGGACAAAGTTCAATTGTATCAATGTCCAAATGGACAAAATTCAATTGTATCAATGTCCAAATGGACAAAGTTCAATTGTATCAATGTCCAAATGGACAAAGTTCAATTGGATCAATGTCCAAATGGACAAAGTTTCAATGGATGAATGTCCAAATGGACAAAGTTCCAATGAATGAATGTCCAAATGGTCAAAGTTCCAATGAATGAATGTCCAAATGGACGAAATTCAATTGTATCAATGTCCAAATGGACAAAGTTCAATTGTATCAATGTCCAAATGGAAAAAGTTCAATTAAATCAATGTCCAAATGGACAAAGTTCAATTATATCAATGTCCAAATGGACAAAATTCAATTGTATCAATGTCCAAATGGACAAAGTTCAATCGGATCAATGTCCAAATGGACAAAGTTTCAATGGATGAATGTCCAAATGGACAAAGTTCCAATGAATGAATGTCCAAATGGACAAAGTTCCAATGAATGAATGTCCAAATGGACAAAATTCAATTGTATCAATGTCCAAAGGGACAAAGTTCAATTTTATCAATGTCCAAATGGACAAAGTTCATTTGTATCAATGTCCATGGTTTCCCTGTAAATATTTTAACAGATTTTTTAGTTCCGAGGCAAATAACACTGACCCATTAAACAACAATTTTGGGAGGTATTCTGTTATGAAAATAATTACTTTGATTTTATAAATAATTATTTTCGTAAGTAAAGTTAGTAATGTTTCATATTACCCCGGGTAGATTGCAGTCAGTTAATGGTTATTGTCTGGCTATTAACAGTTGCACTTTTTCTCCGGGAATAGTTTAAGATTTGAACTCCAGAGGGTTATTGGTCGTTCGGGTCACTTTTTGGGAACGCGCCGACAGGGCACGGCACGTTACCGACTGGTCACCAAAATGTGGATTTTTATTAATAAAGTGATACGGATCGGTGTGCTAATTAAAGTATCATGTGATCGTTAAGTTTACAGCCGGTCGAGGAGCGACCGCGCTGATTTAATTGTTTTATCGGGAAATTCAGGTTCAGAATTCCGGTTATAATGGCGGGCGGTGATACCGTCTTTGTAACATTCATATCCGCGGGATATTTAAGTCATCCGACCATGTTCGAGCTACACAGCGGAGGAATAAACGTCACATCGCATTACCGTATCTTTGTTTCCGCTTATTTGTAGAATTTGGGGATTCCACCGACCTCATGTCGAGGGTCCACGCGCACACCAGCCAGAGGGAGGAAAGAGCTACAAGACCAGACGCTGATGTCATGAGGAGGGAGATGGAGGGCTCCTCAGGCCCGGGGAGTCTCCATCCCGTTTTCCAGGAACCCGAATCGTCGCATCGAGTGATCTTAGGTACTAGATAGATAGCTCAGGTGTAGAATTGGTCCACAGGTCCACAAAACAAAAAAAAACCCACGCGAATACCTTTCTTTCCCGCACATGTACATAAAAGACAAAGCTAGTAGAAATAAATAAGTTTTTACAGAAAACCATAAAACTAAACAAGTTATAAACCAAGAAAACGAAAAGAGAAAACCAATTCGCAGATTGGTGTTGCACAACCGTTATTATTATCAATATTTACATGAGGATTGTACCTTCACTTTTATATCTCTAATATGAGATTCGCAAACACTTACTCACTTATCGAGAGACAATCTCTCTGAGACACCAGTGAGTATGGAGAACTCAAGCTCCCACTTTATTCTTTGAAGAAGAAAATAAAAACACATATATATTTTCAACAGAAAATAAATAAAATAACTACCTAAACTCTCTTTCTCTGCCTATGTTTATATAAAATAAATTTACCATTCTAAGACAAAAACTTGAAACAATAGAACTTAACAAAATAAAAAAATAAAATCCACTAAATCTCTAAGAGATCTTCACAAAATCAAATACAAAATTGATGTAAAAAAAAAATGTTCAGAGCAGGGTTTACATAACGTAATGCCAAGAATTTTAGATGAGGTTTTACAATCAGAAGATAAACCTGTCTATCGTGGTTGAATCAGGGTTTACATATTTAAAAAAATACCTATTCCTCAAAAATTTAGCTCAGGTTTTATGAAAACACAAATAAATACTTGTCTATCGAAAGTTGGTTAGATTAGGATTACTTTTTCAAAATACCTAGCATATTCTCTTCGAATGAACATTGCTTGCTCAAGAAATATGACTATGGAAGTAACCTAGATGGCATTCTAACAAAAAATTCACTTACCACGTAAGCAAAGAGTCGAAATTTCTTGGACAAACAAAATATAATTGGTGTTCAACTATGTGCTTTAGATAATTGACACAGGTTACGAGGTGTACGAGCACAATTCAAGAGATCGACACTTGTAGTACAAAATTTACAGCATAACACTGGTACTAGCAATGAGATACTTATGCATATATTACTTATAACTAACCAAATTGTACTTATGACTAACAAAACTGTACAAAGACACACTCTTACGTAGCAGAGGTAAAGTGATAATATCCAGACGGAATTATTTAATAGGTAAGCACGCCAAGCAGTATGTACTTCCCTTTGTTTGAAACAACACAATTGAGAATTTCCTTAAGAAACTAAGACTTAAAAATATATATATTAAACTAAATATATTTAACCATAAAACTAGTACATTGAACAACTAAAATAGAAATTATATAATCTTGTGTATGAAAAATTGCTCAATTCTTTCACACACAAAAAAAAATAAGAATCCTTCTTTCCAAGTCCCCTGGAGACTCTTTGGATACTAATAAAACTTCGATACTTGACAAAAGTATAAGAAAACTCCAATGAACTTGTGAAAGAAGGGTTCAGACCAAAGGATAATGACAACCAAACTTATAACCATTATGTTGACGGAACGTACCAATGTGTGTGTGTGCGCGTGTGTGTGCGCGTGTGTGTGCGCGTGTGCGTCGCACTAATAAGCTCACAACAGTAAGAAGACGAATCGTCTCATTTAAAATGAAAATTACTCAAAACGTAAATAAGAATAAATCTCAGTAAAGTTTAAGTGATAATAAAGAATTAAGATCTAAACTAAATTAATGGGCGCCACTGATCACACGGATCAGAGGAAACGACATTCATTACAAACGACGTCTCCTAAAAAAAATTCATTAGAATTTGGGAAAAAAAAAAATATATATATATATAAATATATATTTATAGAAATTAAAAAGTCCTTTTAAGGACTACTTTACGCGGGTAAACCGAGAACATTATTCTACATATATATATATATATATATATATATATGAGATAGTAAGAATGAGGAAATTTTGTGAAATTCTAGTCACAACCTCTTGAGGGTACCAAGCCTCAAAAGCAAGTCACTAGAAAAACACTGACGAAACAAACGGAATAGTATGCAGGGTTGGTAGTCCCGCACACCATCACGTTGATTTCATCTACTTATAAAGTGTAAAAAAAATATATATTTAATCAATCCGAACAATATCCTTTACATGAAAATTTCCTACAATTTTACCGTTCATATCAGCTAGTGTAGAACCAAATTAGAGACTTTAGCTTTAACAACATTGCGAACGAATCTAGGGGCCAATTTGTGAGAGAAATAATTCGGTCCACTGGATTGAACGAAATTCTTCCTCCAAACTACGTCGCCTACTTCATAATTAACCGTCTTACGGCGCAAATTGTAGTGTTGGGCATTTTTCTTAAAAGCTTGTAGCAAAGCGTTAGAAACTTGTTCATAAATAGGAACCAAGTCTTCCAACTTTTTAGCAAATTCGTTCCTAGATTGCTGCAACGTAGTGTCTACGACACCAGAAGATAAGTTATTTTTATGAAAGTTACCATCAATGATCTGTTCCCTACTATGCATAAGGAAGAAGGGCGTGAAACCTGTTGCAAAATTAATCATATTATTGAGAGCTGATTGAATTTGAGGCAGATATCTGGACCAATTACGCTGGTCAGATTCGGTTAAAATAGACAAAGCAGTTCCAATAGTTTGGTTAAAGCGTTCCACAACATTATTTTGGGGGGTGTAATAGGCATTATAAAAAGGCGGAGGTACATTATACTCTGCTAACAATTGTTTAAAGTCTTTTGAAATAAATTGTTTCCCGTTGTCGCAGACGCATGTTTGCGGCACTCCGTGCATAAGGAATATGTATTGTTCAATGTTTTTAACAATGCTTTTAGTAGTTGCATTTCTAAGTGGAAAAATCCAGGTATATTTAGAAAAAACATCAACAACCGTCAAAATGTACATGAATCCTGCATAGCTACGCGAAAGAGGACCGACAAGGTCAATAGACAGCATTTGCATAGGTCTTGTGACTATTTTCGGGTTGGTAGAAATGCCTGCCGGCGGAGCAGTATTAATTTTATGTGCCTTACACGTTTTACATCTATTAACAAAAATTTTGACGTCATTATACAACCCTGGCCAAAAATAATGAAGTTGAACCTTTTTGTAAGTTCTAAAAACTCCTGGATGACAGGAAATATCCGACTCATGTTCTTTAGAGCGAACAGCGCTACGGTCCTCGAAAGGAACAACAAGCTTCCAAGCTGTGTCCTCCTGCAGATCGAAACGAGACACTGTGACGAAACAGTTTATTTTCTTTAATGTGAAAATTGTTAAAACGTTGTGGATTTGATTTACAATTAGAAAATAAGGAAGTATACCAAGTATCTGTACTCATGGGAACGGAGTCAATAGTAGAGATCAAGGAAACGTCTTTACGTGAAAGAACGTCCGGAACCGTATTTAATTTACCCTTCCTGTGTATAACGTCAAAAGAATACTGTGACAAACGAGTAGACCAGCGAGCAAGTCTACCTGTTGGATTAGATAGTGATACTAACCATTGTAAACTAGAATGGTCAGTTACCACAGTGAAATGGGCGCCTTCTATGTAGGGCCTGAAGTGGTTGACCGAATCCAACACTGCTAACAGACCTTTATTGAAAAGTGAAAAAAAATTAGTTAAGGTTTATGTTAGTTTTTTTCATCGCTTGACTTTATATCACTCAAGGTGTGTAGGTATATAGGTATAATAATATTAAATATATGTAATTATAATAATAAAATTTAGAAAACGAATTATTATTATTTTTATTATTTATTTTTGGAAAACGAATTTTATAAAATATATTATGATAAAATTTTTAGAAAACGAATTTTATAAAATATATTATGATAAAACTATACTAACAGACCGAGCGATTAGTCATAATAGACCCGATATAGTTTTACATGACAAAATTAAAAAAATAACTTATATCATTGATGTCGCTATACCAAATTGGAAGCTTATGGCTAGAGATGGCAAAATTTAGCATTAATTTTCAGATTTTTTAGCATTAACAATTGGAAATTTAGCGTTTTATAGCATTTGTAGGCATAATTTAGCGTTTTGTAGCAAAATAGAAAAAAATGTATTTCCTGAATGTTTTTAGCGCATATTTTAAGTATTTTTGGTAAAATATATGTTTAACCTTCATTTGCAAGTATTTCCATGTGAAAGATAATAAATAATTAATTTTTATATTTAATTAATAAGGAAGGAAACTCTAAGTACGGGTCAAACACAAACACAACAAATGCAGATTGCTATTAACATCAATAGGCGTAATTTATTTCGCACAATTTGTGCAATGTCAAAAAGCAATTTTAGCCTACAGTACAAAAATATTAAATATTTACACATAAAATAGTAACAAAATTATAAAAAATCGTAATGTAAATATAGATTTTTTGAAATTCTCACATATTATTTTAATACCCGGTATTTTCGGGAAATTCGCGCCTATTTCGCTAAATAGAATAATTTAGCTGAAATACGGCCAAAATCACGTTTTTCGCGTTAATTCGCGAAATGGAAATCACTGGAAAAACTTTCAAATGCCTTGAAACGCAAAGAAAACTTACAAATGCCCTATTTTCGAACCATAAATATTTTTTCGCGTTTTTAGTTAAAACGAAATTTTGCCATCTCTACTTATGGCACAGACTACGCCAATCAAGTAACAGAATCATCACTGCCATGGTTGCCTGGATGGAGTCCCCTCTGATGGCCCTCTGGAGACGGGATATGTGCAAATATACCCCATAAACGGCTGTTCACACTCATTTTTGTGTTTATATTTTTCCACTTAAATTCACAACCACCAACCACCGCTGGTGCAGTGACTTTTTAACATTTTACCATTGTTTTTTTTAATAATATAAACTATAAAATTCACTGCATCCCAAACCAAAGTGTTGTGTACAACGGATAAAGTGCGCGGATTGGCCGCTTTAATTATGAGCTCACCTTTCAGGGCTCCTATTGGTTGCGTTTGTGTTGTGAATTTGTGATACCCCATGTTTACAATCGAAACTATCTAAATCATCTGTATTAAATCCTTTTAAAGTGACAATTGTGCGTCGAAAGAGATTACTCTCATCTCGCAAAATACTTTTTAGTATATTTTTGTGTATTTTTTCTTTTAAATAAAATTATCCAATACCTACAAAAAAACATATCCGATAATTTCGTGAATAAAACAGAAACTTTTCGGTAGAACCGATAGTGGATTTCGTAGATACATTTCAGGCGCAAAGCTGAACAGAACCTAATACTTTGTTTCAAACATTGTTTTTTTTTTATGTGTCCTTATAAATTAGTGTTTAATAATGAATCGTCCTAAAAAACGACACATAAGCACCATGATGTCTCCTAGTCCAGAGGATATAGGAGGAAAGTGCGTCACGATTGAGGATGCGGATGAAAACAGCTCGGTTACGTCATCCAAAGGCTCGGACGTCACCGAAGCGGAATATCCTTGCGCTTCAGGAGTAGATGTGCTCAATGAAACCCAAGCACATTTGACAGCTCTTCAACTTGTGTTAGCAGAGAAGCAATCTAAGGTCTCAAAAGACCAGCAGCTGAGGATCGCTAGAAACGTATCGGAAGTTTTCAGATCCGTATCTCAGCTGTTGTTGGAGCGCGAGACGATGCGTGGCGGATTTAGCTACAGTTACAGCACAACTTAGAATGGCAGAAATAAAAATACGCCACGAGAAGAGGGAAAAAAGGCACCTTGAGCAAAAAATCATACAATTAGAGTCTGATCTCGGGCCTGTAATGCGGAGAGTGGCAGTGGCAACGGAGGCTACCCTCTCCTTTGCTGACATCGCCCAAAAACAGCCATATGATGCTCACCAACCCCCACCAATCACTCAACAAGGACATCGCGTCGGACCACCAAGACCTGCCGTTTGCATCTTTCCAACGGATTCGGACGCCACAAAGGACAGTGACGGTACGAAAAAAATGATTGAAGATACAATTCGGCCATCTGAACTAGGCGTTCGGGTCACGGGAATAAAAAAAATAAGAAATAAAGGTATCTTGATCAATACGGCAACCACGGGCGAACAACAAAAGCTATTAAATGCACCTTGCTTCGACAACTCGAGCAAACTGAAGGCCCGACTACCGTCAAAGCGTCTACCGAGACTGATATTCTTTAATGTTCCCCGGGACCTGACCGACAAAGATTTTTTAAGGATGGCTCTCACTAGTATTCCCAACGTTGAAGACATTGAAGAAACTATTGCAGGCTGTAAACTAAGTCACCTGGCTGGTGCTCGCACAGGTAACGCTTGTCACCGTATCTACGCAGTACCCGCTACCGTACGTAAATTTCTAGTCGAGCAAGTGAAAGTATTTATAAGCTGGACTATTTGCCGCGTCCGAGATTTTATTGGCCTTACTGTCTGCACCAAATGCCACATGATTGGTCACTCATACAAGTATTGCAGAGATACCAAACCCACATGTGGACATTGTGCTCAACAGAATCATACTGGTGAGTCCTGCCCAAATTCCACCATCAAACCAGTTTGCGCGACATGCACCAGATTTGGTAATCCTGCTGATCACTCAACTGGAGATAGGGACAACTGCCCGGCCTACATTGCTGCACTCAAGAACGACCTTGCAACTATAGATTATGGAGTGTAACATACATGAGCATAAGTGCCTCACCATCGAGAATTATAATCCCGTGACGAACTGTCTACGAATAATGTATATGAACGCGAGAAGCATCCGTAATAAGTTTGATGAGATCGAAGAAAAAGTAAGAAGTTCGCGGTACATTGTACACGTGCTCGTCATTACGGAAACGTGGCTTAAGATTGGAGAGGAAAAGTTTTACTCCCTGAATGGTTACAAAAGTGTTTTTGCTTCTCGCCCCAACGAAGGAGGAGGCGACGTAGCAATATATGTGATTGATACTATGAAGTGTGCAATTATTGAAAATTTCTCAAATGAAAATTCCTTTTTAGGTATAACGCTTAGTAGCAGTGATAGGAAACCAGTTAACATCTATGCTATCTATCGAAAACCCAACACAAATATGCAGGATTTTCTAATACATCTAGAAAAAATACTGAACGAAAGTAGACAAGATACATTAATATTCGGAGACTTTAACATTGACGTATCCATATCCCCACACTCTTCATTAAATTTTTGCAACATCTTACAATCTTACAATTTTTCAATACATAACAAAACATTTCCCACGAGAGTCACTGATACAAGCTGCACCTTAATAGATCACATCTTATCAAATAGGCAAAACATTCAGACTACTATATCGAATATTGATGATCCACTTAGTGACCATAATATACTTATTGTTGATTATAAGAACAACTTAAAAAAATGTTTTAATAATAGAACCAAATCCCGGATTACGAGACCTATCATCAACAGTATGTCAGTAAAATCCTATCTTCTTGATAACAATTTCACGATCAACTTAAGCAACTCAGAAGACCCTTTTAAAAGTTTCAATTATCACATTAAAAAGGCAATAGAATCAGGTACAACTACACCAAAAACAGGATTAAGAAGTCGGGTACAACTGAATACTCCGTGGTTTGATTCCAAATTAAAAAAAATTAATCAAAGAACGAAACCAGATTCACAAGCAGTGGAAACAAGACCCTGGTACAATGATTGATACAATTGAACTTTGTCCATTTGGACATTGATCCAATTGAACTTTGTCCATTTGGACATTCATCCATTGGAACTTTGTCCATTTGGACATTGATACAATTGAACTTTGTCCATTTGGACATTGATACAATTGAATTTTGTCCATTTGGACATTGATACAATTGAACTTTGTCCATTTGGACATTGATACAAATGAACTTTGTCCATTTAGACATTGATCAAATTGAACTTTGTCCCTTTGGACATTGATACAATTGAATTCTGTCCATTTGGACATTCATTCATTGGAACTTTGTCCATTTGGACATTCATTCATTGGAACTTTGTCCATTTGGACATTCATCCATTGAAACTTTGTCCATTTGGACATTGATCCAATTGAACTTTGTCCATTTGGACATTGATTTAATTGAACTTTGTCCATTTGGACATTGATACAATTGAACTTTGTCCATTTGGACATTGATACAATTGAATTTTGTCCATTTGGACATTCATTCATTGGAACTTTGACCATTTGGACATTCATTCATTGGAACTATGTCCATTTGGACATTCATCCATTGAAACTTTGTCCATTTGGACATTGATCCAATTGAACTTTGTCCATTTGGACATTGAAACATTTGAACTTTGTTCATTTGGACATTGATACAATTGAATTTTGTCCATTTGGACATTGAAACAATTGAACTTTGTCCATTTGGACATTGATTTAATTGAACTTTGTCCATTTGGACATTGATACAATTGAACTTTGTACATTTGGAAATTGATACAATTGAACTTTGTCCATTTGGACATTGATACAATTGAACTTTGTCCATTTGGACATTGATACAATTGAATTTTGTCCATTTGGACATTCATTCATTGGAACTTTGTCCATTTGGACATTGATACAATTGAACTTTGTCCATTTGGACATTCATTCATTGGAACTTTGTCCATTTGGACATTGATACAATTGAATTTTGTCCATTTGGACATTGATATAATTGAACTTTGTCCATTTAAACATTGATACAATTGAATTTTGTCCATTTGGACATTGATATAATTGAACTTTGTCCATTTGGACATTGATACAATTGAATTTTGTCCATTTGGACATTGATATAATTGAATTTTGTCCATTTGGACATTGATATAATTGAACTTTGTCCATTTGGACATTGATACAATTGAACTTTGTCCATTTAGACCTTCATTCATTGGAACTTTGTCCATTTGGACATTGATACAATTGAACTTTGTCCATTTGGACATTGATACAATTGAACTTTGTCTATTTGGACATTGATACAATTGAACTTTGTCCATTTGGACATTGATTCAATTGAATTTTGTCCATTTGGACATTGATATAATTGAACTTTGTCCATTTGGACATTGATACAATTGAATTTTGTCCATTTGGACATTCATTCATTGGAACTTTGTCCATTTGGACATTGATACAAATGAACTTTGTCCATTTGGACATTGATACAATTGAAATTTGTCCATTTGGACATTGATACAATTGAACTTTGTCCATTTGGACATTGATACAATTGAACTTTGTCCATTTGGACATTCATCCATTGGAACTTTGTCCATTTGGACATTGATACAATTGAACTTTGTCCATTTGGACATTGATACAATTGAATTTTGTCCATTTGGACATTGATACAATTGAACTTTGTCCATTTGGACATTGATACAAATGAACTTTGTCCATTTGGACATTGATAAAATTGAACTTTGTCCCTTTGGACATTGATACAATTGAATTTTGTCCATTTGGACATTCATTCATTGGAACTTTGTCCATTTGGACATGCATTCATTGGAACTTTGTCCATTTGGACATTCATCCATTGAAACTTTGTCCATTTGGACATTGATCCGATTGAATTTTGTCCATTTGGACATTGATATAATTGAATTTTGTCCATTTTGGACATTGATATAATTGAACTTTGTCCATTTGGACATTGATTTAATTGAACTTTTTCCATTTGGACATTGATACAATTGAACTTTGTCCATTTGGACATTGATACAATTGAATTTCGTCCATTTGGACATTCATTCATTGGAACTTTGACCATTTGGACATTCATTCATTGGAACTTTGTCCATTTGGACATTCATCCATTGAAACTTTGTCCATTTGGACATTGATCCAATTGAACTTTGTCCATTTGGACATTGATACAATTGAACTTTGTCCATTTGGACATTGATACAATTGAATTTTGTCCATTTGGACATTGATACAATTGAACTTTGTCCATTTGGACATTGATTTAATTGAACTTTGTCCATTTGGACATTGATACAATTGAACTTTGTCCATTTGGACATTGATACAATTGAACTTTGTCCATTTGGACATTGATACAATTGAATTTTGTCCATTTGGACATTGATACAATTGAACTTTGTCCATTTAGACCTTCATTCATTGGAACTTTGTCCATTTGGACATTGATACAATTGAACTTTTTCCATTTGGACATTGATACAATTGAACTTTGTCCATTTAGACCTTCATTCATTGGAACTTTGTCCATTTGGACATTGATACAATTGAACTTTGTCCATTTGGACATTGATTCAATTGAACTTTGTCCATTTAGACATTGATACAATTGAACTTTGTCCATTTAGACATTGATACAATTAAACTTTGTCCATTTGGACATTGATACAATTGAACTTTGTCCATTTGGACATTGATACAATTGAACTTTGTCCATTTGGACATTGATACAATTGAACTTTGTCCATTTGGACATTGATTCAATTGAATTTTGTCCATTTGGACATTGATATAATTGAACATTGTCCATTTGGACATTGATACAATTGAATTTTGTCCATTTGGACATTCATCCATTGGAACTTTGTCCATTTGGACATTGATACAATTGAAATTTGTCCATTTGGACATTGATACAATTGAACTATGTCCATTTGGACATTGATACAATTGAACTTTGTCCATTTGGACATTCATCCATTGGAACTTTGTCCATTTGGACATTCATCCATTGGAACTTTGTCCATTTGGACATTGATACAATTGAACTTTGTCCATTTGGACATTGATACAATTGAATTTTGTCCATTTGGACATTGATACAATTGAACTTTGTCCATTTGGACATTGATACAAATGAACTTTGTCCATTTGGACATTGATAAAATTGAACTTTGTCCCTTTGGACATTGATACAATTGAATTTTGTCCATTTGGACATTCATTCATTGGAACTTTGTCCATTTGGACATTCATTCATTGGAACTTTGTCCATTTGGACATTCATCCATTGAAACTTTGTCCATTTGGACATTGATCCAATTGAATTTTGTCCATTTGGACATTGATACAATTGAATTTTGTCCATTTGGACATTGATCCATTGGAACTTTGTCCATTTGGACATTGATACAATTGAACTTTGTCCATTTGGACATTGATACAATTGAATTTTGTCCATTTGGACATTGATACAATTGAACTTTGTCCATTTGGACATTGATACAAATGAACTTTGTCCATTTGGACATTGATAAAATTGAACTTTGTCCCTTTGGACATTGATACAATTGAATTTTGTCCATTTGGACATTCATTCATTGGAACTTTGTCCATTTGGACATGCATTCATTGGAACTTTGTCCATTTGGACATTCATCCATTGAAACTTTGTCCATTTGGACATTGATCCGATTGAACTTTGTCCATTTGGACATTGATATAATTGAATTTTGTCCATTTTGGACATTGATATAATTGAACTTTGTCCATTTGGACATTGATTTAATTGAACTTTTTCCATTTGGACATTGATACAATTGAACTTTGTCCATTTGGACATTGATACAATTGAATTTCGTCCATTTGGACATTCATTCATTGGAACTTTGACCATTTGGACATTCATTCATTGGAACTTTGTCCATTTGGACATTCATCCATTGAAACTTTGTCCATTTGGACATTGATCCAATTGAACTTTGTCCATTTGGACATTGATACAATTGAACTTTGTCCATTTGGACATTGATACAATTGAATTTTGTCCATTTGGACATTGATACAATTGAACTTTGTCCATTTGGACATTGATTTAATTGAACTTTGTCCATTTGGACATTGATACAATTGAACTTTGTCCATTTGGACATTGATACAATTGAACTTTGTCCATTTGGACATTGATACAATTGAATTTTGTCCATTTGGACATTGATACAATTGAACTTTGTCCATTTAGACCTTCATTCATTGGAACTTTGTCCATTTGGACATTGATACAATTGAACTTTTTCCATTTGGACATTGATACAATTGAACTTTGTCCATTTAGACCTTCATTCATTGGAACTTTGTCCATTTGGACATTGATACAATTGAACTTTGTCCATTTGGACATTGATTCAATTGAACTTTGTCCATTTAGACATTGATACAATTGAACTTTGTCCATTTAGACATTGATACAATTAAACTTTGTCCATTTGGACATTGCTACAATTGAACTTTGTCCATTTGGACATTGATACAATTGAACTTTGTCCATTTGGACATTGATACAATTGAACTTTGTCCATTTGGACATTGATTCAATTGAATTTTGTCCATTTGGACATTGATATAATTGAACTTTGTCCATTTGGACATTGATACAATTGAATTTTGTCCATTTGGACATTCATCCATTGGAACTTTGTCCATTTGGACATTGATACAATTGAAATTTGTCCATTTGGACATTGATACAATTGAACTATGTCCATTTGGACATTGATACAATTGAACTTTGTCCATTTGGACATTCATCCATTGGAACTTTGTCCATTTGGACATTCATCCATTGGAACTTTGTCCATTTGGACATTGATACAATTGAACTTTGTCCATTTGGACATTGATACAATTGAATTTTGTCCATTTGGACATTGATACAATTGAACTTTGTCCATTTGGACATTGATACAAATGAACTTTGTCCATTTGGACATTGATAAAATTGAACTTTGTCCCTTTGGACATTGATACAATTGAATTTTGTCCATTTGGACATTCATTCATTGGAACTTTGTCCATTTGGACATTCATTCATTGGAACTTTGTCCATTTGGACATTCATCCATTGAAACTTTGTCCATTTGGACATTGATCCAATTGAACTTTGTCCATTTGGACATTGATACAATTGAATTTTGTCCATTTGGACATTGATTCAATTGAATTTTGTCCATTTGGACATTGATTTAATTGAACTTTTTCCATTTGGACATTGATACAATTGAATTTCGTCCATTTGGACATTCATTCATTGGAACTTTGACCATTTGGACATTCATTCATTGGAACTTTGTCCATTTGGACATTCATCCATTGAAACTTTGTCCATTTGGACATTGATCCAATTGAACTTTGTCCATTTGGACATTGATACAATTGAACTTTGTCCATTTGGACATTGATACAATTGAATTTTGTCCATTTGGACATTGATACAATGGAACTTTGTCCATTTGGACATTGATTTAATTGAACTTTGTCCATTTGGACATTGATACAATTGAACTTTGTCCATTTGGACATTGATACAATTGAACTTTGTCCATTTGGACATTGATACAATTGAATTTTGTCCATTTGGACATTGATACAATTGAACTTTGTCCATTTAGACTTTCATTCATTGGAACTTTGTCCATTTGGACATTGATACAATTGAACTTTTTCCATTTGGACATTGATACAATTGAACTTTGTCCATTTAGACCTTCATTCATTGGAACTTTGTCCATTTGGACATTGATACAATTGAACTTTGTCCATTTGGACATTGATACAATTGAACTTTGTCCATTTAGACATTGATACAATTGAACTTTGTCCATTTAGACATTGATACAATTAAACTTTGTCCATTTGGACATTGATACAATTGAACTTTGTCCATTTGGACATTGATACAATTGAACTTTGTCCATTTGGACATTGATACAATTGAATTTTGTCCATTTGGACATTCATTCATTGGAACTTTATCCATTTGGACATTGATACAATTGAATTTTGTCCATTTGGACATTAATATAATTATGACGGACGCAACGAATGTAGCGGGATATATATATATATATATATTTATATTTATATTTTTTTTTGTTATTTCTTAATATTTTCTCATTATACTTGTAATCACAATTTTACAATTGTGTATTTTGTACCTTCTTTACAATGGATTACATCTATTTACTGTCAGTATCTCCTGCATAATATAGATATTCTCCGATGTACACTGCATCATGTATCACTTCTATGTAAAAGCCTTTTTATGCGTATATATAAATAAATAAATCAATATGTAACTATTTAATCTAGTTTTTTTTGTTAAACAGGTTACATATGCAACTATTTAACCTAGTTTTTGTTAAATAGGTTATATATGTAATTATTTAACCAAGTTTTTGTTAAATAGGGTACATATGTAACTGTTTAACCTAGTGTTTTTTTCATCACCTTTCATAACTTTATAGCACATTTTATAGGTGTGTTGAATTGTCATTTTGATGAGTTATCGTAGAACCATAACATTGATGGGTATAAGTAAAAACAAAATGTTCCCGAATATTCTATTTTGGTTTTAATTCTAATTAACCGGTAAAAATCAATTAGTGTATCGCCCAGTAATTTATCGGGGTGAAATCCCAACGGATCGGAAAGGAAAAGTTACGGGTGACAGTTGACACGATTATCCGATTAGCCCATCATTCAAATACCCTCGCAATAGCATTATTAATTTTATATCACCCACCTATCTCTGTCATATCAAATGCTATTCGAGCCCGAGTCGAGTGTCATGACTTCTTTAAAAATATACCATAAGAATATTCCTTGTCAGAATTTTGTTTATTATCTGTACAGAATACGAAGTGAAAATTCTGAGAAAAGCTGTTTAGTGACGATTTTAGCCTTTCAGTTGACAAACTCTAAAACTTCCTTCCAATCCCAAGATGGCACACATTTATATATTTGTATTTAACACATTTTTGTGCGGAATAGTTCAGATATTATAACGATTTTGGTTGTTCGTGATACAATAAGTGTGATATATTCAGAATTAGATATTGTTGAAGTATTTCTGAGATCAAAGAATGTTTCAATGTGAAGAAATAAAACTTATACTTAATCATATTTAGAAGTGTTTTTATTAAAATTAATAGAAGGCTTTGAATTTAAAACTGTGTATCTAAGGTGAAGTATGAATCTGACACAATGCAAAGAGTTTGTTAGTATCAGTCACAAATTTACTTTCAAACAGTCATTCAAGCCGCCGCGCTTAGTAACTTACAGCCGATGTATCTTTTTAGTAAGCAACATTGCAACAACAAGCTGTAACTTACAGCCGATTTATCTTTTTAGTAAGCAACATTGCAACAACAAGCTGTAATTTACAGCCGATTTATCTTTTTAGTGAGCAACGTTGCAACAACACTAAATCCACGTTCACACAAATACGACAATGGAAATGCTATTAGAAATCGTTGAATAACCGACCATAACATATATATGTTACTATAGATTCGCTTCTCCAGCCAAAGTTTTTGGTAGCCATTCTTGAAGTTAATGTTTAATTCTTTGTTTGTTGTCAGTTTTATAAGTTGTTCTTCTAACTGGGTTGATCCTGTTGTGTCTATGTGATGTCTGTATGAATTTGTGTGAGTGCAAGCGAGATAGCATGCTTACGAGATGCTATAAAAGGCGATGCACGTTAGTTGTGCGCCCTCTTTTGTTACAAGCAGCTCCCCAATAAATATCAGTACAAGATCAAGTATCATTATTGTGTACGACCTTCACCCGCTACAATACTCCATACATTACAGTTGATATTTGAAAAAGGATCCAACACCCAGTCTGGTATGTTAATATCCATGTCGGAAGTCGTTCCTTAAAATCATCGTGTAGATTATTATTTAAGTCTGTATTCTGTCAGATTGTTATAGATGGAATTGGTCTGCCGTCACCCTCTAGATTTCCATATCCAGATACCCCTGCTTGCATTCGTATAAATTGTAATACATAGTTAGTGTTCCCAACCATCTGGTCTAGCGCAGAATGTAACCGAAGCCCATCGGTCGCACAAACAACGCACCCCAATGCTTTTTAAAGAGTTGGGTATATTTTTAAAGTAAATATATTTTTCAAACAAATGCATTCAATACTGTTATATATATTTCATTGAATCTGACAAAGATTTCAATAAATTTACAAATTAAGCCATTTTAACATAACAATAATATTTTATCTACATCGATTGCATTCGAAAATATTATTTTAAAAAATAACATCACATTGACAAATTTGTGGAAAACTGTTAAGATATAGATAAATGAATGATAGAAGTATGATAAAAAGACATGGCACGATCAAGTTAATCATATACTTGAGCCCAGTCAATAGTCAGAATAAAATAAGACGTTTGTATTGTAATGTTTATACGTGAAGTAAGGATTGTGTTTCGAATAAGGTGGTGTGGCGGTCTATCCTGGATACACTTATTTTCGCGTAAAACAAAGTAAAACAAGTTTAAAATGTAAAAATTACGTACAGAATATTATTTATATATAAATATTATATTTAATTTAATTATAAAAAAAAATTATAATTAAAATTAATACTTTTAAAATTAGTTCTGCAAATTAAAGAACTATCAACAAAACACACTTTTTTAAAGAACTAACACCCCACATTACTTCACTTAAATTATATGTTATAAAAAAAACCTGTATTGTTAAAGACAAATTTCCTTCTCATGTTCGTCATACTTTCCTTTCAGTTCTTTCCCTACTTTCTCAGTGGTTCGTGTCTCTGACGAATGTAAACACTTAACCAGTGGCTGTTCCTCACAGGAGGACGGTCGCGGTGGGACAAACCCCACCAGATATTCCAGAAACCTACTAAAAGAATAAAAAAAACATTCGATGCTTTGTCTACATGTAAATAAATGAATTCTACAAACATAAAAGCAATTAATATTTATAGAAATATAATATTTTCAAGTGAAATGCAACCGCTCCGCGCCACGTCTGTAACTAGAACCAGCGACAAGCGACCAACCGATGCGCGCGTCCGTTGTTGCATTTCTCAGTTCACATAACGTAGCGTGAAGAGGGGATAATCCGAGATGTCACTTCAGACATTTGGGTATTTTATTTGCGATTGTTTCGCAAATTTCAAATGCCGTGGGGAAAGTCCGTTAAATCAAGACCTCCTAGATATAAAAGGTTTTGATTAAATCCCCTACTGCCGTACTTGTGAACCGTTTGTTTAGTTCAAGAAAGTTACTATTTTTTATGATAAACATCAGTTTATAAGACAAGATTTCTTATGCATAGCACAAAAAATAACAAATTTATATTAGCAATAATTAATCGCGTGAAATATCCATACAAATTGAAAATATCTCCTGAGTAAAAATAAATGCCATCGACGGGAATTGAACCCGCACCTTCCTTTTAAAAATAAAGTTTGTTGATTACAGGTGAAAAAATCAGTAATTGTTGATTGAAGTCCTAGTACATATTGAATTATTTGGCGTGTAAAATAAGCCGACGTAGATCAGTGGTTCAGAGCACCTGACCGGACATCAGAAGGTGCGGGTTCAATTCCCGTCGGCGGCATTTATTTTTACTCGGGAGATATTTTCAATTTGAATGGAGCGCCCTTGAGGTGATTTTGCATTTATACAAGTCATCAAATTATTATTATTATTTAATTATTTAAGACAATATTAGCGATTTCTAAACGAAAATCTTAAGTAGAAAAATCAGAAAAGGATACGGTCACATCTAGGACTCGAACCCAGGACCCTTGCCTCGCCGGGGCACCGCTCTTTACGACTGAGCTAATGGGACCCTATCCCCTTCGGTCACATTTAACTGTATCATACTTCGAATAAGAACTATAAACATTGTCTTCATTTGAAATCGCTAATATTGTCTTCAATAATTAAATATTACAATTTGAGGTTTTACTCAATAAAGTTATTCCAAAAAAATAAAAATTATTATTATATTTCAAGCGACTAATTATTTATTGCTTATAATAATTTGCAAGAAAGTTACGTAGTTTCGAGCGACGGAAATCAAATGGATGATAATCTTGCAAGTTATTGCGTTATTTTTATTTTACTATGTTATGTGAGCACAAACATATAAATTTTAATTTATTTTGTGTTTAGGCGTCTGATTAGGTGCACGCGTCGACCAAACATTGTCTATATATCGATGAGTGCATGACTCGTCTATGAACATTTCAGTTTAAAATATCTTATATTATAATCTCCGGGAAGTGAGATTTCAGTACACTACATGTAAAAAATGTCAGTACACACCATCGAAGAAGTGCTCGAGCCGCCACTGTACTTAAGTATGTTGGGCTATACGGATGAAGAGATGTAGGGATGTAAGTCGGTGTGGTGGTATGAATGTGGGAGAAACAGAACCAGTAGCAACAATACCAACAAATTTCATTTTAATTAATAGTTTATACATTCTTGTTCGCGCAGTTGTATATGGAAGTAGCTACGTATGTATTCGCAAAGACTTGATGGATAGAAAACCTCTTATCAAATCCCGAAAAACAGATGCCGGTAGCTCGTTCCACATAAACCAACACTCTTCCACTGAGCTAGGAGACCTGATTATTTTTCCGATTTTTTTTAAGTCTCATATTTCTATTTATTTATGTAGTTATAATTTTTTTCATAAAATAATTCATTTTTTGCTGCTATATTTTTTTTATTTTAAAAATGTTCTACCTCAATATATTTGTAGCTCAGATAGTGTATCAATTATACCCATACGATTTTTTCATTTATATTCGACACTGGTTGACTTTTCTACAAGTCTTGAATGAATGTGATCTATTTACTGATAATTTCTCAAATTTTTCATCTTCTTATAATTCTCTAACTTCTCTATCCTCTTTTTGCAACCCAAACTAGCTATAATCTCATTTTTCTAATTTCTCTATTTTATATTATGGTAATGTATAGATTCTATGTCCGCAAACTGTAAAATTCACCCGCCATAACACAGGGTCATCCCCAGCATGGAGGGTGAAATATCATAAAAAACCACATGTACTCTCTAAATCATGTATCAATAAAATAAATAAATAAATCATCTATTTATTGGAATAACTTTCGAAGGTTATATAATTCAAAGTGATTGACTAAACGTAGCCTATTTAACTCGATCTTTTGCATTTCTTCTGTCTGTAAAATTTGTTAGCATGTTCCGTTTCAAGATGATGTCCGTTTTAATGGTTTGATTGCTTTTTTAATGTAAAATTTTCGTATTTATCTGGACTTTTGTATTTGCATTTTTTTTTCAATATTATGGTACCACCTACCTGCCTGACAAATTTGAAAAAAATAATTATCAGTGAGAAAGTTAAGTTTATTTGGACAAATCGTATAACTCTGCATTTGATTTGATTTCAATTTCACATAGGTCTTTATATTTAAGTATCTACTTACACAATCTTTATCATGTTTGCATAAACCAAAAAATTGTATTTATTAATAACTCTTTTACATCGTTTCTTTCCAGATTCTAGAGTGGAATTCGCTTTAGTTGTGGAAAAGTTGTTGAGTTAAACCTTCGCTTGCAGCTTGCATAAGGATACAGAAGTCCGCTACATAGAGCGAGCTCTAATGGGGTATATTGTAATTTACTTGTATTCTCATATCCGATTTTATTTGAATTTTATTTTATCTTTTGTATTTTTGCCCATGGGTACTGGACCCTTAGTCTGTTATTATAATTTTATGTTTAAGTGAAAACCTATCATTATATATTATTTGTATTTTTTTCAACTTCCGATTTAGTTGTCCGGGTTAAATCTTCCCCAAGGGAAAAAGTTAACCCTTCCACTCACTTTTCCACAAATGATCATCTAGTCAATCAACATTATGTAAGTGCATTATATAAGCAAAATAAATACAAAACAATACAAGAACAACACGTCAAATCACCAGAGATCAAATGGGAAAATAATTCACCGACTCCAGATATTTTCATATCAGAGGGTTCGGCTCGGTAGAACTTCTAACAGGGCCTATAAATCCTACTGATCCCTCAACATAAATATTTAAAAAGTCTTTTGTTATCCTACATGTATTCAAAATGACCGACTTTTGCATCTTTATAAATAATTTTTTTGAAAGATCTAATACGCCTAAATTTTTAATTAGAGAGCTAGGTATAATGCCAGTAGCCGAAATAACGAATGGTAATATTTTTATAGTCTGAGAATGCCAAATTCTTTTTATTTCATTTCCTAAATCTGTGTATTTTCTTATTTTTTCGCTAATAGATTTTTGAATATTACAGGAATTTGGTATAGCGACATCAATGATATAAGTTATTTTTTTAATTTTGTCATGTAAAACTATATCGGGTCTATTATGACTAATCGCTCGGTCTGTTAGTATAGTTTTATCATAATATATTTTATAAAATTCGTTTTCTAAAAATTTTATCATAATATATTTTATAAAATTCGTTTTCTAAAAATAAATAATAAAAATAATAATAATTCGTTTTCTAAATTTTTTTTTATTTTTTTTTATTAAATATCAAAATAATATACAAAAATCAAAAAGTCCCAATAAACTACTTTAAAGTAGTTTGTCATTGGGTGCTTTTACATATATTATATATAATAATATTATCATTTACAACTCAACACACCTTAAGTGATATAAAGTCAAGCGATGAAAAAAACTTACATAAACCTTAACTAATTTTTTTTCACTTTTCAATAAAGGTCTGTTAAATTGTCATTTTGACGAGTTATACGGTATAACCAAAAAATGTGTATTGCATTTTGTCTCCAGTGACATTTTACAGTGTAATATTCTTTAGCATTTGGAAAGATCAAATAAAAAACTTTTTTAATAATAATTATAATGCTCTGGCCAGGGCTTTTTAAGTCCATATTTAATCGCTTAAATATAGAAATAGAGAAGATGATAGATAACAACACGGCACATTAAATTTTAAGAAACTATGTTTTTACTTATAGAAAAAAAAGTACTGCATTTTTACTTACCAACAGCGATGAATAAATGGAAGCGCAAAATTTTACATTAATTTTTTTTGTTTATAATAATTTTTGATAAGCCGAATTCAGAAAACATGGTATGAAAATTCATTCCAGTTGACCAGCATATGGGGGAGACGGACAAGGACCTAAGGTTGGGTTAGGTTAGGTTAGGAGAGCTGATATGAAAATGAATGTTACCATTCCTTCTGGCCAGGATGTAGGGGGAGATAGAACAGGACCTGGGATTGGGGTCTGCCCCATGCTGTAGCAGCCACTGCACCAGCCGGTGGTTGCCAGCGCGGGCGGCGAGGTGCAGAGTGGATTGGTATATGTTCTGTTGCTCGTTTACTGTACAACCTTCAAAAGATAACAAACTAAAGGGTATGGAAAATAATTTGAATTACTACAAACATAAAACAATGGTTCCATGATAACTGAACACATTTAATAATAATAAGAATTTATTCCAGAATGTATGCAGGGGTAGTGCAATGCAATACATTCCATATTTGAAATAATATACAAAATAAGTAATAAAAATAATAATAAGGGAGGTAATAACATAGGTGATTCAGACAGGCACAAAAAAGCGGAATTTAAGTGAAAAAATATAAAATATAAACACAAAAATGAGTGTGAACAGCCGTTTATGGGGGATATTTGCACATATCCCGTCTAAAGAGGGCCATCAGAGGGGACTCCATCCAGGCAACCATGGCAGTGATGATTCTGTTACTTGTGTGATGAACTTGCCCTGGGATAAAATTTTTTTATTATTGATTTATTACGGTTAGAAAGAATTTTTCAGTTGATTTCACGACATAGGGGATTACCAGATGTTGGCCTTAAAGCTGTTTTAGAAACAAGTGTTTAGATTTATTAGGGTAGAGAAAAAAATAGGAACATTGACTGTATCGTCACAGACCTCCGTGATGGTCGTCTGAATTCTTAGATTTTATTCAGTGGAGAGCGAATTTGGGCTGGAAGAGTCTTGTTACATTCTTTTGAACAAAGGATTGGACATTTTACTTGAGAAGTAACAATTTATTGGTTTTGAAACGATTTAAATTAATGTGACGGGTTCTAAGAGATGATAATTGATGTGTTCCTTTAGTGCATTTCTGTCTTTTGAATACAAAAAGCATTCAAAGTTCAAAAGAACATAAATTAGGCGTCGCCACATGGGGAAAGGGGAGTTGGCTTGGAGGTGGAAGATGGTCTGGATTTGAAAGCGCGGAGAGACGGTCGAGACAGTTAGCGTTGAAGAACGGCAGAAGGAAGTCGATAGTCTGGATTGGAAAGCGCGGAGAGACGGTCGGGAGAGTTAGCGTTGAAGAGCGGGAGAAGAAAGTCGTGGTTAGAAAAAGCGGTTCAAGATAGTCAGTTTGAAAGCGTTGGGAGACGATCAAATAGAATCTAGAGGGTCAGAGTTTCAAGGTCTGGGAGACGGTCAGGGATAATCAGGATCGGTCAGCGTTTTAAGATAGTCGAGTCAGTAAAAACTAGGAAGCGCGTCAACAAGAATTAATCGTCGGGGCGCGAACACGGCTAAAATCATTTAGTGTAGAAGGAGTGATTTTTCTAACAGCATGAGTATTTTACTGCATGTGTGTGTGGTTGTTTCTTATAATTGTTTGGATTGTTGACACTAAGATGTATCGGTAAGTCTGTTATAATCTAATTATTAACACTTATTTCCCTAATGTAAACCAAGTAATTCAATTGTATTTTGAAGTAAGAGTATTCAACTTGAGTACTATAGGTAATTATGTTAAAGTCTTGAACGGAAGAACTTACGACAATAGTCCGGACCCGTTTAGCCAGGGCCATAAATCACCTAGAGGGCCGACCGGGACTCGGCCATTTCAAAACTCAAAAAAAAATAACCGGCAGATTATTCAACAATAGACATTGTTTACGAGTAAGGTACCTTTCGTTATTTAACATGAATTCTAATAATTCTCCGGTAGTTATATTAAGCGTCCAAAAATTTATTAAATATAAACCATTGTACTAATGCAATGTTTTTATAATCCGGCGAACGGTTATTAGTCGAAACAATCAGATACCTATAGGCAGAGTAGTAACGGATAGAACGGTAAATTATATGCTTCAATTTTATTATTTAACAATAAGTTATCGTATCCTCCTTGGGATTTCATTCATATTTCGCGGAATTAATACAGCGGATTGAAGTTAGTCGCCGAAAGAACACATCTGTCTGGCATTCCTATTCTGTTAAGTGAGATTTTCATTTTTCATAAGTTTGGCGGGAACGAAGTGCACGAATTTTCCGTAGGCTGTCCTATCTTATCAAAGCGACAAAAGCGAAGGGAACGAAATTGGTAATTGGCTTGCCTAATAGGGACTTTTTGTGTTAGCAGAGTCGATTATAGTCGACTTTATCCATTCGGACATTGATCCAATTGAACTTTGTCCATTTGGACATTGATACAATTGAACTTTGTCCATTTGGACATTGATACAATTGAACTTTGTCCATTTGGACATTGATACAATTGAACTTTGTCCATTTGGACATTGATACAATTGAACTTTGTCCATTTGGACATTGATACAATTGAACTTTGTCCATTTGGACATTGATACAATTGAACTTTGTCCATTTGGACATTGATTTAATTGAACTCTGTCCATTTGGACATTGATACAATTGAACTTTGTCCATTTGGACATTAATACAATTGAACTTTGTCCATTTGGACATTGATACAATTGAATTTTGTCCATTTAGACCTTCATTCATTGGAACTTTGTCAGTTTGGACATTGATACAATTGAACTTTGTTAATTTGGACATTGATACAATTAAATTTTGTCCATTTGGACATTGATACAATTGAACTTTGTCCATTTAGACCTTCATTCATTGGAACTTTGTCCATTTGGACATTGATACAATTGAACTTTTTCCATTTGGACATTGATACAATTGAACTTTGTCCATTTAGACCTTCATTCATTGGAACTTTGTCCATTTGGACATTGATACAATTGAATTTTGTCCATTTGGACATTGATACAATTAAACTTTGTCCATTTGGACATTGATACAATTGAACTTTGTCCATTTGGACATTGATACAATTGAACTTTGTCCATTTGGACATTGATGCAATTGAATTTTGTCCATTTGGACATTCATTCATTGGAACTTTGTCCATTTGGACATTGATACAATTGAACTTTGTCCATTTGGACATTGATACAATTGAATTTTGTCCATTTGGACATTGATATAATTGAATTTTGTCCATTTGGACTTTGATATAATTGAACTTTATCCATTTGGACATTGATACAATTGAACTTTGTCCATTTGGACATTGATACAATTGAACTTTGTCCATTTGGACATTGATACAATTGAACTTTTTCCATTTGGACATTGATACAATTGAACTTTTTCCATTTGGACATTGATACAATTGAACTTTGTCCATTTAGACATTCATTCATTGGAACTTTGTCCATTTGGACATTGATACAATTGAACTTTGTCCATTTGGACATTGATACAATTGAACTTTGTCCATTTGGACATTGATACAATTGAACTTTGTCCATTTGGACATTGATACAATTGAATTTTGTCCATTTGGACATTGATACAATTGAACTTTGTCCATTTGGACATTGATACAATTGAATTTTTTTCCATTTGGACATTGATATAATTGAACTTTGTCCATTCGGACATTGATACAATTGAACTTTGTCCATTTGGACATTGATACAATTTAACTTTGTCTATTTGGACATTGATACAATTGAATTTTGTCCATTTGGACATTGATACAATTGAACTTTGTCCATTTGGACATTGATTCAATTGAACTTTGTCCATTTGGACATTGATACAATTGAACTTTGTCCATTTGGACATTGATACAATTGAACTTTGTCCATTTGGACATTGATACAATTGAATTTTGTCCATTTGGACATTGATACAATTGAACTTTGTCCATTTGGACATTGATACAATTGAATTTTTTTCCATTTGGACGTTTATATAATTGAACTTTGTCCATTCGGACATTGATACAATTGAATTTTGTCCATTTAGACCTTCATTCATTGGAACTTTGTCCATTTGGACATTGATACAATTGAACTTTGTCCATTTGGACATTGATTCAATTGAACTTTGTCCATTTGGACATTGATACAATTGAACTTTTTCCATTTGGACATTGACACAATTGAACTTTGTCCATTTGGACATTGATACAATTAAATTTTGTCCATTTGGACATTGATATAATTGAATTTTGTCCATTTGGACTTTGATATAATTGAACTTTGTCCATTTGGACATTGATACAATTGAACTTTGTCCATTTAGACCTTCATTCATTGGAACTTTTTCCATTTGGACATTGATACAATTGAACTTTGTCCATTTGGACATTGATACAATTGAACTTTGTCCATTTTGACATTGATACAATTGAACTTTGTCCATTTGGACATTGATACAATTGAACTTTGTCCATTTGGACATTGATTTAATTGAACTTTGTCCATTTGGACATTGATACAATTGAACTTTGTCCATTTGGACATTGATACAATTGAACTTTGTCCATTTGGACATTGATTTAATTGAACTTTGTCCATTTGGACATTGATACAATTGAACTTTGTCCATTAAGACCTTCATTCACTGGAACTTTGTCCATTTCGAAATTGTACAATTGAACTTTGTCCATTTGGACATTGATACAATTGAACTTTGTCCATTTGGACATTGATACAATTGAACTTTGTCCATTTGGACATTGATTCAATTAAACTTTGTCCATTTGGACATTGATACAATTGAACTTTGTCCATTTGGACATTGATACAATTGAACTTTGTCCATTTGGACATTGATACAATTGAATTTTGTCCATTTGGACATTGATACAATTGAACTTTGTCCATTTGGACATTGATACAAATGAACTTTGTCCATTTGGACATTGATAAAATTGAACTTTGTCCCTTTGGACATTGATACAATTGAATTTTGTCCATTTGGACATTCATTCATTGGAACTTTGTCCATTTGGACATTCATTCATTGGAACTTTGTCCATTTGGACATTCATCCATTGAAACTTTGTCCATTTGGACATTGATCCGATTGAACTTTGTCCATTTGGACATTGATACAATTGAATTTTGTCC
Source organism: Hesperophylax consimilis (assembly GCF_061612785.1). NCBI lineage: Eukaryota > Metazoa > Arthropoda > Insecta > Trichoptera > Limnephilidae > Hesperophylax > Hesperophylax consimilis. The sequence goes on from NC_142858.1 coordinate 224,555, forward strand.
ATTTGGACATTGATATAATTGAACTTTGTCCATTTGGACATTGATTTAATTGAACTTTTTCCATTTGGACATTGATACAATTGAACTTTGTCCATTTGGACATTGATACAATTGAATTTCGTCCATTTGGACATTCATTCATTGGAACTTTGACCATTTGGACATTCATTCATTGGAACTTTGTCCATTTGGACATTCATCCATTGAAACTTTGTCCATTTGGACATTGATCCAATTGAACTTTGTCCATTTGGACATTGATACAATTGAACTTTGTCCATTTGGACATTGATACAATTGAATTTTGTCCATTTGGACATTGATACAATTGAACTTTGTCCATTTGGACATTGATTTAATTGAACTTTGTCCATTTGGACATTGATACAATTGAACTTTGTCCATTTGGACATTAATACAATTGAACTTTGTCCATTTGGACATTGATACAATTGAATTTTGTCCATTTGGACATTGATACAATTGAACTTTGTCCATTTAGACCTTCATTCATTGGAACTTTGTCCATTTGGACATTGATACAATTGAATTTTGTCCATTTGGACATTGATACAATTGAACTTTGTCCATTTGGACATTGATTTAATTGAACTTTGTCCATTTGGACATTGATACAATTGAACTTTGTCCATTTGGACATTGATACAATTGAACTTTGTCCATTTGGACATTGATACAATTGAACTTTGTCCATTTAGACCTTCATTCATTGGAACTTTGTCCATTTGGACATTGATACAATTGAACTTTGTCCATTTGGACATTGATACAATTGAACTTTGTCCATTTGGACATTGATACAATTGAACTTTGTCCATTTAAACCTTCATTCATTGGAACTTTGTCCATTTGGACATTGATACAATTGAACTTTGTCCATTTGGACATTGATACAATTGAATTTTGTCCATTTGGACATTCATTCATTGGAACTTTGACCATTTGGACATTCATTCATTAGAACTTTGTCCATTTGGACATTCATCCATTGAAACTTTGTCCATTTGGACAAAGTTCAATTATATCAATGTCCAAATGGACAAAGTTCCAATGAATGAAGGTCTAAATGGACAAAGTTCAATTGTATCAATGTCCAAATGGACAAAGTTCAATTGTATCAATGTCCAAATGGACAAAGTTCAATTGTATCAATGTCCAAATGGAAAAAGTTCAATTGTATCAATGTCCAAATGGACAAAGTTCCAATGAATGAAGGTCTAAATGGACAAAGTTCAATTGTATCAATGTCCAAACGGACAAAGTTCAATTGTATCAATGTCCAAATGGACAAAGTTCAATTGTATCAATGTCCAAATGGACAAAGTTCAATTAAATCAATCTCCAAATGGACAAAGTTCAATTGTATCAATGTCCAAATGGACAAAATTCAATTGTATCAATGTCCAAATGGACAAAATTCAATTGTATCAATGTCCAAATGGACAAAGTTCAATTGGATCAAAGTCCAAATGGACAAAGTTTCAATGGATGAATGTCCAAATGGACAAAGTTCTAATGAATGAATGTCCAAATGGTCAAAGTTCCAATGAATGAATGTCCAAATGGACAAAATTCAATTGTATCAATGTCCAAATGGACAAAGTTCAATTGTATCAATGTCCAAATGGACAAAGTTCCAATGAATGAAGGTTTAAATGGACAAAGTTCAATTGTATCAATGTCCAAATGGACAAAGTTCAATTGTATCAATGTCCAAATGGACAAAGTTCAATTGTATCAATGTCCAAATGGACAAAGTTCAATTGTATCAATGTCCAAATGGACAAAGTTCAATTGTATCAATGTCCAAATGGACAAAGTTCAATTGTATCAATGTCCAAATGGACAAAGTTCAATTGTATCAATGTCCAAATGGACAAAGTTCCAATGAATGAAGGTCTAAATGGACAAAGTTCAATTGTATCAATGTCCAAATGGACAAAATTCAATTGTATCAATGTCCAAATGGACAAAGTTCCAATGAATGAAGGTCTAAATGGACAAAGTTCAATTGTATCAATGTCCAAATGGACAAAATTCAATTGTATCAATGTCCAAATGGACAAAGTTCAATTGTATTAATGTCCAAATGGACAAAGTTCAATTGTATCAATGTCCAAATGGACAAAGTTCAATTAAATCAATGTCCAAATGGACAAAGTTCAATTGTATCAATGTCCAAATGGACAAAATTCAATTGTATCAATGTCCAAATGGACAAAGTTCAATTGTATCAATGTCCAAATGGACAAAGTTCAATTGGATCAATGTCCAAATGGACAAAGTTTCAATGGATGAATGTCCAAATGGACAAAGTTCCAATGAATGAATGTCCAAATGGTCAAAGTTCCAATGAATGAATGTCCAAATGGACGAAATTCAATTGTATCAATGTCCAAATGGACAAAGTTCAATTGTATCAATGTCCAAATGGAAAAAGTTCAATTAAATCAATGTCCAAATGGACAAAGTTCAATTATATCAATGTCCAAATGGACAAAATTCAATTGTATCAATGTCCAAATGGACAAAGTTCAATCGGATCAATGTCCAAATGGACAAAGTTTCAATGGATGAATGTCCAAATGGACAAAGTTCCAATGAATGAATGTCCAAATGGACAAAGTTCCAATGAATGAATGTCCAAATGGACAAAATTCAATTGTATCAATGTCCAAAGGGACAAAGTTCAATTTTATCAATGTCCAAATGGACAAAGTTCATTTGTATCAATGTCCATGGTTTCCCTGTAAATATTTTAACAGATTTTTTAGTTCCGAGGCAAATAACACTGACCCATTAAACAACAATTTTGGGAGGTATTCTGTTATGAAAATAATTACTTTGATTTTATAAATAATTATTTTCGTAAGTAAAGTTAGTAATGTTTCATATTACCCCGGGTAGATTGCAGTCAGTTAATGGTAATTGACTGGCTATTAACAGTTGCACTTTTTCTCCGGGAATAGTTTAAGATTTGAACTCCAGAGGGTTATTGGTCGTTCGGGTCACTTTTTGGGAACGCGCCGACAGGGCACGGCACGTTACCGACTGGTCACCAAAATGTGGATTTTTATTAATAAAGTGATACGGATCGGTGTGCTAATTAAAGTATCATGTGATCGTTAAGTTTACAGCCGGTCGAGGAGCGACCGCGCTGATTTAATTGTTTTATCGGGAAATTCAGGTTCAGAATTCCGGTTATAATGGCGGGCGGTGATACCGTCTTTGTAACATTCATATCCGCGGGATATTTAAGTCATCCGACCATGTTCGAGCTACACAGCGGAGGAATAAACGTCACATCGCATTACCGTATCTTTGTTTCCGCTTATTTGTAGAATTTGGGGATTCCACCGACCTCATGTCGAGGGTCCACGCGCACACCAGCCAGAGGGAGGAAAGAGCTACAAGACCAGACGCTGATGTCATGAGGAGGGAGATGGAGGGCTCCTCAGGCCCGGGGAGTCTCCATCCCGTTTTCCAGGAACCCGAATCGTCGCATCGAGTGATCTTAGGTACTAGATAGATAGCTCAGGTGTAGAATTGGTCCACAGGTCCACAAAACAAAAAAAAACCCACGCGAATACCTTTCTTTCCCGCACATGTACATAAAAGACAAAGCTAGTAGAAATAAATAAGTTTTTACAGAAAACCATAAAACTAAACAAGTTATAAACCAAGAAAACGAAAAGAGAAAACCAATTCGCAGATTGGTGTTGCACAACCGTTATTATTATCAATATTTACATGAGGATTGTACCTTCACTTTTATATCTCTAATATGAGATTCGCAAACACTTACTCACTTATCGAGAGACAATCTCTCTGAGACACCAGTGAGTATGGAGAACTCAAGCTCCCACTTTATTCTTTGAAGAAGAAAATAAAAACACATATATATTTTCAACAGAAAATAAATAAAATAACTACCTAAACTCTCTTTCTCTGCCTATGTTTATATAAAATAAATTTACCATTCTAAGACAAAAACTTGAAACAATAGAACTTAACAAAATAAAAAAATAAAATCCACTAAATCTCTAAGAGATCTTCACAAAATCAAATACAAAATTGATGTAAAAAAAAAATGTTCAGAGCAGGGTTTACATAACGTAATGCCAAGAATTTTAGATGAGGTTTTACAATCAGAAGATAAACCTGTCTATCGTGGTTGAATCAGGGTTTACATATTTTAAAAAATACCTATTCCTCAAAAATTTAGCTCAGGTTTTATGAAAACACAAATAAATACTTGTCTATCGAAAGTTGGTTAGATTAGGATTACTTTTTCAAAATACCTAGCATATTCTCTTCGAATGAACATTGCTTGCTCAAGAAATATGACTATGGAAGTAACCTAGATGGCATTCTAACAAAAAATTCACTTACCACGTAAGCAAAGAGTCGAAATTTCTTGGACAAACAAAATATAATTGGTGTTCAACTATGTGCTTTAGATAATTGACACAGGTTACGAGGTGTACGAGCACAATTCAAGAGATCGACACTTGTAGTACAAAATTTACAGCATAACACTGGTACTAGCAATGAGATACTTATGCATATATTACTTATAACTAACCAAATTGTACTTATGACTAACAAAACTGTACAAAGACACACTCTTACGTAGCAGAGGTAAAGTGATAATATCCAGACGGAATTATTTAATAGGTAAGCACGCCAAGCAGTATGTACTTCCCTTTGTTTGAAACAACACAATTGAGAATTTCCTTAAGAAACTAAGACTTAAAAATATATATATTAAACTAAATATATTTAACCATAAAACTAGTACATTGAACAACTAAAATAGAAATTATATAATCTTGTGTATGAAAAATTGCTCAATTCTTTCACACACAAAAAAAAATAAGAATCCTTCTTTCCAAGTCCCCTGGAGACTCTTTGGATACTAATAAAACTTCGATACTTGACAAAAGTATAAGAAAACTCCAATGAACTTGTGAAAGAAGGGTTCAGACCAAAGGATAATGACAACCAAACTTATAACCATAATGTTGACGGAACGTACCAATGTGTGTGTGTGCGCGTGTGTGTGCGCGTGTGTGTGCGCGTGTGCGTCGCACTAATAAGCTCACAACAGTAAGAAGACGAATCGTCTCATTTAAAATGAAAATTACTCAAAACGTAAATAAGAATAAATCTCAGTAAAGTTTAAGTGATAATAAAGAATTAAGATCTAAACTAAATTAATGGGCGCCACTGATCACACGGATCAGAGGAAACGACATTCATTACAAACGACGTCTCCTAAAAAAAATTCATTAGAATTTGGGAAAAAAAAAAATATATATATATATAAATATATATTTATAGAAATTAAAAAGTCCTTTTAAGGACTACTTTACGCGGGTAAACCGAGAACATTATTCTACATATATATATATATATATATATATATGAGATAGTAAGAATGAGGAAATTTTGTGAAATTCTAGTCACAACCTCTTGAGGGTACCAAGCCTCAAAAGCAAGTCACTAGAAAAACACTGACGAAACAAACGGAATAGTATGCAGGGTTGGTAGTCCCGCACACCATCACGTTGATTTCATCTACTTATAAAGTGTAAAAAAAATATATATTTAATCAATCCGAACAATATCCTTTACATGAAAATTTCCTACAATTTTACCGTTCATATCAGCTAGTGTAGAACCAAATTAGAGACTTTAGCTTTAACAACATTGCGAACGAATCTAGGGGCCAATTTGTGAGAGAAATAATTCGGTCCACTGGATTGAACGAAATTCTTCCTCCAAACTACGTCGCCTACTTCATAATTAACCGTCTTACGGCGCAAATTGTAGTGTTGGGCATTTTTCTTAAAAGCTTGTAGCAAAGCGTTAGAAACTTGTTCATAAATAGGAACCAAGTCTTCCAACTTTTTAGCAAATTCGTTCCTAGATTGCTGCAACGTAGTGTCTACGACACCAGAAGATAAGTTATTTTTATGAAAGTTACCATCAATGATCTGTTCCCTACTATGCATAAGGAAGAAGGGCGTGAAACCTGTTGCAAAATTAATCATATTATTGAGAGCTGATTGAATTTGAGGCAGATATCTGGACCAATTACGCTGGTCAGATTCGGTTAAAATAGACAAAGCAGTTCCAATAGTTTGGTTAAAGCGTTCCACAACATTATTTTGGGGGGTGTAATAGGCATTATAAAAAGGCGGAGGTACATTATACTCTGCTAACAATTGTTTAAAGTCTTTTGAAATAAATTGTTTCCCGTTGTCGCAGACGCATGTTTGCGGCACTCCGTGCATAAGGAATATGTATTGTTCAATGTTTTTAACAATGCTTTTAGTAGTTGCATTTCTAAGTGGAAAAATCCAGGTATATTTAGAAAAAACATCAACAACCGTCAAAATGTACATGAATCCTGCATAGCTACGCGAAAGAGGACCGACAAGGTCAATAGACAGCATTTGCATAGGTCTTGTGACTATTTTCGGGTTGGTAGAAATGCCTGCCGGCGGAGCAGTATTAATTTTATGTGCCTTACACGTTTTACATCTATTAACAAAAATTTTGACGTCATTATACAACCCTGGCCAAAAATAATGAAGTTGAACCTTTTTGTAAGTTCTAAAAACTCCTGGATGACAGGAAATATCCGACTCATGTTCTTTAGAGCGAACAGCGCTACGGTCCTCGAAAGGAACAACAAGCTTCCAAGCTGTGTCCTCCTGCAGATCGAAACGAGACACTGTGACGAAACAGTTTATTTTCTTTAATGTGAAAATTGTTAAAACGTTGTGGATTTGATTTACAATTAGAAAATAAGGAAGTATACCAAGTATCTGTACTCATGGGAACGGAGTCAATAGTAGAGATCAAGGAAACGTCTTTACGTGAAAGAACGTCCGGAACCGTATTTAATTTACCCTTCCTGTGTATAACGTCAAAAGAATACTGTGACAAACGAGTAGACCAGCGAGCAAGTCTACCTGTTGGATTAGATAGTGATACTAACCATTGTAAACTAGAATGGTCAGTTACCACAGTGAAATGGGCGCCTTCTATGTAGGGCCTGAAGTGGTTGACCGAATCCAACACTGCTAACAGACCTTTATTGAAAAGTGAAAAAAAATTAGTTAAGGTTTATGTTAGTTTTTTTCATCGCTTGACTTTATATCACTCAAGGTGTGTAGGTATATAGGTATAATAATATTAAATATATGTAATTATAATAATAAAATTTAGAAAACGAATTATTATTATTTTTATTATTTATTTTTGGAAAACGAATTTTATAAAATATATTATGATAAAATTTTTAGAAAACGAATTTTATAAAATATATTATGATAAAACTATACTAACAGACCGAGCGATTAGTCATAATAGACCCGATATAGTTTTACATGACAAAATTAAAAAAATAACTTATATCATTGATGTCGCTATACCAAATTGGAAGCTTATGGCTAGAGATGGCAAAATTTAGCATTAATTTTCAGATTTTTTAGCATTAACAATTGGAAATTTAGCGTTTTATAGCATTTGTAGGCATAATTTAGCGTTTTGTAGCAAAATAGAAAAAAATGTATTTCCTGAATGTTTTTAGCGCATATTTTAAGTATTTTTGGTAAAATATATGTTTAACCTTCATTTGCAAGTATTTCCATGTGAAAGATAATAAATAATTAATTTTTATATTTAATTAATAAGGAAGGAAACTCTAAGTACGGGTCAAACACAAACACAACAAATGCAGATTGCTATTAACATCAATAGGCGTAATTTATTTCGCACAATTTGTGCAATGTCAAAAAGCAATTTTAGCCTACAGTACAAAAATATTAAATATTTACACATAAAATAGTAACAAAATTATAAAAAATCGTAATGTAAATATAGATTTTTTGAAATTCTCACATATTATTTTAATACCCGGTATTTTCGGGAAATTCGCGCCTATTTCGCTAAATAGAATAATTTAGCTGAAATACGGCCAAAATCACGTTTTTCGCGTTAATTCGCGAAATGGAAATCACTGGAAAAACTTTCAAATGCCTTGAAACGCAAAGAAAACTTACAAATGCCCTATTTTCGAACCATAAATATTTTTTCGCGTTTTTAGTTAAAACGAAATTTTGCCATCTCTACTTATGGCACAGACTACGCCAATCAAGTAACAGAATCATCACTGCCATGGTTGCCTGGATGGAGTCCCCTCTGATGGCCCTCTGGAGACGGGATATGTGCAAATATACCCCATAAACGGCTGTTCACACTCATTTTTGTGTTTATATTTTTCCACTTAAATTCACAACCACCAACCACCGCTGGTGCAGTGACTTTTTAACATTTTACCATTGTTTTTTTTAATAATATAAACTATAAAATTCACTGCATCCCAAACCAAAGTGTTGTGTACAACGGATAAAGTGCGCGGATTGGCCGCTTTAATTATGAGCTCACCTTTCAGGGCTCCTATTGGTTGCGTTTGTGTTGTGAATTTGTGATACCCCATGTTTACAATCGAAACTATCTAAATCATCTGTATTAAATCCTTTTAAAGTGACAATTGTGCGTCGAAAGAGATTACTCTCATCTCGCAAAATACTTTTTAGTATATTTTTGTGTATTTTTTCTTTTAAATAAAATTATCCAATACCTACAAAAAAACATATCCGATAATTTCGTGAATAAAACAGAAACTTTTCGGTAGAACCGATAGTGGATTTCGTAGATACATTTCAGGCGCAAAGCTGAACAGAACCTAATACTTTGTTTCAAACATTGTTTTTTTTTTATGTGTCCTTATAAATTAGTGTTTAATAATGAATCGTCCTAAAAAACGACACATAAGCACCATGATGTCTCCTAGTCCAGAGGATATAGGAGGAAAGTGCGTCACGATTGAGGATGCGGATGAAAACAGCTCGGTTACGTCATCCAAAGGCTCGGACGTCACCGAAGCGGAATATCCTTGCGCTTCAGGAGTAGATGTGCTCAATGAAACCCAAGCACATTTGACAGCTCTTCAACTTGTGTTAGCAGAGAAGCAATCTAAGGTCTCAAAAGACCAGCAGCTGAGGATCGCTAGAAACGTATCGGAAGTTTTCAGATCCGTATCTCAGCTGTTGTTGGAGCGCGAGACGATGCGTGGCGGATTTAGCTACAGTTACAGCACAACTTAGAATGGCAGAAATAAAAATACGCCACGAGAAGAGGGAAAAAAGGCACCTTGAGCAAAAAATCATACAATTAGAGTCTGATCTCGGGCCTGTAATGCGGAGAGTGGCAGTGGCAACGGAGGCTACCCTCTCCTTTGCTGACATCGCCCAAAAACAGCCATATGATGCTCACCAACCCCCACCAATCACTCAACAAGGACATCGCGTCGGACCACCAAGACCTGCCGTTTGCATCTTTCCAACGGATTCGGACGCCACAAAGGACAGTGACGGTACGAAAAAAATGATTGAAGATACAATTCGGCCATCTGAACTAGGCGTTCGGGTCACGGGAATAAAAAAAATAAGAAATAAAGGTATCTTGATCAATACGGCAACCACGGGCGAACAACAAAAGCTATTAAATGCACCTTGCTTCGACAACTCGAGCAAACTGAAGGCCCGACTACCGTCAAAGCGTCTACCGAGACTGATATTCTTTAATGTTCCCCGGGACCTGACCGACAAAGATTTTTTAAGGATGGCTCTCACTAGTATTCCCAACGTTGAAGACATTGAAGAAACTATTGCAGGCTGTAAACTAAGTCACCTGGCTGGTGCTCGCACAGGTAACGCTTGTCACCGTATCTACGCAGTACCCGCTACCGTACGTAAATTTCTAGTCGAGCAAGTGAAAGTATTTATAAGCTGGACTATTTGCCGCGTCCGAGATTTTATTGGCCTTACTGTCTGCACCAAATGCCACATGATTGGTCACTCATACAAGTATTGCAGAGATACCAAACCCACATGTGGACATTGTGCTCAACAGAATCATACTGGTGAGTCCTGCCCAAATTCCACCATCAAACCAGTTTGCGCGACATGCACCAGATTTGGTAATCCTGCTGATCACTCAACTGGAGATAGGGACAACTGCCCGGCCTACATTGCTGCACTCAAGAACGACCTTGCAACTATAGATTATGGAGTGTAACATACATGAGCATAAGTGCCTCACCATCGAGAATTATAATCCCGTGACGAACTGTCTACGAATAATGTATATGAACGCGAGAAGCATCCGTAATAAGTTTGATGAGATCGAAGAAAAAGTAAGAAGTTCGCGGTACATTGTACACGTGCTCGTCATTACGGAAACGTGGCTTAAGATTGGAGAGGAAAAGTTTTACTCCCTGAATGGTTACAAAAGTGTTTTTGCTTCTCGCCCCAACGAAGGAGGAGGCGACGTAGCAATATATGTGATTGATACTATGAAGTGTGCAATTATTGAAAATTTCTCAAATGAAAATTCCTTTTTAGGTATAACGCTTAGTAGCAGTGATAGGAAACCAGTTAACATCTATGCTATCTATCGAAAACCCAACACAAATATGCAGGATTTTCTAATACATCTAGAAAAAATACTGAACGAAAGTAGACAAGATACATTAATATTCGGAGACTTTAACATTGACGTATCCATATCCCCACACTCTTCATTAAATTTTTGCAACATCTTACAATCTTACAATTTTTCAATACATAACAAAACATTTCCCACGAGAGTCACTGATACAAGCTGCACCTTAATAGATCACATCTTATCAAATAGGCAAAACATTCAGACTACTACATCGAATATTGATGATCCACTTAGTGACCATAATATACTTATTGTTGATTATAAGAACAACTTAAAAAAATGTTTTAATAATAGAACCAAATCCCGGATTACGAGACCTATCATCAACAGTATGTCAGTAAAATCCTATCTTCTTGATAACAATTTCACGATCAACTTAAGCAACTCAGAAGACCCTTTTAAAAGTTTCAATTATCACATTAAAAAGGCAATAGAATCAGGTACAACTACACCAAAAACAGGATTAAGAAGTCGGGTACAACTGAATACTCCGTGGTTTGATTCCAAATTAAAAAAAATTAATCAAAGAACGAAACCAGATTCACAAGCAGTGGAAACAAGACCCTGGTACAATGATTGATACAATTGAACTTTGTCCATTTGGACATTGATCCAATTGAACTTTGTCCATTTGGACATTCATCCATTGGAACTTTGTCCATTTGGACATTGATACAATTGAAATTTGTCCATTTGGACATTGATACAATTGAACTATGTCCATTTGGACATTGATACAATTGAACTTTGTCCATTTGGACATTCATCCATTGGAACTTTGTCCATTTGGACATTCATCCATTGGAACTTTGTCCATTTGGACATTGATACAATTGAACTTTGTCCATTTGGACATTGATACAATTGAATTTTGTCCATTTGGACATTGATACAATTGAACTTTGTCCATTTGGACATTGATACAAATGAACTTTGTCCATTTGGACATTGATAAAATTGAACTTTGTCCCTTTGGACATTGATACAATTGAATTTTGTCCATTTGGACATTCATTCATTGGAACTTTGTCCATTTGGACATTCATTCATTGGAACTTTGTCCATTTGGACATTCATCCATTGAAACTTTGTCCATTTGGACATTGATCCAATTGAACTTTGTCCATTTGGACATTGATACAATTGAATTTTGTCCATTTGGACATTGATACAATTGAATTTTGTCCATTTGGACATTGATTTAATTGAACTTTTTCCATTTGGACATTGATACAATTGAATTTCGTCCATTTGGACATTCATGCATTGGAACTTTGACCATTTGGACATTCATTCATTGGAACTTTGTCCATTTGGACATTCATCCATTGAAACTTTGTCCATTTGGACATTGATCCAATTGAACTTTGTCCATTTGGACATTGATACAATTGAACTTTGTCCATTTGGACATTGATACAATTGAATTTTGTCCATTTGGACATTGATACAATGGAACTTTGTCCATTTGGACATTGATTTAATTGAACTTTGTCCATTTGGACATTGATACAATTGAACTTTGTCCATTTGGACATTGATACAATTGAACTTTGTCCATTTGGACATTGATACAATTGAATTTTGTCCATTTGGACATTGATACAATTGAACTTTGTCCATTTAGACTTTCATTCATTGGAACTTTGTCCATTTGGACATTGATACAATTGAACTTTTTCCATTTGGACATTGATACAATTGAACTTTGTCCATTTAGACCTTCATTCATTGGAACTTTGTCCATTTGGACATTGATACAATTGAACTTTGTCCATTTGGACATTGATACAATTGAACTTTGTCCATTTAGACATTGATACAATTGAACTTTGTCCATTTAGACATTGATACAATTAAACTTTGTCCATTTGGACATTGATACAATTGAACTTTGTCCATTTGGACATTGATACAATTGAACTTTGTCCATTTGGACATTGATACAATTGAATTTTGTCCATTTGGACATTCATTCATTGGAACTTTATCCATTTGGACATTGATACAATTGAATTTTGTCCATTTGGACATTAATATAATTATGACGGACGCAACGAATGTAGCGGGATATATATATATATATATATTTATATTTATATTTTTTTTTGTTATTTCTTAATATTTTCTCATTATACTTGTAATCACAATTTTACAATTGTGTATTTTGTACCTTCTTTACAATGGATTACATCTATTTACTGTCAGTATCTCCTGCATAATATAGATATTCTCCGATGTACACTGCATCATGTATCACTTCTATGTAAAAGCCTTTTTATGCGTATATATAAATAAATAAATCAATATGTAACTATTTAATCTAGTTTTTTTTGTTAAACAGGTTACATATGCAACTATTTAACCTAGTTTTTGTTAAATAGGTTATATATGTAATTATTTAACCAAGTTTTTGTTAAATAGGGTACATATGTAACTGTTTAACCTAGTGTTTTTTTCATCACCTTTCATAACTTTATAGCACATTTTATAGGTGTGTTGAATTGTCATTTTGATGAGTTATCGTAGAACCATAACATTGATGGGTATAAGTAAAAACAAAATGTTCCCGAATATTCTATTTTGGTTTTAATTCTAATTAACCGGTAAAAATCAATTAGTGTATCGCCCAGTAATTTATCGGGGTGAAATCCCAACGGATCGGAAAGGAAAAGTTACGGGTGACAGTTGACACGATTATCCGATTAGCCCATCATTCAAATACCCTCGCAATAGCATTATTAATTTTATATCACCCACCTATCTCTGTCATATCAAATGCTATTCGAGCCCGAGTCGAGTGTCATGACTTCTTTAAAAATATACCATAAGAATATTCCTTGTCAGAATTTTGTTTATTATCTGTACAGAATACGAAGTGAAAATTCTGAGAAAAGCTGTTTAGTGACGATTTTAGCCTTTCAGTTGACAAACTCTAAAACTTCCTTCCAATCCCAAGATGGCACACATTTATATATTTGTATTTAACACATTTTTGTGCGGAATAGTTCAGATATTATAACGATTTTGGTTGTTCGTGATACAATAAGTGTGATATATTCAGAATTAGATATTGTTGAAGTATTTCTGAGATCAAAGAATGTTTCAATGTGAAGAAATAAAACTTATACTTAATCATATTTAGAAGTGTTTTTATTAAAATTAATAGAAGGCTTTGAATTTAAAACTGTGTATCTAAGGTGAAGTATGAATCTGACACAATGCAAAGAGTTTGTTAGTATCAGTCACAAATTTACTTTCAAACAGTCATTCAAGCCGCCGCGCTTAGTAACTTACAGCCGATGTATCTTTTTAGTAAGCAACATTGCAACAACAAGCTGTAACTTACAGCCGATTTATCTTTTTAGTAAGCAACATTGCAACAACAAGCTGTAATTTACAGCCGATTTATCTTTTTAGTGAGCAACGTTGCAACAACACTAAATCCACGTTCACACAAATACGACAATGGAAATGCTATTAGAAATCGTTGAATAACCGACCATAACATATATATGTTACTATAGATTCGCTTCTCCAGCCAAAGTTTTTGGTAGCCATTCTTGAAGTTAATGTTTAATTCTTTGTTTGTTGTCAGTTTTATAAGTTGTTCTTCTAACTGGGTTGATCCTGTTGTGTCTATGTGATGTCTGTATGAATTTGTGTGAGTGCAAGCGAGATAGCATGCTTACGAGATGCTATAAAAGGCGATGCACGTTAGTTGTGCGCCCTCTTTTGTTACAAGCAGCTCCCCAATAAATATCAGTACAAGATCAAGTATCATTATTGTGTACGACCTTCACCCGCTACAATACTCCATACATTACAGTTGATATTTGAAAAAGGATCCAACACCCAGTCTGGTATGTTAATATCCATGTCGGAAGTCGTTCCTTAAAATCATCGTGTAGATTATTATTTAAGTCTGTATTCTGTCAGATTGTTATAGATGGAATTGGTCTGCCGTCACCCTCTAGATTTCCATATCCAGATACCCCTGCTTGCATTCGTATAAATTGTAATACATAGTTAGTGTTCCCAACCATCTGGTCTAGCGCAGAATGTAACCGAAGCCCATCGGTCGCACAAACAACGCACCCCAATGCTTTTTAAAGAGTTGGGTATATTTTTAAAGTAAATATATTTTTCAAACAAATGCATTCAATACTGTTATATATATTTCATTGAATCTGACAAAGATTTCAATAAATTTACAAATTAAGCCATTTTAACATAACAATAATATTTTATCTACATCGATTGCATTCGAAAATATTATTTTAAAAAATAACATCACATTGACAAATTTGTGGAAAACTGTTAAGATATAGATAAATGAATGATAGAAGTATGATAAAAAGACATGGCACGATCAAGTTAATCATATACTTGAGCCCAGTCAATAGTCAGAATAAAATAAGACGTTTGTATTGTAATGTTTATACGTGAAGTAAGGATTGTGTTTCGAATAAGGTGGTGTGGCGGTCTATCCTGGATACACTTATTTTCGCGTAAAACAAAGTAAAACAAGTTTAAAATGTAAAAATTACGTACAGAATATTATTTATATATAAATATTATATTTAATTTAATTATAAAAAAAAATTATAATTAAAATTAATACTTTTAAAATTAGTTCTGCAAATTAAAGAACTATCAACAAAACACACTTTTTTAAAGAACTAACACCCCACATTACTTCACTTAAATTATATGTTATAAAAAAAACCTGTATTGTTAAAGACAAATTTCCTTCTCATGTTCGTCATACTTTCCTTTCAGTTCTTTCCCTACTTTCTCAGTGGTTCGTGTCTCTGACGAATGTAAACACTTAACCAGTGGCTGTTCCTCACAGGAGGACGGTCGCGGTGGGACAAACCCCACCAGATATTCCAGAAACCTACTAAAAGAATAAAAAAAACATTCGATGCTTTGTCTACATGTAAATAAATGAATTCTACAAACATAAAAGCAATTAATATTTATAGAAATATAATATTTTCAAGTGAAATGCAACCGCTCCGCGCCACGTCTGTAACTAGAACCAGCGACAAGCGACCAACCGATGCGCGCGTCCGTTGTTGCATTTCTCAGTTCACATAACGTAGCGTGAAGAGGGGATAATCCGAGATGTCACTTCAGACATTTGGGTATTTTATTTGCGATTGTTTCGCAAATTTCAAATGCCGTGGGGAAAGTCCGTTAAATCAAGACCTCCTAGATATAAAAGGTTTTGATTAAATCCCCTACTGCCGTACTTGTGAACCGTTTGTTTAGTTCAAGAAAGTTACTATTTTTTATGATAAACATCAGTTTATAAGACAAGATTTCTTATGCATAGCACAAAAAATAACAAATTTATATTAGCAATAATTAATCGCGTGAAATATCCATACAAATTGAAAATATCTCCTGAGTAAAAATAAATGCCATCGACGGGAATTGAACCCGCACCTTCCTTTTAAAAATAAAGTTTGTTGATTACAGGTGAAAAAATCAGTAATTGTTGATTGAAGTCCTAGTACATATTGAATTATTTGGCGTGTAAAATAAGCCGACGTAGATCAGTGGTTCAGAGCACCTGACCGGACATCAGAAGGTGCGGGTTCAATTCCCGTCGGCGGCATTTATTTTTACTCGGGAGATATTTTCAATTTGAATGGAGCGCCCTTGAGGTGATTTTGCATTTATACAAGTCATCAAATTATTATTATTATTTAATTATTTAAGACAATATTAGCGATTTCTAAACGAAAATCTTAAGTAGAAAAATCAGAAAAGGATACGGTCACATCTAGGACTCGAACCCAGGACCCTTGCCTCGCCGGGGCACCGCTCTTTACGACTGAGCTAATGGGACCCTATCCCCTTCGGTCACATTTAACTGTATCATACTTCGAATAAGAACTATAAACATTGTCTTCATTTGAAATCGCTAATATTGTCTTCAATAATTAAATATTACAATTTGAGGTTTTACTCAATAAAGTTATTCCAAAAAAATAAAAATTATTATTATATTTCAAGCGACTAATTATTTATTGCTTATAATAATTTGCAAGAAAGTTACGTAGTTTCGAGCGACGGAAATCAAATGGATGATAATCTTGCAAGTTATTGCGTTATTTTTATTTTACTATGTTATGTGAGCACAAACATATAAATTTTAATTTATTTTGTGTTTAGGCGTCTGATTAGGTGCACGCGTCGACCAAACATTGTCTATATATCGATGAGTGCATGACTCGTCTATGAACATTTCAGTTTAAAATATCTTATATTATAATCTCCGGGAAGTGAGATTTCAGTACACTACATGTAAAAAATGTCAGTACACACCATCGAAGAAGTGCTCGAGCCGCCACTGTACTTAAGTATGTTGGGCTATACGGATGAAGAGATGTAGGGATGTAAGTCGGTGTGGTGGTATGAATGTGGGAGAAACAGAACCAGTAGCAACAATACCAACAAATTTCATTTTAATTAATAGTTTATACATTCTTGTTCGCGCAGTTGTATATGGAAGTAGCTACGTATGTATTCGCAAAGACTTGATGGATAGAAAACCTCTTATCAAATCCCGAAAAACAGATGCCGGTAGCTCGTTCCACATAAACCAACACTCTTCCACTGAGCTAGGAGACCTGATTATTTTTCCGATTTTTTTTAAGTCTCATATTTCTATTTATTTATGTAGTTATAATTTTTTTCATAAAATAATTCATTTTTTGCTGCTATATTTTTTTTATTTTAAAAATGTTCTACCTCAATATATTTGTAGCTCAGATAGTGTATCAATTATACCCATACGATTTTTTCATTTATATTCGACACTGGTTGACTTTTCTACAAGTCTTGAATGAATGTGATCTATTTACTGATAATTTCTCAAATTTTTCATCTTCTTATAATTCTCTAACTTCTCTATCCTCTTTTTGCAACCCAAACTAGCTATAATCTCATTTTTCTAATTTCTCTATTTTATATTATGGTAATGTATAGATTCTATGTCCGCAAACTGTAAAATTCACCCGCCATAACACAGGGTCATCCCCAGCATGGAGGGTGAAATATCATAAAAAACCACATGTACTCTCTAAATCATGTATCAATAAAATAAATAAATAAATCATCTATTTATTGGAATAACTTTCGAAGGTTATATAATTCAAAGTGATTGACTAAACGTAGCCTATTTAACTCGATCTTTTGCATTTCTTCTGTCTGTAAAATTTGTTAGCATGTTCCGTTTCAAGATGATGTCCGTTTTAATGGTTTGATTGCTTTTTTAATGTAAAATTTTCGTATTTATCTGGACTTTTGTATTTGCATTTTTTTTTCAATATTATGGTACCACCTACCTGCCTGACAAATTTGAAAAAAATAATTATCAGTGAGAAAGTTAAGTTTATTTGGACAAATCGTATAACTCTGCATTTGATTTGATTTCAATTTCACATAGGTCTTTATATTTAAGTATCTACTTACACAATCTTTATCATGTTTGCATAAACCAAAAAATTGTATTTATTAATAACTCTTTTACATCGTTTCTTTCCAGATTCTAGAGTGGAATTCGCTTTAGTTGTGGAAAAGTTGTTGAGTTAAACCTTCGCTTGCAGCTTGCATAAGGATACAGAAGTCCGCTACATAGAGCGAGCTCTAATGGGGTATATTGTAATTTACTTGTATTCTCATATCCGATTTTATTTGAATTTTATTTTATCTTTTGTATTTTTGCCCATGGGTACTGGACCCTTAGTCTGTTATTATAATTTTATGTTTAAGTGAAAACCTATCATTATATATTATTTGTATTTTTTTCAACTTCCGATTTAGTTGTCCGGGTTAAATCTTCCCCAAGGGAAAAAGTTAACCCTTCCACTCACTTTTCCACAAATGATCATCTAGTCAATCAACATTATGTAAGTGCATTATATAAGCAAAATAAATACAAAACAATACAAGAACAACACGTCAAATCACCAGAGATCAAATGGGAAAATAATTCACCGACTCCAGATATTTTCATATCAGAGGGTTCGGCTCGGTAGAACTTCTAACAGGGCCTATAAATCCTACTGATCCCTCAACATAAATATTTAAAAAGTCTTTTGTTATCCTACATGTATTCAAAATGACCGACTTTTGCATCTTTATAAATAATTTTTTTGAAAGATCTAATACGCCTAAATTTTTAATTAGAGAGCTAGGTATAATGCCAGTAGCCGAAATAACGAATGGTAATATTTTTATAGTCTGAGAATGCCAAATTCTTTTTATTTCATTTCCTAAATCTGTGTATTTTCTTATTTTTTCGCTAATAGATTTTTGAATATTACAGGAATTTGGTATAGCGACATCAATGATATAAGTTATTTTTTTAATTTTGTCATGTAAAACTATATCGGGTCTATTATGACTAATCGCTCGGTCTGTTAGTATAGTTTTATCATAATATATTTTATAAAATTCGTTTTCTAAAAATTTTATCATAATATATTTTATAAAATTCGTTTTCTAAAAATAAATAATAAAAATAATAATAATTCGTTTTCTAAATTTTTTTTTATTTTTTTTTATTAAATATCAAAATAATATACAAAAATCAAAAAGTCCCAATAAACTACTTTAAAGTAGTTTGTCATTGGGTGCTTTTACATATATTATATATAATAATATTATCATTTACAACTCAACACACCTTAAGTGATATAAAGTCAAGCGATGAAAAAAACTTACATAAACCTTAACTAATTTTTTTTCACTTTTCAATAAAGGTCTGTTAAATTGTCATTTTGACGAGTTATACGGTATAACCAAAAAATGTGTATTGCATTTTGTCTCCAGTGACATTTTACAGTGTAATATTCTTTAGCATTTGGAAAGATCAAATAAAAAACTTTTTTAATAATAATTATAATGCTCTGGCCAGGGCTTTTTAAGTCCATATTTAATCGCTTAAATATAGAAATAGAGAAGATGATAGATAACAACACGGCACATTAAATTTTAAGAAACTATGTTTTTACTTATAGAAAAAAAAGTACTGCATTTTTACTTACCAACAGCGATGAATAAATGGAAGCGCAAAATTTTACATTAATTTTTTTTGTTTATAATAATTTTTGATAAGCCGAATTCAGAAAACATGGTATGAAAATTCATTCCAGTTGACCAGCATATGGGGGAGACGGACAAGGACCTAAGGTTGGGTTAGGTTAGGTTAGGAGAGCTGATATGAAAATGAATGTTACCATTCCTTCTGGCCAGGATGTAGGGGGAGATAGAACAGGACCTGGGATTGGGGTCTGCCCCATGCTGTAGCAGCCACTGCACCAGCCGGTGGTTGCCAGCGCGGGCGGCGAGGTGCAGAGTGGATTGGTATATGTTCTGTTGCTCGTTTACTGTACAACCTTCAAAAGATAACAAACTAAAGGGTATGGAAAATAATTTGAATTACTACAAACATAAAACAATGGTTCCATGATAACTGAACACATTTAATAATAATAAGAATTTATTCCAGAATGTATGCAGGGGTAGTGCAATGCAATACATTCCATATTTGAAATAATATACAAAATAAGTAATAAAAATAATAATAAGGGAGGTAATAACATAGGTGATTCAGACAGGCACAAAAAAGCGGAATTTAAGTGAAAAAATATAAAATATAAACACAAAAATGAGTGTGAACAGCCGTTTATGGGGGATATTTGCACATATCCCGTCTAAAGAGGGCCATCAGAGGGGACTCCATCCAGGCAACCATGGCAGTGATGATTCTGTTACTTGTGTGATGAACTTGCCCTGGGATAAAATTTTTTTATTATTGATTTATTACGGTTAGAAAGAATTTTTCAGTTGATTTCACGACATAGGGGATTACCAGATGTTGGCCTTAAAGCTGTTTTAGAAACAAGTGTTTAGATTTATTAGGGTAGAGAAAAAAATAGGAACATTGACTGTATCGTCACAGACCTCCGTGATGGTCGTCTGAATTCTTAGATTTTATTCAGTGGAGAGCGAATTTGGGCTGGAAGAGTCTTGTTACATTCTTTTGAACAAAGGATTGGACATTTTACTTGAGAAGTAACAATTTATTGGTTTTGAAACGATTTAAATTAATGTGACGGGTTCTAAGAGATGATAATTGATGTGTTCCTTTAGTGCATTTCTGTCTTTTGAATACAAAAAGCATTCAAAGTTCAAAAGAACATAAATTAGGCGTCGCCACATGGGGAAAGGGGAGTTGGCTTGGAGGTGGAAGATGGTCTGGATTTGAAAGCGCGGAGAGACGGTCGAGACAGTTAGCGTTGAAGAACGGCAGAAGGAAGTCGATAGTCTGGATTGGAAAGCGCGGAGAGACGGTCGGGAGAGTTAGCGTTGAAGAGCGGGAGAAGAAAGTCGTGGTTAGAAAAAGCGGTTCAAGATAGTCAGTTTGAAAGCGTTGGGAGACGATCAAATAGAATCTAGAGGGTCAGAGTTTCAAGGTCTGGGAGACGGTCAGGGATAATCAGGATCGGTCAGCGTTTTAAGATAGTCGAGTCAGTAAAAACTAGGAAGCGCGTCAACAAGAATTAATCGTCGGGGCGCGAACACGGCTAAAATCATTTAGTGTAGAAGGAGTGATTTTTCTAACAGCATGAGTATTTTACTGCATGTGTGTGTGGTTGTTTCTTATAATTGTTTGGATTGTTGACACTAAGATGTATCGGTAAGTCTGTTATAATCTAATTATTAACACTTATTTCCCTAATGTAAACCAAGTAATTCAATTGTATTTTGAAGTAAGAGTATTCAACTTGAGTACTATAGGTAATTATGTTAAAGTCTTGAACGGAAGAACTTACGACAATAGTCCGGACCCGTTTAGCCAGGGCCATAAATCACCTAGAGGGCCGACCGGGACTCGGCCATTTCAAAACTCAAAAAAAAATAACCGGCAGATTATTCAACAATAGACATTGTTTACGAGTAAGGTACCTTTCGTTATTTAACATGAATTCTAATAATTCTCCGGTAGTTATATTAAGCGTCCAAAAATTTATTAAATATAAACCATTGTACTAATGCAATGTTTTTATAATCCGGCGAACGGTTATTAGTCGAAACAATCAGATACCTATAGGCAGAGTAGTAACGGATAGAACGGTAAATTATATGCTTCAATTTTATTATTTAACAATAAGTTATCGTATCCTCCTTGGGATTTCATTCATATTTCGCGGAATTAATACAGCGGATTGAAGTTAGTCGCCGAAAGAACACATCTGTCTGGCATTCCTATTCTGTTAAGTGAGATTTTCATTTTTCATAAGTTTGGCGGGAACGAAGTGCACGAATTTTCCGTAGGCTGTCCTATCTTATCAAAGCGACAAAAGCGAAGGGAACGAAATTGGTAATTGGCTTGCCTAATAGGGACTTTTTGTGTTAGCAGAGTCGATTATAGTCGACTTTATCCATTCGGACATTGATCCAATTGAACTTTGTCCATTTGGACATTGATACAATTGAACTTTGTCCATTTGGACATTGATACAATTGAACTTTGTCCATTTGGACATTGATACAATTGAACTTTGTCCATTTGGACATTGATACAATTGAACTTTGTCCATTTGGACATTGATACAATTGAACTTTGTCCATTTGGACATTGATACAATTGAACTTTGTCCATTTGGACATTGATTTAATTGAACTCTGTCCATTTGGACATTGATACAATTGAACTTTGTCCATTTGGACATTAATACAATTGAACTTTGTCCATTTGGACATTGATACAATTGAATTTTGTCCATTTAGACCTTCATTCATTGGAACTTTGTCAGTTTGGACATTGATACAATTGAACTTTGTTAATTTGGACATTGATACAATTAAATTTTGTCCATTTGGACATTGATACAATTGAACTTTGTCCATTTAGACCTTCATTCATTGGAACTTTGTCCATTTGGACATTGATACAATTGAACTTTTTCCATTTGGACATTGATACAATTGAACTTTGTCCATTTAGACCTTCATTCATTGGAACTTTGTCCATTTGGACATTGATACAATTGAATTTTGTCCATTTGGACATTGATACAATTAAACTTTGTCCATTTGGACATTGATACAATTGAACTTTGTCCATTTGGACATTGATACAATTGAACTTTGTCCATTTGGACATTGATGCAATTGAATTTTGTCCATTTGGACATTCATTCATTGGAACTTTGTCCATTTGGACATTGATACAATTGAACTTTGTCCATTTGGACATTGATACAATTGAATTTTGTCCATTTGGACATTGATATAATTGAATTTTGTCCATTTGGACTTTGATATAATTGAACTTTATCCATTTGGACATTGATACAATTGAACTTTGTCCATTTGGACATTGATACAATTGAACTTTGTCCATTTGGACATTGATACAATTGAACTTTTTCCATTTGGACATTGATACAATTGAACTTTTTCCATTTGGACATTGATACAATTGAACTTTGTCCATTTAGACATTCATTCATTGGAACTTTGTCCATTTGGACATTGATACAATTGAACTTTGTCCATTTGGACATTGATACAATTGAACTTTGTCCATTTGGACATTGATACAATTGAACTTTGTCCATTTGGACATTGATACAATTGAATTTTGTCCATTTGGACATTGATACAATTGAACTTTGTCCATTTGGACATTGATACAATTGAATTTTTTTCCATTTGGACATTGATATAATTGAACTTTGTCCATTCGGACATTGATACAATTGAACTTTGTCCATTTGGACATTGATACAATTTAACTTTGTCTATTTGGACATTGATACAATTGAATTTTGTCCATTTGGACATTGATACAATTGAACTTTGTCCATTTGGACATTGATTCAATTGAACTTTGTCCATTTGGACATTGATACAATTGAACTTTGTCCATTTGGACATTGATACAATTGAACTTTGTCCATTTGGACATTGATACAATTGAATTTTGTCCATTTGGACATTGATACAATTGAACTTTGTCCATTTGGACATTGATACAATTGAATTTTTTTCCATTTGGACGTTGATATAATTGAACTTTGTCCATTCGGACATTGATACAATTGAATTTTGTCCATTTAGACCTTCATTCATTGGAAC
This sequence comes from Hesperophylax consimilis, assembly GCF_061612785.1. Lineage (NCBI taxonomy): Eukaryota > Metazoa > Arthropoda > Insecta > Trichoptera > Limnephilidae > Hesperophylax > Hesperophylax consimilis. Next base: position 248,327 of record NC_142858.1, read on the forward strand.
TTTGTCCATTTGGACATTGATACAATTGAACTTTGTCCATTTGGACATTGATTCAATTGAACTTTGTCCATTTGGACATTGATACAATTGAACTTTTTCCATTTGGACATTGACACAATTGAACTTTGTCCATTTGGACATTGATACAATTAAATTTTGTCCATTTGGACATTGATATAATTGAATTTTGTCCATTTGGACTTTGATATAATTGAACTTTGTCCATTTGGACATTGATACAATTGAACTTTGTCCATTTAGACCTTCATTCATTGGAACTTTTTCCATTTGGACATTGATACAATTGAACTTTGTCCATTTGGACATTGATACAATTGAACTTTGTCCATTTTGACATTGATACAATTGAACTTTGTCCATTTGGACATTGATACAATTGAACTTTGTCCATTTGGACATTGATTTAATTGAACTTTGTCCATTTGGACATTGATACAATTGAACTTTGTCCATTTGGACATTGATACAATTGAACTTTGTCCATTTGGACATTGATTTAATTGAACTTTGTCCATTTGGACATTGATACAATTGAACTTTGTCCATTAAGACCTTCATTCACTGGAACTTTGTCCATTTCGAAATTGTACAATTGAACTTTGTCCATTTGGACATTGATACAATTGAACTTTGTCCATTTGGACATTGATACAATTGAACTTTGTCCATTTGGACATTGATTCAATTAAACTTTGTCCATTTGGACATTGATACAATTGAACTTTGTCCATTTGGACATTGATACAATTGAACTTTGTCCATTTGGACATTGATACAATTGAATTTTGTCCATTTGGACATTGATACAATTGAACTTTGTCCATTTGGACATTGATACAAATGAACTTTGTCCATTTGGACATTGATAAAATTGAACTTTGTCCCTTTGGACATTGATACAATTGAATTTTGTCCATTTGGACATTCATTCATTGGAACTTTGTCCATTTGGACATTCATTCATTGGAACTTTGTCCATTTGGACATTCATCCATTGAAACTTTGTCCATTTGGACATTGATCCGATTGAACTTTGTCCATTTGGACATTGATACAATTGAATTTTGTCCATTTGGACATTGATATAATTGAACTTTGTCCATTTGGACATTGATTTAATTGAACTTTTTCCATTTGGACATTGATACAATTGAACTTTGTCCATTTGGACATTGATACAATTGAATTTCGTCCATTTGGACATTCATTCATTGGAACTTTGACCATTTGGACATTCATTCATTGGAACTTTGTCCATTTGGACATTCATCCATTGAAACTTTGTCCATTTGGACATTGATCCAATTGAACTTTGTCCATTTGGACATTGATACAATTGAACTTTGTCCATTTGGACATTGATACAATTGAATTTTGTCCATTTGGACATTGATACAATTGAACTTTGTCCATTTGGACATTGATTTAATTGAACTTTGTCCATTTGGACATTGATACAATTGAACTTTGTCCATTTGGACATTAATACAATTGAACTTTGTCCATTTGGACATTGATACAATTGAATTTTGTCCATTTGGACATTGATACAATTGAACTTTGTCCATTTAGACCTTCATTCATTGGAACTTTGTCCATTTGGACATTGATACAATTGAATTTTGTCCATTTGGACATTGATACAATTGAACTTTGTCCATTTGGACATTGATTTAATTGAACTTTGTCCATTTGGACATTGATACAATTGAACTTTGTCCATTTGGACATTGATACAATTGAACTTTGTCCATTTGGACATTGATACAATTGAACTTTGTCCATTTAGACCTTCATTCATTGGAACTTTGTCCATTTGGACATTGATACAATTGAACTTTGTCCATTTGGACATTGATACAATTGAACTTTGTCCATTTGGACATTGATACAATTGAACTTTGTCCATTTAAACCTTCATTCATTGGAACTTTGTCCATTTGGACATTGATACAATTGAACTTTGTCCATTTGGACATTGATACAATTGAATTTTGTCCATTTGGACATTCATTCATTGGAACTTTGACCATTTGGACATTCATTCATTAGAACTTTGTCCATTTGGACATTCATCCATTGAAACTTTGTCCATTTGGACAAAGTTCAATTATATCAATGTCCAAATGGACAAAGTTCCAATGAATGAAGGTCTAAATGGACAAAGTTCAATTGTATCAATGTCCAAATGGACAAAGTTCAATTGTATCAATGTCCAAATGGACAAAGTTCAATTGTATCAATGTCCAAATGGAAAAAGTTCAATTGTATCAATGTCCAAATGGACAAAGTTCCAATGAATGAAGGTCTAAATGGACAAAGTTCAATTGTATCAATGTCCAAACGGACAAAGTTCAATTGTATCAATGTCCAAATGGACAAAGTTCAATTGTATCAATGTCCAAATGGACAAAGTTCAATTAAATCAATCTCCAAATGGACAAAGTTCAATTGTATCAATGTCCAAATGGACAAAATTCAATTGTATCAATGTCCAAATGGACAAAATTCAATTGTATCAATGTCCAAATGGACAAAGTTCAATTGGATCAAAGTCCAAATGGACAAAGTTTCAATGGATGAATGTCCAAATGGACAAAGTTCTAATGAATGAATGTCCAAATGGTCAAAGTTCCAATGAATGAATGTCCAAATGGACAAAATTCAATTGTATCAATGTCCAAATGGACAAAGTTCAATTGTATCAATGTCCAAATGGACAAAGTTCCAATGAATGAAGGTTTAAATGGACAAAGTTCAATTGTATCAATGTCCAAATGGACAAAGTTCAATTGTATCAATGTCCAAATGGACAAAGTTCAATTGTATCAATGTCCAAATGGACAAAGTTCAATTGTATCAATGTCCAAATGGACAAAGTTCAATTGTATCAATGTCCAAATGGACAAAGTTCAATTGTATCAATGTCCAAATGGACAAAGTTCAATTGTATCAATGTCCAAATGGACAAAGTTCCAATGAATGAAGGTCTAAATGGACAAAGTTCAATTGTATCAATGTCCAAATGGACAAAGTTCAATTGTATCAATGTCCAAATGGACAAAGTTCAATTAAATCAATGTCCAAATGGACAAAGTTCAATTGTATCAATGTCCAAATGGACAAAATTCAATTGTATCAATGTCCAAATGGACAAAGTTCCAATGAATGAAGGTCTAAATGGACAAAGTTCAATTGTATCAATGTCCAAATGGACAAAATTCAATTGTATCAATGTCCAAATGGACAAAGTTCAATTGTATTAATGTCCAAATGGACAAAGTTCAATTGTATCAATGTCCAAATGGACAAAGTTCAATTAAATCAATGTCCAAATGGACAAAGTTCAATTGTATCAATGTCCAAATGGACAAAATTCAATTGTATCAATGTCCAAATGGACAAAGTTCAATTGTATCAATGTCCAAATGGACAAAGTTCAATTGGATCAATGTCCAAATGGACAAAGTTTCAATGGATGAATGTCCAAATGGACAAAGTTCCAATGAATGAATGTCCAAATGGTCAAAGTTCCAATGAATGAATGTCCAAATGGACGAAATTCAATTGTATCAATGTCCAAATGGACAAAGTTCAATTGTATCAATGTCCAAATGGAAAAAGTTCAATTAAATCAATGTCCAAATGGACAAAGTTCAATTATATCAATGTCCAAATGGACAAAATTCAATTGTATCAATGTCCAAATGGACAAAGTTCAATCGGATCAATGTCCAAATGGACAAAGTTTCAATGGATGAATGTCCAAATGGACAAAGTTCCAATGAATGAATGTCCAAATGGACAAAGTTCCAATGAATGAATGTCCAAATGGACAAAATTCAATTGTATCAATGTCCAAAGGGACAAAGTTCAATTTTATCAATGTCCAAATGGACAAAGTTCATTTGTATCAATGTCCATGGTTTCCCTGTAAATATTTTAACAGATTTTTTAGTTCCGAGGCAAATAACACTGACCCATTAAACAACAATTTTGGGAGGTATTCTGTTATGAAAATAATTACTTTGATTTTATAAATAATTATTTTCGTAAGTAAAGTTAGTAATGTTTCATATTACCCCGGGTAGATTGCAGTCAGTTAATGGTAATTGACTGGCTATTAACAGTTGCACTTTTTCTCCGGGAATAGTTTAAGATTTGAACTCCAGAGGGTTATTGGTCGTTCGGGTCACTTTTTGGGAACGCGCCGACAGGGCACGGCACGTTACCGACTGGTCACCAAAATGTGGATTTTTATTAATAAAGTGATACGGATCGGTGTGCTAATTAAAGTATCATGTGATCGTTAAGTTTACAGCCGGTCGAGGAGCGACCGCGCTGATTTAATTGTTTTATCGGGAAATTCAGGTTCAGAATTCCGGTTATAATGGCGGGCGGTGATACCGTCTTTGTAACATTCATATCCGCGGGATATTTAAGTCATCCGACCATGTTCGAGCTACACAGCGGAGGAATAAACGTCACATCGCATTACCGTATCTTTGTTTCCGCTTATTTGTAGAATTTGGGGATTCCACCGACCTCATGTCGAGGGTCCACGCGCACACCAGCCAGAGGGAGGAAAGAGCTACAAGACCAGACGCTGATGTCATGAGGAGGGAGATGGAGGGCTCCTCAGGCCCGGGGAGTCTCCATCCCGTTTTCCAGGAACCCGAATCGTCGCATCGAGTGATCTTAGGTACTAGATAGATAGCTCAGGTGTAGAATTGGTCCACAGGTCCACAAAACAAAAAAAAACCCACGCGAATACCTTTCTTTCCCGCACATGTACATAAAAGACAAAGCTAGTAGAAATAAATAAGTTTTTACAGAAAACCATAAAACTAAACAAGTTATAAACCAAGAAAACGAAAAGAGAAAACCAATTCGCAGATTGGTGTTGCACAACCGTTATTATTATCAATATTTACATGAGGATTGTACCTTCACTTTTATATCTCTAATATGAGATTCGCAAACACTTACTCACTTATCGAGAGACAATCTCTCTGAGACACCAGTGAGTATGGAGAACTCAAGCTCCCACTTTATTCTTTGAAGAAGAAAATAAAAACACATATATATTTTCAACAGAAAATAAATAAAATAACTACCTAAACTCTCTTTCTCTGCCTATGTTTATATAAAATAAATTTACCATTCTAAGACAAAAACTTGAAACAATAGAACTTAACAAAATAAAAAAATAAAATCCACTAAATCTCTAAGAGATCTTCACAAAATCAAATACAAAATTGATGTAAAAAAAAAATGTTCAGAGCAGGGTTTACATAACGTAATGCCAAGAATTTTAGATGAGGTTTTACAATCAGAAGATAAACCTGTCTATCGTGGTTGAATCAGGGTTTACATATTTTAAAAAATACCTATTCCTCAAAAATTTAGCTCAGGTTTTATGAAAACACAAATAAATACTTGTCTATCGAAAGTTGGTTAGATTAGGATTACTTTTTCAAAATACCTAGCATATTCTCTTCGAATGAACATTGCTTGCTCAAGAAATATGACTATGGAAGTAACCTAGATGGCATTCTAACAAAAAATTCACTTACCACGTAAGCAAAGAGTCGAAATTTCTTGGACAAACAAAATATAATTGGTGTTCAACTATGTGCTTTAGATAATTGACACAGGTTACGAGGTGTACGAGCACAATTCAAGAGATCGACACTTGTAGTACAAAATTTACAGCATAACACTGGTACTAGCAATGAGATACTTATGCATATATTACTTATAACTAACCAAATTGTACTTATGACTAACAAAACTGTACAAAGACACACTCTTACGTAGCAGAGGTAAAGTGATAATATCCAGACGGAATTATTTAATAGGTAAGCACGCCAAGCAGTATGTACTTCCCTTTGTTTGAAACAACACAATTGAGAATTTCCTTAAGAAACTAAGACTTAAAAATATATATATTAAACTAAATATATTTAACCATAAAACTAGTACATTGAACAACTAAAATAGAAATTATATAATCTTGTGTATGAAAAATTGCTCAATTCTTTCACACACAAAAAAAAATAAGAATCCTTCTTTCCAAGTCCCCTGGAGACTCTTTGGATACTAATAAAACTTCGATACTTGACAAAAGTATAAGAAAACTCCAATGAACTTGTGAAAGAAGGGTTCAGACCAAAGGATAATGACAACCAAACTTATAACCATAATGTTGACGGAACGTACCAATGTGTGTGTGTGCGCGTGTGTGTGCGCGTGTGTGTGCGCGTGTGCGTCGCACTAATAAGCTCACAACAGTAAGAAGACGAATCGTCTCATTTAAAATGAAAATTACTCAAAACGTAAATAAGAATAAATCTCAGTAAAGTTTAAGTGATAATAAAGAATTAAGATCTAAACTAAATTAATGGGCGCCACTGATCACACGGATCAGAGGAAACGACATTCATTACAAACGACGTCTCCTAAAAAAAATTCATTAGAATTTGGGAAAAAAAAAAATATATATATATATAAATATATATTTATAGAAATTAAAAAGTCCTTTTAAGGACTACTTTACGCGGGTAAACCGAGAACATTATTCTACATATATATATATATATATATATATATGAGATAGTAAGAATGAGGAAATTTTGTGAAATTCTAGTCACAACCTCTTGAGGGTACCAAGCCTCAAAAGCAAGTCACTAGAAAAACACTGACGAAACAAACGGAATAGTATGCAGGGTTGGTAGTCCCGCACACCATCACGTTGATTTCATCTACTTATAAAGTGTAAAAAAAATATATATTTAATCAATCCGAACAATATCCTTTACATGAAAATTTCCTACAATTTTACCGTTCATATCAGCTAGTGTAGAACCAAATTAGAGACTTTAGCTTTAACAACATTGCGAACGAATCTAGGGGCCAATTTGTGAGAGAAATAATTCGGTCCACTGGATTGAACGAAATTCTTCCTCCAAACTACGTCGCCTACTTCATAATTAACCGTCTTACGGCGCAAATTGTAGTGTTGGGCATTTTTCTTAAAAGCTTGTAGCAAAGCGTTAGAAACTTGTTCATAAATAGGAACCAAGTCTTCCAACTTTTTAGCAAATTCGTTCCTAGATTGCTGCAACGTAGTGTCTACGACACCAGAAGATAAGTTATTTTTATGAAAGTTACCATCAATGATCTGTTCCCTACTATGCATAAGGAAGAAGGGCGTGAAACCTGTTGCAAAATTAATCATATTATTGAGAGCTGATTGAATTTGAGGCAGATATCTGGACCAATTACGCTGGTCAGATTCGGTTAAAATAGACAAAGCAGTTCCAATAGTTTGGTTAAAGCGTTCCACAACATTATTTTGGGGGGTGTAATAGGCATTATAAAAAGGCGGAGGTACATTATACTCTGCTAACAATTGTTTAAAGTCTTTTGAAATAAATTGTTTCCCGTTGTCGCAGACGCATGTTTGCGGCACTCCGTGCATAAGGAATATGTATTGTTCAATGTTTTTAACAATGCTTTTAGTAGTTGCATTTCTAAGTGGAAAAATCCAGGTATATTTAGAAAAAACATCAACAACCGTCAAAATGTACATGAATCCTGCATAGCTACGCGAAAGAGGACCGACAAGGTCAATAGACAGCATTTGCATAGGTCTTGTGACTATTTTCGGGTTGGTAGAAATGCCTGCCGGCGGAGCAGTATTAATTTTATGTGCCTTACACGTTTTACATCTATTAACAAAAATTTTGACGTCATTATACAACCCTGGCCAAAAATAATGAAGTTGAACCTTTTTGTAAGTTCTAAAAACTCCTGGATGACAGGAAATATCCGACTCATGTTCTTTAGAGCGAACAGCGCTACGGTCCTCGAAAGGAACAACAAGCTTCCAAGCTGTGTCCTCCTGCAGATCGAAACGAGACACTGTGACGAAACAGTTTATTTTCTTTAATGTGAAAATTGTTAAAACGTTGTGGATTTGATTTACAATTAGAAAATAAGGAAGTATACCAAGTATCTGTACTCATGGGAACGGAGTCAATAGTAGAGATCAAGGAAACGTCTTTACGTGAAAGAACGTCCGGAACCGTATTTAATTTACCCTTCCTGTGTATAACGTCAAAAGAATACTGTGACAAACGAGTAGACCAGCGAGCAAGTCTACCTGTTGGATTAGATAGTGATACTAACCATTGTAAACTAGAATGGTCAGTTACCACAGTGAAATGGGCGCCTTCTATGTAGGGCCTGAAGTGGTTGACCGAATCCAACACTGCTAACAGACCTTTATTGAAAAGTGAAAAAAAATTAGTTAAGGTTTATGTTAGTTTTTTTCATCGCTTGACTTTATATCACTCAAGGTGTGTAGGTATATAGGTATAATAATATTAAATATATGTAATTATAATAATAAAATTTAGAAAACGAATTATTATTATTTTTATTATTTATTTTTGGAAAACGAATTTTATAAAATATATTATGATAAAATTTTTAGAAAACGAATTTTATAAAATATATTATGATAAAACTATACTAACAGACCGAGCGATTAGTCATAATAGACCCGATATAGTTTTACATGACAAAATTAAAAAAATAACTTATATCATTGATGTCGCTATACCAAATTGGAAGCTTATGGCTAGAGATGGCAAAATTTAGCATTAATTTTCAGATTTTTTAGCATTAACAATTGGAAATTTAGCGTTTTATAGCATTTGTAGGCATAATTTAGCGTTTTGTAGCAAAATAGAAAAAAATGTATTTCCTGAATGTTTTTAGCGCATATTTTAAGTATTTTTGGTAAAATATATGTTTAACCTTCATTTGCAAGTATTTCCATGTGAAAGATAATAAATAATTAATTTTTATATTTAATTAATAAGGAAGGAAACTCTAAGTACGGGTCAAACACAAACACAACAAATGCAGATTGCTATTAACATCAATAGGCGTAATTTATTTCGCACAATTTGTGCAATGTCAAAAAGCAATTTTAGCCTACAGTACAAAAATATTAAATATTTACACATAAAATAGTAACAAAATTATAAAAAATCGTAATGTAAATATAGATTTTTTGAAATTCTCACATATTATTTTAATACCCGGTATTTTCGGGAAATTCGCGCCTATTTCGCTAAATAGAATAATTTAGCTGAAATACGGCCAAAATCACGTTTTTCGCGTTAATTCGCGAAATGGAAATCACTGGAAAAACTTTCAAATGCCTTGAAACGCAAAGAAAACTTACAAATGCCCTATTTTCGAACCATAAATATTTTTTCGCGTTTTTAGTTAAAACGAAATTTTGCCATCTCTACTTATGGCACAGACTACGCCAATCAAGTAACAGAATCATCACTGCCATGGTTGCCTGGATGGAGTCCCCTCTGATGGCCCTCTGGAGACGGGATATGTGCAAATATACCCCATAAACGGCTGTTCACACTCATTTTTGTGTTTATATTTTTCCACTTAAATTCACAACCACCAACCACCGCTGGTGCAGTGACTTTTTAACATTTTACCATTGTTTTTTTTAATAATATAAACTATAAAATTCACTGCATCCCAAACCAAAGTGTTGTGTACAACGGATAAAGTGCGCGGATTGGCCGCTTTAATTATGAGCTCACCTTTCAGGGCTCCTATTGGTTGCGTTTGTGTTGTGAATTTGTGATACCCCATGTTTACAATCGAAACTATCTAAATCATCTGTATTAAATCCTTTTAAAGTGACAATTGTGCGTCGAAAGAGATTACTCTCATCTCGCAAAATACTTTTTAGTATATTTTTGTGTATTTTTTCTTTTAAATAAAATTATCCAATACCTACAAAAAAACATATCCGATAATTTCGTGAATAAAACAGAAACTTTTCGGTAGAACCGATAGTGGATTTCGTAGATACATTTCAGGCGCAAAGCTGAACAGAACCTAATACTTTGTTTCAAACATTGTTTTTTTTTTATGTGTCCTTATAAATTAGTGTTTAATAATGAATCGTCCTAAAAAACGACACATAAGCACCATGATGTCTCCTAGTCCAGAGGATATAGGAGGAAAGTGCGTCACGATTGAGGATGCGGATGAAAACAGCTCGGTTACGTCATCCAAAGGCTCGGACGTCACCGAAGCGGAATATCCTTGCGCTTCAGGAGTAGATGTGCTCAATGAAACCCAAGCACATTTGACAGCTCTTCAACTTGTGTTAGCAGAGAAGCAATCTAAGGTCTCAAAAGACCAGCAGCTGAGGATCGCTAGAAACGTATCGGAAGTTTTCAGATCCGTATCTCAGCTGTTGTTGGAGCGCGAGACGATGCGTGGCGGATTTAGCTACAGTTACAGCACAACTTAGAATGGCAGAAATAAAAATACGCCACGAGAAGAGGGAAAAAAGGCACCTTGAGCAAAAAATCATACAATTAGAGTCTGATCTCGGGCCTGTAATGCGGAGAGTGGCAGTGGCAACGGAGGCTACCCTCTCCTTTGCTGACATCGCCCAAAAACAGCCATATGATGCTCACCAACCCCCACCAATCACTCAACAAGGACATCGCGTCGGACCACCAAGACCTGCCGTTTGCATCTTTCCAACGGATTCGGACGCCACAAAGGACAGTGACGGTACGAAAAAAATGATTGAAGATACAATTCGGCCATCTGAACTAGGCGTTCGGGTCACGGGAATAAAAAAAATAAGAAATAAAGGTATCTTGATCAATACGGCAACCACGGGCGAACAACAAAAGCTATTAAATGCACCTTGCTTCGACAACTCGAGCAAACTGAAGGCCCGACTACCGTCAAAGCGTCTACCGAGACTGATATTCTTTAATGTTCCCCGGGACCTGACCGACAAAGATTTTTTAAGGATGGCTCTCACTAGTATTCCCAACGTTGAAGACATTGAAGAAACTATTGCAGGCTGTAAACTAAGTCACCTGGCTGGTGCTCGCACAGGTAACGCTTGTCACCGTATCTACGCAGTACCCGCTACCGTACGTAAATTTCTAGTCGAGCAAGTGAAAGTATTTATAAGCTGGACTATTTGCCGCGTCCGAGATTTTATTGGCCTTACTGTCTGCACCAAATGCCACATGATTGGTCACTCATACAAGTATTGCAGAGATACCAAACCCACATGTGGACATTGTGCTCAACAGAATCATACTGGTGAGTCCTGCCCAAATTCCACCATCAAACCAGTTTGCGCGACATGCACCAGATTTGGTAATCCTGCTGATCACTCAACTGGAGATAGGGACAACTGCCCGGCCTACATTGCTGCACTCAAGAACGACCTTGCAACTATAGATTATGGAGTGTAACATACATGAGCATAAGTGCCTCACCATCGAGAATTATAATCCCGTGACGAACTGTCTACGAATAATGTATATGAACGCGAGAAGCATCCGTAATAAGTTTGATGAGATCGAAGAAAAAGTAAGAAGTTCGCGGTACATTGTACACGTGCTCGTCATTACGGAAACGTGGCTTAAGATTGGAGAGGAAAAGTTTTACTCCCTGAATGGTTACAAAAGTGTTTTTGCTTCTCGCCCCAACGAAGGAGGAGGCGACGTAGCAATATATGTGATTGATACTATGAAGTGTGCAATTATTGAAAATTTCTCAAATGAAAATTCCTTTTTAGGTATAACGCTTAGTAGCAGTGATAGGAAACCAGTTAACATCTATGCTATCTATCGAAAACCCAACACAAATATGCAGGATTTTCTAATACATCTAGAAAAAATACTGAACGAAAGTAGACAAGATACATTAATATTCGGAGACTTTAACATTGACGTATCCATATCCCCACACTCTTCATTAAATTTTTGCAACATCTTACAATCTTACAATTTTTCAATACATAACAAAACATTTCCCACGAGAGTCACTGATACAAGCTGCACCTTAATAGATCACATCTTATCAAATAGGCAAAACATTCAGACTACTACATCGAATATTGATGATCCACTTAGTGACCATAATATACTTATTGTTGATTATAAGAACAACTTAAAAAAATGTTTTAATAATAGAACCAAATCCCGGATTACGAGACCTATCATCAACAGTATGTCAGTAAAATCCTATCTTCTTGATAACAATTTCACGATCAACTTAAGCAACTCAGAAGACCCTTTTAAAAGTTTCAATTATCACATTAAAAAGGCAATAGAATCAGGTACAACTACACCAAAAACAGGATTAAGAAGTCGGGTACAACTGAATACTCCGTGGTTTGATTCCAAATTAAAAAAAATTAATCAAAGAACGAAACCAGATTCACAAGCAGTGGAAACAAGACCCTGGTACAATGATTGATACAATTGAACTTTGTCCATTTGGACATTGATCCAATTGAACTTTGTCCATTTGGACATTCATCCATTGGAACTTTGTCCATTTGGACATTGATACAATTGAAATTTGTCCATTTGGACATTGATACAATTGAACTATGTCCATTTGGACATTGATACAATTGAACTTTGTCCATTTGGACATTCATCCATTGGAACTTTGTCCATTTGGACATTCATCCATTGGAACTTTGTCCATTTGGACATTGATACAATTGAACTTTGTCCATTTGGACATTGATACAATTGAATTTTGTCCATTTGGACATTGATACAATTGAACTTTGTCCATTTGGACATTGATACAAATGAACTTTGTCCATTTGGACATTGATAAAATTGAACTTTGTCCCTTTGGACATTGATACAATTGAATTTTGTCCATTTGGACATTCATTCATTGGAACTTTGTCCATTTGGACATTCATTCATTGGAACTTTGTCCATTTGGACATTCATCCATTGAAACTTTGTCCATTTGGACATTGATCCAATTGAACTTTGTCCATTTGGACATTGATACAATTGAATTTTGTCCATTTGGACATTGATACAATTGAATTTTGTCCATTTGGACATTGATTTAATTGAACTTTTTCCATTTGGACATTGATACAATTGAATTTCGTCCATTTGGACATTCATTCATTGGAACTTTGACCATTTGGACATTCATTCATTGGAACTTTGTCCATTTGGACATTCATCCATTGAAACTTTGTCCATTTGGACATTGATCCAATTGAACTTTGTCCATTTGGACATTGATACAATTGAACTTTGTCCATTTGGACATTGATACAATTGAATTTTGTCCATTTGGACATTGATACAATGGAACTTTGTCCATTTGGACATTGATTTAATTGAACTTTGTCCATTTGGACATTGATACAATTGAACTTTGTCCATTTGGACATTGATACAATTGAACTTTGTCCATTTGGACATTGATACAATTGAATTTTGTCCATTTGGACATTGATACAATTGAACTTTGTCCATTTAGACTTTCATTCATTGGAACTTTGTCCATTTGGACATTGATACAATTGAACTTTTTCCATTTGGACATTGATACAATTGAACTTTGTCCATTTAGACCTTCATTCATTGGAACTTTGTCCATTTGGACATTGATACAATTGAACTTTGTCCATTTGGACATTGATACAATTGAACTTTGTCCATTTAGACATTGATACAATTGAACTTTGTCCATTTAGACATTGATACAATTAAACTTTGTCCATTTGGACATTGATACAATTGAACTTTGTCCATTTGGACATTGATACAATTGAACTTTGTCCATTTGGACATTGATACAATTGAATTTTGTCCATTTGGACATTCATTCATTGGAACTTTATCCATTTGGACATTGATACAATTGAATTTTGTCCATTTGGACATTAATATAATTATGACGGACGCAACGAATGTAGCGGGATATATATATATGTATATATTTATATTTATATTTTTTTTTGTTATTTCTTAATATTTTCTCATTATACTTGTAATCACAATTTTACAATTGTGTATTTTGTACCTTCTTTACAATGGATTACATCTATTTACTGTCAGTATCTCCTGCATAATATAGATATTCTCCGATGTACACTGCATCATGTATCACTTCTATGTAAAAGCCTTTTTATGCGTATATATAAATAAATAAATCAATATGTAACTATTTAATCTAGTTTTTTTTGTTAAACAGGTTACATATGCAACTATTTAACCTAGTTTTTGTTAAATAGGTTATATATTTAATTATTTAACCAAGTTTTTGTTAAATAGGGTACATATGTAACTGTTTAACCTAGTGTTTTTTTCATCACCTTTCATAACTTTATAGCACATTTTATAGGTGTGTTGAATTGTCATTTTGATGAGTTATCGTAGAACCATAACATTGATGGGTATAAGTAAAAACAAAATGTTCCCGAATATTCTATTTTGGTTTTAATTCTAATTAACCGGTAAAAATCAATTAGTGTATCGCCCAGTAATTTATCGGGGTGAAATCCCAACGGATCGGAAAGGAAAAGTTACGGGTGACAGTTGACACGATTATCCGATTAGCCCATCATTCAAATACCCTCGCAATAGCATTATTAATTTTATATCACCCACCTATCTCTGTCATATCAAATGCTATTCGAGCCCGAGTCGAGTGTCATGACTTCTTTAAAAATATACCATAAGAATATTCCTTGTCAGAATTTTGTTTATTATCTGTACAGAATACGAAGTGAAAATTCTGAGAAAAGCTGTTTAGTGACGATTTTAGCCTTTCAGTTGACAAACTCTAAAACTTCCTTCCAATCCCAAGATGGCACACATTTATATATTTGTATTTAACACATTTTTGTGCGGAATAGTTCAGATATTATAACGATTTTGGTTGTTCGTGATACAATAAGTGTGATATATTCAGAATTAGATATTGTTGAAGTATTTCTGAGATCAAAGAATGTTTCAATGTGAAGAAATAAAACTTATACTTAATCATATTTAGAAGTGTTTTTATTAAAATTAATAGAAGGCTTTGAATTTAAAACTGTGTATCTAAGGTGAAGTATGAATCTGACACAATGCAAAGAGTTTGTTAGTATCAGTCACAAATTTACTTTCAAACAGTCATTCAAGCCGCCGCGCTTAGTAACTTACAGCCGATGTATCTTTTTAGTAAGCAACATTGCAACAACAAGCTGTAACTTACAGCCGATTTATCTTTTTAGTAAGCAACATTGCAACAACAAGCTGTAATTTACAGCCGATTTATCTTTTTAGTGAGCAACGTTGCAACAACACTAAATCCACGTTCACACAAATACGACAATGGAAATGCTATTAGAAATCGTTGAATAACCGACCATAACATATATATGTTACTATAGATTCGCTTCTCCAGCCAAAGTTTTTGGTAGCCATTCTTGAAGTTAATGTTTAATTCTTTGTTTGTTGTCAGTTTTATAAGTTGTTCTTCTAACTGGGTTGATCCTGTTGTGTCTATGTGATGTCTGTATGAATTTGTGTGAGTGCAAGCGAGATAGCATGCTTACGAGATGCTATAAAAGGCGATGCACGTTAGTTGTGCGCCCTCTTTTGTTACAAGCAGCTCCCCAATAAATATCAGTACAAGATCAAGTATCATTATTGTGTACGACCTTCACCCGCTACAATACTCCATACATTACAGTTGATATTTGAAAAAGGATCCAACACCCAGTCTGGTATGTTAATATCCATGTCGGAAGTCGTTCCTTAAAATCATCGTGTAGATTATTATTTAAGTCTGTATTCTGTCAGATTGTTATAGATGGAATTGGTCTGCCGTCACCCTCTAGATTTCCATATCCAGATACCCCTGCTTGCATTCGTATAAATTGTAATACATAGTTAGTGTTCCCAACCATCTGGTCTAGCGCAGAATGTAACCGAAGCCCATCGGTCGCACAAACAACGCACCCCAATGCTTTTTAAAGAGTTGGGTATATTTTTAAAGTAAATATATTTTTCAAACAAATGCATTCAATACTGTTATATATATTTCATTGAATCTGACAAAGATTTCAATAAATTTACAAATTAAGCCATTTTAACATAACAATAATATTTTATCTACATCGATTGCATTCGAAAATATTATTTTAAAAAATAACATCACATTGACAAATTTGTGGAAAACTGTTAAGATATAGATAAATGAATGATAGAAGTATGATAAAAAGACATGGCACGATCAAGTTAATCATATACTTGAGCCCAGTCAATAGTCAGAATAAAATAAGACGTTTGTATTGTAATGTTTATACGTGAAGTAAGGATTGTGTTTCGAATAAGGTGGTGTGGCGGTCTATCCTGGATACACTTATTTTCGCGTAAAACAAAGTAAAACAAGTTTAAAATGTAAAAATTACGTACAGAATATTATTTATATATAAATATTATATTTAATTTAATTATAAAAAAAAATTATAATTAAAATTAATACTTTTAAAATTAGTTCTGCAAATTAAAGAACTATCAACAAAACACACTTTTTTAAAGAACTAACACCCCACATTACTTCACTTAAATTATATGTTATAAAAAAAACCTGTATTGTTAAAGACAAATTTCCTTCTCATGTTCGTCATACTTTCCTTTCAGTTCTTTCCCTACTTTCTCAGTGGTTCGTGTCTCTGACGAATGTAAACACTTAACCAGTGGCTGTTCCTCACAGGAGGACGGTGCACAGTGTGTCGAATCCCAATCTAGCTCCCCTTTATTCATTCCCATACTCTAAAATCATTTGTTTATAAGATACCAAACTTACAGAATTACAAAATACGTCATTTTAAAGTTAATTAAATAAGGAACAGTTTACAGAAATCGCATAATTTAAAAAAAATATTTACGTAGAAAGGCTTCAATTTTAATACTGAACAAATTAATACGTATTGGAGTGCGTTGATGTCTCTTTCACAACTTCTAAAGAATTATGATTTTTAAATAAGATATCATTAATACTACTTTGCATTTTAAGTCATTTTGAAGATTATTAAATACAAAAGTATTTAAAAAATAAAACGTATATAAACATTAATTTTAAAGCTTTTCGCATGAATAAGAAGAGATTAAATTTTTCTTGTCTTTTCAATAAAAAATCTTCCCAATACTCCAATTTCAATTGAACAACATAAGATACTTATAGCCTTATAACCTCCGTCATTTTGAAGGTAATTAAATGTGAAAGTGTTTAAGAAAAAAAATTACTTAAAATATTATATAGGTAGGCAGTGTAGGCACCGCTTTAAGTACTATACTAATATTAATACACGTTAGAATATTTTTGTCCTTTCAATAATTTACCCTTCTACTCCATTGTCGTTTTTGTGAACAAGTTAGCATGTTTCGAGTCTTACGTCATTTTAAATGTAGTTTAAAAAGAAGGAGTTTTGTGTAATAATAAATTTCTAATTATTTTTTACACTGGCAGGCATCAATTTAAATATTGTTTGTACCTACAAAAACTTAATTGTTTTAGTATAATATTTATGTAAATATTTACCTATCTGTGTATTTTGGTATCAATCAGATTCCCGGTCGTCACTTTCTTCTGATAAAGTAGTCTCGGATCTCAAAGGAGCGGATGGAGTTGACAGCAATGCCAACACATCTGGTGAGAATCTCGTACTTTTTCCATTGGGTGATTTCCGCAAACTGGATATTAGTGGATCTGACGAAATTAGCAATATATGCAAGAGGTCCATATTCGTGTCAATCCGGGAAGTCTTCCTTGTATCAGGGTCAGGATAGCAAGCAGTTTTAGCCTTTTTAACTAAATAATATGAAGGATAAAGTGGACTATTTAGTTCTCTTGCCTGTTTCCTAATAAGTTTATATTGATTAGTAGTTAACTTAGCATTTACGATCAAAGACAGGGCTTGATTTGCCGTCAATGTTGCTTGTGTGGAACAAGGTATATTATTTTATTTTTTATTTTTGTGGCATATCGCGGCGATGATGAAAATATTTTGCCCACCATTGAAGCAGCATTTTTTTTACCAGAAGCCCGTAGAGATGCTTGAGCCACCATGGATATTTGTGTTTTGTTGGAGAACTGAAGGATTTTTTCACTTCTTTTGCTGTGGTTTTTTCGCAACAATCCCCAAAAAGTTTTTTTGGGCGACCGCGTCTGGAAGCACTTGTAACGTTTAACGTTGTATTGTAACTACAAGAAGGTATTGCACCATAAACAATATCACTAAAATTAATGTCTTTGTTGAGCCAAACGGAATAATTGTTCACAAATTTATGAGCATGTCTTCCACTTTTCTTCCAACGCATGTGAATTCCAATGGTCACTACACTAATCGAATGTTAAAGTGATTTCAAAATATCGTCAGTAGGATCTACAAAACCAAAATGTCGAATAACATGACGTAATATCTTGTTTGCTCGGTCTTCCTTCGGGTTTCGTAACCAAATATCGAATATCGTTCGGTTAGAAATTGATGGCTGTATCACTGGAATGTGAAGAAATGGCATGAAAACGCAAACAGATGCAGAAAAATTTTTAACCAAATGAAATAAAGATGAGTCAACTTTACGACAAAATTTTTTT
The DNA here is from genome assembly GCF_061612785.1 of Hesperophylax consimilis. Taxonomy (NCBI): domain Eukaryota; kingdom Metazoa; phylum Arthropoda; class Insecta; order Trichoptera; family Limnephilidae; genus Hesperophylax; species Hesperophylax consimilis. Next base: position 266,855 of record NC_142858.1, read on the forward strand.
GGAATCATAGAAATGCATAGAAATAAACTTTCAGACCATGTAAACTTTTGAAACCAGATAAATGAATAAATATTGCTTTATGTTATTTTTGATTAAATCTTACATGCAATCTGGAAAATATAAACGGTCTAACACGATGAAAAAAATTAATGCATACCTTGATTTGTCGCCTCCATTTCACAGAAAAATAATAAAATTTCACACAAATAAACCACAACCATTCAGCGCAGACGTTCAAAACAGACTGTTTATTGGGGTACAGCGCGGCGGCTCAAGTACAATGGACTTTAAATGTGATCAAACCTACCCCAAAGGCAATAAAAATAAAAATATTTTGCAGTTTTATCTACCTGGGATATTTAACAACTCAATGCTGAATATTTAAAAAATATTTGAAATACACCAATTTTGTATTAAAGGGGAGCTAGATTGGGATTCGGCACACCGTGCGGTGGGACAAACCCCACCAGATATTCCAGAAACCTACTAAAAGAATAAAAAAAACATTCGATGCTTTGTCTACATGTAAATAAATGAATTCTACAAACATAAAAGCAATTAATATTTATAGAAATATAATATTTTCAAGTGAAATGCAACCGCTCCGCGCCACGTCTGTAACTAGAACCAGCGACAAGCGACCAACCGATGCGCGCGTCCGTTGTTGCATTTCTCAGTTCACATAACGTAGCGTGAAGAGGGGATAATCCGAGATGTCACTTCAGACATTTGGGTATTTTATTTGCGATTGTTTCGCAAATTTCAAATGCCGTGGGGAAAGTCCGTTAAATCAAGACCTCCTAGATATAAAAGGTTTTGATTAAATCCCCTACTGCCGTACTTGTGAACCGTTTGTTTAGTTCAAGAAAGTTACTATTTTTTATGATAAACATCAGTTTATAAGACAAGATTTCTTATGCATAGCACAAAAAATAACAAATTTATATTAGCAATAATTAATCGCGTGAAATATCCATACAAATTGAAAATATCTCCTGAGTAAAAATAAATGCCATCGACGGGAATTGAACCCGCACCTTCCTTTTAAAAATAAAGTTTGTTGATTACAGGTGAAAAAATCAGTAATTGTTGATTGAAGTCCTAGTACATATTGAATTATTTGGCGTGTAAAATAAGCCGACGTAGATCAGTGGTTCAGAGCACCTGACCGGACATCAGAAGGTGCGGGTTCAATTCCCGTCGGCGGCATTTATTTTTACTCGGGAGATATTTTCAATTTGAATGGAGCGCCCTTGAGGTGATTTTGCATTTATACAAGTCATCAAATTATTATTATTATTTAATTATTTAAGACAATATTAGCGATTTCTAAACGAAAATCTTAAGTAGAAAAATCAGAAAAGGATACGGTCACATCTAGGACTCGAACCCAGGACCCTTGCCTCGCCGGGGCACCGCTCTTTACGACTGAGCTAATGGGACCCTATCCCCTTCGGTCACATTTAACTGTATCATACTTCGAATAAGAACTATAAACATTGTCTTCATTTGAAATCGCTAATATTGTCTTCAATAATTAAATATTACAATTTGAGGTTTTACTCAATAAAGTTATTCCAAAAAAATAAAAATTATTATTATATTTCAAGCGACTAATTATTTATTGCTTATAATAATTTGCAAGAAAGTTACGTAGTTTCGAGCGACGGAAATCAAATGGATGATAATCTTGCAAGTTATTGCGTTATTTTTATTTTACTATATTATGTGAGCACAAACATATAAATTTTAATTTATTTTGTGTTTAGGCGTCTGATTAGGTGCACGCGTCGACCAAACATTGTCTATGTATCGATGAGTGCATGACTCGTCTATGAACATTTCAGTTTAAAATATCTTATATTATAATCTCCGGGAAGTGAGATTTCAGTACACTACATGTAAAAAATGTCAGTACACACCATCGAAGAAGTGCTCGAGCCGCCACTGTACTTAAGTATGTTGGGCTATACGGATGAAGAGATGTAGGGATGTAAGTCGGTGTGGTGGTATGAATGTGGGAGAAACAGAACCAGTAGCAACAATACCAACAAATTTCATTTTAATTAATAGTTTATACATTCTTGTTCGCGCAGTTGTATATGGAAGTAGCTACGTATGTATTCGCAAAGACTTGATGGATAGAAAACCTCTTATCAAATCCCGAAAAACAGATGCCGGTAGCTCGTTCCACATAAACCAACACTCTTCCACTGAGCTAGGAGACCTGATTATTTTTCCGATTTTTTTTAAGTCTCATATTTCTATTTATTTATGTAGTTATAATTTTTTTCATAAAATAATTCATTTTTTGCTGCTATATTTTTTTTATTTTAAAAATGTTCTACCTCAATATATTTGTAGCTCAGATAGTGTATCAATTATACCCATACGATTTTTTCATTTATATTCGACACTGGTTGACTTTTCTACAAGTCTTGAATGAATGTGATCTATTTACTGATAATTTCTCAAATTTTTCATCTTCTTATAATTCTCTAACTTCTCTATCCTCTTTTTGCAACCCAAACTAGCTATAACCTCATTTTTCTAATTTCTCTATTTTATATTATGGTAATGTATATATTCTATGTCCGCAAACTGTAAAATTCACCCGCCATAACACAGGGTCATCCCCAGCATGGAGGGTGAAATATCATAAAAAACCACATGTACTCTCTAAATCATGTATCAATAAAATAAATAAATAAATCATCTATTTATTGGAATAACTTTCGAAGGTTATATAATTCAAAGTGATTGACTAAACGTAGCCTATTTAACTCGATCTTTTGCATTTCTTCTGTCTGTAAAATTTGTTAGCATGTTCCGTTTCAAGATGATGTCCGTTTTAATGGTTTGATTGCTTTTTTAATGTAAAATTTTCGTATTTATCTGGACTTTTGTATTTGCATTTTTTTTCAATATTATGGTACCACCTACCTGCCTGACAAATTTGAAAAAAATAATTATCAGTGAGAAAGTTAAGTTTATTTGGACAAATCGTATAACTCTGCATTTGATTTGATTTCAATTTCACATAGGTCTTTATATTTAAGTATCTACTTACACAATCTTTATCATGTTTGCATAAACCAAAAAATTGTATTTATTAATAACTCTTTTACATCGTTTCTTTCCAGATTCTAGAGTGGAATTCGCTTTAGTTGTGGAAAAGTTGTTGAGTTAAACCTTCGCTTGCAGCTTGCATAAGGATACAGAAGTCCGCTACATAGAGCGAGCTCTAATGGGGTATATTGTAATTTACTTGTATTCTCATATCCGATTTTATTTGAATTTTATTTTATCTTTTGTATTTTTGCCCATGGGTACTGGACCCTTAGTCTGTTATTATAATTTTATGTTTAAGTGAAAACCTATCATTATATATTATTTGTATTTTTTTATGCTTCCGATTTTGTTGTCCGGGTTAAATCTTCCCCATAGGAAAAACTAAACCCTTCCACTCACTTTTCCACAAATGATCAGCTAGTCAATCAACACTATGCAAGTGCATTATATAAGTAAAATAAATACAAAACAATACCAGAACAACAACACGTCAACTCACCAGAGATCAAATGGGAAAAAAAATTCACCGACTCCAGATATATTCATATCAGAGGGTTCGGCTCGGTAGTACTTCTAACAGGGCCTATAAATCCTACTGATCCCTCAACATAAATATTTAAAAAATCTTTCGTTATCCTACATGTATTCAAAATGACCGACTTTTGCATCTTTATATATTAATTTTTTGATAGATCTAATACGCCTAAATTTTTAATGAGAGAGCTAGGTATAATGCCAGTAGCCGAAATAACGAATGGTAATATTTTTATAGTCTGAGAATGCCAAATTCTTTTTATTTCGTTTCCTAAATCTGTGTATTTTCTAATTTTTTCATTAACAGATTTTTGAATGTTACAGGAATTTGGAATAGCGACATCAATGATATAAGTTATTTTTTTAATTTTGTCATGTAAAACTATATCGGGTCTATTATGACTAATCGTTCGGTCTGTTAGTATAGTTTTATCATAATATATTTTATAAAATTCGTTTTCTAAAAATGAATTTGGTTCGTATTCATAATATGGTACTATATTACGGCAGTCAATCAAGTTATGTTTAATTACCAAATTTTGGTGAATTATTTTTAATACTTGATTGTGCCTAAATGTATACTCGGACGGTGCTAATATAGAACATCCAGATATAATATGTTCTATAGTTTCCGGAAAAGCCAAACATTTTCTACACAAATCATCAATTTGATTTGTATCTTTGATTATATGCTTTCTATAATTTTTAGTATTAATGACTCTATCCTGAATGGCAAGCATAAATCCTTCTATTTCTGCGCTCAACTCTCCAATACTCAACCATTTGTTTGACGAAAATTTGTCAACATATGTTTGGTTGAGATAATTGAAGTGTTTTGCGTGTAAAATTTTATTTGACCAGGAATCTAATAATTCCTGGTTGGGATTTATAAAAATGTTGGCATTCTCATCGTATAAATTTAAAGGTGTAATATTTCTATCTGCCTTGCAAATTATTTTGTGCATTTCTGAGCTATGAGCTTTCCTATGGAAAAAAGTTCTTAGCATTTCTACCTGATTATGTTTTGAAGAAGTTATTTTGACTATACCTCTACCTCCTAAATTTCTAGGTAAATTAACTCGTTCTATAGCTGAATTTGGATGATGGCAATTAAACTTTGTTAGCGTAGTTCTAATTAATCTTTCTAAGTTATCTAAATCTGTATTAGACCATTTAATTATGCCAAATGAGTACGTTAATAGAGGTATTGCCCAAGTATTTATTGCTTTTACTAAATTTTTAGCAGATAGATTGCATTTTAAAATTTTCCTGGTCCTAGTTTGAAATTTAATCCTAATATCATTTTTAATACTAGTATGGTCTAATCTATTTGATTGTGGGTATCCTAAATATTTATAAACCTCATCCCTTTTCATACTAGTAATTTGGAAATTTCTAAATATACTCTCGTCCCCATCTACAATTTTGCCTTTCTCTATATGGATCGTTCTACATTTATCTAAACCAAAAGTCATTTTGATATCATCTGAAAAGTTTTTAACTACCTCAATCATTTTCTCTAAATTTTGTTCAGAATTCGAAAATAATTTTATGTCATCCATAAATAATAAATGCGAAATTGTACTACTCTCCCCTGTATTACCCTTAACTTTTATTCCAAACTTGCTTTTAATTAACATTTTAGATAGAGGATTCAATGCTAAGCAAAACCAAAGAGGACTCAATGAGTCTCCTTGAAAAATTCCTCTTTTAATTGAAATGCCCGGTATTACTATTTTCTTACCTTTATAAGTTGATTATTTAAGTTATTATTATTATTATCACATTTTCATGAATATTTCGTTGAATTTTCTCTTGACGGACGATGAAACAACCCAATTTATGGAAAATTGAGTGGATTGACGTTGTGATGACTTTTTCACACGTGATTTTTTCCGAAACAACTCGCCCTTAGGACGGGTTGTTTCGGAGAATCTGAACAATTCATCAAATTTCAACGTTCATTTTCAAGTTCTGTGATAATTTCAGTTTTGTCAAGCAACTAGCCTACAATGATATAAAAACAGAACTTGAATAAGTCTTTCACAGAACCCGAAAATGAACGCTAAAATTTTAAGAATTGTTCAAATTCTCCAGACAGTGCCTTGAAATATTGCTCATTTACGGGCATTTACCTTTTTAAATGTTGGGTAACAAAACAAAGAAAAAATATTACTTATTTACTTTTAAAAATTATTTATTTAAATCCATACAAATGATGAAAAACAAAAAAATAACCTACAAAATTGTAACCTAGTTATGAAATACGTATAAATGGTGGGTAGCAAAAATATTATTTACTGAAATTTTAGAATTATGTAGTACGTATTAATTTTATTATAATATTAGATTTTTTAAATTATACAGGGTGTATCGGCACTAACCCGACAAACTTTAACCAGCTATTCCTTAGCATATTTGGAGTAAAAAATGTTATGGGCACTTTGCTGTCCGGTAGCATTTTTTTTCAATTAAAAACAAAAAAAAATTAAATTTCCACACTACATCACTGTCATTGGAATTGAGTTTTGTGTTCAACAGCTGTTATAAGCAAGTATGTCGAAGATCGTCTTCGCTCTTTCGCACACACTAAATAATAATAGTTAAAAATGAGACGAATGGTGCCGTGCCATTTCGTTGTGATTGTAGAAGTGCACCAATATAGGCACACACGTGCATTATTCAACGGAATTCGAATAAAATATTTGCCAGATGGGTTTTCGAACTTTGACAAAGGATAAAACAGTGGTGACATGTGGTGAAAATATGAATAATAATTTTTTTATTAAAAAAAAACGTTACCGGACAGCAAAGTGCACATAAGATTTTTTACTCCAAATATGCTAAGGAATAGCTGGTTAAAGTTTGTCGGGTACGTGCCGATACACCCTGTTTACAGTGGAACCCTCTTAAGACTATTCCATTATTTCAGCCAGTTTGGTCGCATAGAACCTGAGAAAACTGCTTCTAAATTTCGAACCCAAGTCTGAAATAAGCGTCCATAAAAATCATAATTTTTCTAAAAATACGACTTTATGGAGATTTTGTGACTGAGTTCGATTTTGATTGCGATTCTTATCACTATTACAAAATTTCAGCCAGTTTGGTCCCATAGAACCTGAGAAAACTGCTTCCAAATTTCGAACCCAAGTCTGAAATAAGCGTCCATAAAAATCATAATTTTTCTAAAAATACAACTTTATGGAGATTTGTAACTGATTTCGATTTGTCCCATGCTTCTTATCACTTTTCCTTAATTTCAGCCAATTTAGTCCCATACGACCTGAGAAAACTGCTTCCAAAGTCGGATCCCATGGCTGGAAAAGCTCCATAAAAATGATGGTTTTTCTAAAAAGAGAACTTTATGGAGATTTTGTGACTGAATTCGATTTGGATAGCGATTCTTATCACTATTTCAAAATTTCAGCCAGTTTGGTTGCATAGAACCTGAGAAAACTGCTTCTAAAGTTCGTACCTAAGTCTCAAATTAGCCTCCATAAAAAAGATGGTTTTTCTAAAAATACAACTTTATGGAGATTTTGTGACTGAGTTCGATTTGGATAACGATTCTTATCTTTATTCCAATATTTCAGCCAGTTTGGTCCCATAGAACCTGAAAAAACTGCTTCTAAAGTTCGAACTCAAGTCTGAAATTAGCGTCCATAAAAATCATGATTTTTCTAAAAATACAACTTTATGGAGATTTTGTGACTGAGTTCAATTTGGATATCGATTCTTATCACTATTCCAATATTTCAGCCAGTTTGGTCCCATAGAACCTAAGAAAACTGCTTCTAAAGTTCGAACCCAAGTCTGAAATTAGCGTCCATAAAAATCATAATTTTTCTAAAAATACAACTTTATGGAGATTTGTAACTGATTTCGATTTGTACGATGCTTCTTATCACTTTTCCTTAATTTCAGCCAATTTAGTCCCATACAACCTGAGAAAACTGCTTACAAAGTTGGAACCCAAGGCTGGAATTAGGCTCCATAAAAAAGATGGTTTTTCTAAAAAGACAACTTTATGAAGATTTTGTGACTGAGTTCGATTTGGATAACGATTCTTATCACTATTCCAATATTTCAGCCCGTTTGGTCCCTTAAAACCTGAGAAAACTGCTTGCAAAGTTCGAACCCAAGTCTGAAATTTGGGTCACTAAAAATCATAATTTTTCTAAAAATACAACTTTATGGAGATTTTGTGAATGATTTCGATTTGTACCATGCTTCTTATCCTTTTTCCTAAATTTCAGCCTATTTGGTCCATAGAACCTGACAAAACTGCTTCAAAAGTTCGAACCCAAGTCTGAAATTAGCGTCCATCAAAATAATAATTTTTCTTAAAATAAAATTTTATGGAGATTTTGTGACTGAATTCAATTTGGTTAGCGATTCTTATGACTATTTCGAAATTTCAGCCAGTTTGGTCGCATAGAACCTGAGAAAACTGCTTCTAAATTTCGAACCCAAGTCTGAAATTAGCGTCCATAAAAATCATAATTTTTCTAAAAATACAACTTTATGGAGATTTGTAACTGATTTCGATTTGTACCATGCTTCTTATCACTTTTCCTTAATTTCAGCCAATTTAGTCCCATACAACCTGAGAAAACTGCTTACAAAGTTCGAACCCAAGGCTGAAATAAGGCTCCATAAAAAAGATGGTTTTTCTAAAAAGACAACTTTATGAGAATTTTTTGACTGAGTTCGATTTGGATAACGATTCTTATCACTATTCCAATATTTCAGCCCGTTTGGTCCCTTAAAACCTGAGAAAACTGCTTGCAAAGTTCGAACCCAAGTCTGAAATTTGCGTCACTAAAAATCATAATTTTTCTAAAAATACATTTTTATGGAGATTTTATGACTGATTTCGATTTGTACCATGCTTCTAATAACTTTTCCTAAATTTCAGCCAATTTGGTCCATAGAACCTGACAAAACTGCTTCAAAAGTTCGAACCCAAGTCTGAAATTAGCGTCCATCAAAACAATAATTTTTCTTAAAATAAAATTTTATGGAGATTTTGTGACTGAATTGTATTTGGTTAGCGATTCTTATGACTATTTCGAAATTTCAGCCAGTTTGGTCGCATAGAACCTGAGAAAACTGCTTCTAAAGTTCGAACCCAAGTCTGAAATAAGCGTCCATAAAAATCATAATTTTTCTAAAAATACGACTTTATGGAGATTTTGTGACTGAGTTCGATTTTGATTGCGATTCTTATCACTATTACAAAATTTCAGCCAGTTTGGTCCCATAGAACCTGAGAAAACTGCTTCCAAATTTCGACCCCAAGTCTGAAATAAGGGTCCATAAAAATAATAATTTTTCTAAAAATACAATTTTATGGAGATTTTGTGACTGATTTCGATTTGTACCATGCTTCTTATCACTTTTCCTAAATTTCAGCCAATTTGGTCCCATAGAACCTGAGAAAACTGCTTCCAAAGTTCGAACCCAAGTCTGAAATTAGCTATTATTGTAGAAAGCAATCACTTTGTGGTTTGACATATTTAATAAAATAAAATACTTTTTTGTTTTAAAACCACGATATTTATTAATTTAAGAACCGACCGGTTTCGCTTTACTTAAGCATCATCAGGGTACAAATTAATACTAGTATTAATTTGTACCCTGATGATGCTTAAGTAAAGCGAAACCGGTCGGTTCTTAAATTAATAAATATCGTGGTTTTAAAACAAAAAAGTATTTTATTTTATTTTATCTGAAATTAGCGTCCAAAAAAATTAAAAATTTTCTAAAAATACAACTTTATGGAGATTTTGTGACTGAATTCAATTTGGTTAGCGATTCTTATCAATATTAGAAAATTTCAGCCAGTTTGGTCCCATAGAACCTGAGAAAACTGCTTCCCAAGTTTGAACCCAAGGCTGAAATTAGGCTCCATAAAAAAGATGGTTTTTCTTAAAATTAAACTTTATGAAGATTTTGTGACTGAGTTCGATTTGGTTAACGATTCTTATCACTATTCCAATATTTCAGCCCGTTTGGTCCCATAAAGAAAACTGCTTTCAAAGTTCGAACCCAAGTCTGAAACGTGCGTCCATAAAAATCACTATTTCAAAATTTCAGCCAGTTTGGTTGCATAGAACCTGAGAAAACTGCTTCTTAAGTTCGTACCTAAGTCTCAAATTAGCCTCCATAAAAAAGATGGTTTTTCTAAAAATACAACTTTATGGAGATTTTGTGACTGAGTTCGATTTGGATAACGATTCTTATCTTTATTCCAATATTTCAGCCAGTTTGGTCCCATAGAACCTGAAAAAACTGCTTCTAAAGTTCGAACCCAAGTCTGAAATTAGCGTCCATAAAAATCATGATTTTTCTAAAAATACAACTTTATGGAGATTTTGTGACTGAGTTCAATTTGGATATCGATTCTTATCACTATTCCAATATTTCAGCCAGTTTGGTCCCATAGAACCTAAGAAAACTGCTTCTAAAGTTCGAACCCAAGTCTGAAATTAGCGTCCATAAAAATCATAATTTTTCTAAAAATACAACTTTATGGAGATTTGTAACTGATTTCGATTTGTACCATGCTTCTTATCACTTTTCCTTAATTTCAGCCAATTTAGTCCCATACAACCTGAGAAAACTGCTTACAAAGTTGGAACCCAAGGCTGGAATTAGGCTCCATAAAAAAGATGGTTTTTCTAAAAAGACAACTTTATGAAGATTTTGTGACTGAGTTCGATTTGGATAACGATTCTTATCACTATTCCAATATTTCAGCCCGTTTGGTCCCTTAAAACCTGAGAAAACTGCTTGCAAAGTTCGAACCCAAGTCTGAAATTTGGGTCACTAAAAATCATAATTTTTCTAAAAATACAACTTTATGGAGATTTTGTGAATGATTTCGATTTGTACCATGCTTCTTATCCTTTTTCCTAAATTTCAGCCTATTTGGTCCATAGAACCTGACAAAACTGCTTCAAAAGTTCGAACCCAAGTCTGAAATTAGCGTCCATCAAAATAATAATTTTTCTTAAAATAAAATTTTATGGAGATTTTGTGACTGAATTCAATTTGGTTAGCGATTCTTATGACTATTTCGAAATTTCAGCCAGTTTGGTCGCATAGAACCTGAGAAAACTGCTTCTAAATTTCGAACCCAAGTCTGAAATTAGCGTCCATAAAAATCATAATTTTTCTAAAAATACAACTTTATGGAGATTTGTAACTGATTTCGATTTGTACCATGCTTCTTATCACTTTTCCTTAATTTCAGCCAATTTAGTCCCATACAACCTGAGAAAACTGCTTACAAAGTTCGAACCCAAGGCTGAAATAAGGCTCCATAAAAAAGATGGTTTTTCTAAAAAGACAACTTTATGAGAATTTTTTGACTGAGTTCGATTTGGATAACGATTCTTATCACTATTCCAATATTTCAGCCCGTTTGGTCCCTTAAAACATGAGAAAACTGCTTGCAAAGTTCGAACCCAAGTCTGAAATTTGCGTCACTAAAAATCATAATTTTTCTAAAAATACATTTTTATGGAGATTTTATGACTGATTTCGATTTGTACCATGCTTCTAATAACTTTTCCTAAATTTCAGCCAATTTGGTCCATAGAACCTGACAAAACTGCTTCAAAAGTTTGAACCCAAGTCTGAAATTAGCGTCCATCAAAATAATAATTTTTCTTAAAATAAAATTTTATGGAGATTTTGTGACTGAATTCAATTTGGTTAGCGATTCTTATGACTATTTCGAAATTTCAGCCAGTTTGGTCGCATAGAACCTGAGAAAACTGCTTCTAAAGTTCGAACCCAAGTCTGAAATTAGCGTCCATAAAAATCATAATTTTTCTAAAAATACGACTTTATGGAGATTTTGTGACTGAGTTCGATTTTGATTGCGATTCTTATCACTATTACAAAATTTCAGCCAGTTTGGTCCCATAGAACCTGAGAAAACTGCTTCCAAATTTCGACCCCAAGTCTGAAATAAGCGTCCATAAAAATAATAATTTTTCTAAAAATACAATTTTATGGAGATTTTGTGACTGATTTCGATTTGTACCATGCTTCTTATCACTTTTCCTAAATTTCAGCCAATTTGGTCCCAAAGAACCTGAGAAAACTGCTTCCAAAGTTCGAACCCAAGTCTGAAATTAGCTATTATTGTAGAAAGCAATCACTTTGTGGTTTGACATATTTAATAAAATAAAATACTTTTTTGTTTTAAAACCACGATATTTATTAATTTAAGAACCGACCGGTTTCGCTTTACTTAAGCATCATCGGTTCTTAAATTAATAAATATCGTGGTTTTAAAACAAAAAAGTATTTTATTTTATTTTATCTGAAATTAGCGTCCAAAAAAATTAAAAATTTTCTAAAAATACAACTTTATGGAGATTTTGTGACTGAATTCAATTTGGTTAGCGATTCTTATCAATATTAGAAAATTTCAGCCAGTTTGGTCCCATAGAACCTGAGAAAACTGCTTCCCAAGTTTGAACCCAAGGCTGAAATTAGGCTCCATAAAAAAGATGGTTTTTCTTAAAATTAAACTTTATGAAGATTTTGTGACTGAGTTCGATTTGGTTAACGATTCTTATCACTATTCCAATATTTCAGCCCGTTTGGTCCCATAAAACCTGAGAAAACTGCTTTCAAAGTTCGAACCCAAGTCTGAAATGTGCGTCCATAAAAATCATAATTTTTCTAAAAATACAACTTTATGGAGATTTGTAACTGATTTCGATTTGTCCCATGCTTCTTATCACTTTTCCTTAATTTCAGCCAATTTAGTCCCATACGACCTGAGAAAACTGCTTCCAAAGTCGGATCCCATGGCTGGAAAAGCTCCATAAAAATGATGGTTTTTCTAAAAAGAGAACTTTATGGAGATTTTGTGACTGAATTCGATTTGGATAGCGATTCTTATCACTATTTCAAAATTTCAGCCAGTTTGGTTGCATCGAACCTGAGAAAACTGCTTCTAAAGTTCGTACCTAAGTCTCAAATTAGCCTCCATAAAAAAGATGGTTTTTCTAAAAATACAACTTTATGGAGATTTTGTGACTGAGTTCGATTTGGATAACGATTCTTATCTTTATTCCAATATTTCAGCCAGTTTGGTCCCATAGAACCTGAAAAAACTGCTTCTAAAGTTCGAACCCAAGTCTGAAATTAGCGTCCATAAAAATCATGATTTTTCTAAAAATACAACTTTATGGAGATTTTGTGACTGAGTTCAATTTGGATATCGATTCTTATCACTATTCCAATATTTCAGCCAGTTTGGTCCCATAGAACCTAAGAAAACTGCTTCTAAAGTTCGAACCCAAGTCTGAAATTAGCGTCCATAAAAATCATAATTTTTCTAAAAATACAACTTTATGGAGATTTGTAACTGATTTCGATTTGTACCATGCTTCTTATCACTTTTCCTTAATTTCAGCCAATTTAGTCCCATACAACCTGAGAAAACTGCTTACAAAGTTGGAACCCAAGGCTGGAATTAGGCTCCATAAAAAAGATGGTTTTTCTAAAAAGACAACTTTATGAAGATTTTGTGACTGAGTTCGATTTGGATAACGATTCTTATCACTATTCCAATATTTCAGCCCGTTTGGTCCCTTAAAACCTGAGAACACTGCTTGCAAAGTTCGAACCCAAGTCTGAAATTTGGGTCACTAAAAATCATAATTTTTCTAAAAATACAACTTTATGGAGATTTTGTGAATGATTTCGATTTGTACCATGCTTCTTATCCTTTTTCCTAAATTTCAGCCTATTTGGTCCATAGAACCTGACAAAACTGCTTCAAAAGTTCGAACCCAAGTCTGAAATTAGCGTCCATCAAAATAATAATTTTTCTTATAATAAAATTTTATGGAGATTTTGTGACTGAATTCAATTTGGTTAGCGATTCTTATGACTATTTCGAAATTTCAGCCAGTTTGGTCGCATAGAACCTGAGAAAACTGCTTCTAAATTTCGAACCCAAGTCTGAAATTAGCGTCCATAAAAATCATAATTTTTCTAAAAATACAACTTTATGGAGATTTTGTGAATGATTTCGATTTGTACCATGCTTCTTATCCTTTTTCCTAAATTTCAGCCTATTTGGTCCATAGAACCTGACAAAACTGCTTCAAAAGTTCGAACCCAAGTCTGAAATTAGCGTCCATCAAAATAATAATTTTTCTTAAAATAAAATTTTATGGAGATTTTGTGACTGAATTTAATTTGGTTAGCGATTCTTATGACTATTTCGAAATTTCAGCCAGTTTGGTCGCATAGAACCTGAGAAAACTGCTTCTAAAGTTCGAACCCAAGTCTGAAATTAGCGTCCATAAAAATCATAATTTTTCTAAAAATACGAATTTATGGAGATTTTGTGACTGAGTTCGATTTTTATTGCGATTCTTATCACTATTACAAAATTTCAGCCAGTTTGGTCCCATAGAACCTGAGAAAACTGCTTCCAAATTTCGAACCCAAGTCTGAAATAAGCGTCCATAAAAATAATAATTTTTCTAAAAATACAATTTTATGGAGATTTTGTGACTGATTTCGATTTGTACCATGCTTCTTATCACTTTTCCTAAATTTCAGCCAATTTGGTCCCATAGAACCTGAGAAAACTGCTTCCAAAGTTCGAACCCAAGTCTGAAATTAGCTATTATTGTAGAAAGCAATCACTTTGTGGTTTGACATATTTAATAAAATAAAATACTTTTTTGTTTTAAAACCACGATATTTATTAATTTAAGAACCGACCGGTTTCGCTTTACTTAAGCATCATCAGGGTACCCTGATGATGCTTAAGTAAAGCGAAACCGGTCGGTTCTTAAATTAATAAATATCGTGGTTTTAAAACAAAAAAGTATTTTATTTTATTTTATCTGAAATTAGCGTCCAAAAAAATTAAAAATTTTCTAAAAATACAACTTTATGGAGATTTTGTGACTGAATTCAATTTGGTTAGCGATTCTTATCAATATTAGAAAATTTCAGCCAGTTTGGTCCCATAGAACCTGAGAAAACTGCTTCCCAAGTTTGAACCCAAGGCTGAAATTAGGCTCCATAAAAAAGATGGTTTTTCTTAAAATTAAACTTTATGAAGATTTTGTGACTGAGTTCGATTTGGTTAACGATTCTTATCACTATTCCAATATTTCAGCCCGTTTGGTCCCATAAAACCTGAGAAAACTGCTTTCAAAGTTCGAACCCAAGTCTGAAATGTGCGTCCATAAAAATCATAATTTTTCTAAAAATACAACTTTATGGAGATTTGTAACTGATTTCGATTTGTCCCATGCTTCTTATCACTTTTCCTTAATTTCAGCCAATTTAGTCCCATACGACCTGAGAAAACTGCTTCCAAAGTCGGATCCCATGGCTGGAAAAGCTCCATAAAAATGATGGTTTTTATAAAAAGAGAACTTTATGGAGATTTTGTGACTGAATTCGATTTGGATAGCGATTCTTATCACTATTTCAAAATTTCAGCCAGATTGGTTGCATAGAACCTGAGAAAACTGCTTCTAAAGTTCGTACCCAAGTCTCAAATTAGCCTCCATAAAAAAGATGGTTTTTCTAAAAATACAACTTTATGGAGATTTTGTGACTGAGTTCAATTTGGATATCGATTCTTATCACTATTCCAATATTTCAGCCAGTTTGGTCCCATAGAACCTAAGAAAACTGCTTCTAAATTTCGAACCCAAGTCTGAAATTAGCGTCCATAAAAATCATAATTTTTCTAAAAATACAACTTTATGGAGATTTGTAACTGATTTCGATTTGTACCATGCTTCTTATCACTTTTCCTTAATTTCAGCCAATTTAGTCCCATACAACCTGAGAAAACTGCTTACAAAGTTCGAACCCAAGGCTGAAATAAGGCTCCATAAAAAAGATGGTTTTTCTAAAAAGACAACTTTATGAGAATTTTTTGACTGAGTTCGATTTGGATAACGATTCTTATCACTATTCCAATATTTCAGCCCGTTTGGTCCCTTAAAACCTGAGAAAACTGCTTGCAAAGTTCGAACCCAAGTCTGAAATTTGCGTCACTAAAAATCATAATTTTTCTAAAAATACATTTTTATGGAGATTTTATGACTGATTTCGATTTGTACCATGCTTCTAATAACTTTTCCTAAATTTCAGCCAATTTGGTCCATAGAACCTGACAAAACTGCTTCAAAAGTTCGAACCCAAGTCTGAAATTAGCGTCCATCAAAATAATAATTTTTCTTAAAATAAAATTTTATGGAGATTTTGTGACTG
This sequence comes from Hesperophylax consimilis, assembly GCF_061612785.1. Lineage (NCBI taxonomy): Eukaryota > Metazoa > Arthropoda > Insecta > Trichoptera > Limnephilidae > Hesperophylax > Hesperophylax consimilis. The sequence continues at coordinate 282,743 of NC_142858.1, forward strand.
AATTCAATTTGGTTAGCGATTCTTATGACTATTTCGAAATTTCAGCCAGTTTGGTCGCATAGAACCTGAGAAAACTGCTTTTAAAGTTCGAACCCAAGTCTGAAATTAGCGTCCATAAAAATCATAATTTTTCTAAAAATACAATTTTATGGAGATTTTGTGACTGATTTCGATTTGTACCATGCTTCTTATCACTTTTCCTAAATTTCAGCCAATTTGGTCCCATAGAACCTGAGAAAACTGCTTCCAAAGTTCGAACCTAAGTCTGAAATTAGCGTCCAAAAAAATTAAAAATTTTCTAAAAATACAACTTTATGGAGATTTTGTGACTGAATTCAATTTGGTTAGCGATTCTTATCAATATTAGAAAATTTCAGCCAGTTTGGTCCCATAGAACCTGAAAAAACTGCTTCCCAAATTTGAACCCAAGGCTGAAATTAGGCTCCATAAAAAAGATGGTTTTTCTTAAAATAAAACTTTATGAAGATTTTGTGACTGAGTTCGATTTGGTTAACGATTCTTATCACTATTCCAATATTTCAGCCCGTTTGGTCCCATAAAACCTGAGAAAACTGCTTTCAAAGTTCGAACCCAAGTCTGAAATTTGCGTCCATAAAAATCATAATTTTTCTAAAAATACAACTTTATGGAGATTTGTAACTGATTTCGATTTGTCCCATGCTTCTTATCACTTTTCCTTAATTTCGGCCAATTTAGTCCCATACGACCTGGGAAAACTGCTTCCAAAGTCGGATCCCAAGGCTGGAAAAGCTCCATAAAAATGATGGTTTTTCTAAAAAGAGAACTTTATGGAGATTTTGTGACTGAATTCGATTTGTATAGCGATTCTTATCACTATTTCAAAATTTCAGCCAGTTTGGTTGCATAGAACCTGAGAAAACTGCTTCTAAAGTTCGTACCCAAGTCTCAAATTAGCCTCCATAAAAAAGATGGTTTTTCTAAAAGTACAACTTTATGGAGATTTTGTGACTGAGTTCGATTTGGATAACGATTCTTATCTTTATTCCAATATTTCAGCCAGTTTGGTCCCATAGAACCTGAAAAAACTGCTTCTAAAGTTCGAACCCATGTCTGAAATTAGCGTCCATAAAAATCATGATTTTCCTAAAAATACAACTTTATGGAGATTTTGTAACTGAGTTCGATTTGGATATCGATTCTTATCACTATTCAAAAATTTCAGCCATTTTGGTCGCATAGAACCTGAGAAAACTGCTTCTAAAGTTCGAACCCAAGTCTCCAATTAGCCTCCATAAAAAAGATGGTTTTTCTAAAAATACAACTTTATGGAGATTTTGTGACTGAGTTCGATTTGGATAACGATTCTTATCACTATTCCAATATTTCAGCCAGTTTGGTCCCATAGAACCTGAAAAAACTGCTTCTAAAGTTCGAACCCAAGTCTGAAATTAGCGTCCATAAAAATCATGATTTTTCTAAAAATACAACTTTATGGAGATTTTGTAACTGAGTTCGATTTAACTTTATGACTCATTTCGATTTGTACCATGCTTCTAAATCACTTTTCCTAAATTTCAGCCAATTTGGTCCCATAGAACTTGAGAAAACTGCTTCCAAAGTTCGAGAACCCAAGTCTGAAATTAGCGTCCATAAAAAAGAAGGTTTTTCTAAAAATACAACTTTATGGAGATTTTTTGACTGAGTTCGATTTGGATAACGATTCTTATCACTATTCCAATATTTCAGCCCGTTTGGTCCCTTAAAACCTGATAAAACTGCTTCCAAAGTTCGAACCCAAGGCTGGAATTAGGCTCCATAAAAAAGATTGTTTTTCTAAAAAGACAAGTTTATGGAGATTTTGTGACTGAATTCGATTTGGATAGCGATTCTTATCACTATTTCAAAATTTCAGCCAGTTTGGTTGCATTGAACCTGAGAAAACTGCTTCTAAAGTTCGAACCCAAGTCTCAAATTAGCCTCCATAAAAAGAAGGTTTTTCTAAAAATACAACTTTATGGAGATTTTGTGACTGAGTTCGATTTGGATAACGATTCTTATCACTATTCCAATATTTCAGCCAGTTTGGTCCCATAGAACCTGAGAAAACTGCTTCTAAAGTTCGAACCCAAGTATGAAATTAGCGTCCATAAAAATCATGATTTTTCTAAAAATACAACTTTATGGAGATTTTGTAACTGAGTTCGATTTGGATATCGATTCTTATTACTATTCAAAAATTTCAGCCATTTTGGTCGCATAGAACCAGAGAAAACTGCTTCTAAAGTTCGAACCCAAGTCTGAAATTAGCGTCAGTAAAAATCATGATTTTTCTAAAAATACAACTTTATGACTGATTTCGATTTGTACCATGCTTCTAATCACTTTTCCTTAATTTCAGCCAATTTGGTCCCATAGAACCTGAGAAAACTGCTTCCAAAGTTCGAGAACCCAAGTCTGAAATAAGCGTCCATAAAAATCATAATTTATTTAAAAATACAACATTATGGAGATTTTGTGACTGAATTTGATTTGGATAGCGATTCTTATCACTATTTTTCAAATTTCAGCCAGTTTGGTCGCATAGAACCTGAAAAAACTGCTTCTAAAGTTCGAACCCAAGTCTGAAATTAGCGTCAGTAAAAATCATGATTTTTCTAAAAATACAACTTTATGACTGATTTCGATTTGTACCATGCTTCTTATCACTTTTCCTAAATTTCAGCCAATTTGGTCCCATAGAACCTGAGAAAACTGCTTCCAAAGTTCGAACCCAAGTCTGAAATTAGCGTCCAAAACAATTAAAAATTTTCTTAAAATACCTTTTTATGGAGATTTTGTGACTGAATTCGATTTGGATAGCGATTCTTATCACTATTTCAAAATTTCAGCCAGTTTGGTTGCATAGAACCTGAGAAAACTGCTTCTAAAGTTCGTACCCAAGTCTCAAATTAGCCTCCATAAAAAAGATGTTTTTTCTAAAAATACAACTTTATGGAGATTTTGTGACTGAGTTCGATTTGGATAACGATTCTTATCTTTATTGCAATATTTCAGCCAGTTTGGTCCCATAGAACCTGAAAAAACTGCTTCTAAAGTTCGAACCCAAGTCTGAAATTAGCGTCCATAAAAATCATGATTTTTCTAAAAATACAACTTTATGGAGATTTTGTGACTGAGTTCAATTTGGATATCGATTCTTATCACTATTCCAATATTTCAGCCAGTTTGGTCCCATAGAACCTAAGAAAACTGCTTCTAAAGTTCGAACCCAAGTCTGAAATTAGCGTCCATAAAAATCATAATTTTTCTAAAAATACAACTTTATGGAGATTTTGTGACTGAGTTCAATTTGGATATCGATTCTTATCACTATTCCAATATTTCAGCCCGTTTGGTCCCTTAAAACCTGAGAAAACTGCTTGCAAAGTTCGAACCCAAGTCTGAAATTTGGGTCACTAAAAATCATAATTTTTCTAAAAATACAACTTTATGGAGATTTTGTGAATGATTTCGATTTGTACCATGCTTCTTATCCTTTTTCCTAAATTTCAGCCTATTTGGTCCATAGAACCTGACAAAACTGCTTCAAAAGTTCGAACCCAAGTTTGAAATTAGCGTCCATCAAAATAATAATTTTTCTTAAAATAAAATTTTATGGAGATTTTGTGACTGAATTCAATTTGGTTAGCGATTCTTATGACTATTTCGAAATTTCAGCCAGTTTGGTCGCAAAGAACCTGAGAAAACTGCTTCTAAATTTCGAACCCAAGTCTGAAATTAGCGTCCATAAAAATCATAATTTTTCTAAAAATACAACTTTATGGAGATTTGTAACTGATTTCGATTTGTACCATGCTTCTTATCACTTTTCCTTAATTTCTGCCAATTTAGTCCCATACAACCTGAGAAAACTGCTTACAAAGTTCGAACCCAAGGCTGAAATAAGGCTCCATAAAAAAGATGGTTTTTCTAAAAAGACAACTTTATGAGAATTTTTGACTGAGTTCGATTTGGATAACGATTCTTATCACTATTCCAATATTTCAGCCCGTTTGGTCCCTTAAAACCTGAGAAAACTGCTTGCAAAGTTCGAACCCAAGTCTGAAATTTGCGTCACTAAAAATCATAATTTTTCTAAAAATACATTTTTATGGAGATTTTATGACTGATTTCAATTTGTACCATGCTTCTAATAACTTTTCCTAAATTTCAGCCAATTTGGTCCATAGAACCTGACAAAACTGCTTCAAAAGTTCGAACCCAAGTCTGAAATTAGCGTCCATCAAAATAATAATTTTTCTTAAAATAAAATTTTATGGAGATTTTGTGACTGAATTCAATTTGGTTAGCGATTCTTATGACTATTTCGAAATTTCAGCCAGTTAGGTCGCATAGAACCTGAGAAAACTGCTTTTAAAGTTCGAACCCAAGTCTGAAATTAGCGTCCATAAAAATCATAATTTTTCTAAAAATACGACTTTATGGAGATTTTGTGACTGAGTTCGATTTTGATTGCGATTCTTATCACTATTACAAAATTTCAGCCAGTTTGGTCCCATAGAACCTGAGAAAACTGCTTCCAAATTTCGAACCCAAGTCTGATATAAGCGTCCATAAAAATAATAATTTTTCTAAAAATACAATTTTATGGAGATTTTGTAACTGAGTTCGATTTGGATATCGATTCTTATCACTATTCAAAAATTTCAGCCATTTTGGTCGCATAGAACCAGAGAAAACTGCTTCTAAAGTTCGAACCCAAGTCTGAAATTAGCGTCAGTAAAAATCATGATTTTTCTAAAAATACAACTTTATGACTGATTTCGATTTGTACCATGCTTCTAATCACTTTTCCTAAATTTCAGCCAACTTGGTCCCATAGAACCTGAGAAAACTGCTTCCAAAGTTCGAGAACCCAAGTCTGAAATTAGCGTCCATAAAAATCATAATTTATTTAAAAATACAACATTATGGAGATTTTGTGACTGAATTTGATTTGGATAGCGATTCTTATCACTATTTCAAAATTTCAGCCAGTTTGGTCGCATAGAACCTGAAAAAACTGCTTCTAAAGTTCGAACCCAAGTCTGAAATTAGCGTCAGTAAAAATCATGATTTTTCTAAAAATACAACTTTATGACTGATTTCGATTTGTACCATGCTTCTTATCACTTTTCCTAAATTTCAGCCAATTTGGTCCCATAGAACCTGAGAAAACTGCTTCCAAAGTTCGAACCTTAGTCTGAAATTAGCGTCCAAAAAAATTAAAAATTTTCTAAAAATACCTTTTTATGGAGATTTTGTGACTGAATTCAATTTGGTTAGCGATTCTTATCAATATTAGAAAATTTCAGCCAGTTTGGTCCCATAGAACCTGAGAAAACTGCGTCCCAAGTTCGAACCCAAGGCTGAAATTAGGCTCCATAAAAAAGATGGTTTTTCTTAAAATACAACTTTATGAAGATTTTTAGACTGAGTTCGATTTAGATAACGATTCTTATCACTATTCCAATATTTCAGCCCGTTTGGTCCCTTAAAACCTGAAAAAACTGCTTCCAAAGTTCGAACCCAAGGCTGAAATTAGGCTCAATAAAAAAGATGGTTTTTTTAAAATACAACTTAATGGAGATTTTGTGACTGAGTTCGATTTGGATAACGATTCTTATCACTATTCCAATATTTCAGCCCGTTTGGTCCCATAAAACCTGAGAAAACTGCTTGCAAAGTTCGAACCCAAGTCTGAAATTTGCGTCACTAAACATCATAATTTTTCTAAAAATACAACTTTATGGAGATTTTGTGAATGATTTCGATTTGTACCATGCTTCTTATCACTTTTCCTAAATTTCAGCCAATTTGGTACATAGAACCTGAGAAAACTGCTTCAAAAGTTCGAACCCAAGTCTGAAATTAGCGTCCATAAAAATAATAATTTTTCTAAAAATACAATTTTATGGAGATTTTGTGACTGAATTCAATTTGGTTAGCGATTCTTATGACTATTTCGAAATTTCAGCCAGTTTGGTCGCATAGAACCTGAGAAAACTGCTTCTTAAGTTCGAACCCAAGTCTGAAATTAGCGTCAGTAAAAATCATGATTTTTCTTAAAATACAACTTTATGACTGATTTTGATTTGTACCATGCTTCTAATCACTTTTCCCAAATTTCAGCCAATTTAGTCCCATACAACCTGAGAAAATTGCTTACAAAATGCGAACCCAAGGCTGAAATTAGGCTCCATAAAAAAGATGGTTTTTCTAAAAAGACAACTTTATGAAGATTTTGTGACTGAGTTCGATTTGGATAAAGATTCTTATCACTATTCCAATATTTCAGCCCGTTTGGTTCCATAGAACCTGAGAAAATGGCTTCTAAAGTTTGAACCCAAGTCTGAAATTTGCGTCCATAAAAATCTTAATTTTTCTACAACTTTATTGAGATTTTGTGACTGAGTTCGATTTGGATAGCGATTCTTATCACTATTACAAAATTTCAGCCCGTTTGGTCCCTTAAAACCTGAAAAAACTGCTTCCAAAGTTCGAACCCAAGGCTGAAATTAGGCTCAATAAAAAAGATGGTTTTTCTTAAAATACAACTTAATGGAGATTTTGTTACTGAGTTCGATTTGGATAACGATTCTTATCACTACTCCAATATTTCAGCCAGTTTGGTCCCATAGAACCTGAGAAAACTGCTCCTTAAGTTCGAACCCAGGTCTGAAATTATCGTCCATAAAAATCATGATTTTTCTAAAAATACAACTTATGGAGATTTCGATTTGTACCATGCTTCTAATCACTTTTCCTAAATTTCAGCCAATTTGGTCCCATAGAACCTGAGAAAACTGCTTCCAAAGTTCGAGAACCCAAGTCTGAAATTAGCGTCCATAAAAATCATAATTTATTTAAAAATACAACATTATGGAGATTTTGTGACTGAATTTGATTTGGATAGCGATTCTTATCACTATTTCAAAATTTCAGCCAGTTTGGTCGCATAGAACCTGAAAAAACTGCTTCTAAAGTTCGAACCCAAGTCTGAAATTAGCGTCAGTAAAAATCATGATTTTTCTAAAAATACAACTTTATGACTGATTTCGATTTGTACCATGCTTCTTATCACTTTTCCTAAATTTCAGCCAATTTGGTCCCATAGAACCTGAGAAAACTGCTTCCAAAGTTCGAACCCAAGTCTGAAATTAGCGTCCAAAAAAATTAAAAATTTTCTAAAAATACCTTTTTATGGAGATTTTGTGACTGAATTCAATTTGGTTAGCGATTCTTATCAATATTAGAAAATTTCAGCCAGTTTGGTCCCATAGAACCTGAGAAAACTGCTTCCCAAGTTCGAACCCAAGGCTGAAATTAGGCTCCATAAAAAAGATGGTTTTTCTTAAAATACAACTTTATGAAGATTTTTAGACTGAGTTCGATTTAGATAACGATTCTTATCACTATTCCAATATTTCAGCCCGTTTGGTCCCTTAAAACCTGAAAAAACTGCTTCCAAAGTTCGAACCCAAGGCTGAAATTAGGCTCAATAAAAAAGATGGTTTTTTTAAAATACAACTTAATGGAGATTTTGTGACTGAGTTCGATTTGGATAACGATTCTTATCACTATTCCAATATTTCAGCCCGTTTGGTCCCATAAAACCTGAGAAAACTGCTTGCAAAGTTCGAACCCAAGTCTGAAATTTGCGTCACTAAACATAATAATTTTTCTAAAAATACAACTTTATGGAGATTTTGTGAATGATTTCGATTTGTACCATGCTTCTTATCACTTTTCCTAAATTTCAGCCAATTTGGTCCATAGAACCTGAGAAAACTGCTTCAAAAGTTCGAACCCAAGTCTGAAATTAGCGTCCATAAAAATAATAATTTTTCTAAAAATACAATTTTATGGAGATTTTGTGACTGAATTCAATTTGGTTAGCGATTCTTATGACTATTTCGAAATTTCAGCCAGTTTGGTCGCATAGAACCTGAGAAAACTGCTTCTTAAGTTCGAACCCAAGTCTGAAATTAGCGTCAGTAAAAATCATGATTTTTCTTAAAATACAACTTTATGACTGATTTTGATTTGTACCATGCTTCTAATCACTTTTCCCAAATATCAGCTAATTTAGTCCCATACAACCTGAGAAAACTGCTTACAAAATGCGAACCCAAGGCTGAAATTAGGCTCCATAAAAAAGATGGTTTTTCTAAAAAGACAACTTTATGAAGATTTTTTGACTGAGTTCGATTTGGATAACGATTCTTATCACTATTCCAATATTTCAGCCCGTTTGGTTCCTTAAAACCTGAAAAAACTGCTTCCAAAGTTCGAACCCAAGGCTGAAATTAGGCTCAATAAAAAAGATGGTTTTTCTAAAAATACAACTTAATGGAGATTTTGTGACTGAGTTCGATTTGGATAACGATTCTTATCACTATTCCAATATTTCAGCCCGTTTGGTCCCATAAAAACCTGAGAAAACTGCTTGCAAAGTTCGAACCCAAGTCTGAAATTTGCGTCACTAAAAATCCTAATTTTTCTAAAAATACAACTTTATGGAGATTTTGTGAATGATTTCGATTTGTACCATGCTTCTTATCACTTTTCCTAAATTTCAGCCAATTTGGTCCATAGAACCTGAGAAAACTGCTTCAAAAGTTCGAACCCAAGTCTGAAATTAGCGTCCATCAAAATAATAATTTTTCTTAAAATAAAATTTTATGGAGATTTTGTGACTGAATTCAATTTGGTTAGCGATTCTTATGACTATTTCGAAATTTCAGCCAGTTTGGTCACATAGAACCTGGGAAAACTGCTTCTAAAGTTCGAACCCAAGTCTGAAATTAGCGTCAGTAAAAATCATAATTTTTCTAAAAATACAACTTTATGGAGATTTGTAACTGATTTCGATTTGTACCATGCTTCTTATCACTTTTCCTTAATTTCAGCCAATTTAGTCCCATACAACCTGAGAAAACTGCTTACAAAGTTCGAACCCAAGGCTGAAATAAGGCTCCATAAAAAAGATGGTTTTTCTAAAAAGACAACTTTATGAAGATTTTTTGACTGAGTTCGATTTGGATAACGATTCTTATCACTATTCCAATATTTCAGCCCGTTTGGTCCCTTAAAACCTGAGAAAACTGCTTGCAAAGTTCGAACCCAAGTCTGAAATTTGCGTCACTAAAAATCATAATTTTTCTAAAAATACTTTTTTATGGAGATTTTATGACTGATTTCGATTTGTACCATGCTTCTTATAACTTTTCCAATATTTCATCCCGTTTGGTTCCATAGAACCTGAGAAAATGGCTTCTAAAGTTTGAACCCAAGTCTGAAATTTGCGTCCATAAAAATCATAATTTTTCTACAACTTTATGGAGATTTTATGACTGAGTTCGATTTGGATAGCGATTCTTATCACTATTACAAAATTTCAGCCAGTTTGGTTGCATAGAACCTGAGAAAACTGCTTCTAAAGTTCGAACCCAAGTCTCCAATTAGCCTCCATAAAAAAGATGGTTTTTCTAAAAATACAACTTTATGGAGATTTTGTGACTGAGTTCGATTAGGATAACGATTCTTATCACTATTCCAATATTTCAGCCAGTTTGGTCCCATAGAACCTGAGAAAACTGCTTCTAAAGTTCGAACCCAAATCTGAAATTAGCGTCCATAAAAATCATGATTTTTCGAAAAATACAACTTTATGGAGATTTTGTAACTGAGTTCGATTTGGATATCGATTCTTATCACTATTCAAAAATTTCAGCCATTTTGGTCGCATAGAACCTGAGAAAACTGCTTCTAAAGTTCGAACCCAAGTCTGAAATTAGCGTCAGTAAAAATCATGATTTTTCTAAAAATACAATTTAATGGAGATTTTGTGACTGATTTCGATTTGTACCATCCTTCTTATCACTTTTCCTAAATTTCAGCCAATTTCGTCCCATAGAATCTGAGAAAACTGCCTCCAAAGTTCGAACCCAAGTCTGAAATTAGCGTCCAAAAAAATTAAAATTTTTCTAAGAATACAACTTTATGGAGATTTTGTGACTGAATTCAATTTGGTTAGCGATTCTTATGACTTTTTCGAAATTTCAGCCAGTTTGGTCGCATAGAACCTGAGAAAACTGCTTCTAAAGTTCGAACCCAAGTCTGAAATTAGCGTCAGTAAAAATCATAATTTTTCTAAAAATACAACTTAATGGAGATTTGTAACTGATTTCGATTTGTACCATGCTTCTTATCACTTTTCCTTAATTTCAGCCAATTGAGTCCCATACAACCTGAGGAAACTGCTTACAAAGTTCGAACCCAAGGCTGAAATAAGGCTCCATAAAAAGATGGTTTTTCTAAAAAGACAACTTTATGAAGATTTTTTGAATGAGTTCGATTTGGATAACGATTCTTATCACTATTCCAATATTTCAGTCCGTTTGGTTCCTTAAAACCAGAAAAAACTGCTTCCAAAGTTCGAACCCAAGGCTGAAATTAGGCTCAATAAAAAAGATGGTTTTTCTAAAAATACAACTTAATGGAGATTTTGTGACTGAGTTCGATTTGGATAACGATTCTTATCACTATTCCAATATTTCAGCCCGTTTGGTCCCATAAAACCTGAGAAAACTGCTTGCAAAGTTCGAACCCAAGTCTGAAATTTGCGTCACTAAAAATCCTAATTTTTCTAAAAATACAACTTTATGGAGATTTTGTGAATGATTTCGATTTGTACCATGCTTCTTATCACTTTTCCTAAATTTCAGCCAATTTGGTCCATAGAACCTGAGAAAACTGCTTGCAAAGTTCGAACCCAAGTCTGAAATTTGCGTCACTAAAAATCCTAATTTTTCTAAAAATACAACTTTATGGAGATTTTGTGAATGATTTCGATTTGTACCATGCTTCTTATCACTTTTCCTAAATTTCAGCCAATTTGGTCCATAAAACCTGAGAAAACTGCTTGCAAAGTTCGAACCCAAGTCTGAAATTTGCGTCACTAAAAATCCTAATTTTTCTAAAAATACAACTTTATGGAGATTTTGTGAATGATTTCGATTTGTACTATGCTTCTTATCACTTTTCCTAAATTTCAGCCAATTTGGTCCATAGAACCTGAGAAAACTGCTTCAAAAGTTCGAACCCAAGTCTGAAATTAGCGTCCATCAAAATAATAATTTTTCTTAAAATAAAATTTTATGGAGATTTTGTGACTGAATTCAATTTGGTTAGCGATTCTTATGACTATTTCGAAATTTCAGCCAGTTTGGTCACATAGAACCTGGGAAAACTGCTTCTAAAGTTCGAACCCAAGTCTGAAATTAGCGTCAGTAAAAATCATAATTTTTCTAAAAATACAACTTTATGGAGATTTGTAACTGATTTCGATTTGTACCATGCTTCTTATCACTTTTCCTTAATTTCAGCCAATTTAGTCCCATACAACCTGAGAAAACTGCTTACAAAGTTCGAACCCAAGGCTGAAATAAGGCTCCATAAAAAAGATGGTTTTTCTAAAAAGACAACTTTATGAAGATTTTTTGACTGAGTTCGATTTGGATAACGATTCTTATCACTATTCCATTATTTCAGCCCGTTTGGTCCCTTAAAACCTGAGAAAACTGCTTGCAAAGTTCGAACCCAAGTCTGAAATTTGCGTCACTAAAAATCATAATTTTTCTAAAAATACTTTTTTATGGAGATTTTATGACTGATTTCGATTTGTACCATGCTTCTTATAACTTTTCCAATATTTCAGCCCGTTTGGTTCCATAGAACCTGAGAAAATGGCTTCTAAAGTTTGAACCCAAGTCTGAAATTTGCGTCCATAAAAATCATAATTTTTCTACAACTTTATGGAGATTTTATGACTATGACTATGACTATGAGTTCGATTTGGATAGCGATTCTTATCACTATTACAAAATTTCAGCCAGTTTGGTTGCATAGAACCTGAGAAAACTGCTTCTAAAGTTCGAACCCAAGTCTCCAATTAGCCTCCATAAAAAAGATGGTTTTTCTAAAAATACAACTTTATGGAGATTTTGTGACTGAGTTCGATTAGGATAACGATTCTTATCACTATTCCAATATTTCAGCCAGTTTGGTCCCATAGAACCTGAGAAAACTGCTTCTAAAGTTCGAACCCAAATCTGAAATTAGCGTCCATAAAAATCATGATTTTTCGAAAAATACAACTTTATGGAGATTTTGTAACTGAGTTCGATTTGGATATCGATTCTTATCACTATTCAAAAATTTCAGCCATTTTGGTCGCATAGAACCTGAGAAAACTGCTTCTAAAGTTCGAACCCAAGTCTGAAATTAGCGTCAGTAAAAATCATGATTTTTCTAAAAATACAATTTAATGGAGATTTTGTGACTGATTTCGATTTGTACCATCCTTCTTATCACTTTTCCTAAATTTCAGCCAATTTCGTCCCATAGAATCTGAGAAAACTGCCTCCAAAGTTCGAACCCAAGTCTGAAATTAGCGTCCAAAAAAATTAAAATTTTTTTAAGAATACAACTTTATGGAGATTTTGTGACTGAATTCAATTTGGTTAGCGATTCTTATGACTTTTTCGAAATTTCAGCCAGTTTGGTCGCATAGAACCTGAGAAAACTGCTTCTAAAGTTCGAACCCAAGTCTGAAATTAGCGTCAGTAAAAATCATAATTTTTCTAAAAATACAACTTAATGGAGATTTGTAACTGATTTCGATTTGTACCATGCTTCTTATCACTTTTCCTTAATTTCAGCCAATTTAGTCCCATACAACCTGAGGAAACTGCTTACAAAGTTCGAACCCAAGGCTGAAATAAGGCTCCATAAAAAGATGGTTTTTCTAAAAAGACAACTTTATGAAGATTTTTTGAATGAGTTCGATTTGGATAACGATTCTTATCACTATTCCAATATTTCAGCCCGTTTGGTTCCTTAAAACCAGAAAAAACTGCTTCCAAAGTTCGAACCCAAGGCTGAAATTAGGCTCAATAAAAAAGATGGTTTTTCTAAAAATACAACTTAATGGAGATTTTGTGACTGAGTTCGATTTGGATAACGATTCTTATCACTATTCCAATATTTCAGCCCGTTTGGTCCCATAAAACCTGAGAAAACTGCTTGCAAAGTTCGAACCCAAGTCTGAAATTTGCGTCACTAAAAATCCTAATTTTTCTAAAAATACAACTTTATGGAGATTTTGTGAATGATTTCGATTTGTACCATGCTTCTTATCACTTTTCCTAAATTTCAGCCAATTTGGTCCATAGAACCTGAGAAAACTGCTTCAAAAGTTCGAACCCAAGTCTGAAATTAGCGTCCATCAAAATAATAATTTTTCTTAAAATAAAATTTTATGGAGATTTTGTGACTGAATTCAATTTGGTTAGCGATTCTTATGACTATTTCGAAATTTCAGCCAGTTTGGTCACATAGAACCTGGGAAAACTGCTTCTAAAGTTCGAACCCAAGTCTGAAATTAGCGTCAGTAAAAATCATAATTTTTCTAAAAATACAACTTTATGGAGATTTGTAACTGATTTCGATTTGTACCATGCTTCTTATCACTTTTCCTTAATTTCAGCCAATTTAGTCCCATACAACCTGAGAAAACTGCTTACAAAGTTCGAACCCAAGGCTGAAATAAGGCTCCATAAAAAAGATGGTTTTTCTAAAAAGACAACTTTATGAAGATTTTTTGACTGAGTTCGATTTGGATAACGATTCTTATCACTATTCCAATATTTCAGCCCGTTTGGTCCCTTAAAACCTGAGAAAACTGCTTGCAAAGTTCGAACCCAAGTCTGAAATTTGCGTCACTAAAAATCATAATTTTTCTAAAAATACTTTTTTATGGAGATTTTATGACTGATTTCGATTTGTACCATGCTTCTTATAACTTTTCCTAAATTTCAGCCAATTTGGTCCCATAGAATCTGAGAAAACTGCCTCCAAAGTTCGAACCCAAGTCTGAAATTAGCGTCCAAAAAAATTAAAATTTTTCTAAGAATACAATTTAATGGAGATTTTGTGACTGATTTCGATTTGTACCATCCTTCTTATCACTTTTCCTAAATTTCAGCCAATTTCGTCCCATAGAATCTGAGAAAACTGCTTCCAAAGTTCGAACCCAAGTCTGAAATTAGCGTCCAAAAAAATTAAAATTTTTCTAAGAATACAACTTTATGGAGATTTTGTGACTGAATTCAATTTGGTTAGCGATTCTTATGACTTTTTCGAAATTTCAGCCAGTTTGGTCGCATAGAACCTGAGAAAACTGCTTCTAAAGTTCGAACCCAAGTCTGAAATTAGCGTCAGTAAAAATCATAATTTTTCTAAAAATACAACTTAATGGAGATTTGTAACTGATTTCGATTTGTACCATGCTTCTTATCACTTTTCCTTAATTTCAGCCAATTTAGTCCCATACAACCTGAGGAAACTGCTTACAAAGTTCGAACCCAAGGCTGAAATAAGGCTCCATAAAAAGATGGTTTTTCTAAAAAGACAACTTTATGAAGATTTTTTGAATGAGTTCGATTTGGATAACGATTCTTATCACTATTCCAATATTTCAGCCCGTTTGGTTCCTTAAAACCAGAAAAAACTGCTTCCAAAGTTCGAACCCAAGGCTGAAATTAGGCTCAATAAAAAAGATGGTTTTTCTAAAAATACAACTTAATGGAGATTTTGTGACTGAGTTCGATTTGGATAACGATTCTTATCACTATTCCAATATTTCAGCCCGTTTGGTCCCATAAAACCTGAGAAAACTGCTTGCAAAGTTCGAACCCAAGTCTGAAATTTGCGTCACTAAAAATCCTAATTTTTCTAAAAATACAACTTTATGGAGATTTTGTGAATGATTTCGATTTGTACCATGCTTCTTATCACTTTTCCTAAATTTCAGCCAATTTGGTCCATAGAACCTGAGAAAACTGCTTCAAAAGTTCGAACCCAAGTCTGAAATTAGCGTCCATCAAAATAATAATTTTTCTTAAAATAAAATTTTATGGAGATTTTGTGACTGAATTCAATTTGGTTAGCGATTCTTATGACTATTTCAAAATTTCAGCCAGTTTGGTCGCATAGAACCTGAGAAAACTGCTTCTAAAGTTCGAACCCAAGTCTCAAATTAGCCTCCATAAAAAAGATGGTTTTTCTAAAAATACAACTTTATGGAGATTTTGTGACAGAGTTCGATTTGGATAACGATTCTTATCACTATTCGTATATTTCAGCCAGTTTGGTCCCATAGAACCTGAGAAAACTGTTTCTAAAGTTCGAACCCAAGTCTGAAATTAGCGTCCATAAAAATCATGATTTTTCTAAAAATACAACTTTATGGAGATTTTGTGACTGAGTTCAATTTGGATATCGATTCTTATCACTATTCCAATATTTCAGCCAGTTTGGTCCCATAGAAACTGAGAAAACTGCTTCTAAAGTTCGAACCCAAGTCTGAAATTAGCGTCCATAAAAATCATAATTTTTCTAAAAATACAACTTTATGGAGATTTGTAACTGATTTCGATTTGTACCATGCTTCTTATCACCTTTCCTTAATTTCAGCCAATTTAGTCCCATACAACCTGAGAAAACTGCTTACAAAGTTGGAACCCAAGGCTGGAATTAGGCTCCATAAAAAAGATGGTTTTTCTAAAAAAAGAACTTTATGGAGATTTTGTGACTGAATTCGATTTGGATAGCGATTCTTATCACTATTTCAAAATTTCAGCCAGTTTGGTTGCATAGAACCTGAGAAAACTGCTTCTAAAGTTCGTACCCAAGTCTCAAATTAGCCTCCATAAAAAAGATGGTTTTTCTAAAAATACAACTTAATGGAGATTTTGTGACTGAGTTAGATTTGGATAACGATTCTTATCTTTATTCCAATATTTCAGCCAGTTTGGTCCCATAGAACCTGAAAAAACTGCTTCTAAAGTTCGAACCCATGTCTGAAATTAGCGTCCATAAAAATCATGATTTTCCTAAAAATACAACTTTATGGAGATTTTGTAACTGAGTTCGATTTGGATATCGATTCTTATCACTATTCAAAAATTTCAGCCATTTTGGTCGCATAGAACCTGAGAAAACTGCTTCTAAAGTTCGAACCCAAGTCTCCAATTAGCCTCCATAAAAAAGATGGTTTTTCTAAAAATACAACTTTATGGAGATTTTGTGACTGAGTTCGATTTGGATAACGATTCTTATCACTATTCCAATATTTCAGCCCGTTTGGTCCCTTAAAACCTGAGAAAACTGCTTGCAAAGTTCGAACCCAAGTCTGAAATTTGGGTCACTAAAAATCATAATTTTTCTAAAAATACAACTTTATGGAGATTTTGTGAATGATTTCGATTTGTACCATGCTTCTTATCCTTTTTCCTAAATTTCAGCCTATTTGGTCCATAGAACCTGACAAAACTGCTTCAAAAGTTCGAACCCAAGTCTGAAATTAGCGTCCATCAAAATAATAATTTTTCTTAAAATAAAATTTTATGGAGATTTTGTGACTGAATTCAATTTGGTTAGCGATTCTTATGACTATTTCGAAATTTCAGCCAGTTTGGTCGCATAGAACCTGAGAAAACTGCTTCTAAATTTCGAACCCAAGTCTGAAATTAGCGTCCATAAAAATCATAATTTTTCTCAAAATACAACTTTATGGAGATTTGTAACTGATTTCGATTTGTACCATGCTTCTTATCACTTTTCCTTAATTTCAGCCAATTTAGTCCCATACAACCTGAGGAAACTGCTTACAAAGTTCGAACCCAAGGCTGAAATAAGGCTCCATAAAAAGATGGTTTTTCTAAAAAGACAACTTTATGAAGATTTTTTGAATGAGTTCGATTTGGATAACGATTCTTATCACTATTCCAATATTTCAGCCCGTTTGGTTCCTTAAAACCAGAAAAAACTGCTTCCAAAGTTCGAACCCAAGGCTGAAATTAGGCTCAATAAAAAAGATGGTTTTTCTAAAAATACAACTTAATGGAGATTTTGTGACTGAGTTCGATTTGGATAACGATTCTTATCACTATTCCAATATTTCAGCCCGTTTGGTCCCATAAAACCTGAGAAAACTGCTTGCAAAGTTCGAACCCAAGTCTGAAATTTGCGTCACTAAAAATCCTAATTTTTCTAAAAATACAACTTTATGGAGATTTTGTGAATGATTTCGATTTGTACCATGCTTCTTATCACTTTTCCTAAATTTCAGCCAATTTGGTCCATAGAACCTGAGAAAACTGCTTCAAAAGTTCGAACCCAAGTCTGAAATTAGCGTCCATCAAAATAATAATTTTTCTTAAAATAAAATTTTATGGAGATTTTGTGACTGAATTCAATTTGGTTAGCGATTCTTATGACTATTTCGAAATTTCAGCCAGTTTGGTCACATAGAACCTGGGAAAACTGCTTCTAAAGTTCGAACCCAAGTCTGAAATTAGCGTCAGTAAAAATCATAATTTTTCTAAAAATACAACTTTATGGAGATTTGTAACTGATTTCGATTTGTACCATGCTTCTTATCACTTTTCCTTAATTTCAGCCAATTTAGTCCCATACAACCTGAGAAAACTGCTTACAAAGTTCGAACCCAAGGCTGAAATAAGGCTCCATAAAAAATATGGTTTTTCTAAAAAGACAACTTTATGAAGATTTTTTGACTGAGTTCGATTTGGATAACGATTCTTATCACTATTCCAATATTTCAGCCCGTTTGGTCCCTTAAAACCTGAGAAAACTGCTTGCAAAGTTCGAACCCAAGTCTGAAATTTGCGTCACTAAAAATCATAATTTTTCTAAAAATACTTTTTTATGGAGATTTTATGACTGATTTCGATTTGTACCATGCTTCTTATAACTTTTCCTAAATTTCAGCCAATTTGGTCCCTTAGAACCTGAGAAAACTGCTTTTAGAGTTCGAGAACCCAAGTCTGAAATAAGCGCCCATATAAATCATATTTTTTAAAAAAATTCACTTTTATGGAGATTTTGTGACTGAATTCGATTTGGATAGCGATTCTTATCACTATTTCAAAATTTCAGCCAGTTTGGTCGCATAGAACCTGAGAAAACTGCTTCTAAAGTTCGAACCCAAGTCTGAAATTAGCGTCAGTAAAAATCATAATTTTTCTAAAAATACAACTTAATGGAGATTTGTAACTGATTTCGATTTGTACCATGCTTCTTATCACTTTTCCTTAATTTCAGCCAATTTAGTCCCATACAACCTCAGGAAACTGCTTACAAAGTTCGAACCCAAGGCTGAAATAAGGCTCCATAAAAAGATAGTTTTTCTAAAAAGACAACTTTATGAAGATTTTTTGACTGAGTTCGATTTGGATAACGATTCTTATCACTATTCCAATATTTCAGCCCGTTTGGTTCCTTAAAACCTGAAAAAACTGCTTCCAAAGTTCGAACCCAAGGCTGAAATTAGGCTCAATAAAAAAGATGGTTTTTCTAAAAATACAACTTAATGGAGATTTTGTGACTGAGTTCGATTTGGATAACGATTCTTATCACTATTCCAATATTTCAGCCCGTTTGGTCCCATAAAACCTGAGAAAACTGCTTGCAAAGTTCGAACCCAAGTCTGAAATTTGCGTCACTAAAAATCCTAATTTTTCTAAAAATACAACTTTATGGAGATTTTGTGAATGATTTCGATTTGTACCATGCTTCTTATCACTTTTCCTAAATTTCAGCCAATTTGGTCCATAGAACCTGAGAAAACTGCTTCAAAAGTTCGAACCCAAGTCTGAAATTAGCGTCCATCAAAATAATAATTTTTCTTAAAATAAAATTTTATGGAGATTTTGTGACTGAATTCAATTTGGTTAGCGATTCTTATGACTATTTCGAAATTTCAGCCAGTTTGGTCACATAGAACCTGGGAAAACTGCTTCTAAAGTTCGAACCCAAGTCTGAAATTAGCGTCAGTAAAAATCATAATTTTTCTAAAAATACAACTTTATGGAGATTTGTAACTGATTTCGATTTGTACCATGCTTCTTATCACTTTTCCTTAATTTCAGCCAATTTAGTCCCATACAACCTGAGAAAACTGCTTACAAAGTTCGAACCCAAGGCTGAAATAAGGCTCCATAAAAAAGATGGTTTTTCTAAAAAGACAACTTTATGAAGATTTTTTGACTGAGTTCGATTTGGATAACGATTCTTATCACTATTCCAATATTTCAGCCCGTTTGGTCCCTTAAAACCTGAGAAAACTGCTTGCAAAGTTCGAACCCAAGTCTGAAATTTGCGTCACTAAAAATCATAATTTTTCTAAAAATACTTTTTTATGGAGATTTTATGACTGATTTCGATTTGTACCATGCTTCTTATAACTTTTCCAATATTTCAGCCCGTTTGGTTCCATAGAACCTGAGAAAATGGCTTCTAAAGTTTGAACCCAAGTCTGAAATTTGCGTCCATAAAAATCATAATTTTTCTACAACTTTATGGAGATTTTATGACTGAGTTCGATTTGGATAGCGATTCTTATCACTATTACAAAATTTCAGCCAGTTTGGTTGCATAGAACCTGAGAAAACTGCTTCTAAAGTTCGAACCCAAGTCTCCAATTAGCCTCCATAAAAAAGATGGTTTTTCTAAAAATACAACTTTATGGAGATTTTGTGACTGAGTTCGATTAGGATAACGATTCTTATCACTATTCCAATATTTCAGCCAGTTTGGTCCCATAGAACCTGAGAAAACTGCTTCTAAAGTTCGAACCCAAATCTGAAATTAGCGTCCATAAAAATCATGATTTTTCGAAAAATACAACTTTATGGAGATTTTGTAACTGAGTTCGATTTGGATATCGATTCTTATCACTATTCAAAAATTTCAGCCATTTTGGTCGCATAGAACCTGAGAAAACTGCTTCTAAAGTTCGAACCCAAGTCTGAAATTAGCGTCAGTAAAAATCATGATTTTTCTAAAAATACAATTTAATGGAGATTTTGTGACTGATTTCGATTTGTACCATCCTTCTTATCACTTTTCCTAAATTTCAGCCAATTTCGTCCCATAGAATCTGAGAAAACTGCCTCCAAAGTTCGAACCCAAGTCTGAAAT
Source organism: Hesperophylax consimilis (assembly GCF_061612785.1). NCBI lineage: Eukaryota > Metazoa > Arthropoda > Insecta > Trichoptera > Limnephilidae > Hesperophylax > Hesperophylax consimilis. The sequence continues at coordinate 302,834 of NC_142858.1, forward strand.
TAGCGTCCAAAAAAATTAAAATTTTTTTAAGAATACAACTTTATGGAGATTTTGTGACTGAATTCAATTTGGTTAGCGATTCTTATGACTTTTTCGAAATTTCAGCCAGTTTGGTCGCATAGAACCTGAGAAAACTGCTTCTAAAGTTCGAACCCAAGTCTGAAATTAGCGTCAGTAAAAATCATAATTTTTCTAAAAATACAACTTAATGGAGATTTGTAACTGATTTCGATTTGTACCATGCTTCTTATCACTTTTCCTTAATTTCAGCCAATTTAGTCCCATACAACCTGAGGAAACTGCTTACAAAGTTCGAACCCAAGGCTGAAATAAGGCTCCATAAAAAGATGGTTTTTCTAAAAAGACAACTTTATGAAGATTTTTTGAATGAGTTCGATTTGGATAACGATTCTTATCACTATTCCAATATTTCAGCCCGTTTGGTTCCTTAAAACCAGAAAAAACTGCTTCCAAAGTTCGAACCCAAGGCTGAAATTAGGCTCAATAAAAAAGATGGTTTTTCTAAAAATACAACTTAATGGAGATTTTGTGACTGAGTTCGATTTGGATAACGATTCTTATCACTATTCCAATATTTCAGCCCGTTTGGTCCCATAAAACCTGAGAAAACTGCTTGCAAAGTTCGAACCCAAGTCTGAAATTTGCGTCACTAAAAATCCTAATTTTTCTAAAAATACAACTTTATGGAGATTTTGTGAATGATTTCGATTTGTACCATGCTTCTTATCACTTTTCCTAAATTTCAGCCAATTTGGTCCATAGAACCTGAGAAAACTGCTTCAAAAGTTCGAACCCAAGTCTGAAATTAGCGTCCATCAAAATAATAATTTTTCTTAAAATAAAATTTTATGGAGATTTTGTGACTGAATTCAATTTGGTTAGCGATTCTTATGACTATTTCGAAATTTCAGCCAGTTTGGTCACATAGAACCTGGGAAAACTGCTTCTAAAGTTCGAACCCAAGTCTGAAATTAGCGTCAGTAAAAATCATAATTTTTCTAAAAATACAACTTTATGGAGATTTGTAACTGATTTCGATTTGTACCATGCTTCTTATCACTTTTCCTTAATTTCAGCCAATTTAGTCCCATACAACCTGAGAAAACTGCTTACAAAGTTCGAACCCAAGGCTGAAATAAGGCTCCATAAAAAAGATGGTTTTTCTAAAAAGACAACTTTATGAAGATTTTTTGACTGAGTTCGATTTGGATAACGATTCTTATCACTATTCCAATATTTCAGCCCGTTTGGTCCCTTAAAACCTGAGAAAACTGCTTGCAAAGTTCGAACCCAAGTCTGAAATTTGCGTCACTAAAAATCATAATTTTTCTAAAAATACTTTTTTATGGAGATTTTATGACTGATTTCGATTTGTACCATGCTTCTTATAACTTTTCCTAAATTTCAGCCAATTTGGTCCCATAGAATCTGAGAAAACTGCCTCCAAAGTTCGAACCCAAGTCTGAAATTAGCGTCCAAAAAAATTAAAATTTTTCTAAGAATACAATTTAATGGAGATTTTGTGACTGATTTCGATTTGTACCATCCTTCTTATCACTTTTCCTAAATTTCAGCCAATTTCGTCCCATAGAATCTGAGAAAACTGCTTCCAAAGTTCGAACCCAAGTCTGAAATTAGCGTCCAAAAAAATTAAAATTTTTCTAAGAATACAACTTTATGGAGATTTTGTGACTGAATTCAATTTGGTTAGCGATTCTTATGACTTTTTCGAAATTTCAGCCAGTTTGGTCGCATAGAACCTGAGAAAACTGCTTCTAAAGTTCGAACCCAAGTCTGAAATTAGCGTCAGTAAAAATCATAATTTTTCTAAAAATACAACTTAATGGAGATTTGTAACTGATTTCGATTTGTACCATGCTTCTTATCACTTTTCCTTAATTTCAGCCAATTTAGTCCCATACAACCTGAGGAAACTGCTTACAAAGTTCGAACCCAAGGCTGAAATAAGGCTCCATAAAAAGATGGTTTTTCTAAAAAGACAACTTTATGAAGATTTTTTGAATGAGTTCGATTTGGATAACGATTCTTATCACTATTCCAATATTTCAGCCCGTTTGGTTCCTTAAAACCAGAAAAAACTGCTTCCAAAGTTCGAACCCAAGGCTGAAATTAGGCTCAATAAAAAAGATGGTTTTTCTAAAAATACAACTTAATGGAGATTTTGTGACTGAGTTCGATTTGGATAACGATTCTTATCACTATTCCAATATTTCAGCCCGTTTGGTCCCATAAAACCTGAGAAAACTGCTTGCAAAGTTCGAACCCAAGTCTGAAATTTGCGTCACTAAAAATCCTAATTTTTCTAAAAATACAACTTTATGGAGATTTTGTGAATGATTTCGATTTGTACCATGCTTCTTATCACTTTTCCTAAATTTCAGCCAATTTGGTCCATAGAACCTGAGAAAACTGCTTCAAAAGTTCGAACCCAAGTCTGAAATTAGCGTCCATCAAAATAATAATTTTTCTTAAAATAAAATTTTATGGAGATTTTGTGACTGAATTCAATTTGGTTAGCGATTCTTATGACTATTTCAAAATTTCAGCCAGTTTGGTCGCATAGAACCTGAGAAAACTGCTTCTAAAGTTCGAACCCAAGTCTCAAATTAGCCTCCATAAAAAAGATGGTTTTTCTAAAAATACAACTTTATGGAGATTTTGTGACAGAGTTCGATTTGGATAACGATTCTTATCACTATTCGTATATTTCAGCCAGTTTGGTCCCATAGAACCTGAGAAAACTGTTTCTAAAGTTCGAACCCAAGTCTGAAATTAGCGTCCATAAAAATCATGATTTTTCTAAAAATACAACTTTATGGAGATTTTGTGACTGAGTTCAATTTGGATATCGATTCTTATCACTATTCCAATATTTCAGCCAGTTTGGTCCCATAGAAACTGAGAAAACTGCTTCTAAAGTTCGAACCCAAGTCTGAAATTAGCGTCCATAAAAATCATAATTTTTCTAAAAATACAACTTTATGGAGATTTGTAACTGATTTCGATTTGTACCATGCTTCTTATCACCTTTCCTTAATTTCAGCCAATTTAGTCCCATACAACCTGAGAAAACTGCTTACAAAGTTGGAACCCAAGGCTGGAATTAGGCTCCATAAAAAAGATGGTTTTTCTAAAAAAAGAACTTTATGGAGATTTTGTGACTGAATTCGATTTGGATAGCGATTCTTATCACTATTTCAAAATTTCAGCCAGTTTGGTTGCATAGAACCTGAGAAAACTGCTTCTAAAGTTCGTACCCAAGTCTCAAATTAGCCTCCATAAAAAAGATGGTTTTTCTAAAAATACAACTTAATGGAGATTTTGTGACTGAGTTAGATTTGGATAACGATTCTTATCTTTATTCCAATATTTCAGCCAGTTTGGTCCCATAGAACCTGAAAAAACTGCTTCTAAAGTTCGAACCCATGTCTGAAATTAGCGTCCATAAAAATCATGATTTTCCTAAAAATACAACTTTATGGAGATTTTGTAACTGAGTTCGATTTGGATATCGATTCTTATCACTATTCAAAAATTTCAGCCATTTTGGTCGCATAGAACCTGAGAAAACTGCTTCTAAAGTTCGAACCCAAGTCTCCAATTAGCCTCCATAAAAAAGATGGTTTTTCTAAAAATACAACTTTATGGAGATTTTGTGACTGAGTTCGATTTGGATAACGATTCTTATCACTATTCCAATATTTCAGCCCGTTTGGTCCCTTAAAACCTGAGAAAACTGCTTGCAAAGTTCGAACCCAAGTCTGAAATTTGGGTCACTAAAAATCATAATTTTTCTAAAAATACAACTTTATGGAGATTTTGTGAATGATTTCGATTTGTACCATGCTTCTTATCCTTTTTCCTAAATTTCAGCCTATTTGGTCCATAGAACCTGACAAAACTGCTTCAAAAGTTCGAACCCAAGTCTGAAATTAGCGTCCATCAAAATAATAATTTTTCTTAAAATAAAATTTTATGGAGATTTTGTGACTGAATTCAATTTGGTTAGCGATTCTTATGACTATTTCGAAATTTCAGCCAGTTTGGTCGCATAGAACCTGAGAAAACTGCTTCTAAATTTCGAACCCAAGTCTGAAATTAGCGTCCATAAAAATCATAATTTTTCTCAAAATACAACTTTATGGAGATTTGTAACTGATTTCGATTTGTACCATGCTTCTTATCACTTTTCCTTAATTTCAGCCAATTTAGTCCCATACAACCTGAGGAAACTGCTTACAAAGTTCGAACCCAAGGCTGAAATAAGGCTCCATAAAAAGATGGTTTTTCTAAAAAGACAACTTTATGAAGATTTTTTGAATGAGTTCGATTTGGATAACGATTCTTATCACTATTCCAATATTTCAGCCCGTTTGGTTCCTTAAAACCAGAAAAAACTGCTTCCAAAGTTCGAACCCAAGGCTGAAATTAGGCTCAATAAAAAAGATGGTTTTTCTAAAAATACAACTTAATGGAGATTTTGTGACTGAGTTCGATTTGGATAACGATTCTTATCACTATTCCAATATTTCAGCCCGTTTGGTCCCTTAAAACCTGAGAAAACTGCTTGCAAAGTTCGAACCCAAGTCTGAAATTTGCGTCACTAAAAATCCTAATTTTTCTAAAAATACAACTTTATGGAGATTTTGTGAATGATTTCGATTTGTACCATGCTTCTTATCACTTTTCCTAAATTTCAGCCAATTTGGTCCATAGAACCTGAGAAAACTGCTTCAAAAGTTCGAACCCAAGTCTGAAATTAGCGTCCATCAAAATAATAATTTTTCTTAAAATAAAATTTTATGGAGATTTTGTGACTGAATTCAATTTGGTTAGCGATTCTTATGACTATTTCGAAATTTCAGCCAGTTTGGTCACATAGAACCTGGGAAAACTGCTTCTAAAGTTCGAACCCAAGTCTGAAATTAGCGTCAGTAAAAATCATAATTTTTCTAAAAATACAACTTTATGGAGATTTGTAACTGATTTCGATTTGTACCATGCTTCTTATCACTTTTCCTTAATTTCAGCCAATTTAGTCCCATACAACCTGAGAAAACTGCTTACAAAGTTCGAACCCAAGGCTGAAATAAGGCTCCATAAAAAAGATGGTTTTTCTAAAAAGACAACTTTATGAAGATTTTTTGACTGAGTTCGATTTGGATAACGATTCTTATCACTATTCCAATATTTCAGCCCGTTTGGTCCCTTAAAACCTGAGAAAACTGCTTGCAAAGTTCGAACCCAAGTCTGAAATTTGCGTCACTAAAAATCATAATTTTTCTAAAAATACTTTTTTATGGAGATTTTATGACTGATTTCGATTTGTACCATGCTTCTTATAACTTTTCCTAAATTTCAGCCAATTTGGTCCCTTAGAACCTGAGAAAACTGCTTTTAGAGTTCGAGAACCCAAGTCTGAAATAAGCGCCCATATAAATCATAATTTTTTAAAAAATTCACTTTTATGGAGATTTTGTGACTGAATTCGATTTGGATAGCGATTCTTATCACTATTTCAAAATTTCAGCCAGTTTGGTCGCATAGAACCTGAGAAAACTGCTTCTAAAGTTCGAACCCAAGTCTCAAATTAGCCTCCATAAAAAAGATGGTTTTTCTAAAAATACAACTTTATGGAGATTTTGTGACAGAGTTCGATTTGGATAACGATTCTTATCACTATTCGTATATTTCAGCCAGTTTGGTCCCATAGAACCTGAGAAAACTGTTTCTAAAGTTCGAACCCAAGTCTGAAATTAGCGTCCATAAAAATCATGATTTTTCTAAAAATACAACTTTATGGAGATTTTGTGACTGAGTTCAATTTGGATATCGATTCTTATCACTATTCCAATATTTCAGCCAGTTTGGTCCCATAGAAACTGAGAAAACTGCTTCTAAAGTTCGAACCCAAGTCTGAAATTAGCGTCCATAAAAATCATAATTTTTCTAAAAATACAACTTTATGGAGATTTGTAACTGATTTCGATTTGTACCATGCTTCTTATCACCTTTCCTTAATTTCAGCCAATTTTGTCCCATACAACCTGAGAAAACTGCTTACAAAGTTGGAACCCAAGGCTGGAATTAGGCTCCATAAAAAAGATGGTTTTTCTAAAAAAAGAACTTTATGGAGATTTTGTGACTGAATTCGATTTGGATAGCGATTCTTATCACTATTTCAAAATTTCAGCCAGTTTGGTTGCATAGAACCTGAGAAAACTGCTTCTAAAGTTCGTACCCAAGTCTCAAATTAGCCTCCATAAAAAAGATGGTTTTTCTAAAAATACAACTTAATGGAGATTTTGTGACTGAGTTAGATTTGGATAACGATTCTTATCTTTATTCCAATATTTCAGCCAGTTTGGTCCCATAGAACCTGAAAAAACTGCTTCTAAAGTTCGAACCCATGTCTGAAATTAGCGTCCATAAAAATCATGATTTTCCTAAAAATACAACTTTATGGAGATTTTGTAACTGAGTTCGATTTGGATATCGATTCTTATCACTATTCAAAAATTTCAGCCATTTTGGTCGCATAGAACCTGAGAAAACTGCTTCTAAAGTTCGAACCCAAGTCTCCAATTAGCCTCCATAAAAAAGATGGTTTTTCTAAAAATACAACTTTATGGAGATTTTGTGACTGAGTTCGATTTGGATAACGATTCTTATCACTATTCCAATATTTCAGCCCGTTTGGTCCCTTAAAACCTGAGAAAACTGCTTGCAAAGTTCGAACCCAAGTCTGAAATTTGGGTCACTAAAAATCATAATTTTTCTAAAAATACAACTTTATGGAGATTTTGTGAATGATTTCGATTTGTACCATGCTTCTTATCCTTTTTCCTAAATTTCAGCCTATTTGGTCCATAGAACCTGACAAAACTGCTTCAAAAGTTCGAACCCAAGTCTGAAATTAGCGTCCATCAAAATAATAATTTTTCTCAAAATACAACTTTATGGAGATTTGTAACTGATTTCGATTTGTACCATGCTTCTTATCACTTTTCCTTAATTTCAGCCAATTTAGTCCCATACAACCTGAGAAAACTGCTTACAAAGTTCGAACCCAAGGCTGAAATAAGGCTCCATAAAAAAGATGGTTTTTCTAAAAAGACAACTTTATGAGAATTTTTTGACTGAGTTCGATTTGGATAACGATTCTTATCACTATTCCAATATTTCAGCCCGTTTGGTCCCTTAAAACCTGAGAAAACTGCTTGCAAAGTTCGAACCCAAGTCTGAAATTTGCGTCACTAAAAATCATAATTTTTCTAAAAATACATTTTTATGGAGATTTTATGACTGATTTCGATTTGTACCATGCTTCTAATAACTTTTCCTAAATTTCAGCCAATTTGGTCCATAGAACCTGACAAAACTGCTTCAAAAGTTCGAACCCAAGTCTGAAATTAGCGTCCATCAAAATAATAATTTTTCTTAAAATAAAATTTTATGGAGATTTTGTGACTGAATTCAATTTGGTTAGCGATTCTTATGACTATTTCGAAATTTCAGCCAGTTTGGTCGCATAGAACCTGAGAAAACTGCTTCTAAAGTTCGAACCCAAGTCTGAAATTAGCGTCCATAAAAATCATAATTTTTCTAAAAATACGACTTTATGGAGATTTTGTGACTGAGTTCGATTTTGATTGCGATTCTTATCACTATTACAAAATTTCAGCCAGTTTGGTCCCATAGAACCTGAGAAAACTGCTTCCAAATTTCGAACCCAAGTCTGAAATAAGCGTCCATAAAAATAATAATTTTTCTAAAAATACAATTTTATGGAGATTTTGTGACTGATTTCGATTTGTACCATGCTTCTTATCACTTTTCCTAAATTTCAGCCAATTTGGTCCCATAGAACCTGAGAAAACTGCTTCCAAAGTTCGAACCCAAGTCTGAAATTAGCGTCCAAAAAAATTAAAAATTTTCTAAAAATACAACTTTATGGAGATTTTGTGACTGAATTCAATTTGGTTAGCGATTCTTATCAATATTAGAAAATTTCAGCCAGTTTGGTCCCATAGAACCTGAGAAAACTGCTTCCCAAGTTTGAACCCAAGGCTGAAATTAGGCTCCATAAAAAAGATGGTTTTTCTTATAATTAAACTTTATGCAGATTTTGTGACTGAGTTCGATTTGGTTAACGATTCTTATCACTATTCCAATATTTCAGCCCGTTTGGTCCCATAAAACCTGAGAAAACTGCTTTCAAAGTTCGAACCCAAGTCTGAAATGTGCGTCCATAAAAATCATAATTTTTCTAAAAATACAACTTTATGGAGATTTGTAACTGATTTCGATTTGTCCCATGCTTCTTATCAATTTTCCTTAATTTCAGCCAATTTAGTCCCATACGACCTGAGAAAACTGCTTCCAAAGTCGGATCCCATGGCTGGAAAAGCTCCATAAAAATGATGGTTTTTCTAAAAAGAGAACTTTATGGAGATTTTGTGACTGAATTCGATTTGGATAGCGATTCTTATCACTATTTCAAAATTTCTGCCAGTTTGGTTGCATAGAACCTGAGAAGACTGCTTCTAAAGTTCGTACCCAAGTCTCAAATTAGCCTCCATAAAAAAGATGGTTTTTCTTAAAATTAAACTTTATGAAGATTTTGTGACTGAGTTCGATTTGGTTAACGATTCTTATCACTATTCCATTATTTCAGCCAGTTTGGTCGCATAGAACCTGAGAAAACTGCTTCTAAATTTCGAACCCAAGTCTGAAATTAGCGTCCATAAAAATCATAATTTTTCTAAAAATACGACTTTATGGAGATTTTGTGACTGAGTTCGATTTTGATTGCGATTCTTATCACTATTACAAAATTTCAGCCAGTTTGGTCCCATAGAACCTGAGAAAACTGCTTCCAAATTTCGAACCCAAGTCTGAAATAAGCGTCCATAAAAATCATAATTTTTCTAAAAATACAACTTTATGGAGATTTTGTGACTGAGTTCGATTTGGATAACGATTCTTATCACTATTGCAATATTTCAGCCAGTTTGGTCCCATAGAACCTGAAAAAACTGCTTCTAAAGTTCGAACCCAAGTCTGAAATTAGCGTCCATAAAAATCATGATTTTTCTAAAAATACAACTTTATGGAGATTTTGTAACTGAGTTCGATTTGGATATCGATTATTATTATTATTATTAATTAATTGCCGGAAACCCGGGCGTTTATTGCTATTACGATTCTTATCACTATTCAAAAATTTCAGCCATTTTGGTCGCATAGAACCTGAGAAAACTGCTTCTAAAGTTCGAACCCAAGTCTGAAATTATCGTCAGTAAAAATCTTGGGTACGAACTTTAGAAGCAGTTTTGTCAGGTTCTATGGACCAAATTGGCTGAAATTTAGGAAAAAGGATAAGAAGCATGGTACAAATCGAAATCATTCACAAAATCTCCATAAAGTTGTATTTTTAGAAAAATTATGATTTTTACTGACGCTAATTTCAAACTTGGGTTCGAACTTTAGAAGCAGTTTTCCCAGGTTCTATGTGACCAAACTGGCTGAAATTTCGAAATAGTCATAAGAATCGCTAACCAAATTGAATTCAGTCACAAAATCTCCATAAAATTTTATTTTAAGAAAAATTATTATTTTGATGGACGCTAATTTCAGACTTGGGTTCGAACTTTTGAAGCAGTTTTGTCAGGTTCTATGGACCAAATTGGCTGAAATTTAGGAAAAGTTATTAGAAGCATGGTACAAATCGAAATCAGTCATAAAATCTCCATAAAAATGTATTTTTAGAAAAATTATGATTTTTAGTGACGCAAATTTCAGACTTGGGTTCGAACTTTGCAAGCAGTTTTCTCAGGTTTTAAGGGACCAAACGGGCTGAAATATTGGAATAGTGATAAGAATCGTTATCCAAATCGAACTCAGTCAAAAATTCTCATAAAGTTGTCTTTTTAGAAAAACCATCCTTTTTATGGAGCCTTATTTCAGCCTTGGGTTCGAACTTTGTAAGCAGTTTTCTCAGGTTGTATGGGACTAAATTGGCTGAAATTAAGGTAAAGTGATAAGAAGCATGGTACAAATCGAAATCAGTTACAAATCTCCATAAAGTTGTATTTTTAGAAAAATTATGATTTTTATGGACGCTAATTTCAGACTTGGGTTCGAAATTTAGAAGCAGTTTTCTCAGGTTCTATGCGACCAAACTGGCTGAAATAATGGAATAGTGATAAGAATCGTTAACCAAATCGAACTCAGTCACAAAATCTTCATAAAGTTTAATTTTAAGAAAAACCATCTTTTTTATGGAGCCTAATTTCAGCCTTGGGTTCAAACTTGGGAAGCAGTTTTCTCAGGTTCTATGGGACCAAACTGGCTGAAATTTTCTAATATTGATAAGAATCGCTAACCAAATTGAATTCAGTCACAAAATCTCCATAAAATTTTATTTTAAGAAAAATTATTATTTTGATGGACGCTAATTTCAGACTTGGGTTCGAACTTTTGAAGCAGTTTTGTCAGGTTCTATGGACCAAATTGGCTGAAATTTAGGAAAAAGGATAAGAAGCATGGTACAAATCGAAATCATTCACAAAATCTCCATAAAGTTGTATTTTTAGAAAAATTATGATTTTCAGTGACGCAAATTTCAGACTTGGGTTCGAACTTTGCAAGCAGTTTTCTCAGGTTTTAAGGGACCAAACGGGCTGAAATATTGGAATAGTGATAAGAATCGTTATCCAAATCGAAATCAGTCACAAAATCTTCATAAAGTTAACTTTTTAGAAAAACCATCTTTTTTATGGAGCCTAATTCCAGCCTTGGGTTCCAACTTTGTAAGCAGTTTTCTCAGGTTCTATGGGACCAAATTGGCAGAAATTAAGGAAAAGTTATTAGAAGCATGGTACAAATCGAAATCAGTCATAAAATCTCCATAAAAATGTATTTTTAGAAAAATTATGATTTTTAGTGACGCAAATTTCAGACTTGGGTTCGAACTTTGCAAGCAGTTTTCTCAGGTTTTAAGGGACCATACGGGCTGAAATATTGGAATAGTGATAAGAATCGCCATCCAAATCGAACTCAGTCAAAAAATCTTCATAAAGTTGTCTTTTTAGAAAAACCATCTTTTTTATGGAGCCTTATTTCAGCCTTGGGTTCGAACTTTGTAAGCAGTTTTCTCAGGTTGTATGGGACTAAATTGGCTGAAATTAAGGAAAAGTGATAAGAAGCATGGTACAAATCGAAATCAGTTACAAATCTCCATAAAGTTGTATTTTTAGAAAAATTATGATTCTTACTGACGCTAATTTCAAACTTGGGTTCGAACTTTAGAAGCAGTTTTCCCAGGTTCTATGTGACCAAACTGGCTGAAATTTCGAAATAGTCATAAGAATCGCTAACCAAATTGAATTCAGTCACAAAATCTCCATAAAATTTTATTTTAAGAAAAATTATTATTTTGATGGACGCTAATTTCAGACTTGGGTTCGAACTTTTGAAGCAGTTTTCTCAGGTTCTATGGACCAAATTGGCTGAAATTTAGGAAAAGTGATAAGAAGCATGGTACAAATCGAAATCATTCACAAAATCTCCATAAAGTTGTATTTTTAGAAAAATTATGATTTTTACTGACGCTAATTTCAAACTTGGGTTCGAACTTTAGAAGCAGTTTTCCCAGGTTCTATGTGACCAAACTGGCTGAAATTTCGAAATAGTCATAAGAATCGCTAACCAAATTGAATTCAGTCACAAAATCTCCATAAAATTTTATTTTAAGAAAAATTATTATTTTGATGGACGCTAATTTCAGACTTGGGTTCGAACTTTTGAAGCAGTTTTGTCAGGTTCTATGGACCAAATTGGCTGAAATTTAGGAAAAGTTATTAGAAGCATGGTACAAATCGAAATCAGTCATAAAATCTCCATAAAAATGTATTTTTAGAAAAATTATGATTTTTAGTGACGCAAATTTCAGACTTGGGTTCGAACTTTGCAAGCAGTTTTCTCAGGTTTTAAGGGACCAAACGGGCTGAAATATTGGAATAGTGATAAGAATCGTTATCCAAATCGAACTCAGTCAAAAATTCTCATAAAGTTGTCTTTTTAGAAAAACCATCCTTTTTATGGAGCCTTATTTCAGCCTTGGGTTCGAACTTTGTAAGCAGTTTTCTCAGGTTGTATGGGACTAAATTGGCTGAAATTAAGGAAAAGCGATAAGAAGCATGGTACAAATCGAAATCAGTTACAAATCTCCATAAAGTTGTATTTTTAGAAAAATTATGATTTTTATGGACGCTAATTTCAGACTTGGGTTCGAAATTTAGAAGCAGTTTTCTCAGGTTCTATGCGACCAAACTGGCTGAAATAATGGAATAGTGATAAGAATCGTTAACCAAATCGAACTCAGTCACAAAATCTTCATAAAGTTTAATTTTAAGAAAAACCATCTTTTTTATGGAGCCTAATTTCAGCCTTGGGTTCAAACTTGGGAAGCAGTTTTCTCAGGTTCTATGGGACCAAACTGGCTGAAATTTTCTAATATTGATAAGAATCGCTAACCAAATTGAATTCAGTCACAAAATCTCCATAAAATTTTATTTTAAGAAAAATTATTATTTTGATGGACGCTAATTTCAGACTTGGGTTCGAACTTTTGAAGCAGTTTTGTCAGGTTCTATGGACCAAATTGGCTGAAATTTAGGAAAAAGGATAAGAAGCATGGTACAAATCGAAATCATTCACAAAATCTCCATAAAGTTGTATTTTTAGAAAAATTATGATTTTCAGTGACGCAAATTTCAGACTTGGGTTCGAACTTTGCAAGCAGTTTTCTCAGGTTTTAAGGGACCAAACGGGCTGAAATATTGGAATAGTGATAAGAATCGTTATCCAAATCGAACTCAGTCACAAAATCTTCATAAAGTTAACTTTTTAGAAAAACCATCTTTTTTATGGAGCCTAATTCCAGCCTTGGGTTCCAACTTTGTAAGCAGTTTTCTCAGGTTCTATGGGACCAAATTGGCTGAAATTAAGGAAAAGTTATTAGAAGCATGGTACAAATCGAAATCAGTCATAAAATCTCCATAAAAATGTATTTTTAGAAAAATTATGATTTTTAGTGACGCAAATTTCAGACTTGGGTTCGAACTTTGCAAGCAGTTTTCTCAGGTTTTAAGGGACCAAACGGGCTGAAATATTGGAATAGTGATAAGAATCGTTAACCAAATCGAACTCAGTCACAAAATTTTCGAACTTGGGAAGCAGTTTTCTCAGGTTCTATGGGACCAAACTGGCTGAAATTTTCTAATATTGATAAGAATCGCTAACCAAATTGAATTCAGTCACAAAATCTCCATAAAGATGTATTTTTAGAAAATTTTTTAATTTTTTTGGACGCTAATTTCAGACTTGGGTTCGAACTTTGGAAGCAGTTTTCTCAGGTTCTATGGGACCAAATTGGCTGAAATTTAGGAAAAGTGATAAGAAGCATGGTACAAATCGAAATCAGTCACAAAATCTCCATAAAATTGTATTTTTAGAAAAATCATGATTTTTACTGACTCTAATTTCAGACTTGGGTTCGAACTTTAGAAGCAGTTTTCTCAGGTTCTATGCGACCAAAATGGCTGAATTTTTTGAATAGTGATAAGAATCGATATCCAAATCGAACTCAGTTACAAAATCTCCATAAAGTTGTATTTTTAGAAAAATCATGATTTTTATGGACGCTAATTTCAGACTTGGGTTCGAACTTTAGAAGCAGTTTTTTCAGGTTCTATGGGACCAAACTGGCTGAAATATTGGAATAGTGATAAGAATCGTTATCCAAATCGAACTCAGTCACAAAATCTCCATAAAGTTGTATTTTTAGAAAAACCATCTTTTTTATGGAGGCTAATTGGAGACTTTCCATTTTGGCAGTGAGTATTAATTAAAACCGCACATAAGGTTCCCATGGAAGAAGTGCTCACTTCTAAAAGATTTAAGGCGGGTTGTTTCAGAGAAATTCAAATGTAACTTTGTCATCAAATGCCATTTTGTTTTTTTGACAGTTGAAAGATCATGTCCAAATGGACAAAGTTAAATTGAATCAATTGCCAAATGGACAAAGTTCAATTGTATCAATGTCCAAATGGACAAAGTTCAATTGCATCAATGTCCAAATGGACAAAGTTCCAATGAATGAATGTCCAAATGGACAAAATTCAATTGAATCAATGTCCAAATGGACAAAGTTCAATTGTATCAATGTCCAAATCGACAAAGTTCCAATGAATGAAGGTCTAAATAGACAAAGTTCAATTGTATCAATGTCCAAATGGACAAAGTAAAATTGTATCAATGTCCGAATGGACAATGTTCCAATGAATCAATGTCCAAATGGACAAAGTTCAATTGTATCAATGTCCAAATGGACAAAGTTCCAATGAATGAATATCCAAATGGACAAAATTCAATTGTATCAATGTCCAAATGGACAAAGTTCAATTGTATCAATGTCCAAATCGACAAAATTCCAATGAATAAAGGTCTAAATAGACAAAGTTCAATTGTATCAATGTCCAAATGGACAAAGTTAAATTGTATCAAAATGGACAATGTTCCAATGAATCAATGTCCAAATGGAATCAATGTCCAAATGGACAAAGTTATAATTAATGAATGTCCAAATGGACAAAGTTCAATTGTATCAATGTCCAAATGGACAAAGTTCAATTGTATCATTGTCCAAATGGACAAAGTTCCAATGAATGAAGGTCTAAATGGACAAAGTTCAATTGTATCAATGTCCAAATGGACAAAATTCAATTGTATCAATATGTCCATTTGGACATTGATACAATTGAACTTTGTCCATTTGGACATTGATACAATTGAACTTTGTCCATTTGGACATTGATTTAATTGAACTTTGTCCATTTAGACCTTCATTCATTGGAACTTTGTCCATTTGGACATTGAAACAATTGAACTTTGTCCATTTGGACATTGATACAATTGAACTTTGTCCATTTAGACCTTCATTCATTGGAACTTTGTCCATTTGGACATTAATACAATTGAACTTTGTCCATTTGGACATTGATACAATTGAACTTTGTCGATTTGGACATTGATACAATTGAATTTTGTCCATTTGGACATACATTCATTGGAACTTTGTCCATTTGGACATTGATACAATTGAATTTTGTCCAAAATTTGACAAAATTCAATTGTATCAATTTGGACATTGATACAATTGAAATTTGCTCATTTGGACATTGAAACAATTGAACTTTGTCCATTTGGACATTGATGCAATTGAACTTTGTCCATTTAGACCTTCATTAATTGGAACTTTGTCCATTTGGACATTGATACAATTGAACTTTGTCCATTTGGACATTGATACAATTGAACTTTGTCCATTTGGACATTGATACAATTGAACTTTGTCCATTTGGACATTGATACAATTGAACTTTGTCCATTTGGACATTGATACAATTAAACTTTGTCGATTTGGACACTGATACAATTGAACTTTGTCCATTTGGACATTCATCCATTGGAATTTTGTCCATTTGGACATTGATACAATTGAACTTTGTCCATTTGGACATTGATACAATTGAACTTTGTCCATTTGGACATTGATACAATTGAACTTTGTCCATTTGGACATTGATTTAATTGAACTTTGTCCATTTAGACCTTCATTCATTGGAACTTTGTCCATTTGGACATTGAAACAATTGAACTTTGTCCATTTGGACATTGATACAATTGAACTTTGTCCATTTAGACCTTCATTCATTGGAACTTTGTCCATTTGGACATTGATACAATTGAACTTTGTCCATTTGGACATTGATACAATTGAATTTCGTCCATTTGGACATTCATTCATTGGAACTTTGTCCATTTGGACATTAATACAATTGAACTTTGTCCATTTGGACATTGATACAATTGAACTTTGTCGATTTGGACATTGATACAATTGAATTTTGTCCATTTGGACATTCATTCATTGGAACTTTGTCCATTTGGACATTGATACAATTGAATTTTGTCCAAAATTTGACAAAACTTGTAAAAAAAAACAAACAAACAAACTTGTCAAAAATTTGTTTGTTGTAAATTGATTGTAAACAAATTAAATTGTAAACAAACTTGTCAAAAATTGACAAAATTCAATTGTATCAATTTGGACATTGATACAATTGAAATTTGTCCATTTGGACATTGAAACAATTGAACTTTGTCCATTTGGACATTGATGCAATTGAACTTTGTCCATTTAGACCTTCATTAATTGGAACTTTGTCCATTTGGACATTGAAACAATTGAACTTTGTCCATTTGGACATTGATACAATTGAACTTTGTCCATTTGGACATTGATACAATTGAATTTTGTCCATTTGGACATTGATACAATTGAACTTTGTCCATTTGGACATTGATACAATTAAACTTTGTCGATTTGGACATTGATACAATTGAACTTTGTCCATTTGGACATTCATCCATTGGAACTTTGTCCATTTGGACATTGATACAATTGAACTTTGTCCATTTGGACATTGATACAATTGAACTTTGTCCATTTGGACATTGATACAATTGAACTTTGTCCATTTGGACATTCATCCATTTGAACTTTATCCATTCGGACATTGATCCATTTGAACTTTGTCCATTTGGACATTGATACAATTGAACTTTGTCCATTTGGACATTGATACAATTGAAATTTGTCCATTTGGACATTGATACAATTGAACCTTGTCCATTTGGACATTGATACAATTGAACTTTGTCCATTTGGACATTGATACAATTGAACTTTGTCCATTTGGACATTGATGCAATTGAATTTTGTCCATTTGGACATTCATTCATTGGAACTTTGTCCATTTGTACATTGATACAATTGAACTTTGTCCATTTGGACATTGATACAATTGAACTTTGTCCATTTGGACATTGATACAATTGAATTTTGTCCATTTAGACATTGGTCTAAATGGACAAAGTTCAATTGTATCAATGTCCAAATGGACAAAGTTCAATTGTATCAATGTCCAAATGGACAAAGTTCCAATGAATGAAGGTCTAAATGGACAAAGTTCAATTGTATCAATGTCCAAATGGAAAAAGTTCAATTGTATCAATGTCCAAATGGACAAAGTTCCAATGAATGAAAGTCTAAATGGACAAAGTTCAATTGTATCAATGTCCAAATGGACAAAATTCAATTGTATCAATGTCCAAATGGACAAAGTTGAATTGTATCAATGTCCAAATGGACAAAGTTCAATTGTATCAATGTCCAAATGGACAAAGTTCAATTAAATCAATGTCCAAATGGACAAAGTTCAATTGTATCAATGTCCAAATGGACAAAATTCAATTGTATCAATGTCCAAATGGACAAAGTTCAATTGTATCAATGTCCAAATGGACAAAGTTCAATTGGATCAATGTCCAAATGGACAAAGTTTCAATGGATGAATGTCCAAATGGACAAAGTTCCAATGAATGAATGTCCAAATGGTCAAAGTTCCAATGAATGAATGTCCAAATGGACAAAATTCAATTGTATCAATGTCCAAATGGACAAAGTTCAATTGTATCAATGTCCAAATGGACAAAGTTCAATTGTATCAATGTCCAAATGGACAAAGTTCAATTGTATCAATGTCCAAATGGACAAAGTTCAATTGTATCAATGTCCAAATGGACAAAGTTCCAATTAATGAAGGTCTAAATGGACAAAGTTCAATTGCATCAATGTCCAAATGGACAAAGTTCAATTGTTTCAATGTCCAAATGAGCAAATTTCAATTGTATCAATGTCCAAATTGATACAATTGAATTTTTGACAAAACTTTGACTAAAGTTTTGTCAAAGTTCCAATGAATGAATGTCCAAATGGACAAAATTCAATTGTATCAATGTCCAAAGGGACAAAGTTCAATTTTATCAATGTCCAAATGGACAAAGTTCATTTGTATCAATGTCCAAATGGACAAAGTTCAATTGTATCAATGTCCAAATGGACAAAATTCAATTGTATCAATGTCCAAATGGACAAAGTTCAATTGTATCAATGTCCAAATGGACAAAGTTCCAATGGATGAATGTCCAAATGGACAAAGTTCAATTGTATCAATGTCCAAATGGACAAAGTTCAATTGTATCAATGTCCAAATGGACAAATTTCAATTGTATCAATGTCCAAATGGACAAAGTTCATTTGTATCAATGTCCAAATGGACAAAGTTCAATTGTATCAATGTCCAAATGGACAAAGTTCAATTATATCAATGTCCAAATGGACAAAATTCAATTGAATCAATGTCCAAATGGACAAAGTTCAATTGTATCAATGTCCAAATGGACAAAGTTCAATTGTATCAATGTCCAAATGGACAAAGTTCAATTGTATCAATGTCCAAATGGACAAAGTTCCAATGAATGAAGGTCTAAATGGACAAAGTTCAATTGTATCAATGTCCAAATGGACAAAGTTCAATTATATCAATGTCCAAATGGACAAAATTCAATTATATCAATGTCCAAACGGACAAATTTCAATTGTATCAATGTCCAAATGGAAAAAGTTCAATTGTATCAATGTCCAAATGGACAAAGTTCAAATGGATCAATAACCGAATGGATAAAGTTCAAATGGATGAATGTCCAAATGGACAAAGTTCAATTGAATCAATGTCCAAATGGACAAAGTTCAATTGTATCAATGTCCAAATGGACAAAGTTCAATTGTATCAATGTCCAAATGGACAAAGTTCAATTGTATCAATGTCCAAATGGACAAAGTTCAATTGTATCAATGTCCAAATGGACAAAGTTCAATTGTATCAATGTCCAAATGGACAAAGTTCCAATTAATGAAGGTCAAAATGGACAAAGTTCAATTGCATCAATGTCCAAATGGACAAAGTTCAATTGTTTCAATGTCCAAATGGACAAATTTCAATTGTATCAATGTCCAAATTGATACAATTGAATTTTGTCAAAGTTGTCACAAGTTTTGTCAAATTTTGGACAAAATTCAATTGTATCAATGTCCAAATGGACAAAGTTCCAATGAATGAATGTCCAAATGGACAAAATTCAATTGTATCAATGTCCAAATCGACAAAGTTCAATTGTATCAATGTCCAAATGGACAAAGTTCAATTGTATTAATGTCCAAATGGACAAAGTTCCAATGAATGAATGTCCAAATGGACAAAATTCAATTGTATCAATGTCCAAATGGACAAAGTTCAATTGTATCAATGTCCAAATGGACAAAGTTCCAATGAATGAAGGTCTAAATGGACAAAGTTCAATTGTATCAATGTCCAAATGGACAAAGTTCAATTGTTTCAATGTCCAAATGGACAAAGTTCCAATGAATGAAGGTCTAAATGGACAAAGTTCAATTAAATCAATGTCCAAATGGACAAAGTTCAATTGTATCAATGTCCAAATGGACAAAGTTCAATTGTATCAATGTCCAAATGGACAAAGTTCAATTGTATCAATGTCCAAATGGACAAAGTTCCAATGGATGAATGTCCAAATGGACAAAGTTCAATTGTATCAGTGTCCAAATCGACAAAGTTTAATTGTATCAATGTCCAAATGGACAAAGTTCAATTGTATCAATGTCCAAATGGACAAAGTTCAATTGTATCAATGTCCAAATGGACAAAGTTCAATTGTATCAATGTCCAAATGGACAAAGTTCAATTGTATCAATGTCCAAATGGACAAAGTTCCAATTAATGAAGGTCTAAATGGACAAAGTTCAATTGCATCAATGTCCAAATGGACAAAGTTCAATTGTTTCAATGTCCAAATGAGCAAATTTCAATTGTATCAATGTCCAAATTGATACAATTGAATTTTGTCAAAGTTTTGTCAAATTTTGGACAAAATTCAATTGTATCAATGTCCAAATGGACAAAGTTCCAATGAATGAATGTCCAAATGGACAAAATTCAATTGTATCAATGTCCAAATCGACAAAGTTCAATTGTATCAATGTCCAAATGGACAAAGTTCAATTGTATTAATGTCCAAATGGACAAAGTTCCAATGAATGAATGTCCAAATGGACAAAATTCAATTGTATCAATGTCTAAATGGACAAAGTTCAATTGTATCAATGTCCAAATGGACAAAATTCAATTGTATCAATATGTCCATTTGGACATTGATACAATTGAACTTTGTCCATTTGGACATTGATACAATTGAACTTTGTCCATTTGGACATTGATACAATTGAATTTTGTCCATTTAGACCTTCATTCATTGGAACTTTGTCCATTTGGACATTGATACAATTGAACTTTGTCCATTTGGACATTGATACAATTGAATTTTGTCCATTTGGACATTCATTCATTGGAACTTTGTCCATTTGGACATTAATACAATTGAACTTTGTCCATTTGGACATTGATACAATTGAACTTTGTCGATTTGGACATTGATACAATTGATTTTTGTCCATTTGGACATTCATTCATTGGAACTTTGTCCATTTGGACATTGATACAATTGAATTTTGTCCAAAATTTGACAAAACTTGTCAAATTTGTCACTTGACATTTGTCACTTGACAATGGACAACTTTGACAAAATTCAATTGTATCAATTTGGACATTGATACAATTGAAATTTGTCCATTTGGACATTGAAACAATTGAACTTTGTCCATTTGGACATTGATGCAATTGAACTTTGTCCATTTAGACCTTCATTAATTGGAACTTTGTCCATTTGGACATTGATACAATTGAACTTTGTCCATTTGGACATTGATACAATTGAACTTTGTCCATTTGGACATTGATACAATTGAACTTTGTCCATTTGGACATTGATACAATTGAACTTTGTCCATTTGGACATTGATACAATTAAACTTTGTCGATTTGGACATTGATACAATTGATTTTTGTCCATTTGGACATTCATCCATTGGAACTTTGTCCATTTGGACATTGATACAATTGAACTTTGTCCATTTGGACATTGATACAATTGAACTTTGTCCATTTGGACATTGATACAATTGAACTTTGTCCATTTGGACATTCATCCATTTGAACTTTATCCATTCGGTTATTGATCCATTTGAACTTTGTCCATTTGGACATTGATACAATTGAACTTTGTCCATTTGGACATTGATACAATTGAAATTTGTCCATTTGGACATTGATATAATTGAATTTTGTCCATTTGGACATTGATATAATTGAACTTTGTCCATTTGGACATTGATACAATTGAACTTTGTCCATTGAGACCTTCATTCATTGGAACTTTGTCCATTTGGACATTGATACAATTGAACTTTGTCCATTTGGACATTGATACAATTGAACTTTGTCCATTTGGACATTGATACAATTGAACTTTGTCCATTTGGACATTGATTCAATTGAATTTTGTCCATTTGGACATTGATATAATTGAACTTTGTCCATTTGGACATTGATACAATTGAATTTTGTCCATTTGGACATTCATCCATTGGAACTTTGTCCATTTGGACATTGATACAAATGAACTTTGTCCATTTGGACATTGATACAATTGAAATTTGTCCATTTGGACATTGATACAATTGAACTTTGTCCATTTGGACATTGATACAATTGAACTTTGTCCATTTGGACATTCATCCATTGGAACTTTGTCCATTTGGACATTGATACAATTGAACTTTGTCCATTTGGACATTGATACAATTGAATTTTGTCCATTTGGACATTGATACAATTGAACTTTGTCCCTTTGGACATTGATACAATTGAATTTTGTCCATTTGGACATTCATTCATTGGAACTTTGACAAAACTTTGACAAAATTCAATTGTATCAATTTGGACATTGATACAATTGAAATTTGCTCATTTGGACATTGAAACAATTGAACTTTGTCCATTTGGACATTGATGCAATTGAACTTTGTCCATTTAGACCTTCATTAATTGGAACTTTGTCCATTTGGACATTGATACAATTGAACTTTGTCCATTTGGACATTGATACAATTGAACTTTGTCCATTTGGACATTGATACAATTGAACTTTGTCCATTTGGACATTGATACAATTGAACTTTGTCCATTTGGACATTGATACAATTGAATTTTGTCCATTTGGACATTCATTCATTGGGACTTTGACCATTTGGACATTCATTCATTGGAACTTTGTCCATTTGGACATTCATCCATTGAAACTTTGTCCATTGTCAAATTTTGGACAAAATTCAATTGTATCAATGTCCAAATGGACAAAGTTCCAATGAATGAATGTCCAAATGGACAAAATTCAATTGTATCAATGTCCAAATCGACAAAGTTCAATTGTATCAATGTCCAAATGGACAAAGTTCAATTGTATTAATGTCCAAATGGACAAAGTTCCAATGAATGAATGTCCAAATGGACGAAATTCAATTGTATCAATGTCCAAATGGACAAAGTTCAATTGTATCAATGTCCAAATGGACAAAGTTCCAATGAATGAAGGTCTAAATGGACAAAGTTCAATTGTATCAATGTCCAAATGGACAAAGTTCAATTGTTTCAATGTCCAAATGGACAAAGTTCCAATGAATGAAGGTCTAAATGGACAAAGTTCAATTAAATCAATGTCCAAATGGACAAAGTTCAATTGTATCAATGTCCAAATGGACAAAGTTCAATTGTATCAATGTCCAAATGGACAAAGTTCAATTGTTTCAATGTCCAAATGGACAAAGTTCCAATGGATGAATGTCCAAATGGACAAAGTTCAATTGTATCAGTGTCCAAATCGACAAAGTTTAATTGTATCAATGTCCAAATGGACAAAGTTCAATTGTATCAATGTCCAAATGGACAAAGTTCAATTGTATCAATGTCCAAATGGACAAAGTTCAATTGTATCAATGTCCAAATGGACAAAGTTCAATTGTATCAATGTCCAAATGGACAAAGTTCCAATTAATGAAGGTCTAAATGGACAAAGTTCAATTGCATCAATGTCCAAATGGACAAAGTTCAATTGTTTCAATGTCCAAATGAGCAAATTTCAATTGTATCAATGTACAATTGAATTTTGTCCATTTGGACATACATTCATTGGAACTTTGTCCATTTGGACATTGATACAATTGAATTTTGTCCAAAATTTGACAAAACTTGTCCATTTGGACAATGATACAATTGAACTTTGTCCATTTGGACATTGATACAATTGAACTTTGTCCATTTGGACATTCATTAATTATAACTTTGTCCATTTGGACATTGATTCCATTTGGACATTGATTCATTGGAACATTGTCCATTTTGATACAATTTAACTTTGTCCATTTGGACATTGATACAATTGAACTTTGTCTATTTAGACCTTTATTCATTGGAATTTTGTCGATTTGGACATTGATACAATTGAACTTTGTCCATTTGGACATTGATACAATTGAATTTTGTCCATTTGGATATTCATTCATTGGAACTTTGTCCATTTGGACATTGATACAATTGAACTTTGTCCATTTGGACATTGATTCATTGGAACATTGTCCATTCGGACATTGATACAATTTTACTTTGTCCATTTGGACATTGATACAATTGAACTTTGTCTATTTAGACCTTCATTCATTGGAACTTTGTCGATTTGGACATTGATACAATTGAACTTTGTCCATTTGGACATTGATTCAATTGAATTTTGTCCATTTGGACATTCATTCATTGGAATTTTGTCCATTTGGACATTGATGCAATTGAACTTTGTCCATTTGGACATTGATACAATTGAACTTTGTCCATTTGGCAATTGATTCAATTTAACTTTGTCCATTTGGACATGATCTTTCAACTGTCAAAAAAACAAAATGGCATTTGATGACAAAGTTACATTTGAATTTCTCTGAAACAACCCGCCTTAAATCTTTTAGAAGTGAGCACTTCTTCCATGGGAACCTTATGTGCGGTTTTAATTAATACTCACTGCCAAAATGGAAAGTCTCCAATTAGCCTCCATAAAAAAGATGGTTTTTCTAAAAATACAACTTTATGGAGATTTTGTGACTGAGTTCGATTTGGATAACGATTCTTATCACTATTCCAATATTTCAGCCAGTTTGGTCCCATAGAACCTGAAAAAACTGCTTCTAAAGTTCGAACCCAAGTCTGAAATTAGCGTCCATAAAAATCATGATTTTTCTAAAAATACAACTTTATGGAGATTTTGTAACTGAGTTCGATTTGGATATCGATTCTTATCACTATTCAAAAAATTCAGCCATTTTGGTCGCATAGAACCTGAGAAAACTGCTTCTAAAGTTCGAACCCAAGTCTGAAATTAGAGTCAGTAAAAATCATGATTTTTCTAAAAATACAATTTTATGGAGATTTTGTGACTGATTTCGATTTGTACCATGCTTCTTATCACTTTTCCTAAATTTCAGCCAATTTGGTCCCATAGAACCTGAGAAAACTGCTTCCAAAGTTCGAACCCAAGTCTGAAATTAGCGTCCAAAAAAATTAAAAATTTTCTAAAAATACAACTTTATGGAGATTTTGTGACTGAATTCAATTTGGTTAGCGATTCTTATCAATATTAGAAAATTTCAGCCTGTTTGGTCCCATAGAACCTGAGAAAACTGCTTCCCAAGTTCGAAGATTTTGTGACTGAGTTCGATTTGGTTAACGATTCTTATCACTATTCCAATATTTCAGCCCGTTTGGTCCCTTAAAACCTGAGAAAACTGCTTGCAAAGTTCGAACCCAAGTCTGAAATTTGCGTCACTAAAAATCATAATTTTTCTAAAAATACATTTTTATGGAGATTTTATGACTGATTTCGATTTGTACCATGCTTCTAATAACTTTTCCTTAATTTCAGCCAATTTGGTCCCATAGAACCTGAGAAAACTGCTTACAAAGTTGGAACCCAAGGCTGGAATTAGGCTCCATAAAAAAGATGGTTTTTCTAAAAAGTTAACTTTATGAAGATTTTGTGACTGAGTTCGATTTGGATAACGATTCTTATCACTATTCCAATATTTCAGCCCGTTTGGTCCCTTAAAACCTGAGAAAACTGCTTGCAAAGTTCGAACCCAAGTCTGAAATTTGCGTCACTGAAAATCATAATTTTTCTAAAAATACAACTTTATGGAGATTTTGTGAATGATTTCGATTTGTACCATGCTTCTTATCCTTTTTCCTAAATTTCAGCCAATTTGGTCCATAGAACCTGACAAAACTGCTTCAAAAGTTCGAACCCAAGTCTGAAATTAGCGTCCATCAAAATAATAATTTTTCTTAAAATAAAATTTTATGGAGATTTTGTGACTGAATTCAATTTGGTTAGCGATTCTTATCAATATTAGAAAATTTCAGCCAGTTTGGTCCCATAGAACCTGAGAAAACTGCTTCCCAAGTTTGAACCCAAGGCTGAAATTAGGCTCCATAAAAAAGATGGTTTTTCTTAAAATTAAACTTTATGAAGATTTTGTGACTGAGTTCGATTTGGTTAACGATTCTTATCACTATTCCATTATTTCAGCCAGTTTGGTCGCATAGAACCTGAGAAAACTGCTTCTAAATTTCGAACCCAAGTCTGAAATTAGCGTCCATAAAAATCATAATTTTTCTAAAAATACAACTTTATGGAGATTTGTAACTGATTTCGATTTGTACCATGCTTCTTATCGCTTTTCCTTAATTTCAGCCAATTTAGTCCCATACAACCTGAGAAAACTGCTTACAAAGTTCGAACCCAAGGCTGAAATAAGGCTCCATAAAAAGGATGGTTTTTCTAAAAAGACAACTTTATGAGAATTTTTGACTGAGTTCGATTTGGATAACGATTCTTATCACTATTCCAATATTTCAGCCCGTTTGGTCCCTTAAAACCTGAGAAAACTGCTTGCAAAGTTCGAACCCAAGTCTGAAATTTGCGTCACTAAAAATCATAATTTTTCTAAAAATACATTTTTATGGAGATTTTATGACTGATTTCGATTTGTACCATGCTTCTAATAACTTTTCCTAAATTTCAGCCAATTTGGTCCATAGAACCTGACAAAACTGCTTCAAAAGTTCGAACCCAAGTCTGAAATTAGCGTCCATCAAAATAATAATTTTTCTTAAAATAAAATTTTATGGAGATTTTGTGACTGAATTCAATTTGGTTAGCGATTCTTATGACTATTTCGAAATTTCAGCCAGTTTGGTCACATAGAACCTGGGAAAACTGCTTCTAAAGTTCGAACCCAAGTTTGAAATTAGCGTCAGTAAAAATCATAATTTTTCTAAAAATACAACTTTATGGAGATTTTGTGAATGATTTCGATTTGTACCATGCTTCTTATCACTTTTCCTAAATTTCAGCCAATTTGGTCCATAGAACCTGAGAAAACTGCTTCAAAAGTTCGAACCCAAGTCTGAAATTAGCGTCCATCAAAATAATAATTTTTCTTAAAATAAAATTTTATGGAGATTTTGTGACTGAATTCAATTTGGTTAGCGATTCTTATGACTATTTCGAAATTTCAGCCAGTTTGGTCACATAGAACCTGGGAAAACTGCTTCTAAAGTTCGAACCCAAGTTTGAAATTAGCGTCAGTAAAAATCATAATTTTTCTAAAAATACAACTTTATGGAGATTTGTAACTGATTTCGATTTGTACCATGCTTCTTATCACTTTTCCTTAATTTCAGCCAATTTAGTCCCATACAACCTGAGAAAACTGCTTACAAAGTTCGAACCCAAGGCTGAAATAAGGCTCCATAAAAAAGATGGTTTTTCTAAAAAGACAACTTTATGAAGATTTTTTGACTGAGTTCGATTTGGATGGCGATTCTTATCACTATTCCAATATTTCAGCCCGTTTGGTCCCTTAAAACCTGAGAAAACTGCTTGCAAAGTTCGAACCCAAGTCTGAAATTTGCGTCACTAAAAATCATAATTTTTCTAAAAATACATTTTTATGGAGATTTTATGACTGATTTCGATTTGTACCATGCTTCTAATAACTTTTCCTTAATTTCTGCCAATTTGGTCCCATAGAACCTGAGAAAACTGCTTACAAAGTTGGAACCCAAGGCTGGAATTAGGCTCCATAAAAAAGATGGTTTTTCTAAAAAGTTAACTTTATGAAGATTTTGTGACTGATTTCGATTTGGATAACGATTCTTATCACTATTCCAATATTTCAGCCCGTTTGGTCCCTTAAAACCTGAGAAAACTGCTTGCAAAGTTCGAACCCAAGTCTGAAATTTGCGTCACTGAAAATCATAATTTTTCTAAAAATACAACTTTATGGAGATTTTGTGAATGATTTCGATTTGTACCATGCTTCTTATCCTTTTTCCTAAATTTCAGCCAATTTGGTCCATAGAACCTGACAAAACTGCTTCAAAAGTTCGAACCCAAGTCTGAAATTAGCGTCCATCAAAATAATAATTTTTCTTAAAATAAAATTTTATGGAGATTTTGTGACTGAATTCAATTTGGTTAGCGATTCTTATCAATATTAGAAAATTTCAGCCAGTTTGGTCCCATAGAACCTGAGAAAACTGCTTCCCAAGTTTGAACCCAAGGCTGAAATTAGGCTCCATAAAAAAGATGGTTTTTCTTAAAATTAAACTTTATGAAGATTTTGTGACTGAGTTCGATTTGGTTAACGATTCTTATCACTATTCCATTATTTCAGCCAGTTTGGTCGCATAGAACCTGAGAAAACTGCTTCTAAATTTCGAACCCAAGTCTGAAATTAGCGTCCATAAAAATCATAATTTTTCTAAAAATACAACTTTATGGAGATTTGTAACTGATTTCGATTTGTACCATGCTTCTTATCACTTTTCCTTAATTTCAGCCAATTTAGTCCCATACAACCTGAGAAAACTGCTTACAAAGTTCGAACCCAAGGCTGAAATAAGGCTCCATAAAAAGGATGGTTTTTCTAAAAAGACAACTTTATGAGAATTTTTGACTGAGTTCGATTTGGATAACGATTCTTATCACTATTCCAATATTTCAGCCCGTTTGGTCCCTTAAAACCTGAGAAAACTGCTTGCAAAGTTCGAACCCAAGTCTGAAATTTGCGTCACTAAAAATCATAATTTTTCTAAAAATACATTTTTATGGAGATTTTATGACTGATTTCGATTTGTACCATGCTTCTAATAACTTTTCCTAAATTTCAGCCAATTTGGTCCATAGAACCTGACAAAACTGCTTCAAAAGTTCGAACCCAAGTCTGAAATTAGCGTCCATCAAAATAATAATTTTTCTTAAAATAAAATTTTATGGAGATTTTGTGACTGAATTCAATTTGGTTAGCGATTCTTATGACTATTTCGAAATTTCAGCCAGTTTGGTCACATAGAACCTGGGAAAACTGCTTCTAAAGTTCGAACCCAAGTTTGAAATTAGCGTCAGTAAAAATCATAATTTTTCTAAAAATACAACTTTATGGAGATTTTGTGAATGATTTCGATTTGTACCATGCTTCTAATAACTTTTCCTTAATTTCAGCCAATTTAGTCCCATACAACCTGAGAAAACTGCTTACAAAGTTCGAACCCAAGGCTGAAATAAGGCTCCATAAAAAAGATGGTTTTTCTAAAAAGACAACTTTATGAAGATTTTTTGACTGAGTTCGATTTGGATGGCGATTCTTATCACTATTCCAATATTTCAGCCCGTTTGGTCCCTTAAAACCTGAGAAAACTGCTTGCAAAGTTCGAACCCAAGTCTGAAATTTGCGTCACTGAAAATCATAATTTTTCTAAAAATACAACTTTATGGAGATTTTGTGAATGATTTCGATTTGTACCATGCTTCTTATCCTTTTTCCTAAATTTCAGCCAATTTGGTCCATAGAACCTGACAAAACTGCTTCAAAAGTTCGAACCCAAGTCTGAAATTTGCGTCACTAAAAATCATAATTTTTCTAAAAATACATTTTTATGGAGATTTTATGACTGATTTCGATTTGTACCATGCTTCTAATAACTTTTCCTTAATTTCAGCCAATTTGGTCCCATAGAACCTGAGAAAACTGCTTACAAAGTTGGAACCCAAGGCTGGAATTAGGCTCCATAAAAAAGATGGTTTTTCTAAAAAGTTAACTTTATGAAGATTTTGTGACTGAGTTCGATTTGGATAACGATTCTTATCACTATTCCAATATTTCAGCCCGTTTGGTCCCTTAAAACCTGAGAAAACTGCTTGCAAAGTTCGAACCCAAGTCTGAAATTTGCGTCACTGAAAATCATAATTTTTCTAAAAATACAACTTTATGGAGATTTTGTGAATGATTTCGATTTGTACCATGCTTCTTATCCTTTTTCCTAAATTTCAGCCAATTTGGTCCATAGAACCTGACAAAACTGCTTCAAAAGTTCGAACCCAAGTCTGAAATTAGCGTCCATCAAAATAATAATTTTTCTTAAAATAAAATTTTATGGAGATTTTGTGACTGAATTCAATTTGGTTAGCGATTCTTATCAATATTAGAAAATTTCAGCCAGTTTGGTCCCATAGAACCTGAGAAAACTGCTTCCCAAGTTTGAACCCAAGGCTGAAATTAGGCTCCATAAAAAAGATGGTTTTTCTTAAAATTAAACTTTATGAAGATTTTGTGACTGAGTTCGATTTGGTTAACGATTCTTATCACTATTCCATTATTTCAGCCAGTTTGGTCGCATAGAACCTGAGAAAACTGCTTCTAAATTTCGAACCCAAGTCTGAAATTAGCGTCCATAAAAATCATAATTTTTCTAAAAATACAACTTAATGGAGATTTGTAACTGATTTCGATTTGTACCATGCTTCTTATCACTTTTCCTTAATTTCAGCCAATTTAGTCCCATACAACCTGAGAAAACTGCTTACAAAGTTCGAACCCAAGGCTGAAATAAGGCTCCATAAAAAGGATGGTTTTTCTAAAAAGACAACTTTATGAGAATTTTTGACTGAGTTCGATTTGGATAACGATTCTTATCACTATTCCAATATTTCAGCCCGTTTGGTCCCTTAAAACCTGAGAAAACTGCTTGCAAAGTTCGAACCCAAGTCTGAAATTTGCGTCACTAAAAATCATAATTTTTCTAAAAATACATTTTTATGGAGATTTTATGACTGATTTCAATTTGTACCATGCTTCTAATAACTTTTCCTAAATTTCAGCCAGTTTGGTTGCATAGAACCTGAGAAAACTGCTTCAAAAGTTCGTACCCAAGTCTCAAATTAGCCTCCATAAAAAAGATGGTTTTTCTAAAAATACAACTTAATGGAGATTTTGTGACTGAGTTAGATTTGGATAACGATTCTTATCTTTATTCCAATATTTCAGCCAGTTTGGTCCCATAGAACCTGAAAAAACTGCTTCTTAAGTTCGAACCCATGTCTGAAATTAGCGTCCATAAAAATCATGATTTTCCTAAAAATACAACTTTATGGAGATTTTGTAACTGAGTTCGATTTGGATATCGATTCTTATCACTATTCAAAAATTTCAGCCATTTTGGTCGCATAGAACCTGAGAAAACTGCTTCTAAAGTTCGAACCCAAGTCTCCAATTAGCCTCCATAAAAAAGATGGTTTTTCTAAAAATACAACTTTATGGAGATTTTGTGACTGAGTTCGATTTGGATAACGATTCTTATCACTATTCCAATATTTCAGCCCGTTTGGTCCCTTAAAACCTGAGAAAACTGCTTGCAAAGTTCGAACCCAAGTCTGAAATTAGCGTCCATCAAAATAATAATTTTTCTTAAAATAAAATTTTATGGAGATTTTGTGACTGAATTCAATTTGGTTAGCGATTCTTATGACTATTTCGAAATTTCAGCCAGTTTGGTCGCATAGAACCTGAGAAAACTGCTTCTAAATTTCGAACCCAAGTCTGAAATTAGCGTCCATAAAAATCATAATTTTTCTAAAAATACAACTTTATGGAGATTTGTAACTGATTTCGATTTGTACCATGCTTCTTATCACCTTTCCTTAATTTCAGCCAATTTAGTCCCATACAACCTGAGAAAACTGCTTACAAAGTTGGAACCCAAGGCTGGAATTAGGCTCCATAAAAATGATGGTTTTTCTAAAAAGAGAACTTTATGGAGATTTTGTGACTGAATTCGATTTGGATAGCGATTCTTATCACTATTTCAAAATTTCTGCCAGTTTGGTTGCATAGAACCTGAGAAGACTGCTTCTAAAGTTCGTACCCAAGTCTCAAATTAGCCTCCATAAAAAAGATGGTTTTTCTTAAAATTAAACTTTATGAAGATTTTGTGACTGAGTTCGATTTGGTTAACGATTCTTATCACTATTCCATTATTTCAGCCAGTTTGGTCGCATAGAACCTGAGAAAACTGCTTCTAAATTTCGAACCCAAGTCTGAAATTAGCGTCCATAAAAATCATAATTTTTCTAAAAATACGACTTTATGGAGATTTTGTGACTGAGTTCGATTTTGATTGCGATTCTTATCACTATTACAAAATTTCAGCCAGTTTGGTCCCATAGAACCTGAGAAAACTGCTTCCAAATTTCGAACCCAAGTCTGAAATAAGCGTCCATAAAAATCATAATTTTTCTAAAAATACAACTTTATGGAGATTTTGTGACTGAGTTCGATTTGGATAACGATTCTTATCACTA
Organism: Hesperophylax consimilis; assembly: GCF_061612785.1. Taxonomy (NCBI): domain Eukaryota; kingdom Metazoa; phylum Arthropoda; class Insecta; order Trichoptera; family Limnephilidae; genus Hesperophylax; species Hesperophylax consimilis. Next base: position 334,562 of record NC_142858.1, read on the forward strand.
TTCCAATATTTCAGCCAGTTTGGTCCCATAGAACCTGAAAAAACTGCTTCTAAAGTTCGAACCCAAGTCTGAAATTAGCGTCCATAAAAATCATGATTTTTCTAAAAATACAACTTTATGGAGATTTTGTAACTGAGTTCGATTTGGATATCGATTATTATTATTATTATTAATTAATTGCCGGAAACCCGGGCGTTTATTGCTATTACGATTCTTATCACTATTCAAAAATTTCAGCCATTTTGGTCGCATAGAACCTGAGAAAACTGCTTCTAAAGTTCGAACCCAAGTCTGAAATTATCGTCAGTAAAAATCTTGGGTACGAACTTTAGAAGCAGTTTTGTCAGGTTCTATGGACCAAATTGGCTGAAATTTAGGAAAAAGGATAAGAAGCATGGTACAAATCGAAATCATTCACAAAATCTCCATAAAGTTGTATTTTTAGAAAAATTATGATTTTTATGGACGCTAATTTCAGACTTGGGTTCGAACTTTAGAAGCAGTTTTCTCAGTTTCTATGGGACCAAACTGGCTGAAATATTGGAATAGTGATAAGAATCGATATCCAAATTGAACTCAGTCACAAAATCTCCATAAAGTTGTATTTTTAGAAAAATCATGATTTTTATGGACGCTAATTTCAGACTTGGGTTCGAACTTTAGAAACAGTTTTCTCAGGTTCTATGGGACCAAACTGGCTGAAATATACTGTAACGTATGCAATATTAGGTAGGTACATTCCAATGTTTAAAAGGAAACGGTAGAGCTGAGATCTCATCTCAAGATTGTGGGAATAATTTCCTGTCAAGTAAGTTAGGTGATCATAAATAAAAAGAGTGAGTTCTTAATGGAAAATATATTGAAACAAAAGTAATAACTAAGGAGTACAGATGATAAACATGTAACCATAGAAATAAATATAGGCACATACCCGATGGACTCTTGAATTAAACTAAACTAACTTAACGTGGAACGAAAGAACGACAACGAATGGCGAACGAAACTTGCTCTCGGCAGCGGAGAACGGACCCGGGACGAAGGCCAGGACATCCTTCTCTTGGTGGCAGCAGGAGGACAGCAACTCCCTCAATTAACGCCTGCAGGGGCATCAGGCCTGCGGCACGTGGTAGTCGACCAGACTCTTCAACGGAGCCATGACAGCAGTCCGTTTTCTTAGTGGAAGCAGGAGGACGCTTCTCCTTCAATGGACGCCTGCAGGGGCATCAGGCCTGCAGCACGTGGTAATCGACCAGACTCTTCAACGGAGCCAAGACAGCAATCCGTTTTCTCAGTGGCAGCGGGAAACTCCGCCAAGAACAACCAGCCACAGCCAGGACCAAACCAATCTCGGTTTCAAGTCCGAAACACGAGCACTCCAACATGACCATCGGCCAACACTCAATAAAAGCGGGATTCCATATTCCCCACTAAAATAATAACAAACACGAACTGTACGTGAATGGATAAACACCCCGCGCCTTTCTTAAAAAGAAATAATAACTCCTATTCACATGATTAACTCAGATTTAAGCCCCTTTCAAGGAGAGTGACTCGATCCACCGGTCAGCAGGCTTGCTGACCGGGGAGGAAGTGACCATAAACAAAACTCTACTTCCTTCCTTCAAAATATTGCCAAAGTTCGAAAAAAATACCCATAGACAAAATAAACCCAATTAAGCAATTAAGCAAGAACTTCTCTTGTCACAAATATTTATGTGACAATTCCCCCCTTCCCACAAAATGTTTGCCCTCAAACATGAACAACTAAGACCACTAATAAACTAAACTATGAGTCCATCAGATGTCTAGAAAAATGAAAACATAAACAATAATTAGTAGTTATAATAACAACTTAGAATTAAGTTTCTTAAAAACTAAATTTCTTAAAAATAAATTTCTTAATAATAAAGAAAAACAAGATCACTTTTCCTTGCACAGGAAATCAAGGCCAATTTGGCTTCACTTTAGGGTGGTTAAACAGCCCTCACTTACACTGAATTTACGCTATAATTAAATAGCAAAATGAGAAACCTATCTAACTAAGTCCATCCGGTTTAACAGTCTTATGACAAAAATCTTATGACAACATTCTTATGACAAAACTTAAAATTAAATAATACTTAAAATTAAACAATCATAGATAATGAAAATATCTTTATAGATATACATTTTTTTTTACAATTCAGAACAATGCAGTTCAAAGTAGGCAAAATTAGTACACAAGAAAATACTTTTCTGTGTTATAAGTAATATAGAATCAGTTTACAAACTGTCTATTAGACGTGACCAGAGTAGGGGTTTGTATTGGATTATTTATCCATCATTTTTTATCGTTCGTTATTGAACCAGGATTTACAATTCCGAAGAAATACCAATAAGTAACAGAGTCGTCAAACAAGAATAATATTCAAATTATTCTTTTTGCGAAAGTCAAATCAGGTCAGGTTTATAAAACTATAAATACCTGCCGATCAAGGTGGACAGAATAGGGTTTACATAACACAATACCTATCTATTTATCAATCAGTTCATGACCAAAGTCAAATGGTACTAAAAAGCAAAACAGAAACTAGTAAGTTAAGCTCATACCTTAGGATATACAAAAATCCATATAACAATCTGCAGCAAACACTCAACAGAGTGACATTGATTGTAAAAGAAAAGAGACCAAGGTAATACCCAAGCTGGCATTCCTTAAAAGAACACTCCAAGTGTAGACAAAACGTCAGCATTTCTTGTACAAACAAAACAAAATTGTGTGATCAACTATGGCTTTCAGTGAGTTGACACTATTCGAGGGGTGATCAATCCAAAATTTAATGAATGACACTAGTAATACTTAATTTATAGTCTAATACTGGTATTAACAATAAAACTCTAATGTTTATCACATTTAGACTTAAAAACTAAACAGAAACACACTTTCCTGTATTAGAGGCAAAGTGATAATTCCAAAAGAATTAATTACTAGTTAAGCACGCCAAAGCAGTACTAACTTTGTTAGAGACAAAACAACTTTCTTATGAACTAAGACTTATTTAAAGAACTTTTAGGAAAGCTATACCATACTTAAAGTTTATGAAATACAAACTATCAATAATAGACTTAACAGAACTTTTGTGCATCAGAAAGTAGCTCAAGTCTCTGAAACACAAAATTCCAAGATATACATTCTCAAGTTCCCTGGAGGTTCAATGGGCCAATAAAAGGACCTCCAGTGGACTAAAGAAAGAAAGGCATAAACTTAAACATAAAAGCATTACAACAAAATCCGTTATACAGACGGAACCAAGAAATAAATCAATGTGAGTGCACGTAAGTAACTAAGTGTATCATAACCAATATAATCAAATATTTGAGACTAAAATCCCAAAACCAAAATCCCGAATCTAGTGTATGTTATTAATAACAAGAAAAACATAGTAACGAAGAAAGAAAGACTTATCTAACAAAATTTGGGCGCCAGTGACCACAAGGATCACGTTCCAGTTTACCGAGGGTAAATAAACGGTTTATCGTCGATAAACTAGATTTTAGTGTCCGTACTGAGCACAAGAAATGGAGGTACCAAACTCCAAATCATGAGAACAGAACAGTCACAAAAGAATTATAATATATATTGCAATAATGTGAAGGCTTTGGTAGGCCTACACACTAAAACATTAGCCTCCTTAAAAAAAAAACAAAACTAATCTACCTGAAGAAAAAACAAATTCTTCATTTTAATATTAACAAGTGGTCTAATAACTTGTCCACAATGAGATAGCGACACACATGCGTCCATGTTGTGTGTTGTAAACTTATATTTATTACTAGTAACTGCTGACGACCTATTGTCATCCTTGTGCACAGAACGCAAAAGATCGTTGGCTATTTTTTTTTTTTTTTTAATAATACTTAACAATAACTTAATTTAACTGGTGAAAATGATAATAAGAATTTTAATAATTATTCTTCAATAAGAATATTATCACTTATGTAATAATGAAATATAAATAATAATTTATTTATAACAGATCAATTACCAAACACCCTATACAAGTCAACTCGAAAAGTAGAAATTGTTTACACTAATACGCGTCAAAACAGTGCCGCCAACGTATTCTCCAAATAAATCAGTGCCGCCAAGCGACGATATACAAGTACGATTATATACTAGAACGCCAAGTACAATTACGAATCAAGGACATTTACTTTCTTGTAATTTAATCAAAAAAACAATTATCTAAATTGTTATAATAATTGATAAAGAAAACAATTAACCAAATTGTTATGATAATTTATGTAGATGATGATGATGCTCTTTATTAAAAAATTACACGTCGTTATTTTCGATTAAATAAACCGCAAAAAAAATAATGATGTCTTGTGGAGACATTGACAGTTATCCATGTTTGTAAACAATGTAGTATTTACTAGTGCCTAATGTCAGATGACACCACAACAACATATTCAATAATGACAGAAGTGCGCTGTCATTGAAAAATAACCATGAAAAGTCTCGTTACCATTTTTGTATATGAAATGGTAATATCATATAAAAGATTCTTTGAAAAAGGTATTTCATTATAAAATAACAATATTGAACATTATTTGCATGTTTATGTTTCATCATGATAGATGACAAATGTCAATGTACACATTTTGACAGATAGTATTTTTAAAATGTAAACAAGGTATATGTTTTGACAGTATTTGCGATAATAATAAGGTAGGTAATTTACTTTTCACAAAGTCGTAATTTAAATGTGTACTGGATTCATAAAAAACTTGAATATTACTGTGCAAATATATTTAAAAAGTAAGTATTGTACGTATGTTTGTACCTTGTATGCATTGCAATTACAAATAAACTGAATTTTAATATCACAGTTGTTTGTATTGATATGAAAAATGTACCTCCGTATTGAATATAAAAACATTAAGATTTTAACAAATGCATGTTAATTTTTTAATTTGATTCGGTATTATTATTCACCATTCATAAAAATACAATAGCTTTTGATTGCTGTAATCATTTGAAAGTGTAAAAATACAACACTCGTTTTGACGTTTAACCTTTGTTTATTTTGACAACAGAGTTGTTTATAGATCAACAAGAGAATCATAGACAATCGATATTATATTTTAAGAAAAAATAATAATTAATTTACTCAACTTTCGAAAACTTCTAACTTCATCAGTAATAAGTTGTCTATGATCAAACAATGAAAAGTTCTTTGCAATACAATGACGTTTCAAAATGCAAACAACATAATTATTATAGGTTATGTATGAGGATACATGAACATAACATTGAATAACCAATATGAAAGGTTATAATGTTAGAAATTAGATATTCTCGAGCAAGGAAAATAATAGTAGACAATAGAATATGTAAATTTAAGTATATAAATGTAAAGTACACACACATCGATTTAATTTTAATATTATCAACTAGTATTAATGAAAACCCAACCTGACATGACAGAAAAAAGGATTCTGCACCGAAAATGAAATATTTTAAACGTTGAGCGCCAAATGTAACGTATGCAATATTAGGTAGGTACATTCCAATGTTTAAAAGGAAACGGTAGAGCTGAGATCTCATCTCAAGATTGTGGGAATAATTTCCTGTCAAGTAAGTTAGGTGATCATAAATAAAAAGAGTGAGTTCTTAATGGAAAATATATTGAAACAAAAGTAATAACTAAGGAGTACAGATGATAAACATGTAACCATAGAAATAAATATAGGCACATACCCGATGGACTCTTGAATTAAACTAAACTAACTTAACGTGGAACGAAAGAACGACAACGAATGGCGAACGAAACTTGCTCTCGGCAGCGGAGAACGGACCCGGGACGAAGGCCAGGACATCCTTCTCTTGGTGGCAGCAGGAGGACAGCAACTCCCTCAATTAACGCCTGCAGGGGCATCAGGCCTGCGGCACGTGGTAGTCGACCAGACTCTTCAACGGAGCCATGACAGCAGTCCGTTTTCTTAGTGGAAGCAGGAGGACGCTTCTCCTTCAATGGACGCCTGCAGGGGCATCAGGCCTGCAGCACGTGGTAATCGACCAGACTCTTCAACGGAGCCAAGACAGCAATCCGTTTTCTCAGTGGCAGCGGGAAACTCCGCCAAGAACAACCAGCCACAGCCAGGACCAAACCAATCTCGGTTTCAAGTCCGAAACACGAGCACTCCAACATGACCATCGGCCAACACTCAATAAAAGCGGGATTCCATATTCCCCACTAAAATAATAACAAACACGAACTGTACGTGAATGGATAAACACCCCGCGCCTTTCTTAAAAAGAAATAATAACTCCTATTCACATGATTAACTCAGATTTAAGCCCCTTTCAAGGAGAGTGACTCGATCCACCGGTCAGCAGGCTTGCTGACCGGGGAGGAAGTGACCATAAACAAAACTCTACTTCCTTCCTTCAAAATATTGCCAAAGTTCGAAAAAAATACCCATAGACAAAATAAACCCAATTAAGCAATTAAGCAAGAACTTCTCTTGTCACAAATATTTATGTGACAATACGAATAGTGATAAGAATCGTTATCCAAATCGAACTCTGTCACAAAATCTCCATAAAGTTGTATTTTTAGAAAAACCATCTTTTTTATGGAGGCTAATTTGAGACTTGGGTTCGAACTTTAGAAGCAGTTTTCTCAGGTTCTATGCGACCAAACTGGCTGAAATTTTGAAATAGTGATAAGAATCGCTATCCAAATCGAATTCAGTCACAAAATCTCCATAAAAGTGAATTTTTTAAAAAATTATGATTTATATGGGCGCTTATTTCAGACTTGGGTTCTCGAACTCTAAAAGCAGTTTTCTCAGGTTCTAAGGGACCAAATTGGCTGAAATTTAGGAATAGTTATAAGAAGCATGGTACAAATCGAAATCAGTCATAAAATCTCCATAAAAAAGTATTTTTAGAAAAATTATGATTTTTAGTGACGCAAATTTCAGACTTGGGTTCGAACTTTGCAAGCAGTTTTCTCAGGTTTTAAGGGACCAAACGGGCTGAAATATTGGAATAGTGATAAGAATCGTTATCCAAATCGAACTCAGTCAAAAAATCTTCATAAAGTTGTCTTTTTAGAAAAACCATCTTTTTTATGGAGCCTTATTTCAGCCTTGGGTTCGAACTTTGTAAGCAGTTTTCTCAGGTTGTATGGGACTAAATTGGCTGAAATTAAGGAAAAGTGATAAGAAGCATGGTACAAATCGAAATCAGTTACAAATCTCCATAAAGTTGTATTTTTAGAAAAATTATGATTTTTACTGACGCTAATTTCAGACTTGGGTTCGAACTTTAGAAGCAGTTTTCCCAGGTTCTATGTGACCAAACTGGCTGAAATTTCGAAAAAGTCATAAGAATCGCTAACCAAATTGAATTCAGTCACAAAATCTCCATAAAATTTTATTTTAAGAAAAATTATTATTTTGATGGACGCTAATTTCAGACTTGGGTTCGAACTTTTGAAGCAGTTTTCTCAGGTTCTATGGACCAAATTGGCTGAAATTTAGGAAAAGTGATAAGAAGCATGGTACAAATCGAAATCATTCACAAAATCTCCATAAAGTTGTATTTTTAGAAAAATTAGGATTTTTAGTGACGCAAATTTCAGACTTGGGTTCGAACTTTGCAAGCAGTTTTCTCAGGTTTTATGGGACCAAACGGGCTGAAATATTGGAATAGTGATAAGAATCGTTATCCAAATCGAACTCAGTCACAAAATCTCCATTAAGTTGTATTTTTAGAAAAACCATCTTTTTTATTGAGCCTAATTTCAGCCTTGGGTTCGAACTTTGGAAGCAGTTTTTTCTGGTTTTAAGGAACCAAACGGGCTGAAATATTGGAATAGTGATAAGAATCGTTATCCAAATCGAACTCATTCAAAAAATCTTCATAAAGTTGTCTTTTTAGAAAAACCATCTTTTTATGGAGCCTTATTTCAGCCTTGGGTTCGAACTTTGTAAGCAGTTTCCTCAGGTTGTATGGGACTAAATTGGCTGAAATTAAGGAAAAGTGATAAGAAGCATGGTACAAATCGAAATCAGTTACAAATCTCCATTAAGTTGTATTTTTAGAAAAATTATGATTTTTACTGACGCTAATTTCAGACTTGGGTTCGAACTTTAGAAGCAGTTTTCTCAGGTTCTATGCGACCAAACTGGCTGAAATTTCGAAAAAGTCATAAGAATCGCTAACCAAATTGAATTCAGTCACAAAATCTCCATAAAGTTGTATTCTTAGAAAAATTTTAATTTTTTTGGACGCTAATTTCAGACTTGGGTTCGAACTTTGGAAGCAGTTTTCTCAGATTCTATGGGACGAAATTGGCTGAAATTTAGGAAAAGTGATAAGAAGGATGGTACAAATCGAAATCAGTCACAAAATCTCCATTAAATTGTATTTTTAGAAAAATCATGATTTTTACTGACGCTAATTTCAGACTTGGGTTCGAACTTTAGAAGCAGTTTTCTCAGGTTCTATGCGACCAAAATGGCTGAAATTTTTGAATAGTGATAAGAATCGATATCCAAATCGAACTCAGTTACAAAATCTCCATAAAGTTGTATTTTTCGAAAAATCATGATTTTTATGGACGCTAATTTCAGATTTGGGTTCGAACTTTAGAAGCAGTTTTCTCAGGTTCTATGGGACCAAACTGGCTGAAATATTGGAATAGTGATAAGAATCGTTATCCTAATCGAACTCAGTCACAAAATCTCCATAAAGTTGTATTTTTAGAAAAACCATCTTTTTTATGGAGGCTAATTGGAGACTTGGGTTCGAACTTTAGAAGCAGTTTTCTCAGGTTCTATGCAACCAAACTGGCTGAAATTTTGTAATAGTGATAAGAATCGCTATCCAAATCGAACTCAGTCATAAAATCTCCATAAAGTTGTAGAAAAATTATGATTTTTATGGACGCAAATTTCAGACTTGGGTTCAAACTTTAGAAGCCATTTTCTCAGGTTCTATGGAACCAAACGGGCTGAAATATTGGAAAAGTTATAAGAAGCATGGTACAAATCGAAATCAGTCATAAAATCTCCATAAAAAAGTATTTTTAGAAAAATTATGATTTTTAGTGACGCAAATTTCAGACTTGGGTTCGAACTTTGCAAGCAGTTTTCTCAGGTTTTAAGGGACCAAACGGGCTGAAATATTGGAATAGTGATAAGAATCTTTATCCAAATCGAACTCAGTCACAAAATCTTCATAAAGTTGTCTTTTTAGAAAAACCATCTTTTTTATGGAGCCTAATTCCAGCCTTGGGTTCCAACTTTGTAAGCAGTTTTCTCAGGTTGTATGGGACTAAATTGGCTGAAATTAAGGAAAGGTGATAAGAAGCATGGTACAAATCGAAATCAGTTACAAATCTCCATAAAGTTGTATTTTTAGAAAAATTATGATTTTTATGGACGCTAATTTCAGACTTGGGTTCGAACTTTAGAAGCAGTTTTCTCAGTTTCTATGGGACCAAACTGGCTGAAATATTGGAATAGTGATAAGAATCGATATCCAAATTGAACTCAGTCACAAAATCTCCATAAAGTTGTATTTTTAGAAAAATCATGATTTTTATGGACGCTAATTTCAGACTTGGGTTCGAACTTTAGAAACAGTTTTCTCAGGTTCTATGGGACCAAACTGGCTGAAATATACGAATAGTGATAAGAATCGTTATCCAAATCGAACTCTGTCACAAAATCTCCATAAAGTTGTATTTTTAGAAAAACCATCTTTTTTATGGAGGCTAATTTGAGACTTGGGTTCGAACTTTAGAAGCAGTTTTCTCAGGTTCTATGCGACCAAACTGGCTGAAATTTTGAAATAGTGATAAGAATCGCTATCCAAATCGAATTCAGTCACAAAATCTCCATAAAAGTGAATTTTTTAAAAAATTATGATTTATATGGGCGCTTATTTCAGACTTGGGTTCTCGAACTCTAAAAGCAGTTTTCTCAGGTTCTAAGGGACCAAATTGGCTGAAATTTAGGAAAAGTTATAAGAAGCATGGTACAAATCGAAATCAGTCATAAAATCTCCATAAAAAAGTATTTTTAGAAAAATTATGATTTTTAGTGACGCAAATTTCAGACTTGGGTTCGAACTTTGCAAGCAGTTTTCTCAGGTTTTAAGGGACCAAACGGGCTGAAATATTGGAATAGTGATAAGAATCGTTATCCAAATCGAACTCAGTCAAAAAATCTTCATAAAGTTGTCTTTTTAGAAAAACCATCTTTTTTATGGAGCCTTATTTCAGCCTTGGGTTCGAACTTTGTAAGCAGTTTTCTCAGGTTGTATGGGACTAAATTGGCTGAAATTAAGGAAAAGTGATAAGAAGCATGGTACAAATCGAAATCAGTTACAAATCTCCATAAAGTTGTATTTTTAGAAAAATTATGATTTTTACTGACGCTAATTTCAGACTTGGGTTTGAACTTTAGAAGCAGTTTTCCCAGGTTCTATGTGACCAAACTGGCTGAAATTTCGAAATAGTCATAAGAATCGCTAACCAAATTGAATTCAGTCACAAAATCTCCATAAAATTTTATTTTAAGAAAAATTATTATTTTGATGGACGCTAATTTCAGACTTGGGTTCGAACTTTTGAAGCAGTTTTCTCAGGTTCTATGGACCAAATTGGCTGAAATTTAGGAAAAGTGATAAGAAGCATGGTACAAATCGAAATCATTCACAAAATCTCCATAAAGTTGTATTTTTAGAAAAATTAGGATTTTTAGTGACGCAAATTTCAGACTTGGGTTCGAACTTTGCAAGCAGTTTTCTCAGGTTTTATGGGACCAAACGGGCTGAAATATTGGAATAGTGATAAGAATCGTTATCCAAATCGAACTCAGTCACAAAATCTCCATTAAGTTGTATTTTTAGAAAAACCATCTTTTTTATTGAGCCTAATTTCAGCCTTGGGTTCGAACTTTGGAAGCAGTTTTTTCTGGTTTTAAGGAACCAAACGGGCTGAAATATTGGAATAGTGATAAGAATCGTTATCCAAATCGAACTCATTCAAAAAATCTTCATAAAGTTGTCTTTTTAGAAAAACCATCTTTTTATGGAGCCTTATTTCAGCCTTGGGTTCGAACTTTGTAAGCAGTTTCCTCAGGTTGTATGGGACTAAATTGGCTGAAATTAAGGAAAAGTGATAAGAAGCATGGTACAAATCGAAATCAGTTACAAATCTCCATTAAGTTGTATTTTTAGAAAAATTATGATTTTTACTGACGCTAATTTCAGACTTGGGTTCGAACTTTAGAAGCAGTTTTCTCAGGTTCTATGCGACCAAACTGGCTGAAATTTCGAAAAAGTCATAAGAATCGCTAACCAAATTGAATTCAGTCACAAAATCTCCATAAAGTTGTATTCTTAGAAAAATTTTAATTTTTTTGGACGCTAATTTCAGACTTGGGTTCGAACTTTGGAAGCAGTTTTCTCAGATTCTATGGGACGAAATTGGCTGAAATTTAGGAAAAGTGATAAGAAGGATGGTACAAATCGAAATCAGTCACAAAATCTCCATTAAATTGTATTTTTAGAAAAATCATGATTTTTACTGACGCTAATTTCAGACTTGGGTTCGAACTTTAGAAGCAGTTTTCTCAGGTTCTATGCGACCAAAATGGCTGAAATTTTTGAATAGTGATAAGAATCGATATCCAAATCGAACTCAGTTACAAAATCTCCATAAAGTTGTATTTTTCGAAAAATCATGATTTTTATGGACGCTAATTTCAGATTTGGGTTCGAACTTTAGAAGCAGTTTTCTCAGGTTCTATGGGACCAAACTGGCTGAAATATACGAATAGTGATAAGAATCGTTATCCAAATCGAACTCTGTCACAAAATCTCCATAAAGTTGTATTTTTAGAAAAACCATCTTTTTTATGGAGGCTAATTTGAGACTTGGGTTCGAACTTTAGAAGCAGTTTTCTCAGGTTCTATGCGACCAAACTGGCTGAAATTTTGAAATAGTGATAAGAATCGCTATCCAAATCGAATTCAGTCACAAAATCTCCATAAAAGTGAATTTTTTAAAAAATTATGATTTATATGGGCGCTTATTTCAGACTTGGGTTCTCGAACTCTTAAAGCAGTTTTCTCAGGTTCTAAGGGACCAAATTGGCTGAAATTTAGGAAAAGTTATAAGAAGCATGGTACAAATCGAAATCAGTCATAAAATCTCCATAAAAAAGTATTTTTAGAAAAATTATGATTTTTAGTGACGCAAATTTCAGACTTGGGTTCGAACTTTGCAAGCAGTTTTCTCAGGTTTTAAGGGACCAAACGGGCTGAAATATTGGAATAGTGATAAGAATCGTTATCCAAATCGAACTCAGTCAAAAAATCTTCATAAAGTTGTCTTTTTAGAAAAACCATCTTTTTTATGGAGCCTTATTTCAGCCTTGGGTTCGAACTTTGTAAGCAGTTTTCTCAGGTTGTATGGGACTAAATTGGCTGAAATTAAGGAAAAGTGATAAGAAGCATGGTACAAATCGAAATCAGTTACAAATCTCCATAAAGTTGTATTTTTAGAAAAATTATGATTTTTACTGACGCTAATTTCAGACTTGGGTTTGAACTTTAGAAGCAGTTTTCCCAGGTTCTATGTGACCAAACTGGCTGAAATTTCGAAATAGTCATAAGAATCGCTAACCAAATTGAATTCAGTCACAAAATCTCCATAAAATTTTATTTTAAGAAAAATTATTATTTTGATGGACGCTAATTTCAGACTTGGGTTCGAACTTTTGAAGCAGTTTTCTCAGGTTCTATGGACCAAATTGGCTGAAATTTAGGAAAAGTGATAAGAAGCATGGTACAAATCGAAATCATTCACAAAATCTCCATAAAGTTGTATTTTTAGAAAAATTAGGATTTTTAGTGACGCAAATTTCAGACTTGGGTTCGAACTTTGCAAGCAGTTTTCTCAGGTTTTATGGGACCAAACGGGCTGAAATATTGGAATAGTGATAAGAATCGTTATCCAAATCGAACTCAGTCACAAAATCTCCATTAAGTTGTATTTTTAGAAAAACCATCTTTTTTATTGAGCCTAATTTCAGCCTTGGGTTCGAACTTTGGAAGCAGTTTTTTCTGGTTTTAAGGAACCAAACGGGCTGAAATATTGGAATAGTGATAAGAATCGTTATCCAAATCGAACTCATTCAAAAAATCTTCATAAAGTTGTCTTTTTAGAAAAACCATCTTTTTATGGAGCCTTATTTCAGCCTTGGGTTCGAACTTTGTAAGCAGTTTCCTCAGGTTGTATGGGACTAAATTGGCTGAAATTAAGGAAAAGTGATAAGAAGCATGGTACAAATCGAAATCAGTTACAAATCTCCATTAAGTTGTATTTTTAGAAAAATTATGATTTTTACTGACGCTAATTTCAGACTTGGGTTCGAACTTTAGAAGCAGTTTTCTCAGGTTCTATGCGACCAAACTGGCTGAAATTTCGAAAAAGTCATAAGAATCGCTAACCAAATTGAATTCAGTCACAAAATCTCCATAAAGTTGTATTCTTAGAAAAATTTTAATTTTTTTGGACGCTAATTTCAGACTTGGGTTCGAACTTTGGAAGCAGTTTTCTCAGATTCTATGGGACGAAATTGGCTGAAATTTAGGAAAAGTGATAAGAAGGATGGTACAAATCGAAATCAGTCACAAAATCTCCATTAAATTGTATTTTTAGAAAAATCATGATTTTTACTGACGCTAATTTCAGACTTGGGTTCGAACTTTAGAAGCAGTTTTCTCAGGTTCTATGCGACCAAAATGGCTGAAATTTTTGAATAGTGATAAGAATCGATATCCAAATCGAACTCAGTTACAAAATCTCCATAAAGTTGTATTTTTCGAAAAATCATGATTTTTATGGACGCTAATTTCAGATTTGGGTTCGAACTTTAGAAGCAGTTTTCTCAGGTTCTATGGGACCAAACTGGCTGAAATATTGGAATAGTGATAAGAATCGTTATCCTAATCGAACTCAGTCACAAAATCTCCATAAAGTTGTATTTTTAGAAAAACCATCTTTTTTATGGAGGCTAATTGGAGACTTGGGTTCGAACTTTAGAAGCAGTTTTCTCAGGTTCTATGCAACCAAACTGGCTGAAATTTTGTAATAGTGATAAGAATCGCTATCCAAATCGAACTCAGTCATAAAATCTCCATAAAGTTGTAGAAAAATTATGATTTTTATGGACGCAAATTTCAGACTTGGGTTCAAACTTTAGAAGCCATTTTCTCAGGTTCTATGGAACCAAACGGGCTGAAATATTGGAAAAGTTATAAGAAGCATGGTACAAATCGAAATCAGTCATAAAATCTCCATAAAAAAGTATTTTTAGAAAAATTATGATTTTTAGTGACGCAAATTTCAGACTTGGGTTCGAACTTTGCAAGCAGTTTTCTCAGGTTTTAAGGGACCAAACAGGCTGAAATATTGGAATAGTGATAAGAATCTTTATCCAAATCGAACTCAGTCACAAAATCTTCATAAAGTTGTCTTTTTAGAAAAACCATATTTTTTATGGAGCCTAATTGGAGACTTGGGTTCGAACTTTAGAAGCAGTTTTCTCAGGTTCTATGCAACCAAACTGGCTGAAATTTTAAAATAGTGATAAGAATCGCTATCCAAATCGAATTCAGTCACAAAATCTCCATAAAGTTGTCTTTTTAGAAAAATTATTATTCTTATGGACGCTTATTTCAGACTTGGGTTCGAAATTTGGAAGCAGTTTTCTCAGGTTCTATGGGACCAAACTGGCTGAAATTTTGTAATAGTGATAAGAATCGCTATCCAAATCGAACTCAGTCACAAAATCTCCATAAAGTTGTAGAAAAATTATGATTTTTATGGACGCAAATTTCAGACTTGGGTTCAAAGTTTAGAAGCCATTTTCTCAGGTTCTATGGAACCAAATGGGCTGAAATATTGGAATAGTGATAAGAATCTTTATCCAAATCGAACTCAGTCACAAAATCTTCATAAAGTTGTCTTTTTAGAAAAATCATCTTTTTTATGGAGCCTAATTTCAGCCTTGGGTTCGCATTTTGTAAGCAGTTTTCTCAGGTTGTATGGGACTAAATTAGCTGAAATTTGGGAAAAGTGATTAGAAGCATGGTACAAATCAAAATCAGTCATAAAGTTGTATTTTAAGAAAAATCATGATTTTTACTGACGCTAATTTCAGACTTGGGTTCGAACTTAAGAAGCAGTTTTCTCAGGTTCTATGCGACCAAACTGGCTGAAATTTCGAAATAGTCATAAGAATCGCTAAACAAATTGAATTCAGTCACAAAATCTCCATAAAATTGTATTTTTAGAAAAATTATTATTTTTATGGACGCTAATTTCAGACTTGGGTTCGAACTTTTGAAGCAGTTTTCTCAGGTTCTATGGACCAAATTGGCTGAAATTTAGGAAAAGTGATAAGAAGCATGGTACAAATCGAAATCATTCACAAAATCTCCATAAAGTTGTATTTTTAGAAAAATTATTATGTTTAGTGACGCAAATTTCAGACTTGGGTTCGAACTTTGCAAGCAGTTTTCTCAGGTTTTATGGGACCAAACGGGCTGAAATATTGGAATAGTGATAAGAATCGTTATCCAAATCGAACTCAGTCACAAAATCTCCATTAAGTTGTATTTTAAAAAAACCATCTTTTTTATTGAGCCTAATTTCAGCCTTGGGTTCGAACTTTGGAAGCAGTTTTTTCAGGTTTTAAGGGACCAAACGGGCTGAAATATTGGAATAGTGATAAGAATCGTTATCTAAATCGAACTCAGTCTAAAAATCTTCATAAAGTTGTATTTTAAGAAAAACCATCTTTTTTATGGAGCCTAATTTCAGCCTTGGGTTCGAACTTGGGAAGCAGTTTTCTCAGGTTCTATGGGACCAAACTGGCTGAAATTTTCTAATATTGATAAGAATCGCTAACCAAATTGAATTCAGTCACAAAATCTCCATAAAAAGGTATTTTTACAAAATTTTTAATTTTTTTGGACGCTAATTTCAGACTTGGGTTCGAACTTTGGAAGCAGTTTTCTCAGGTTCTATGGGACCAAATTGGCTGAAATTTAGGAAAAGTGATAAGAAGCATGGTACAAATCGAAATCAGTCATAAAGTTGTATTTTTAGAAAAATCATGATTTTTACTGACGCTAATTTCAGACTTGGGTTCGAACTTTAGAAGCAGTTTTTTCAGGATCTATGCGACCAAACTGGCTGAAATTTTGAAATAGTGATAAGAATCGCTATCCAAATCAAATTCAGTCACAAAATCTCCATAATGTTGTATTTTTAAATAAATTATGATTTTTATTGACGCTAATTTCAGACTTGGGTTCTCGAACTTTGGAAGCAGTTTTCTCAGGTTCTATGGGACCAAATTGGCTGAAATTTGGGAAAAGTGATTAGAAGCATGGTACAAATCGAAATCTCCATAAAGTTGTATTTTTAGAAAAATCATGATTTTTATGGACGATAATTTCAGACTTGGGTTCGAACTTTAGAAGCAGTTTTCTCAGGTTCTATGGGACCAAACTGGCTGAAATATTGGAGTAGTGATAAGAATCGTTATCCAAATCGAACTCAGTAACAAAATCTCCATTAAGTTGTATTTTAAGAAAAACCATCTTTTTTATTGAGCCTAATTTCAGCCTTGGGTTCGAACTTTGGAAGCAGTTTTTTCAGGTTTTAAGGGACCAAACGGGCTGAAATATTGGAATAGTGATAAGAATCGTTATCCAAATCGAACTCAGTCAAAAAATCTTCATAAAGTTGTATTTTAAGAAAAACCATCTTTTTTATGGAGCCTAATTTCAGCCTTGGGTTCGAACTTGGGAAGCAGTTTTCTCAGGTTCTATGGGACCAAACTGGCTGAAATATTGGAATAGTGATAAGAATCGTTATCCTAATCGAACTCAGTCACAAAATCTCCATAAAGTTGTATTTTTAGAAAAACCATCTTTTTTATGGAGGCTAATTGGAGACTTGGGTTCGAACTTTAGAAGCAGTTTTCTCAGGTTCTATGCAACCAAACTGGCTGAAATTTTAAAATAGTGATAAGAATCGCTATCCAAATCGAATTCAGTCACAAAATCTCCATAAAGTTGTCTTTTTAGAAAAATTATTATTCTTATGGACGCTTATTTCAGACTTGGGTTCGAAATTTGGAAGCAGTTTTCTCAGGTTCTATGGGACCAAACTGGCTGAAATTTTGTAATAGTGATAAGAATCGCTATCCAAATCGAACTCAGTCACAAAATCTCCATAAAGTTGTAGAAAAATTATGATTTTTATGGACGCAAATTTCAGACTTGGGTTCAAACTTTAGAAGCCATTTTCTCAGGTTCTATGGAACCAAACGGGCTGAAATATTGGAATAGTGATAAGAATCTTTATCCAAATCGAACTCAGTCACAAAATCTTCATAAAGTTGTCTTTTTAGAAAAACCATCTTTTTTATGGAGCCTAATTTCAGCCTTGGGTTCGCATTTTGTAAGCAATTTTCTCAGGTTGTATGGGACTAAATTGGCTGAAATTTGGGAAAAGTGATTAGAAGCATGGTACAAATCAAAATCAGTCATAAAGTTGTATTTTAAGAAAAATCATGATTTTTACTGACGCTAATTTCAGACTTGGGTTCGAACTTAAGAAGCAGTTTTTTCAGGTTCTATGCGACCAAACTGGCTGAAATTTCGAAATAGTCATAAGAATCGCTAACCAAATTGAATTCAGTCACAAAATCTCCATAAAATTGTATTTTTAGAAAAATTATTATTTTTATGGACGCTAATTTCAGACTTGGGTTCGAACTTTTGAAGCAGTTTTCTCAGGTTCTATGGACCAAATTGGCTGAAATTTAGGAAAAGTGATAAGAAGCATGGTACAAATCGAAATCATTCACAAAATCTCCATAAAGTTGTATTTTTAGAAAAATTATGATGTTTAGTGACGCAAATTTCCGACTTGGGTTCGAACTTTGCAAGCAGTTTTCTCAGGTTTTATGGGACCAAACGGGCTGAAATATTGGAATAGTGATAAGAATCGTTATCCAAATCGAACTCAGTCAAAAAATCTCCATTAAGTTGTATTTTAAAAAAACCATCTTTTTTATTGAGCCTAATTTCAGCCTTGGGTTCGAACTTTGGAAGCAGTTTTTTCAGGTTTTAAGGGACCAAACGGGCTGAAATATTGGAATAGTGATAAGAATCGTTATCTAAATCGAACTCAGTCTAAAAATCTTCATAAAGTTGTATTTTAAGAAAAACCATCTTTTTTATGGAGCCTAATTTCAGCCTTGGGTTCGAACTTGGGAAGCAGTTTTCTCAGGTTCTATGGGACCAAACTGGCTGAAATTTTCTAATATTGATAAGAATCGCTAACCAAATTGAATTCAGTCACAATATCTCCATAAAAAGGTATTTTTAGAAAATTTTTAATTTTTTTGGACGCTAATTTCAGACTTGGGTTCGAACTTTGGAAGCAGTTTTCTCAGGTTCTATGGGACCAAATTGGCTGAAATTTAGGAAAAGTGATAAGAAGCATGGTACAAATCGAAATCAGTCATAAAGTTGTATTTTTAGAAAAATCATGATTTTTACTGACGCTAATTTCAGACTTGGGTTCGAACTTTAGAAGCAGTTTTTTCAGGTTCTATGCGACCAAACTGGCTGAAATTTTGAAATAGTGATAAGAATCGCTATCCAAATCAAATTCAGTCACAAAATCTCCATAATGTTGTATTTTTAAATAAATTATGATTTTTATGGACGCTAATTTCAGACTTGGGTTCTCGAACTTTGGAAGCAGTTTTCTCAGGTTTTATGGGACCAAGTTGGCTGAAATTTAGGAAAAGTGATTAGAAGCATGGTAAAAATCGAAATCAGTCATAAAGTTGTATTTTTAGAAAAATCATGATTTTTACTGACGCTAATTTCAGACTTGGGTTCGAACTTTAGAAGCAGTTTTTTCAGGTTCTATGCGACCAAACTGGCTGAAATTTTGAAATAGTGATAAGAATCGCTATCCAAATCAAATTCAGTCACAAAATCTCCATAATGTTGTATTTTTAGAAAAATCATGATTTTTACTGACGCTAATTTCAGACTTGGGTTCGAACTTTAGAAGCAGTTTTCTCTGGTTCTATGCGACCAAAATGGCTGAAATTTTTGAATAGTGATAAGAATCGATATCCAAATCGAACTCAGTTACAAAATCTCCATAAAGTTGTATTTTTAGAAAAATCATGATTTTTATGGACGCTAATTTCAGACTTGGGTTCGAACTTTAGAAGCAGTTTTCTCAGGTTCTATGGGACCAAACTGGCTGAAATATTGGAATAGTGATAAGAATCGTTATCCAAATCGAACTCAGTCACAAAATCTCCATAAAGTTGTATTTTTAGAAAAACCATCTTTTTTATGGAGGCTAATTTGAGACTTGGGTTCGAACTTTAGAAGCAGTTTTCTCAGGTTCAATGCAACCAAACTGGCTTAATTTTGAAATAGTGATAAGAATCGCTATCCAAATCGAATTCAGTCACAAAATCTCCATAAACTTGTCTTTTTAGAAAAACCATATTTTTTATGGAGCCTAATTCCAGCCTTGGGTTCGAACTTTGGAAGCAGTTTTATCAGGTTTTAAGGGACCAAACGGGCTGAAATATTGGAATAGTGATAAGAATCGTTATCCAAATCGAACTCAGTCAAAAAATCTTCATAAAAATGTCTTTTTAGAATAACCATCTTTTTTATGGAGCCTTATTTCAGCCTTGGGTTCGAACTTTGTAAGCAGTTTTCTCAGGTTGTATGGGACTAAATTGGCTGAAATTAAGGAAAAGTGATAAGAAGCATGGGACAAATCGAAATCAGTTACAAATCTCCATAAAGTTGTATTTTTAGAAAAATTATGATTTTTATGGACGCAAATTTCAGACTTGGGTTCGAACTTTGAAAGCAGTTTTCTCAGGTTTTATGGGACCAAACGGGCTGAAATATTGGAATAGTGATAAGAATCGTTAACCAAATCGAACTCAGTCACAAAATCTTCATAAGGTTTTATTTTAAGAAAAACCATCTTTTTTATGGAGCCTAATTTCAGCCTTGGGTTCAAATTTGGGAAGCAGTTTTCTCAGGTTCTATGGGACCAAACTGGCTGAAATTTTCTAATATTGATAAGAATCGCTAACCAAATTGAATTCAGTCACAAAATCTCATAAATATGTATTTTTAGAAAATTTTTAATTTTTTTGGACGCTAATTTCAGACTTGGGTTCGAACTTTGGAAGCAGTTTTCTCAGGTTCTATGGGACCAAATTGGCTGAAATTTAGGAAAAGTGATAAGAAGCATGGTACAAATCGAAATCAGTCACAAAATCTCCATAAAATTGTATTTTTAGAAAAATTATTATTTTTATGGACGCTTATATCAGACTTGGGTTCGAAATTTGGAAGCAGTTTTCTCAGGTTCTATGGGACCAAACTGGCTGAAATTTTGTAATAGTGATAAGAATCGCAATCAAAATCGAACTCAGTCACAAAATCTCCATAAAGTCGTATTTTTAGAAAAATTATGATTTTTATGGACGCTAATTTCAGACTTGGGTTCGAACTTTAAAAGCAGTTTTCTCAGGTTCTATGCGACCAAACTGGCTGAAATTTCGAAATAGTCATAAGAATCGCTAACCAAATTGAATTCAGTCACAAAATCTCCATAAAATTTTATTTTAAGAAAAATTATTATTTTGATGGACGCTAATTTCAGACTTGGGTTCGAACTTTTGAAGCAGTTTTGTCAGGTTCTATGGACCAAATTGGCTGAAATTTAGGAAAAGTTATTAGAAGCATGGTACAAATTGAAATCAGTCATAAAATCTCCATAAAAATGTATTTTTAGAAAAATTATGATTTTTAGTGACGCAAATTTCAGACTTGGGTTCGAACTTTGCAAGCAGTTTTCTCAGGTTTTAAGGGACCAAACGGGCTGAAATATTGGAATAGTGATAAGAATCGTTATCCAAATCGAACTCAGTCAAAAATTCTCATAAAGTTGTCTTTTTAGAAAAACCATCTTTTTTATGGAGCCTTATTTCAGCCTTGGGTTCGAACTTTGTAAGCAGTTTTCTCAGGTTGTATGGGACTAAATTGGCAGAAATTAAGGAAAAGTGATAAGAAGCATGGTACAAATCGAAATCAGTTACAAATCTCCATAAAGTTGTATTTTTAGAAAAATTATGATTTTTATGGACGCTAATTTCAGACTTGGGTTCGAAATTTAGAAGCAGTTTTCTCAGGTTCTTTGCGACCAAACTGGCTGAAATTTCGAAATAGTCATAAGAATCGCTAACCAAATTGAATTCAGTCACAAAATCTCCATAAAATTTTATTTTAAGAAAAATTATTATTTTGATGGACGCTAATTTCAAACTTGGGTTCGAACTTTTGAAGCAGTTTTGTCAGGTTCTATGGACCAAATAGGCTGAAATTTAGGAAAAAGGATAAGAAGCATGGTACAAATCGAAATCATTCACAAAATCTCCATAAAGTTGTATTTTTAGAAAAATTATGATTTTTAGTGACCCAAATTTCAGACTTGGGTTCGAACTTTGCAAACAGTTTTCTCAGGTTTTAAGGGACCAAACGGGCTGAAATATTGGAATAGTGATAAGAATCGTTATCCAAATCGAACTCAGTCACAAAATCTTCATAAAGTTGTCTTTTTAGAAAAACCATCTTTTTTATGGAGCCTAATTCCAGCCTTGGGTTCCAACTTTGTAAGCAGTTTTCTCAGGTTGTATGGGACTAAATTGGCTGAAATTAAGGAAAAGTGATAAGAAGCATGGTACAAATCGAAATCAGTTACAAATCTCCATAAAGTTGTATTTTTAGAAAAATTATGATTTTTATGGACGCTAATTTCAGACTTGGGTTCGAACTTTGCAAGCAGTTTTCTCAGGTTTTATGGGACCAAACGGGCTGAAATATTGGAATAGTGATAAGAATCGTTATCCAAATCGAACTCAGTCACAAAATCTCCATTAAGTTGTATTTTTAGAAAAACCATCTCTTTTATTGAGCCTAATTTCAGCCTTGGGTTCGAACTTTGGAAGCAGTTTTTTCTGGTTTTAAGGAACCAAACGGGCTGAAATATTGGAATAGTGATAAGAATCGTTATCCAAATCGAACTCATTCAAAAAATCTTCATAAAGTTGTCTTTTTAGAAAAACTTTCTTTTTATGGAGCCTTATTTCAGCCTTGGGTTCGAACTTTGTAAGCAGTTTCCTCAGGTTGTATGGGACTAAATTGGCTGAAATTAAGGAAAAGTGATAAGAAGCATGGTACAAATCGAAATCAGTTACAAATCTCCATTAAGTTGTATTTTTAGAAAAATTATGATTTTTACTGACGCTAATTTCAGACTTGGGTTCGAACTTTAGAAGCAGTTTTCTCAGGTTCTATGCGACCAAACTGGCTGAAATTTCGAAAAAGTCATAAGAATCGCTAACCAAATTGAATTCAGTCACAAAATCTCCATAAAGTTGTATTCTTAGAAAAATTTTAATTTTTTTGGACGCTAATTTCAGACTTGGGTTCGAACTTTGGAAGCAGTTTTCTCAGATTCTATGGGACGAAATTGGCTGAAATTTAGGAAAAGTGATAAGAAGGATGGTACAAATCGAAATCAGTCACAAAATCTCCATTAAATTGTATTTTTAGAAAAATCATGATTTTTACTGACGCTAATTTCAGACTTGGGTTCGAACTTTAGAAGCAGTTTTCTCAGGTTCTATGCGACCAAAATGGCTGAAATTTTTGAATAGTGATAAGAATCGATATCCAAATCGAACTCAGTTACAAAATCTCCATAAAGTTGTATTTTTCGAAAAATCATGATTTTTATGGACGCTAATTTCAGATTTGGGTTCGAACTTTAGAAGCAGTTTTCTCAGGTTCTATGGGACCAAACTGGCTGAAATATACGAATAGTGATAAGAATCGTTATCCAAATCGAACTCTGTCACAAAATCTCCATAAAGTTGTATTTTTAGAAAAACCATCTTTTTTATGGAGGCTAATTTGAGACTTGGGTTCGAACTTTAGAAGCAGTTTTCTCAGGTTCTATGCGACCAAACTGGCTGAAATTTTGAAATAGTGATAAGAATCGCTATCCAAATCGAATTCAGTCACAAAATCTCCATAAAAGTGAATTTTTTAAAAAATTATGATTTATATGGGCGCTTATTTCAGACTTGGGTTCTCGAACTCTAAAAGCAGTTTTCTCAGGTTCTAAGGGACCAAATTGGCTGAAATTTAGGAAAAGTTATAAGAAGCATGGTACAAATCGAAATCAGTCATCAAATCTCCATAAAAAAGTATTTTTAGAAAAATTATGATTTTTAGTGACGCAAATTTCAGACTTGGGTTCGAACTTTGCAAGCAGTTTTCTCAGGTTTTAAGGGACCAAACGGGCTGAAATATTGGAATAGTGATAAGAATCGTTATCCAAATCGAACTCAGTCAAAAAATCTTCATAAAGTTGTCTTTTTAGAAAAACCATCTTTTTTATGGAGCCTTATTTCAGCCTTGGGTTCGAACTTTGTAAGCAGTTTTCTCAGGTTGTATGGGACTAAATTGGCTGAAATTAAGGAAAAGTGATAAGAAGCATGGTACAAATCGAAATCAGTTACAAATCTCCATAAAGTTGTATTTTTAGAAAAATTATGATTTTTACTGACGCTAATTTCAGACTTGGGTTTGAACTTTAGAAGCAGTTTTCCCAGGTTCTATGTGACCAAACTGGCTGAAATTTCGAAATAGTCATAAGAATCGCTAACCAAATTGAATTCAGTCACAAAATCTCCATAAAATTTTATTTTAAGAAAAATTATTATTTTGATGGACGCTAATTTCAGACTTGGGTTCGAACTTTTGAAGCAGTTTTCTCAGGTTCTATGGACCAAATTGGCTGAAATTTAGGAAAAGTGATAAGAAGCATGGTACAAATCGAAATCATTCACAAAATCTCCATAAAGTTGTATTTTTAGAAAAATTAGGATTTTTAGTGACGCAAATTTCAGACTTGGGTTCGAACTTTGCAAGCAGTTTTCTCAGGTTTTATGGGACCAAACGGGCTGAAATATTGGAATAGTGATAAGAATCGTTATCCAAATCGAACTCAGTCACAAAATCTCCATTAAGTTGTATTTTTAGAAAAACCATCTTTTTTATTGAGCCTAATTTCAGCCTTGGGTTCGAACTTTGGAAGCAGTTTTTTCTGGTTTTAAGGAACCAAACGGGCTGAAATATTGGAATAGTGATAAGAATCGTTATCCAAATCGAACTCATTCAAAAAATCTTCATAAAGTTGTCTTTTTAGAAAAACCATCTTTTTATGGAGCCTTATTTCAGCCTTGGGTTCGAACTTTGTAAGCAGTTTCCTCAGGTTGTATGGGACTAAATTGGCTGAAATTAAGGAAAAGTGATAAGAAGCATGGTACAAATCGAAATCAGTTACAAATCTCCATTAAGTTGTATTTTTAGAAAAATTATGATTTTTACTGACGCTAATTTCAGACTTGGGTTCGAACTTTAGAAGCAGTTTTCTCAGGTTCTATGCGACCAAACTGGCTGAAATTTCGAAAAAGTCATAAGAATCGCTAACCAAATTGAATTCAGTCACAAAATCTCCATAAAGTTGTATTCTTAGAAAAATTTTAATTTTTTTGGACGCTAATTTCAGACTTGGGTTCGAACTTTGGAAGCAGTTTTCTCAGATTCTATGGGACGAAATTGGCTGAAATTTAGGAAAAGTGATAAGAAGGATAGTACAAATCGAAATCAGTCACAAAATCTCCATTAAATTGTATTTTTAGAAAAATCATGATTTTTACTGACGCTAATTTCAGACTTGGGTTCGAACTTTAGAAGCAGTTTTCTCAGGTTCTATGCGACCAAAATGGCTGAAATTTTTGAATAGTGATAAGAATCGATATCCAAATCGAACTCAGTTACAAAATCTCCATAAAGTTGTATTTTTCGAAAAATCATGATTTTTATGGACGCTAATTTCAGATTTGGGTTCGAACTTTAGAAGCAGTTTTCTCAGGTTCTATGGGACCAAACTGGCTGAAATATTGGAATAGTGATAAGAATCGTTATCCTAATCGAACTCAGTCACAAAATCTCCATAAAGTTGTATTTTTAGAAAAACCATCTTTTTTATGGAGGCTAATTGGAGACTTGGGTTCGAACTTTAGAAGCAGTTTTCTCAGGTTCTATGCAACCAAACTGGCTGAAATTTTGTAATAGTGATAAGAATCGCTATCCAAATCGAACTCAGTCATAAAATCTCCATAAAGTTGTAGAAAAATTATGATTTTTATGGACGCAAATTTCAGACTTGGGTTCAAACTTTAGAAGCCATTTTCTCAGGTTCTATGGAACCAAACGGGCTGAAATATTGGAAAAGTTATAAGAAGCATGGTACAAATCGAAATCAGTCATAAAATCTCCATAAAAAAGTATTTTTAGAAAAATTATGATTTTTAGTGACGCAAATTTCAGACTTGGGTTCGAACTTTGCAAGCAGTTTTCTCAGGTTTTAAGGGACCAAACAGGCTGAAATATTGGAATAGTGATAAGAATCTTTATCCAAATCGAACTCAGTCACAAAATCTTCATAAAGTTGTCTTTTTAGAAAAACCATATTTTTTATGGAGCCTAATTGGAGACTTGGGTTCGAACTTTAGAAGCAGTTTTCTCAGGTTCTATGCAACCAAACTGGCTGAAATTTTAAAATAGTGATAAGAATCGCTATCCAAATCGAATTCAGTCACAAAATCTCCATAAAGTTGTCTTTTTAGAAAAATTATTATTCTTATGGACGCTTATTTCAGACTTGGGTTCGAAATTTGGAAGCAGTTTTCTCAGGTTCTATGGGACCAAACTGGCTGAAATTTTGTAATAGTGATAAGAATCGCTATCCAAATCGAACTCAGTCACAAAATCTCCATAAAGTTGTAGAAAAATTATGATTTTTATGGACGCAAATTTCAGACTTGGGTTCAAAGTTTAGAAGCCATTTTCTCAGGTTCTATGGAACCAAATGGGCTGAAATATTGGAATAGTGATAAGAATCTTTATCCAAATCGAACTCAGTCACAAAATCTTCATAAAGTTGTCTTTTTAGAAAAATCATCTTTTTTATGGAGCCTAATTTCAGCCTTGGGTTCGCATTTTGTAAGCAGTTTTCTCAGGTTGTATGGGACTAAATTAGCTGAAATTTGGGAAAAGTGATTAGAAGCATGGTACAAATCAAAATCAGTCATAAAGTTGTATTTTAAGAAAAATCATGATTTTTACTGACGCTAATTTCAGACTTGGGTTCGAACTTAAGAAGCAGTTTTCTCAGGTTCTATGCGACCAAACTGGCTGAAATTTCGAAATAGTCATAAGAATCGCTAAACAAATTGAATTCAGTCACAAAATCTCCATAAAATTGTATTTTTAGAAAAATTATTATTTTTATGGACGCTAATTTCAGACTTGGGTTCGAACTTTTGAAGCAGTTTTCTCAGGTTCTATGGACCAAATTGGCTGAAATTTAGGAAAAGTGATAAGAAGCATGGTACAAATCGAAATCATTCACAAAATCTCCATAAAGTTGTATTTTTAGAAAAATTATTATGTTTAGTGACGCAAATTTCAGACTTGGGTTCGAACTTTGCAAGCAGTTTTCTCAGGTTTTATGGGACCAAACGGGCTGAAATATTGGAATAGTGATAAGAATCGTTATCCAAATCGAACTCAGTCACAAAATCTCCATTAAGTTGTATTTTAAAAAAACCATCTTTTTTATTGAGCCTAATTTCAGCCTTGGGTTCGAACTTTGGAAGCAGTTTTTTCAGGTTTTAAGGGACCAAACGGGCTGAAATATTGGAATAGTGATAAGAATCGTTATCTAAATCGAACTCAGTCTAAAAATCTTCATAAAGTTGTATTTTAAGAAAAACCATCTTTTTTATGGAGCCTAATTTCAGCCTTGGGTTCGAACTTGGGAAGCAGTTTTCTCAGGTTCTATGGGACCAAACTGGCTGAAATTTTCTAATATTGATAAGAATCGCTAACCAAATTGAATTCAGTCACAAAATCTCCATAAAAAGGTATTTTTAGAAAATTTTTAATTTTTTTGGACGCTAATTTCAGACTTGGGTTCGAACTTTGGAAGCAGTTTTCTCAGGTTCTATGGGACCAAATTGGCTGAAATTTAGGAAAAGTGATAAGAAGCATGGTACAAATCGAAATCAGTCATAAAGTTGTATTTTTAGAAAAATCATGATTTTTACTGACGCTAATTTCAGACTTGGGTTCGAACTTTAGAAGCAGTTTTTTCAGGTTCTATGCGACCAAACTGGCTGAAATTTTGAAATAGTGATAAGAATCGCTATCCAAATCAAATTCAGTCACAAAATCTCCATAATGTTGTATTTTTAAATAAATTATGATTTTTATTGACGCTAATTTCAGACTTGGGTTCTCGAACTTTGGAAGCAGTTTTCTCAGGTTCTATGGGACCAAATTGGCTGAAATTTGGGAAAAGTGATTAGAAGCATGGTACAAATCGAAATCTCCATAAAGTTGTATTTTTAGAAAAATCATGATTTTTATGGACGATAATTTCAGACTTGGGTTCGAACTTTAGAAGCAGTTTTCTCAGGTTCTATGGGACCAAACTGGCTGAAATATTGGAGTAGTGATAAGAATCGTTATCCAAATCGAACTCAGTAACAAAATCTCCATTAAGTTGTATTTTAAGAAAAACCATCTTTTTTATTGAGCCTAATTTCAGCCTTGGGTTCGAACTTTGGAAGCAGTTTTTTCAGGTTTTAAGGGACCAAACGGGCTGAAATATTGGAATAGTGATAAGAATCGTTATCCAAATCGAACTCAGTCAAAAAATCTTCATAAAGTTGTATTTTAAGAAAAACCATCTTTTTTATGGAGCCTAATTTCAGCCTTGGGTTCGAACTTGGGAAGCAGTTTTCTCAGGTTCTATGGGACCAAACTGGCTGAAATATTGGAATAGTGATAAGAATCGTTATCCTAATCGAACTCAGTCACAAAATCTCCATAAAGTTGTATTTTTAGAAAAACCATCTTTTTTATGGAGGCTAATTGGAGACTTGGGTTCGAACTTTAGAAGCAGTTTTCTCAGGTTCTATGCAACCAAACTGGCTGAAATTTTAAAATAGTGATAAGAATCGCTATCCAAATCGAATTCAGTCACAAAATCTCCATAAAGTTGTCTTTTTAGAAAAATTATTATTCTTATGGACGCTTATTTCAGACTTGGGTTCGAAATTTGGAAGCAGTTTTCTCAGGTTCTATGGGACCAAACTGGCTGAAATTTTGTAATAGTGATAAGAATCGCTATCCAAATCGAACTCAGTCACAAAATCTCCATAAAGTTGTAGAAAAATTATGATTTTTATGGACGCAAATTTCAGACTTGGGTTCAAACTTTAGAAGCCATTTTCTCAGGTTCTATGGAACCAAACGGGCTGAAATATTGGAATAGTGATAAGAATCTTTATCCAAATCGAACTCAGTCACAAAATCTTCATAAAGTTGTCTTTTTAGAAAAACCATCTTTTTTATGGAGCCTAATTTCAGCCTTGGGTTCGCATTTTGTAAGCAATTTTCTCAGGTTGTATGGGACTAAATTGGCTGAAATTTGGGAAAAGTGATTAGAAGCATGGTACAAATCAAAATCAGTCATAAAGTTGTATTTTAAGAAAAATCATGATTTTTACTGACGCTAATTTCAGACTTGGGTTCGAACTTAAGAAGCAGTTTTTTCAGGTTCTATGCGACCAAACTGGCTGAAATTTCGAAATAGTCATAAGAATCGCTAACCAAATTGAATTCAGTCACAAAATCTCCATAAAATTGTATTTTTAGAAAAATTATTATTTTTATGGACGCTAATTTCAGACTTGGGTTCGAACTTTTGAAGCAGTTTTCTCAGGTTCTATGGACCAAATTGGCTGAAATTTAGGAAAAGTGATAAGAAGCATGGTACAAATCGAAATCATTCACAAAATCTCCATAAAGTTGTATTTTTAGAAAAATTATGATGTTTAGTGACGCAAATTTCCGACTTGGGTTCGAACTTTGCAAGCAGTTTTCTCAGGTTTTATGGGACCAAACGGGCTGAAATATTGGAATAGTGATAAGAATCGTTATCCAAATCGAACTCAGTCAAAAAATCTCCATTAAGTTGTATTTTAAAAAAAACATCTTTTTTATTGAGCCTAATTTCAGCCTTGGGTTCGAACTTTGGAAGCAGTTTTTTCAGGTTTTAAGGGACCAAACGGGCTGAAATATTGGAATAGTGATAAGAATCGTTATCTAAATCGAACTCAGTCTAAAAATCTTCATAAAGTTGTATTTTAAGAAAAACCATCTTTTTTATGGAGCCTAATTTCAGCCTTGGGTTCGAACTTGGGAAGCAGTTTTCTCAGGTTCTATGGGACCAAACTGGCTGAAATTTTCTAATATTGATAAGAATCGCTAACCAAATTGAATTCAGTCACAATATCTCCATAAAAAGGTATTTTTAGAAAATTTTTAATTTTTTTGGACGCTAATTTCAGACTTGGGTTCGAACTTTGGAAGCAGTTTTCTCAGGTTCTATGGGACCAAATTGGCTGAAATTTAGGAAAAGTGATAAGAAGCATGGTACAAATCGAAATCAGTCATAAAGTTGTATTTTTAGAAAAATCATGATTTTTACTGACGCTAATTTCAGACTTGGGTTCGAACTTTAGAAGCAGTTTTTTCAGGTTCTATGCGACCAAACTGGCTGAAATTTTGAAATAGTGATAAGAATCGCTATCCAAATCAAATTCAGTCACAAAATCTCCATAATGTTGTATTTTTAAATAAATTATGATTTTTATGGACGCTAATTTCAGACTTGGGTTCTCGAACTTTGGAAGCAGTTTTCTCAGGTTCTATGGGACCAAGTTGGCTGAAATTTAGGAAAAGTGATTAGAAGCATGGTACAAATCGAAATCAGTCATAAAGTTGTATTTTTAGAAAAATCATGATTTTTACTGACGCTAATTTCAGACTTGGGTTCGAACTTTAGAAGCAGTTTTCTCTGGTTCTATGCGACCAAAATGGCTGAAATTTTTGAATAGTGATAAGAATCGATATCCAAATCGAACTCAGTTACAAAATCTCCATAAAGTTGTATTTTTAGAAAAATCATGATTTTTATGGACGCTAATTTCAGACTTGGGTTCGAACTTTAGAAGCAGTTTTCTCAGGTTCTATGGGACCAAACTGGCTGAAATTTCGAAATAGTCATAAGAATCGCTAAACAAATTGAATTCAGTCACAAAATCTCCATAAAATTGTATTTTTAGAAAAATTATTATTTTTATGGACGCTAATTTCAGACTTGGGTTCGAACTTTTGAAGCAGTTTTCTCAGGTTCTATGGACCAAATTGGCTGAAATTTAGGAAAAGTGATAAGAAGCATGGTACAAATCGAAATCATTCACAAAATCTCCATAAAGTTGTATTTTTAGAAAAATTATTATGTTTAGTGACGCAAATTTCAGACTTGGGTTCGAACTTTGCAAGCAGTTTTCTCAGGTTTTATGGGACCAAACGGGCTGAAATATTGGAATAGTGATAAGAATCGTTATCCAAATCGAACTCAGTCACAAAATCTCCATTAAGTTGTATTTTAAAAAAACCATCTTTTTTATTGAGCCTAATTTCAGCCTTGGGTTCGAACTTTGGAAGCAGTTTTTTCAGGTTTTAAGGGACCAAACGGGCTGAAATATTGGAATAGTGATAAGAATCGTTATCTAAATCGAACTCAGTCTAAAAATCTTCATAAAGTTGTATTTTAAGAAAAACCATCTTTTTTATGGAGCCTAATTTCAGCCTTGGGTTCGAACTTGGGAAGCAGTTTTCTCAGGTTCTATGGGACCAAACTGGCTGAAATTTTCTAATATTGATAAGAATCGCTAACCAAATTGAATTCAGTCACAAAATCTCCATAAAAAGGTATTTTTAGAAAATTTTTAATTTTTTTGGACGCTAATTTCAGACTTGGGTTCGAACTTTGGAAGCAGTTTTCTCAGGTTCTATGGGACCAAATTGGCTGAAATTTAGGAAAAGTGATAAGAAGCATGGTACAAATCGAAATCAGTCATAAAGTTGTATTTTTAGAAAAATCATGATTTTTACTGACGCTAATTTCAGACTTGGGTTCGAACTTTAGAAGCAGTTTTTTCAGGTTCTATGCGACCAAACTGGCTGAAATTTTGAAATAGTGATAAGAATCGCTATCCAAATCAAATTCAGTCACAAAATCTCCATAATGTTGTATTTTTAAATAAATTATGATTTTTATTGACGCTAATTTCAGACTTGGGTTCTCGAACTTTGGAAGCAGTTTTCTCAGGTTCTATGGGACCAAATTGGCTGAAATTTGGGAAAAGTGATTAGAAGCATGGTACAAATCGAAATCTCCATAAAGTTGTATTTTTAGAAAAATCATGATTTTTATGGACGATAATTTCAGACTTGGGTTCGAACTTTAGAAGCAGTTTTCTCAGGTTCTATGGGACCAAACTGGCTGAAATATTGGAGTAGTGATAAGAATCGTTATCCAAATCGAACTCAGTAACAAAATCTCCATTAAGTTGTATTTTAAGAAAAACCATCTTTTTTATTGAGCCTAATTTCAGCCTTGGGTTCGAACTTTGGAAGCAGTTTTTTCAGGTTTTAAGGGACCAAACGGGCTGAAATATTGGAATAGTGATAAGAATCGTTATCCAAATCGAACTCAGTCAAAAAATCTTCATAAAGTTGTATTTTAAGAAAAACCATCTTTTTTATGGAGCCTAATTTCAGCCTTGGGTTCGAACTTGGGAAGCAGTTTTCTCAGGTTCTATGGGACCAAACTGGCTGAAATATTGGAATAGTGATA
Source organism: Hesperophylax consimilis (assembly GCF_061612785.1). Classification (NCBI taxonomy): domain Eukaryota; kingdom Metazoa; phylum Arthropoda; class Insecta; order Trichoptera; family Limnephilidae; genus Hesperophylax; species Hesperophylax consimilis. The sequence continues at coordinate 366,622 of NC_142858.1, forward strand.
AGAATCGTTATCCTAATCGAACTCAGTCACAAAATCTCCATAAAGTTGTATTTTTAGAAAAACCATCTTTTTTATGGAGGCTAATTGGAGACTTGGGTTCGAACTTTAGAAGCAGTTTTCTCAGGTTCTATGCAACCAAACTGGCTGAAATTTTAAAATAGTGATAAGAATCGCTATCCAAATCGAATTCAGTCACAAAATCTCCATAAAGTTGTCTTTTTAGAAAAATTATTATTCTTATGGACGCTTATTTCAGACTTGGGTTCGAAATTTGGAAGCAGTTTTCTCAGGTTCTATGGGACCAAACTGGCTGAAATTTTGTAATAGTGATAAGAATCGCTATCCAAATCGAACTCAGTCACAAAATCTCCATAAAGTTGTAGAAAAATTATGATTTTTATGGACGCAAATTTCAGACTTGGGTTCAAACTTTAGAAGCCATTTTCTCAGGTTCTATGGAACCAAACGGGCTGAAATATTGGAATAGTGATAAGAATCTTTATCCAAATCGAACTCAGTCACAAAATCTTCATAAAGTTGTCTTTTTAGAAAAACCATCTTTTTTATGGAGCCTAATTTCAGCCTTGGGTTCGCATTTTGTAAGCAATTTTCTCAGGTTGTATGGGACTAAATTGGCTGAAATTTGGGAAAAGTGATTAGAAGCATGGTACAAATCAAAATCAGTCATAAAGTTGTATTTTAAGAAAAATCATGATTTTTACTGACGCTAATTTCAGACTTGGGTTCGAACTTAAGAAGCAGTTTTTTCAGGTTCTATGCGACCAAACTGGCTGAAATTTCGAAATAGTCATAAGAATCGCTAACCAAATTGAATTCAGTCACAAAATCTCCATAAAATTGTATTTTTAGAAAAATTATTATTTTTATGGACGCTAATTTCAGACTTGGGTTCGAACTTTTGAAGCAGTTTTCTCAGGTTCTATGGACCAAATTGGCTGAAATTTAGGAAAAGTGATAAGAAGCATGGTACAAATCGAAATCATTCACAAAATCTCCATAAAGTTGTATTTTTAGAAAAATTATGATGTTTAGTGACGCAAATTTCCGACTTGGGTTCGAACTTTGCAAGCAGTTTTCTCAGGTTTTATGGGACCAAACGGGCTGAAATATTGGAATAGTGATAAGAATCGTTATCCAAATCGAACTCAGTCAAAAAATCTCCATTAAGTTGTATTTTAAAAAAAACATCTTTTTTATTGAGCCTAATTTCAGCCTTGGGTTCGAACTTTGGAAGCAGTTTTTTCAGGTTTTAAGGGACCAAACGGGCTGAAATATTGGAATAGTGATAAGAATCGTTATCTAAATCGAACTCAGTCTAAAAATCTTCATAAAGTTGTATTTTAAGAAAAACCATCTTTTTTATGGAGCCTAATTTCAGCCTTGGGTTCGAACTTGGGAAGCAGTTTTCTCAGGTTCTATGGGACCAAACTGGCTGAAATTTTCTAATATTGATAAGAATCGCTAACCAAATTGAATTCAGTCACAATATCTCCATAAAAAGGTATTTTTAGAAAATTTTTAATTTTTTTGGACGCTAATTTCAGACTTGGGTTCGAACTTTGGAAGCAGTTTTCTCAGGTTCTATGGGACCAAATTGGCTGAAATTTAGGAAAAGTGATAAGAAGCATGGTACAAATCGAAATCAGTCATAAAGTTGTATTTTTAGAAAAATCATGATTTTTACTGACGCTAATTTCAGACTTGGGTTCGAACTTTAGAAGCAGTTTTTTCAGGTTCTATGCGACCAAACTGGCTGAAATTTTGAAATAGTGATAAGAATCGCTATCCAAATCAAATTCAGTCACAAAATCTCCATAATGTTGTATTTTTAAATAAATTATGATTTTTATGGACGCTAATTTCAGACTTGGGTTCTCGAACTTTGGAAGCAGTTTTCTCAGGTTCTATGGGACCAAGTTGGCTGAAATTTAGGAAAAGTGATTAGAAGCATGGTACAAATCGAAATCAGTCATAAAGTTGTATTTTTAGAAAAATCATGATTTTTACTGACGCTAATTTCAGACTTGGGTTCGAACTTTAGAAGCAGTTTTCTCTGGTTCTATGCGACCAAAATGGCTGAAATTTTTGAATAGTGATAAGAATCGATATCCAAATCGAACTCAGTTACAAAATCTCCATAAAGTTGTATTTTTAGAAAAATCATGATTTTTATGGACGCTAATTTCAGACTTGGGTTCGAACTTTAGAAGCAGTTTTCTCAGGTTCTATGGGACCAAACTGGCTGAAATTTCGAAATAGTCATAAGAATCGCTAAACAAATTGAATTCAGTCACAAAATCTCCATAAAATTGTATTTTTAGAAAAATTATTATTTTTATGGACGCTAATTTCAGACTTGGGTTCGAACTTTTGAAGCAGTTTTCTCAGGTTCTATGGACCAAATTGGCTGAAATTTAGGAAAAGTGATAAGAAGCATGGTACAAATCGAAATCATTCACAAAATCTCCATAAAGTTGTATTTTTAGAAAAATTATTATGTTTAGTGACGCAAATTTCAGACTTGGGTTCGAACTTTGCAAGCAGTTTTCTCAGGTTTTATGGGACCAAACGGGCTGAAATATTGGAATAGTGATAAGAATCGTTATCCAAATCGAACTCAGTCACAAAATCTCCATTAAGTTGTATTTTAAAAAAACCATCTTTTTTATTGAGCCTAATTTCAGCCTTGGGTTCGAACTTTGGAAGCAGTTTTTTCAGGTTTTAAGGGACCAAACGGGCTGAAATATTGGAATAGTGATAAGAATCGTTATCTAAATCGAACTCAGTCTAAAAATCTTCATAAAGTTGTATTTTAAGAAAAACCATCTTTTTTATGGAGCCTAATTTCAGCCTTGGGTTCGAACTTGGGAAGCAGTTTTCTCAGGTTCTATGGGACCAAACTGGCTGAAATTTTCTAATATTGATAAGAATCGCTAACCAAATTGAATTCAGTCACAAAATCTCCATAAAAAGGTATTTTTAGAAAATTTTTAATTTTTTTGGACGCTAATTTCAGACTTGGGTTCGAACTTTGGAAGCAGTTTTCTCAGGTTCTATGGGACCAAATTGGCTGAAATTTAGGAAAAGTGATAAGAAGCATGGTACAAATCGAAATCAGTCATAAAGTTGTATTTTTAGAAAAATCATGATTTTTACTGACGCTAATTTCAGACTTGGGTTCGAACTTTAGAAGCAGTTTTTTCAGGTTCTATGCGACCAAACTGGCTGAAATTTTGAAATAGTGATAAGAATCGCTATCCAAATCAAATTCAGTCACAAAATCTCCATAATGTTGTATTTTTAAATAAATTATGATTTTTATTGACGCTAATTTCAGACTTGGGTTCTCGAACTTTGGAAGCAGTTTTCTCAGGTTCTATGGGACCAAATTGGCTGAAATTTGGGAAAAGTGATTAGAAGCATGGTACAAATCGAAATCTCCATAAAGTTGTATTTTTAGAAAAATCATGATTTTTATGGACGATAATTTCAGACTTGGGTTCGAACTTTAGAAGCAGTTTTCTCAGGTTCTATGGGACCAAACTGGCTGAAATATTGGAGTAGTGATAAGAATCGTTATCCAAATCGAACTCAGTAACAAAATCTCCATTAAGTTGTATTTTAAGAAAAACCATCTTTTTTATTGAGCCTAATTTCAGCCTTGGGTTCGAACTTTGGAAGCAGTTTTTTCAGGTTTTAAGGGACCAAACGGGCTGAAATATTGGAATAGTGATAAGAATCGTTATCCAAATCGAACTCAGTCAAAAAATCTTCATAAAGTTGTATTTTAAGAAAAACCATCTTTTTTATGGAGCCTAATTTCAGCCTTGGGTTCGAACTTGGGAAGCAGTTTTCTCAGGTTCTATGGGACCAAACTGGCTGAAATATTGGAATAGTGATAAGAATCGTTATCCTAATCGAACTCAGTCACAAAATCTCCATAAAGTTGTATTTTTAGAAAAACCATCTTTTTTATGGAGGCTAATTGGAGACTTGGGTTCGAACTTTAGAAGCAGTTTACTCAGGTTCTATGCAACCAAACTGGCTGAAATTTTAAAATAGTGATAAGAATCGCTATCCAAATCGAATTCAGTCACAAAATCTCCATAAAGTTGTCTTTTTAGAAAAATTATTATTCTTATGGACGCTTATTTCAGACTTGGGTTCGAAATTTGGAAGCAGTTTTCTCAGGTTCTATGGGACCAAACTGGCTGAAATTTTGTAATAGTGATAAGAATCGCTATCCAAATCGAACTCAGTCACAAAATCTCCATAAAGTTGTAGAAAAATTATGATTTTTATGGACGCAAATTTCAGACTTGGGTTCAAACTTTAGAAGCCATTTTCTCAGGTTCTATGGAACCAAACGGGCTGAAATATTGGAATAGTGATAAGAATCTTTATCCAAATCGAACTCAGTCACAAAATCTTCATAAAGTTGTCTTTTTAGAAAAACCATCTTTTTTATGGAGCCTAATTTCAGCCTTGGGTTCGCATTTTGTAAGCAATTTTCTCAGGTTGTATGGGACTAAATTGGCTGAAATTTGGGAAAAGTGATTAGAAGCATGGTACAAATCAAAATCAGTCATAAAGTTGTATTTTAAGAAAAATCATGATTTTTACTGACGCTAATTTCAGACTTGGGTTCGAACTTAAGAAGCAGTTTTTTCAGGTTCTATGCGACCAAACTGGCTGAAATTTCGAAATAGTCATAAGAATCGCTAACCAAATTGAATTCAGTCACAAAATCTCCATAAAATTGTATTTTTAGAAAAATTATTATTTTTATGGACGCTAATTTCAGACTTGGGTTCGAACTTTTGAAGCAGTTTTCTCAGGTTCTATGGACCAAATTGGCTGAAATTTAGGAAAAGTGATAAGAAGCATGGTACAAATCGAAATCATTCACAAAATCTCCATAAAGTTGTATTTTTAGAAAAATTATGATGTTTAGTGACGCAAATTTCCGACTTGGGTTCGAACTTTGCAAGCAGTTTTCTCAGGTTTTATGGGACCAAACGGGCTGAAATATTGGAATAGTGATAAGAATCGTTATCCAAATCGAACTCAGTCAAAAAATCTCCATTAAGTTGTATTTTAAAAAAACCATCTTTTTTATTGAGCCTAATTTCAGCCTTGGGTTCGAACTTTGGAAGCAGTTTTTTCAGGTTTTAAGGGACCAAACGGGCTGAAATATTGGAATAGTGATAAGAATCGTTATCTAAATCGAACTCAGTCTAAAAATCTTCATAAAGTTGTATTTTAAGAAAAACCATCTTTTTTATGGAGCCTAATTTCAGCCTTGGGTTCGAACTTGGGAAGCAGTTTTCTCAGGTTCTATGGGACCAAACTGGCTGAAATTTTCTAATATTGATAAGAATCGCTAACCAAATTGAATTCAGTCACAATATCTCCATAAAAAGGTATTTTTAGAAAATTTTTAATTTTTTTGGACGCTAATTTCAGACTTGGGTTCGAACTTTGGAAGCAGTTTTCTCAGGTTCTATGGGACCAAATTGGCTGAAATTTAGGAAAAGTGATAAGAAGCATGGTACAAATCGAAATCAGTCATAAAGTTGTATTTTTAGAAAAATCATGATTTTTACTGACGCTAATTTCAGACTTGGGTTCGAACTTTAGAAGCAGTTTTTTCAGGTTCTATGCGACCAAACTGGCTGAAATTTTGAAATAGTGATAAGAATCGCTATCCAAATCAAATTCAGTCACAAAATCTCCATAATGTTGTATTTTTAAATAAATTATGATTTTTATGGACGCTAATTTCAGACTTGGGTTCTCGAACTTTGGAAGCAGTTTTCTCAGGTTCTATGGGACCAAGTTGGCTGAAATTTAGGAAAAGTGATTAGAAGCATGGTACAAATCGAAATCAGTCATAAAGTTGTATTTTTAGAAAAATCATGATTTTTACTGACGCTAATTTCAGACTTGGGTTCGAACTTTAGAAGCAGTTTTCTCTGGTTCTATGCGACCAAAATGGCTGAAATTTTTGAATAGTGATAAGAATCGATATCCAAATCGAACTCAGTTACAAAATCTCCATAAAGTTGTATTTTTAGAAAAATCATGATTTTTATGGACGCTAATTTCAGACTTGGGTTCGAACTTTAGAAGCAGTTTTCTCAGGTTCTATGGGACCAAACTGGCTGAAATATTGGAATAGTGATAAGAATCGTTATCCAAATCGAACTCAGTCACAAAATCTCCATAAAGTTGTATTTTTAGAAAAACCATCTTTTTTATGGAGGCTAATTTGAGACTTGGGTTCGAACTTTAGAAGCAGTTTTCTCAGGTTCAATGCAACCAAACTGGCTTAATTTTGAAATAGTGATAAGAATCGCTATCCAAATCGAATTCAGTCACAAAATCTCCATAAACTTGTCTTTTTAGAAAAACCATATTTTTTATGGAGCCTAATTCCAGCCTTGGGTTCGAACTTTGGAAGCAGTTTTATCAGGTTTTAAGGGACCAAACGGGCTGAAATATTGGAATAGTGATAAGAATCGTTATCCAAATCGAACTCAGTCAAAAAATCTTCATAAAAATGTCTTTTTAGAATAACCATCTTTTTTTTGGAGCCTTATTTCAGCCTTGGGTTCGAACTTTGTAAGCAGTTTTCTCAGGTTGTATGGGACTAAATTGGCTGAAATTAAGGAAAAGTGATAAGAAGCATGGGACAAATCGAAATCAGTTACAAATCTCCATAAAGTTGTATTTTTAGAAAAATTATGATTTTTATGGACGCAAATTTCAGACTTGGGTTCGAACTTTGAAAGCAGTTTTCTCAGGTTTTATGGGACCAAACGGGCTGAAATATTGGAATAGTGATAAGAATCGTTAACCAAATCGAACTCAGTCACAAAATCTTCATAAAGTTTTATTTTAAGAAAAACCATCTTTTTTATGGAGCCTAATTTCAGCCTTGGGTTCAAATTTGGGAAGCAGTTTTCTCAGGTTCTATGGGACCAAACTGGCTGAAATTTTCTAATATTGATAAGAATCGCTAACCAAATTGAATTCAGTCACAAAATCTCATAAATATGTATTTTTAGAAAATTTTTAATTTTTTTGGACGCTAATTTCAGACTTGGGTTCGAACTTTGGAAGCAGTTTTCTCAGGTTCTATGGGACCAAATTGGCTGAAATTTAGGAAAAGTGATAAGAAGCATGGTACAAATCGAAATCAGTCACAAAATCTCCATAAAATTGTATTTTTAGAAAAATTATTATTTTTATGGACGCTTATATCAGACTTGGGTTCGAAATTTGGAAGCAGTTTTCTCAGGTTCTATGGGACCAAACTGGCTGAAATTTTGTAATAGTGATAAGAATCGCAATCAAAATCGAACTCAGTCACAAAATCTCCATAAAGTCGTATTTTTAGAAAAATTATGATTTTTATGGACGCTAATTTCAGACTTGGGTTCGAACTTTAAAAGCAGTTTTCTCAGGTTCTATGCGACCAAACTGGCTGAAATTTCGAAATAGTCATAAGAATCGCTAACCAAATTGAATTCAGTCACAAAATCTCCATAAAATTTTATTTTAAGAAAAATTATTATTTTGATGGACGCTAATTTCAGACTTGGGTTCGAACTTTTGAAGCAGTTTTGTCAGGTTCTATGGACCAAATTGGCTGAAATTTAGGAAAAGTTATTAGAAGCATGGTACAAATTGAAATCAGTCATAAAATCTCCATAAAAATGTATTTTTAGAAAAATTATGATTTTTAGTGACGCAAATTTCAGACTTGGGTTCGAACTTTGCAAGCAGTTTTCTCAGGTTTTAAGGGACCAAACGGGCTGAAATATTGGAATAGTGATAAGAATCGTTATCCAAATCGAACTCAGTCAAAAATTCTCATAAAGTTGTCTTTTTAGAAAAACCATCTTTTTTATGGAGCCTTATTTCAGCCTTGGGTTCGAACTTTGTAAGCAGTTTTCTCAGGTTGTATGGGACTAAATTGGCAGAAATTAAGGAAAAGTGATAAGAAGCATGGTACAAATCGAAATCAGTTACAAATCTCCATAAAGTTGTATTTTTAGAAAAATTATGATTTTTATGGACGCTAATTTCAGACTTGGGTTCGAAATTTAGAAGCAGTTTTCTCAGGTTCTTTGCGACCAAACTGGCTGAAATTTCGAAATAGTCATAAGAATCGCTAACCAAATTGAATTCAGTCACAAAATCTCCATAAAATTTTATTTTAAGAAAAATTATTATTTTGATGGACGCTAATTTCAAACTTGGGTTCGAACTTTTGAAGCAGTTTTGTCAGGTTCTATGGACCAAATAGGCTGAAATTTAGGAAAAAGGATAAGAAGCATGGTACAAATCGAAATCATTCACAAAATCTCCATAAAGTTGTATTTTTAGAAAAATTATGATTTTTAGTGACCCAAATTTCAGACTTGGGTTCGAACTTTGCAAGCAGTTTTCTCAGGTTTTAAGGGACCAAACGGGCTGAAATATTGGAATAGTGATAAGAATCGTTATCCAAATCGAACTCAGTCACAAAATCTTCATAAAGTTGTCTTTTTAGAAAAACCATCTTTTTTATGGAGCCTAATTCCAGCCTTGGGTTCCAACTTTGTAAGCAGTTTTCTCAGGTTGTATGGGACTAAATTGGCTGAAATTAAGGAAAAGTGATAAGAAGCATGGTACAAATCGAAATCAGTTACAAATCTCCATAAAGTTGTATTTTTAGAAAAATTATGATTTTTATGGACGCTAATTTCAGACTTGGGTTCGAACTTTAGAAGCAGTTTTCTTAGGTTCTATGGGACCAAACTGGCTAAAATATTGGAATAGTGATAAGAATCGATATCCAAATTGAACTCAGTCACAAAATCTCCATAAAGTTGTATTTTTAGAAAAATCATGATTTTTATGGACGCTAATTTCAGACTTGGGTTCGAACTTTAGAAGCAGTTTTTTCAGGTTCTATGGGACCAAACTGGCTGAAATATTGCAATAAAGATAAGAATCGTTATCCAAATCGAACTCAGTCACAAAATCTCCATAAAGTTGTATTTTTAGAAAAAACATCTTTTTTATGGAGGCTAATTTGAGACTTGGGTACGAACTTTAGAAGCAGTTTTCTCAGGTTCTATGCAACCAAACTGGCTGAAATTTTGAAATAGTGATAAGAATCGCTATCCAAATCGAATTCAGTCACAAAATCTCCATAAAAAGGTATTTTTAGAAAATTTTTAATTGTTTTGGACGCTAATTTCAGACTTGGGTTCGAACTTTGGAAGCAGTTTTCTCAGGTTCTATGGGACCAAATTGGCTGAAATTTAGGAAAAGTGATAAGAAGCATGGTACAAATCGAAATCAGTCATAAAGTTGTATTTTTAGAAAAATCATGATTTTTACTGACGCTAATTTCAGACTTGGGTTCGAACTTTAGAAGCAGTTTTTTCAGGTTCTATGCGACCAAACTGGCTGAAATTTTGAAATAGTGATAAGAATCGCTATCCAAATCAAATTCAGTCACAAAATCTCCATAATGTTGTATTTTTAAATAAATTATGATTTTTATGGACGCTTATTTCAGACTTGGGTTCTCGAACTTTGGAAGCAGTTTTCTCAGGTTCTATGGGACCAAATTGGCTGAAATTTAGGAAAAGTGATTAGAAGCATGGTACAAATCGAAATCAGTCATAAAGTTGTATTTTTAGAAAAATCATGATTTTTACTGACGCTAATTTCAGACTTGGGTTCGAACTTTAGAAGCAGTTTTCTCTGGTTCTATGCGACCAAAATGGCTGAAATTTTTGAATAGTAATAAGAATCGATATCCAAATCGAACTCAGTTACAAAATCTCCATAAAGTTGTATTTTTAGAAAAATCATGATTTTTATGGACGCTAATTTCATACTTGGGTTCGAACTTTAGAAGCAGTTTTCTCAGGTTCTATGGGACCAAACTGGCTGAAATATTGGAATAGTGATAAGAATCGTTATCCAAATCGAACTCAGTCACAAAATCTCCATAAAGTTGTATTTTTAGAAAAACCTTCTTTTTATGGAGGCTAATTTGAGACTTGGGTTCGAACTTTAGAAGCAGTTTTCTCAGGTTCAATGCAACCAAACTGGCTGAAATTTTGAAATAGTGATAAGAATCGCTATCCAAATCGAATTCAGTCACAAAATCTCCATAAACTTGTCTTTTTAGAAAAACCATCTTTTTTATGGAGCCTAATTCCAGCCTTGGGTTCGAACTTTGGAAGCAGTTTTATCAGGTTTTAAGGGACCAAACGGGCTGAAATATTGGAATAGTGATAAGAATCGTTATCCAAATCGAACTCAGTCAAAAAATCTCCATAAAGTTGTATTTTTAGAAAAACCTTCTTTTTTATGGACGCTAATTTCAGACTTGGGTTCTCGAACTTTGGAAGCAGTTTTCTCAAGTTCTATGGGACCAAATTGGCTGAAATTTAGGAAAAGTGATTTAGAAGCATGGTACAAATCGAAATGAGTCATAAAGTTAAATCGAACTCAGTAACAAAATCTCCATAAAGTTGTATTTTTAGAAAAATCATGATTTTTATGGACGCTAATTTCAGACTTGGGTTCGAACTTTAGAAGCAGTTTTTTCAGGTTCTATGGGACCAAACTGGCTGAAATATTGGAATAGTGATAAGAATCGTTATCCAAATCGAACTCAGTCACAAAATCTCCATAAAGTTGTATTTTTAGAAAAACCATCTTTTTTATGGAGGCTAATTGGAGACTTGGGTTCGAACTTTAGAAGCAGTTTTCTCAGGTTCTATGCGACCAAAATGGCTGAAATTTTTGAATAGTGATAAGAATCGATATCCAAATCGAACTCAGTTACAAAATCTCCATAAAGTTGTATTTTTAGGAAAATCATGATTTTTATGGACGCTAATTTCAGACATGGGTTCGAACTTTAGAAGCAGTTTTTTCAGGTTCTATGGGACCAAACTGGCTGAAATTTTGGAATAAAGATAAGAATCGTTATCCAAATCGAACTCAGTCACAAAATCTCCATAAAGTTGTACTTTTAGAAAAACCATCTTTTTTATGGAGGCTAATTTGAGACTTGGGTACGAACTTTAGAAGCAGTTTTCTCAGGTTCTATGCAACCAAACTGGCTGAAATTTTGAAATAGTGATAAAAATCGCTATCCAAATCGAACTCAGTCACAAAATCTCCATAAAGTTCTCTTTTTAGAAAAACCATCATTTTTATGGAGCTTTTCCAGCCATGGGATCCGACTTTGGAAGCAGTTTTCTCAGGTCGTATGGGACTAAATTGGCTGAAATTAAGGAAAAGTGATAAGAAGCATGGGACAAATCGAAATCAGTTACAAATCTCCATAAAGTTGTATTTTTAGAAAAATTATGATTTTTATGGACGCACATTTCAGACTTGGGTTCGAACTTTGAAAGCAGTTTTCTCAGGTTTTATGGGACCAAACGGGCTGAAATATTGGAATAGTGATAAGAATCGTTAACCAAATCGAACTCAGTCACAAAATCTTCATAAAGTTTAATTTTAAGAAAAACCATCTTTTTTATGGAGCCTAATTTCAGCCTTGGGTTCAATTTTGGGAAGCAGTTTTCTCAGGTTCTATGGGACCAAACTGGCTGAAATTTTCTAATATTGATAAGAATCGCTAACCAAATTGAATTCAGTCACAAAATCTCCATAAAGTTGTATTTTTAGAAAATTTTTAATTTTTTTGGACGTAATTTCAGATAAAATAAAATAAAATACTTTTTTGTTTTAAAACCACGATATTTATTAATTTAAGAACCGACCGGTTTCGCTTTACTTAAGCATCATCAGGGTACAAATTAATACTAGTATTAATTTGTACCCTGATGATGCTTAAGTAAAGCGAAACCGGTCGGTTCTTAAATTAATAAATATCGTGGTTTTAAAACAAAAAAGTATTTTATTTTATTAAATATGTCAAACCACAAAGTGATTGCTTTCTACAATAATAGCTAATTTCAGACTTGGGTTCGAACTTTGGAAGCAGTTTTCTCAGGTTCTATGGGACCAAATTGGCTGAAATTTAGGAAAAGTGATAAGAAGCATGGTACAAATCGAAATCAGTCACAAAATCTCCATAAAATTGTATTTTTAGAAAAATTATTATTTTTATGGACGCTTATTTCAGACTTGGGTTCGAAATTTGGAAGCAGTTTTCTCAGGTTCTATGGGACCAAACTGGCTGAAATTTTGTAATAGTGATAAGAATCGCAATCAAAATCGAACTCAGTCACAAAATCTCCATAAAGTCGTATTTTTAGAAAAATTATGATTTTTATGGACGCTAATTTCAGACTTGGGTTCGAACTTTAGAAGCAGTTTTCTCAGGTTCTATGCGACCAAACTGGCTGAAATTTCGAAATAGTCATAAGAATCGCTAACCAAATTGAATTCAGTCACAAAATCTCCATAAAATTTTATTTTAAGAAAAATTATTATTTTGATGGACGCTAATTTCAGACTTGGGTTCGAACTTTTGAAGCAGTTTTGTCAAGTTCTATGGACCAAATTGGCTGAAATTTAGGAAAAGTTATTAGAAGCATGGTACAAATCGAAATCAGTCATAAAATCTCCATAAAAATGTATTTTTAGAAAAATTATGATTTTTAGTGACGCAAATTTCAGACTTGGGTTCGAACTTTGCAAGCAGTTTTCTCAGGTTTTAAGGGACCAAACGGGCTGAAATATTGGAATAGTGATAAGAATCGTTATCCAAATCGAACTCAGTCAAAAAATTCTCATAAAGTTGTCTTTTTAGAAAAACCATCTTTTTTATGGAGCCTTATTTCAGCCTTGGGTTCGAACTTTGTAAGCAGTTTTCTCAGGTTGTATGGGACTAAATTGGCTGAAATTAAGGAAAAGTGATAAGAAGCATGGTACAAATCGAAATCAGTTACAAATCTCCATAAAGTTGTATTTTTAGAAAAATTATGATTTTTATGGACGCTAATTTCAGACTTGGGTTCGAAATTTAGAAGCAGTTTTCTCAGGTTCTATGCGACCAAACTGGCTGAAATTTCGAAATAGTCATAAGAATCGCTAACCAAATTGAATTCAGTCACAAAATCTCCATAAAATTTTATTTTAAGAAAAATTATTATTTTGATGGAGGCTAATTTCAGACTTGGGTTCGAACTTTTGAAGCAGTTTTGTCAGGTTCTATGGACCAAATAGGCTGAAATTTAGGAAAAAGGATAAGAAGCATGGTACAAATCGAAATCATTCACAAAATCTCCATAAAGTTGTATTTTTAGAAAAATTATGATTTTTAGTGACCCAAATTTCAGACTTGGGTTCGAACTTTGCAAGCAGTTTTCTCAGGTTTTAAGGGACCAAACGGGCTGAAATATTGGAATAGTGATAAGAATCGTTATCCAAATCGAACTCAGTCAGAAAATTTTCATAAATTTGTCTTTTTAGAAAAACCATATTTTTTATGGAGCCTAATTCCAGCCTTGGGTTCCAACTTTGTAAGCAGTTTTCTCAGGTTGTATGGGACTAAATTGGCTGAAATTAAGGAAAAGTGATAAGAAGCATGGTACAAATCGAAATCAGTTACAAATCTCCATAAAGTTGTATTTTTAGAAAAATTATGATTTTTATGGACGCTAATTTCAGACTTGGGTTCGAACTTTAGAAGCAGTTTTTTCAGGTTCTATGGGACCAAACTGGCTGAAATATTGGAATAAAGATAAGAATCGTTATCCAAATCGAACTCAGTCACAAAATCTCCATAAAGTTGTATTTTTAGAAAAACCATCTTTTTTATGGAGGCTAATTTGAGACTTGGGTACGAACTTTAGAAGCAGTTTTCTCAGGTTCTATGCAACTCTTTCTGCTTTCAACTGAAACTGCTTTCTCAGGTTTTATGGGACCAAACGGGCTGAAATATTGGAATAGTGATGAGAATCGTTAACCAAATCGAACTCAGTCACAAAATCTTCATAAAGTTTAATTTTAAGAAAAACCATCTTTTTTATGGAGCCTAATTTCAGCCTTGGGTTCAAACTTGGGAAGCAGTTTTCTCAGGTTCTATGGGACCAAACTGGCTGAAATTTTCTAATATTGATAAGAATCGCTAACCAAATTGAATTCAGTCACAAAATCTCCATAAAGTTGTATTTTTAGAAAATTTTTAATTTTTTTGGACGCTAATTTCAGATAAAATAAAATAAAATACTTTTTTGTTTTAAAACCACGATATTTATTAATTTAAGAACCGACCGGTTTCGCTTTACTTAAGCATCATCAGGGTACAAATTAATACTAGTATACTACAAAAAAGTATTTTATTTTATTAAATATGTCAAACCACAAAGTGATTGCTTTCTACAATAATAGCTAATTTCAGACTTGGGTTCGAACTTTGGAAGCAGTTTTCTCAGGTTCTATGGGACCAAATTGGCTGAAATTTAGGAAAAGTGATAAGAAGCATGGTACAAATCGAAATCAGTCACAAAATCTCCATAAAATTGTATTTTTAGAAAAATTATTATTTTAATGGACGCTTATTTCAGACTTGGGGTCGAAATTTGGAAGCAGTTTTCTCAGGTTCTATGGGACCAAACTGGCTGAAATTTTGTAATAGTGATAAGAATCGCAATCAAAATCGAACTCAGTCACAAAATCTCCATAAAGTCGTATTTTTAGAAAAATTATGATTTTTATGGACGCTAATTTCAGACTTGGGTTCGAACTTTAGAAGCAGTTTTCTCAGGTTCTATGCGACCAAACTGGCTGAAATTTCGAAATAGTCATAAGAATCGCTAACCAAATTGAATTCAGTCACAAAATCTCCATAAAATTGTATTTTAAGAAAAATTATTATTTTGATGAACGCTAATTTCAGACTTGGGTTCGAACTTTTGAAGCAGTTTTGTCAGGTTCTATGGACCAAATTGGCTGAAATTTAGGAAAAGTTATTAGAAGCATGGTACAAATCGAAATCAGTCATAAAATCTCCATAAAAATGTATTTTTAGAAAAATTATGATTTTTAGTGACGCAAATTTCAGACTTGGGTTCGAACTTTGCAAGCAGTTTTCTCAGGTTTTAAGGGACCAAACGGGCTGAAATATTGGAATAGTGATAAGAATCGTTATCCAAATCGAACTCAGTCAGAAAATCTTCATAAATTTGTCTTTTTAGAAAAACCATATTTTTTATGGAGCCTAATTCCAGCCTTGGGTTCCAACTTTGTAAGCAGTTTTCTCAGGTTGTATGGGACTAAATTGGCTGAAATTAGGGAAAAGTGATAAGAAGCATGGTACAAATCGAAATCAGTTACAAATCTCCATAAAGTTGTATTTTTAGAAAAATTATGATTTTTATGGACGCTAATTTCAGACTTGGGTTCGAACTTTAGAAGCAGTTTTTTCAGGTTCTATGGGACCAAACTGGCTGAAATATTGGAATAAAGATAAGAATCGTTATCCAAATCGAACTCAGTCACAAAATCTCCATAAAGTTGTATTTTTAGAAAAACCATCTTTTTTATGGAGGCTAATTTGAGACTTGGGTACGAACTTTAGAAGCAGTTTTCTCAGGTTCTATGCAACCAAACTGGCTGAAATTTTGAAATAGTGATAAGAATCGCTATCCAAATCGAATTCAGTCACAAAATCTCCATAAAGTTCTCTTTTTAGAAAAACCATCATTTTTATGGAGCTTTTCCAGCCATGGGATCCGACTTTGGAAGCAGTTTTCTCAGGTCGTATGGGACTAAATTGGCTGAAATTAAGGAAAAGTGATAAGAAGCATGGGACAAATCGAAATCAGTTACAAATCTCCATAAAGTTGTATTTTTAGAAAAATTATGATTTTTATGGACGCACATTTCAGACTTGGGTTCGAACTTTGAAAGCAGTTTTCTCAGGTTTTATGGGACCAAACGGGCTGAAATATTGGAATAGTGATGAGAATCGTTAACCAAATCGAACTCAGTCACAAAATCTTCATAAAGTTTAATTTTAAGAAAAACCATCTTTTTTATGGAGCCTAATTTCAGCCTTGGGTTCAAACTTGGGAAGCAGTTTTCTCAGGTTCTATGGGACCAAACTGGCTGAAATTTTCTAATATTGATAAGAATCGCTAACCAAATTGAATTCAGTCACAAAATCTCCATAAAGTTGTATTTTTAGAAAATTTTTAATTTTTTTGGACGCTAATTTCAGATAAAATAAAATAAAATACTTTTTTGTTTTAAAACCACGATATTTATTAATTTAAGAACCGACTGGTTTCGCTTTACTTAAGCATCATCAGGGTACAAATTAATACTAGTATTAATTTGTACCCTGATGATGCTTAAGTAAAGCGAAACCGGTCGGTTCTTAAATTAATAAATATCGTGGTTTTAAAACAAAAAAGTATTTTATTTTATTAAATATGTCAAACCACAAAGTGATTGCTTTCTACAATAATAGCTAATTTCAGACTTGGGTTCGAACTTTGGAAGCAGTTTTCTCAGGTTCTTTGGGACCAAATTGGCTGAAATTTAGGAAAAGTGATAAGAAGCATGGTACAAATCGAAATCAGTCACAAAATCTCCATAAAATTGTATTTTTAGAAAAATTATTATTTTTATGGACGCTTATTTCAGACTTGGGGTCGAAATTTGGAAGCAGTTTTCTCAGGTTCTATGGGACCAAACTGGCTGAAATTTTGTAATAGTGATAAGAATCGCAATCAAAATCGAACTCAGTCACAAAATCTCCATAAAGTCGTATTTTTAGAAAAATTATGATTTTTATGGACGCTAATTTCAGACTTGGGTTCGAACTTTAGAAGCAGTTTTCTCAGGTTCTATGCGACCAAACTGGCTGAAATTTCGAAATAGTCATAAGAATCGCTAACCAAATTGAATTCAGTCACAAAATCTCCATAAAATTTTATTTTAAGAAAAATTATTATTTTGATGGACGCTAATTTCAGACTTGGGTTCAAACTTTTGAAGCAGTTTTGTCAGGTTCTATGGACCAAATTGGCTGAAATTTAGGAAAAGTTATTAGAAGCATGGTACAAATCGAAATCAGTCATAAAATCTCCATAAAAATGTATTTTTAGAAAAATTATGATTTTTAGTGACGCAAATTTCAGACTTGGGTTCGAACTTTGCAAGCAGTTTTCTCAGGTTTTAAGGGACCAAACGGGCTGAAATATTGGAATAGTGATAAGAATCGTTATCCAAATCGAACTCAGTCAAAAAATTCTCATAAAGTTGTCTTTTTAGAAAAACCATCTTTTTTATGGAGCCTTATTTCAGCCTTGGGTTCGAACTTTGTAAGCAGTTTTCTCAGGTTGTATGGGACTAAATTGGCTGAAATTAAGGAAAAGTGATAAGAAGCATGGTACAAATCGAAATCAGTTACAAATCTCCATAAAGTTGTATTTTTAGAAAAATTATGATTTTTATGGACGCTAATTTCAGACTTGGGTTCGAAATTTAGAAGCAGTTTTCTCAGGTTCTATGCGACCAAACTGGCTGAAATTTCGAAATAGTCATAAGAATCGCTAACCAAATTGAATTCAGTCACAAAATCTCCATAAAATTTTATTTTAAGAAAAATTATTATTTTGATGGACGCTAATTTCAGACTTGGGTTCGAACTTTTGAAGCAGTTTTGTCAGGTTCTATTGACCAAATAGGCTGAAATTTAGGAAAAAGGATAAGAAGCATGGTACAAATCGAAATCATTCACAAAATCTCCATAAAGTTGTATTTTTAGAAAAATTATGATTTTTAGTGACCCAAATTTCAGACTTGGGTTCGAACTTTGCAAGCAGTTTTCTCAGGTTTTAAGGGACCAAACGGGCTGAAATATTGGAATAGTGATAAGAATCGTTATCCAAATCGAACTCAGTCACAAAATCTTCATAAAGTTGTCTTTTTAGAAAAACCATCTTTTTTATGGAGCCTAATTCCAGCCTTGGGTTCCAACTTTGTAAGCAGTTTTCTCAGGTTGTATGGGACTAAATTGGCTGAAATTAAGGAAAAGTGATAAGAAGCATGGTACAAATCGAAATCAGTTACAAATCTCCATAAAGTTGTATTTTTAGAAAAATTATGATTTTTATGGACGCTAATTTCAGACTTGGGTTCGAACTTTAGAAGCAGTTTTCTTAGGTTCTATGGGACCAAACTGGCTGAAATATTGGAATAGTGATAAGAATCGATATCCAAATTGAACTCAGTCACAAAATCTCCATAAAGTTGTATTTTTAGAAAAATCATGATTTTTATGGACGCTAATTTCAGACTTGGGTTCGAACTTTAGAAGCAGTTTTTTCAGGTTCTATGGGACCAAACTGGCTGAAATATTGGAATAAAGATAAGAATCGTTATCCAAATCGAACTCAGTCACAAAATCTCCATAAAGTTGTATTTTTAGAAAAACCATCTTTTTTATGGAGGCTAATTTGAGACTTAGGTACGAACTTTAGAAGCAGTTTACTCAGGTTCTATGCAACCAAACTGGCTGAAATTTTGAAATAGTGATAAGAATCGCTATCCAAATCGAATTCAGTCACAAAATCTCCATAAAGTTCTCTTTTTAGAAAAACCATCATTTTTATGGAGCTTTTCCAGCCATGGGATCCGACTTTGGAAGCAGTTTTCTCAGGTCGTATGGGACTAAATTGGCTGAAATTAAGGAAAAGTGATAAGAAGCATGGGACAAATCGAAATCAGTTACAAATCTCCATAAAGTTGTATTTTTAGAAAAATTATGATTTTTATGGACGCACATTTCAGACTTGGGTTCGAACTTTGAAAGCAGTTTTCTCAGGTTTTATGGGACCAAACGGGCTGAAATATTGGAATAGTGATAAGAATCGTTAACCAAATCGAACTCAGTCACACAATCTTCATAAAGTTTAATTTTAAGAAAAACCATCTTTTTTATGGAGCCTAATTTCAGCCTTGGGTTCAAACTTGGGAAGCAGTTTTCTCAGGTTCTATGGGACCAAACTGGCTGAAATTTTCTAATATTGATAAGAATCGCTAACCAAATTGAATTCAGTCACAAAATCTCCATAAAGTTGTATTTTTAGAAAATTTTTAATTTTTTTGGACGCTAATTTCAGATAAAATAAAATAAAATACTTTTTTGTTTTAAAACCACGATATTTATTAATTTAAGTACCGACCGGTTTCGCTTTACTTAAGCATCATCGGTCGGTTCTTAAATTAATAAATATCGTGGTTTTAAAACAAAAAAGTATTTTATTTTATTAAATATGTCAAACCACAAAGTGATTGCTTTCTACAATAATAGCTAATTTCAGACTTGGGTTCGAACTTTGGAAGCAGTTTTCTCAGGTTCTATGGGACCAAATTGGCTGAAATTTAGGAAAAGTGATAAGAAGCATGGTACAAATCGAAATCAGTCACAAAATCTCCATAAAATTGTATTTTTAGAAAAATTATTATTTTTATGGACGCTTATTTCAGACTTGGGGTCGAAATTTGGAAGCAGTTTTCTCAGGTTCTATGGGACCAAACTGGCTGAAATTTTGTAATAGTGATAAGAATCGCAATCAAAATCGAACTCAGTCACAAAATCTCCATAAAGTCGTATTTTTAGAAAAATTATGATTTTTATGGACGCTAATTTCAGACTTGGGTTCGAACTTTAGAAGCAGTTTTCTCAGGTTCTATGCGACCAAACTGGCTGAAATTTCGAAATAGTCATAAGAATCGCTAACCAAATTGAATTCAGTCACAAAATCTCCATAAAATTTTATTTTAAGAAAAATTATTATTTTGATGGACGCTAATTTCAGACTTGGGTTCGAACTTTTGAAGCAGTTTTGTCAGGTTCTATGGACCAAATTGGCTGAAATTTAGGAAAAGTTATTAGAAGCATGGTACAAATCGAAATCAGTCATAAAATCTCCATAAAAATGTATTTTTAGAAAAATTATGATTTTGATGGTACAAATCGAAATCAGTCACAAAATCTCCATAAAATTGTATTTTTAGAAAAATTATTATTTTTATGGACGCTTATTTCAGACTTGGGGTCGAAATTTGGAAGCAGTTTTCTCAGGTTCTATGGGACCAAACTGGCTGAAATTTTGTAATAGTGATAAGAATCGCAATCAAAATCGAACTCAGTCACAAAATCTCCATAAAGTCGTATTTTTAGAAAAATTATGATTTTTATGGACGCTAATTTCAGACTTGGGTTCGAACTTTTGAAGCAGTTTTGTCAGGTTCTATGGACCAAATAGGCTGAAATTTAGGAAAAAGGATAAGAAGCATGGTACAAATCGAAATCATTCACAAAATCTCCGTAAAGTTGTATTTTTAGAAAAATTATGATTTTTAGTGACCCAAATTTCAGACTTGGGTTCGAACTTTGCAAGCAGTTTTCTCAGGTTTTAAGGGACCAAACGGGCTGAAATATTGGAATAGTGATAAGAATCGTTATCCAAATCGAACTCAGTCACAAAATCTTCATAAAGTTGTCTTTTTAGAAAAACCATCTTTTTTATGGAGCCTAATTCCAGCCTTGGGTTCCAACTTTGTAAGCAGTTTTCTCAGGTTGTATGGGACTAAATTGGCTGAAATTAAGGAAAAGTGATAAGAAGCATGGTACAAATCGAAATCAGTTACAAATCTCCATAAAGTTGTATTTTTAGAAAAATTATGATTTTTATGGACGCTAATTTCAGACTTGGGTTCGAACTTTAGAAGCAGTTTTCTTAGGTTCTATGGGACCAAACTGGCTGAAATATTGGAATAGTGATAAGAATCGATATCCAAATTGAACTCAGTCACAAAATCTCCATAAAGTTGTATTTTTAGAAAAATCATGATTTTTATGGACGCTAATTTCAGACTTGGGTTCGAACTTTAGAAGCAGTTTTTTCAGGTTCTATGGGACCAAACTGGCTGAAATATTGGAATAAAGATAAGAATCGTTATCCAAATCGAACTCAGTCACAAAATCTCCATAAAGTTGTATTTTTAGAAAAACCATCTTTTTTATGGAGGCTAATTTGAGACTTAGGTACGAACTTTAGAAGCAGTTTACTCAGGTTCTATGCAACCAAACTGGCTGAAATTTTGAAATAGTGATAAGAATCGCTATCCAAATCGAATTCAGTCACAAAATCTCCATAAAGTTCTCTTTTTAGAAAAACCATCATTTTTATGGAGCTTTTCCAGCCATGGGATCCGACTTTGGAAGCAGTTTTCTCAGGTCGTATGGGACTAAATTGGCTGAAATTAAGGAAAAGTGATAAGAAGCATGGGACAAATCGAAATCAGTTACAAATCTCCATAAAGTTGTATTTTTAGAAAAATTATGATTTTTATGGACGCACATTTCAGACTTGGGTTCGAACTTTGAAAGCAGTTTTCTCAGGTTTTATGGGACCAAACGGGCTGAAATATTGGAATAGTGATAAGAATCGTTAACCAAATCGAACTCAGTCACACAATCTTCATAAAGTTTAATTTTAAGAAAAACCATCTTTTTTATGGAGCCTAATTTCAGCCTTGGGTTCAAACTTGGGAAGCAGTTTTCTCAGGTTCTATGGGACCAAACTGGCTGAAATTTTCTAATATTGATAAGAATCGCTAACCAAATTGAATTCAGTCACAAAATCTCCATAAAGTTGTATTTTTAGAAAATTTTTAATTTTTTTGGACGCTAATTTCAGATAAAATAAAATAAAATACTTTTTTGTTTTAAAACCACGATATTTATTAATTTAAGAACCGACCGGTTTCGCTTTACTTAAGCATCATCGGTCGGTTCTTAAATTAATAAATATCGTGGTTTTAAAACAAAAAAGTATTTTATTTTATTAAATATGTCAAACCACAAAGTGATTGCTTTCTACAATAATAGCTAATTTCAGACTTGGGTTCGAACTTTGGAAGCAGTTTTCTCAGGTTCTATGGGACCAAATTGGCTGAAATTTAGGAAAAGTGATAAGAAGCATGGTACAAATCGAAATCAGTCACAAAATCTCCATAAAATTGTATTTTTAGAAAAATTATTATTTTTATGGACGCTTATTTCAGACTTGGGGTCGAAATTTGGAAGCAGTTTTCTCAGGTTCTATGGGACCAAACTGGCTGAAATTTTGTAATAGTGATAAGAATCGCAATCAAAATCGAACTCAGTCACAAAATCTCCATAAAGTCGTATTTTTAGAAAAATTATGATTTTTATGGACGCTAATTTCAGACTTGGGTTCGAACTTTAGAAGCAGTTTTCTCAGGTTCTATGCGACCAAACTGGCTGAAATTTCGAAATAGTCATAAGAATCGCTAACCAAATTGAATTCAGTCACAAAATCTCCATAAAATTTTATTTTAAGAAAAATTATTATTTTGATGAACGCTAATTTCAGACTTGGGTTCGAACTTTTGAAGCAGTTTTGTCAGGTTCTATGGACCAAATTGGCTGAAATTTAGGAAAAGTTATTAGAAGCATGGTACAAATCGAAATCAGTCATAAAATCTCCATAAAAATGTATTTTTAGAAAAATTATGATTTTTAGTGACGCAAATTTCAGACTTGGGTTCGAACTTTGCAAGCAGTTTTCTCAGGTTTTAAGGGACCAAACGGGCTGAAATATTGGAATAGTGATAAGAATCGCTATCCAAATCGAATTCAGTCACAAAATCTCCATAAAGTTCTCTTTTTAGAAAAACCATCATTTTTATGGAGCTTTTCCAGCCATGGGATCCGACTTTGGAAGCAGTTTTCTCAGGTCGTATGGGACTAAATTGGCTGAAATTAAGGAAAAGTGATAAGAAGCATGGGACAAATCGAAATCAGTTACAAATCTCCATAAAGTTGTATTTTTAGAAAAATTATGATTTTTATGGACGCACGTTTCAGACTTGGGTTCGAACTTTGAAAGCAGTTTTCTTTATGGGACCAAACGGGCTGAAATATTGGAATAGTGATAAGAATCGTTAACCAAATCGAACTCAGTCACAAAATCTTCATAAAGTTTAATTTTAAGAAAAACCATCTTTTTTATGGAGCCTAATTTCAGCCTTGGGTTCAAACTTGGGAAGCAGTTTTCTCAGGTTCTATGGGACCAAACTGGCTGAAATTTTCTAATATTGATAAGAATCGCTAACCAAATTGAATTCAGTCACAAAATCTCCATAAAGTTGTATTTTTAGAAAATTTTTAATTTTTTTGGACGCTAATTTCAGATAAAATAAAATAAAATACTTTTTTGTTTTAAAACCACGATATTTATTAATTTAAGAACTGACCGGTTTCGCTTTACTTAAGCATCATCAGGGTACAAATTAATACTAGTATTAATTTGTACCCTGATGATGCTTAAGTAAAGCGAAACCGGTCGGTTCTTAAATTAATAAATATCGTGGTTTTAAAACAAAAAAGTATTTTATTTTATTAAATATGTCAAACCACAAAGTGATTGCTTTCTACAATAATAGCTAATTTCAGACTTGGGTTCGAACTTTGGAAGCAGTTTTCTCAGGTTCTATGGGACCAAATTGGCTGAAATTTAGGAAAAGTGATAAGAAGCATGGTACAAATCGAAATCAGTCACAAAATCTCCATAAAATTGTATTTTTAGAAAAATTATTATTTTTATGGACGCTTATTTCAGACTTGGGGTCGAAATTTGGAAGCAGTTTTCTCAGGTTCTATGGGACCAAACTGGCTGAAATTTTGTAATAGTGATAAGAATCGCAATCAAAATCGAACTCAGTCACAAAATCTCCATAAAGTCGTATTTTTAGAAAAATTATGATTTTTATGGACGCTTATTTCAGACTTGGGTTCGAACTTTAGAAGCAGTTTTCTCAGGTTCTATGCGACCAAACTGGCTGAAATTTCGAAATAGTCATAAGAATCGCTAACCAAATACAATTCAGTCACAAAATCTCCATAAAATTTTATTTTAAGAAAAATTATTATTTTGATGGACGCTAATTTCAGACTTGGGTTCGAACTTTTGAAGCAGTTTTGTCAGGTTCTATGGACCAAATTGGCTGAAATTTAGGAAAAGTTATTAGAAGCATGGTACAAATCGAAATCAGTCATAAAATCTCCATAAAAATGTATTTTTAGAAAAATTATGATTTTTAGTGACGCAAATTTCAGACTTGGGTTCGAACTTTGCAAGCAGTTTTCTCAGGTTTTAAGGGACCAAACGGGCTGAAATATTGGAATAGTGATAAGAATCGTTATCCAAATCGAACTCAGTCAAAAAATTCTCATAAAGTTGTCTTTTTAGAAAAACCATCTTTTTTATGGAGCCTTATTTCAGCCTTGGGTTCGAACTTTGTAAGCAGTTTTCTCAGGTTGTATGGGACTAAATTGGCTGAAATTAAGGAAAAGTGATAAGAAGCATGGTACAAATCGAAATCAGTTACAAATCTCCATAAAGTTGTATTTTTAGAAAAATTATGATTTTTATGGACGCTAATTTCAGACTTGGGTTCGAAATTTAGAAGCAGTTTTCTAAGGTTCTATGCGACCAAACTGGCTGAAATTTCGAAATAGTCATAAGAATCGCTAACCAAATTGAATTCAGTCACAAAATCTCCATAAAATTTTATTTTAAGAAAAATTATTATTTTGATGGACGCTAATTTCAGACTTGGGTTCGAACTTTTGAAGCAGTTTTCTCAGGTTCTATGGACCAAATTGGCTGAAATTTAGGAAAAGTGATAAGAAGCATGGTACAAATCGAAATCATTCACAAAATCTCCATAAAGTTGTATTTTTAGAAAAATTATGATTTTTAGTGACGCAAATTTCAGACTTGGGTTCGAACTTTGCAAGCAGTTTTCTCAGGTTTTATGGGACCAAACGGGCTGAAATATTGGAATAGTGATAAGAATCGTTATCCAAATCGAACTCAGTCACAAAATCTCCATTAAGTTGTATTTTTAGAAAAACCATCTTTTTTATATTATTACGATACAATTGAAATTTGTCCATTTGGACATTGAAACAATTGAACTTTGTCCATTTGGACATTGATGCAATTGAACTTTGTCCATTTAGACCTTCATTAATTGGAACTTTGTCCATTTGGACATTGATACAATTGAACTTTGTCCATTTGGACATTGATACAATTGAACTTTGTCCATTTGGACATTGATACAATTGAACTTTGTCCATTTGGACATTGATACAATTGAACTTTGTCCATTTGGACATTGATACAATTAAACTTTGTCGATTTGGACACTGATACAATTGAACTTTGTCCATTTGGACATTCATCCATTGGAACTTTGTCCATTTGGACATTGATACAATTGAACTTTGTCCATTTGGACATTGATACAATTGAACTTTGTCCATTTGGACATTGATACAATTGAACTTTGTCCATTTGGACATTGATTTAATTGAACTTTGTCCATTTAGACCTTCATTCATTCGAACTTTGTCCATTTGGACATTGAAACAATTGAACTTTGTCCATTTGGACATTGATACAATTGAACTTTGTCCATTTAGACCTTCATTCATTGGAACTTTGTCCATTTGGACATTGATACAATTGAACTTTGTCCATTTGGACATTGATACAATTGAATTTTGTCCATTTGGACATTCATTCATTGGAACTTTGTCCATTTGGACATTAATACAATTGAATTTTGTCCATTTGGACATTGATACAATTGAACTTTGTCGATTTGGACATTGATACAATTGAATTTTGTCCATTTGGACATTCATTCATTGGAACTTTGTCCATTTGGACATTGATACAATTGAATTTTGTCCAAAATTTGACAAAACTTTGACAAAATTCAATTGTATCAATTTGGACATTGATACAATTGAAATTTGTCCATTTGGACATTGAAACAATTGAACTTTGTCCATTTGGACATTGATGCAATTGAACTTTGTCCATTTAGACCTTCATTAATTGGAACTTTGTCCATTTGGACATTGATACAATTGAACTTTGTCCATTTGGACATTGATACAATTGAACTTTGTCCATTTGGACATTGATACAATTGAACTTTGTCCATTTGGACATTGATACAATTGAACTTTGTCCATTTGGACATTGATACAATTAAACTTTGTCGATTTGGACATTGATACAATTGAACTTTGTCCATTTGGACATTCATCCATTGGAACTTTGTCCATTTGGACATTGATACAATTGAACTTTGTCCATTTGGACATTGATACAATTGAACTTTGTCCATTTGGACATTGATACAATTGAACTTTGTCCATTTGGACATTCATCCATTTGAACTTTATCCATTCGGACATTGATCCATTTGAACTTTGTCCATTTGGACATTGATACAATTGAACTTTGTCCATTTGGACATTGATACAATTGAAATTTGTCCATTTGGACATTGATACAATTGAACCTTGTCCATTTGGACATTGATCCAATTGAACTTTGTCCATTTGGACATTGATACAATTGAACTTTGTCCATTTGGACATTGATACAATTGAATTTTGTCCATTTGGACATTGATACAATTGAACTTTGTCCATTTGGACATTGATTTAATTGAACTTTGTCCATTTGGACATTGATACAATTGAACTTTGTCCATTTGGACATTGATACAATTGAACTTTGTCCATTTGGACATTGATACAATTGAACTTTGTCCATTTGGACATTGATACAATTGAATTTTGTCCATTTGGACATTGATATAATTGAACTTTGTCCATTTGGACATTGATACAATTGAATTTTGTCCATTTGGACATTGATATAATTGAACTTTGTCCATTTGGACATTGATACAATTGAACTTTGTCCATTTGGACATTGATACAATTGAACTTTGTCCATTTGGACATTGATACAATTGAACTTTGTCCATTTGGACATTGATACAATTGAACTTTGTCCATTTGGACATTGATACAATTGAACTTTGTCCATTTGGACATTGATCCAATTGAACTTTGTCCATTTGGACATTGATACAATTGAACTTTGTCCATTTGGACATTGATACAATTGAATTTTGTCCATTTGGACATTGATACAATTGAACTTTGTCCATTTGGACATTGATTTAATTGAACTTTGTCCATTTGGACATTGATACAATTGAACTTTGTCCATTTGGACATTGATACAATTGAACTTTGTCCATTTGGACATTGATACAATTGAACTTTGTCCATTTGGACATTGATACAATTGAACTTTGTCCATTTGGACATTGATACAATTGAACTTTGTCCATTTAAACCTTCATTCATTGGAACTTTGTCCATTTGGACATTGATACAATTGAACTTTGTCCATTTGGACATTGATACAATTGAATTTTGTCCATTTGGACATTCATTCATTGGAACTTTGACCATTTGGACATTCATTCATTAGAACTTTGTCCATTTGGACATTCATCCATTGAAACTTTGTCCATTTGGACAAAGTTCAATTATATCAATGTCCAAATGGACAAAGTTCCAATGAATGAAGGTCTAAATGGACAAAGTTCAATTGTATCAATGTCCAAATGGACAAAGTTCAATTGTATCAATGTCCAAATGGACAAAGTTCAATTGTATCAATGTCCAAATGGAAAAAGTTCAATTGTATCAATGTCCAAATGGACAAAGTTCCAATGAATGAAGGTCTAAATGGACAAAGTTCAATTGTATCAATGTCCAAACGGACAAAGTTCAATTGTATCAATGTCCAAATGGACAAAGTTCAATTGTATCAATGTCCAAATGGACAAAGTTCAATTAAATCAATCTCCAAATGGACAAAGTTCAATTGTATCAATGTCCAAATGGACAAAATTCAATTGTATCAATGTCCAAATGGACAAAATTCAATTGTATCAATGTCCAAATGGACAAAGTTCAATTGGATCAAAGTCCAAATGGACAAAGTTTCAATGGATGAATGTCCAAATGGACAAAGTTCTAATGAATGAATGTCCAAATGGTCAAAGTTCCAATGAATGAATGTCCAAATGGACAAAATTCAATTGTATCAATGTCCAAATGGACAAAGTTCAATTGTATCAATGTCCAAATGGACAAAGTTCCAATGAATGAAGGTTTAAATGGACAAAGTTCAATTGTATCAATGTCCAAATGGACAAAGTTCAATTGTATCAATGTCCAAATGGACAAAGTTCAATTGTATCAATGTCCAAATGGACAAAGTTCAATTGTATCAATGTCCAAATGGACAAAGTTCAATTGTATCAATGTCCAAATGGACAAAGTTCAATTGTATCAATGTCCAAATGGACAAAGTTCAATTGTATCAATGTCCAAATGGACAAAGTTCCAATGAATGAAGGTCTAAATGGACAAAGTTCAATTGTATCAATGTCCAAATGGACAAAGTTCAATTGTATCAATGTCCAAATGGACAAAGTTCAATTAAATCAATGTCCAAATGGACAAAGTTCAATTGTATCAATGTCCAAATGGACAAAATTCAATTGTATCAATGTCCAAATGGACAAAGTTCCAATGAATGAAGGTCTAAATGGACAAAGTTCAATTGTATCAATGTCCAAATGGACAAAATTCAATTGTATCAATGTCCAAATGGACAAAGTTCAATTGTATTAATGTCCAAATGGACAAAGTTCAATTGTATCAATGTCCAAATGGACAAAGTTCAATTAAATCAATGTCCAAATGGACAAAGTTCAATTGTATCAATGTCCAAATGGACAAAATTCAATTGTATCAATGTCCAAATGGACAAAGTTCAATTGTATCAATGTCCAAATGGACAAAGTTCAATTGGATCAATGTCCAAATGGACAAAGTTTCAATGGATGAATGTCCAAATGGACAAAGTTCCAATGAATGAATGTCCAAATGGTCAAAGTTCCAATGAATGAATGTCCAAATGGACGAAATTCAATTGTATCAATGTCCAAATGGACAAAGTTCAATTGTATCAATGTCCAAATGGAAAAAGTTCAATTAAATCAATGTCCAAATGGACAAAGTTCAATTATATCAATGTCCAAATGGACAAAATTCAATTGTATCAATGTCCAAATGGACAAAGTTCAATCGGATCAATGTCCAAATGGACAAAGTTTCAATGGATGAATGTCCAAATGGACAAAGTTCCAATGAATGAATGTCCAAATGGACAAAGTTCCAATGAATGAATGTCCAAATGGACAAAATTCAATTGTATCAATGTCCAAAGGGACAAAGTTCAATTTTATCAATGTCCAAATGGACAAAGTTCATTTGTATCAATGTCCATGGTTTCCCTGTAAATATTTTAACAGATTTTTTAGTTCCGAGGCAAATAACACTGACCCATTAAACAACAATTTTGGGAGGTATTCTGTTATGAAAATAATTACTTTGATTTTATAAATAATTATTTTCGTAAGTAAAGTTAGTAATGTTTCATATTACCCCGGGTAGATTGCAGTCAGTTAATGGTAATTGACTGGCTATTAACAGTTGCACTTTTTCTCCGGGAATAGTTTAAGATTTGAACTCCAGAGGGTTATTGGTCGTTCGGGTCACTTTTTGGGAACGCGCCGACAGGGCACGGCACGTTACCGACTGGTCACCAAAATGTGGATTTTTATTAATAAAGTGATACGGATCGGTGTGCTAATTAAAGTATCATGTGATCGTTAAGTTTACAGCCGGTCGAGGAGCGACCGCGCTGATTTAATTGTTTTATCGGGAAATTCAGGTTCAGAATTCCGGTTATAATGGCGGGCGGTGATACCGTCTTTGTAACATTCATATCCGCGGGATATTTAAGTCATCCGACCATGTTCGAGCTACACAGCGGAGGAATAAACGTCACATCGCATTACCGTATCTTTGTTTCCGCTTATTTGTAGAATTTGGGGATTCCACCGACCTCATGTCGAGGGTCCACGCGCACACCAGCCAGAGGGAGGAAAGAGCTACAAGACCAGACGCTGATGTCATGAGGAGGGAGATGGAGGGCTCCTCAGGCCCGGGGAGTCTCCATCCCGTTTTCCAGGAACCCGAATCGTCGCATCGAGTGATCTTAGGTACTAGATAGATAGCTCAGGTGTAGAATTGGTCCACAGGTCCACAAAACAAAAAAAAACCCACGCGAATACCTTTCTTTCCCGCACATGTACATAAAAGACAAAGCTAGTAGAAATAAATAAGTTTTTACAGAAAACCATAAAACTAAACAAGTTATAAACCAAGAAAACGAAAAGAGAAAACCAATTCGCAGATTGGTGTTGCACAACCGTTATTATTATCAATATTTACATGAGGATTGTACCTTCACTTTTATATCTCTAATATGAGATTCGCAAACACTTACTCACTTATCGAGAGACAATCTCTCTGAGACACCAGTGAGTATGGAGAACTCAAGCTCCCACTTTATTCTTTGAAGAAGAAAATAAAAACACATATATATTTTCAACAGAAAATAAATAAAATAACTACCTAAACTCTCTTTCTCTGCCTATGTTTATATAAAATAAATTTACCATTCTAAGACAAAAACTTGAAACAATAGAACTTAACAAAATAAAAAAATAAAATCCACTAAATCTCTAAGAGATCTTCACAAAATCAAATACAAAATTGATGTAAAAAAAAAATGTTCAGAGCAGGGTTTACATAACGTAATGCCAAGAATTTTAGATGAGGTTTTACAATCAGAAGATAAACCTGTCTATCGTGGTTGAATCAGGGTTTACATATTTTAAAAAATACCTATTCCTCAAAAATTTAGCTCAGGTTTTATGAAAACACAAATAAATACTTGTCTATCGAAAGTTGGTTAGATTAGGATTACTTTTTCAAAATACCTAGCATATTCTCTTCGAATGAACATTGCTTGCTCAAGAAATATGACTATGGAAGTAACCTAGATGGCATTCTAACAAAAAATTCACTTACCACGTAAGCAAAGAGTCGAAATTTCTTGGACAAACAAAATATAATTGGTGTTCAACTATGTGCTTTAGATAATTGACACAGGTTACGAGGTGTACGAGCACAATTCAAGAGATCGACACTTGTAGTACAAAATTTACAGCATAACACTGGTACTAGCAATGAGATACTTATGCATATATTACTTATAACTAACCAAATTGTACTTATGACTAACAAAACTGTACAAAGACACACTCTTACGTAGCAGAGGTAAAGTGATAATATCCAGACGGAATTATTTAATAGGTAAGCACGCCAAGCAGTATGTACTTCCCTTTGTTTGAAACAACACAATTGAGAATTTCCTTAAGAAACTAAGACTTAAAAATATATATATTAAACTAAATATATTTAACCATAAAACTAGTACATTGAACAACTAAAATAGAAATTATATAATCTTGTGTATGAAAAATTGCTCAATTCTTTCACACACAAAAAAAAATAAGAATCCTTCTTTCCAAGTCCCCTGGAGACTCTTTGGATACTAATAAAACTTCGATACTTGACAAAAGTATAAGAAAACTCCAATGAACTTGTGAAAGAAGGGTTCAGACCAAAGGATAATGACAACCAAACTTATAACCATAATGTTGACGGAACGTACCAATGTGTGTGTGTGCGCGTGTGTGTGCGCGTGTGTGTGCGCGTGTGCGTCGCACTAATAAGCTCACAACAGTAAGAAGACGAATCGTCTCATTTAAAATGAAAATTACTCAAAACGTAAATAAGAATAAATCTCAGTAAAGTTTAAGTGATAATAAAGAATTAAGATCTAAACTAAATTAATGGGCGCCACTGATCACACGGATCAGAGGAAACGACATTCATTACAAACGACGTCTCCTAAAAAAAATTCATTAGAATTTGGGAAAAAAAAAAATATATATATATATAAATATATATTTATAGAAATTAAAAAGTCCTTTTAAGGACTACTTTACGCGGGTAAACCGAGAACATTATTCTACATATATATATATATATATATATATGAGATAGTAAGAATGAGGAAATTTTGTGAAATTCTAGTCACAACCTCTTGAGGGTACCAAGCCTCAAAAGCAAGTCACTAGAAAAACACTGACGAAACAAACGGAATAGTATGCAGGGTTGGTAGTCCCGCACACCATCACGTTGATTTCATCTACTTATAAAGTGTAAAAAAAATATATATTTAATCAATCCGAACAATATCCTTTACATGAAAATTTCCTACAATTTTACCGTTCATATCAGCTAGTGTAGAACCAAATTAGAGACTTTAGCTTTAACAACATTGCGAACGAATCTAGGGGCCAATTTGTGAGAGAAATAATTCGGTCCACTGGATTGAACGAAATTCTTCCTCCAAACTACGTCGCCTACTTCATAATTAACCGTCTTACGGCGCAAATTGTAGTGTTGGGCATTTTTCTTAAAAGCTTGTAGCAAAGCGTTAGAAACTTGTTCATAAATAGGAACCAAATCTTCCAACTTTTTAGCAAATTCGTTCCTAGATTGCTGCAACGTAGTGTCTACGACACCAGAAGATAAGTTATTTTTATGAAAGTTACCATCAATGATCTGTTCCCTACCATGCATAAGGAAGAAGGGCGTGAAACCTGTTGCAAAATTAATCATATTATTGAGAGCTGATTGAATTTGAGGCAGATATCTGGACCAATTACGCTGGTCAGATTCGGTTAAAATAGACAAAGCAGTTCCAATAGTTTGGTTAAAGCGTTCCACAACATTATTTTGGGGGGTGTAATAGGCATTATAAAAAGGCGGAGGTACATTATACTCTGCTAACAATTGTTTAAAGTCTTTTGAAATAAATTGTTTCCCGTTGTCGCAGACGCATGTTTGCGGCACTCCGTGCATAAGGAATATGTATTGTTCAATGTTTTTAACAATGCTTTTAGTAGTTGCATTTCTAAGTGGAAAAATCCAGGTATATTTAGAAAAAACATCAACAACCGTCAAAATGTACATGAATCCTGCATAGCTACGCGAAAGAGGACCGACAAGGTCAATAGACAGCATTTGCATAGGTCTTGTGACTATTTTCGGGTTGGTAGAAATGCCTGCCGGCGGAGCAGTATTAATTTTATGTGCCTTACACGTTTTACATCTATTAACAAAAATTTTGACGTCATTATACAACCCTGGCCAAAAATAATGAAGTTGAACCTTTTTGTAAGTTCTAAAAACTCCTGGATGACAGGAAATATCCGACTCATGTTCTTTAGAGCGAACAGCGCTACGGTCCTCGAAAGGAACAACAAGCTTCCAAGCTGTGTCCTCCTGCAGATCGAAACGAGACACTGTGACGAAACAGTTTATTTTCTTTAATGTGAAAATTGTTAAAACGTTGTGGATTTGATTTACAATTAGAAAATAAGGAAGTATACCAAGTATCTGTACTCATGGGAACGGAGTCAATAGTAGAGATCAAGGAAACGTCTTTACGTGAAAGAACGTCCGGAACCGTATTTAATTTACCCTTCCTGTGTATAACGTCAAAAGAATACTGTGACAAACGAGTAGACCAGCGAGCAAGTCTACCTGTTGGATTAGATAGTGATACTAACCATTGTAAACTAGAATGGTCAGTTACCACAGTGAAATGGGCGCCTTCTATGTAGGGCCTGAAGTGGTTGACCGAATCCAACACTGCTAACAGACCTTTATTGAAAAGTGAAAAAAAATTAGTTAAGGTTTATGTTAGTTTTTTTCATCGCTTGACTTTATATCACTCAAGGTGTGTAGGTATATAGGTATAATAATATTAAATATATGTAATTATAATAATAAAATTTAGAAAACGAATTATTATTATTTTTATTATTTATTTTTGGAAAACGAATTTTATAAAATATATTATGATAAAATTTTTAGAAAACGAATTTTATAAAATATATTATGATAAAACTATACTAACAGACCGAGCGATTAGTCATAATAGACCCGATATAGTTTTACATGACAAAATTAAAAAAAATAACTTATATCATTGATGTCGCTATACCAAATTGGAAGCTTATGGCTAGAGATGGCAAAATTTAGCATTAATTTTCAGATTTTTTAGCATTAACAATTGGAAATTTAGCGTTTTATAGCATTTGTAGGCATAATTTAGCGTTTTGTAGCAAAATAGAAAAAAATGTATTTCCTGAATGTTTTTAGCGCATATTTTAAGTATTTTTGGTAAAATATATGTTTAACCTTCATTTGCAAGTATTTCCATGTGAAAGATAATAAATAATTAATTTTTATATTTAATTAATAAGGAAGGAAACTCTAAGTACGGGTCAAACACAAACACAACAAATGCAGATTGCTATTAACATCAATAGGCGTAATTTATTTCGCACAATTTGTGCAATGTCAAAAAGCAATTTTAGCCTACAGTACAAAAATATTAAATATTTACACATAAAATAGTAACAAAATTATAAAAAATCGTAATGTAAATATAGATTTTTTGAAATTCTCACATATTATTTTAATACCCGGTATTTTCGGGAAATTCGCGCCTATTTCGCTAAATAGAATAATTTAGCTGAAATACGGCCAAAATCACGTTTTTCGCGTTAATTCGCGAAAT
The DNA here is from genome assembly GCF_061612785.1 of Hesperophylax consimilis. Classification (NCBI taxonomy): domain Eukaryota; kingdom Metazoa; phylum Arthropoda; class Insecta; order Trichoptera; family Limnephilidae; genus Hesperophylax; species Hesperophylax consimilis. Next base: position 401,214 of record NC_142858.1, read on the forward strand.
GGAAATCACTGGAAAAACTTTCAAATGCCTTGAAACGCAAAGAAAACTTACAAATGCCCTATTTTCGAACCATAAATATTTTTTCGCGTTTTTAGTTAAAACGAAATTTTGCCATCTCTACTTATGGCACAGACTACGCCAATCAAGTAACAGAATCATCACTGCCATGGTTGCCTGGATGGAGTCCCCTCTGATGGCCCTCTGGAGACGGGATATGTGCAAATATACCCCATAAACGGCTGTTCACACTCATTTTTGTGTTTATATTTTTCCACTTAAATTCACAACCACCAACCACCGCTGGTGCAGTGACTTTTTAACATTTTACCATTGTTTTTTTTAATAATATAAACTATAAAATTCACTGCATCCCAAACCAAAGTGTTGTGTACAACGGATAAAGTGCGCGGATTGGCCGCTTTAATTATGAGCTCACCTTTCAGGGCTCCTATTGGTTGCGTTTGTGTTGTGAATTTGTGATACCCCATGTTTACAATCGAAACTATCTAAATCATCTGTATTAAATCCTTTTAAAGTGACAATTGTGCGTCGAAAGAGATTACTCTCATCTCGCAAAATACTTTTTAGTATATTTTTGTGTATTTTTTCTTTTAAATAAAATTATCCAATACCTACAAAAAAACATATCCGATAATTTCGTGAATAAAACAGAAACTTTTCGGTAGAACCGATAGTGGATTTCGTAGATACATTTCAGGCGCAAAGCTGAACAGAACCTAATACTTTGTTTCAAACATTGTTTTTTTTTTATGTGTCCTTATAAATTAGTGTTTAATAATGAATCGTCCTAAAAAACGACACATAAGCACCATGATGTCTCCTAGTCCAGAGGATATAGGAGGAAAGTGCGTCACGATTGAGGATGCGGATGAAAACAGCTCGGTTACGTCATCCAAAGGCTCGGACGTCACCGAAGCGGAATATCCTTGCGCTTCAGGAGTAGATGTGCTCAATGAAACCCAAGCACATTTGACAGCTCTTCAACTTGTGTTAGCAGAGAAGCAATCTAAGGTCTCAAAAGACCAGCAGCTGAGGATCGCTAGAAACGTATCGGAAGTTTTCAGATCCGTATCTCAGCTGTTGTTGGAGCGCGAGACGATGCGTGGCGGATTTAGCTACAGTTACAGCACAACTTAGAATGGCAGAAATAAAAATACGCCACGAGAAGAGGGAAAAAAGGCACCTTGAGCAAAAAATCATACAATTAGAGTCTGATCTCGGGCCTGTAATGCGGAGAGTGGCAGTGGCAACGGAAGCTACCCTCTCCTTTGCTGACATCGCCCAAAAACAGCCATATGATGCTCACCAACCCCCACCAATCACTCAACAAGGACATCGCGTCGGACCACCAAGACCTGCCGTTTGCATCTTTCCAACGGATTCGGACGCCACAAAGGACAGTGACGGTACGAAAAAAATGATTGAAGATACAATTCGGCCATCTGAACTAGGCGTTCGGGTCACGGGAATAAAAAAAATAAGAAATAAAGGTATCTTGATCAATACGGCAACCACGGGCGAACAACAAAAGCTATTAAATGCACCTTGCTTCGACAACTCGAGCAAACTGAAGGCCCGACTACCGTCAAAGCGTCTACCGAGACTGATATTCTTTAATGTTCCCCGGGACCTGACCGACAAAGATTTTTTAAGGATGGCTCTCACTAGTATTCCCAACGTTGAAGACATTGAAGAAACTATTGCAGGCTGTAAACTAAGTCACCTGGCTGGTGCTCGCACAGGTAACGCTTGTCACCGTATCTACGCAGTACCCGCTACCGTACGTAAATTTCTAGTCGAGCAAGTGAAAGTATTTATAAGCTGGACTATTTGCCGCGTCCGAGATTTTATTGGCCTTACTGTCTGCACCAAATGCCACATGATTGGTCACTCATACAAGTATTGCAGAGATACCAAACCCACATGTGGACATTGTGCTCAACAGAATCATACTGGTGAGTCCTGCCCAAATTCCACCATCAAACCAGTTTGCGCGACATGCACCAGATTTGGTAATCCTGCTGATCACTCAACTGGAGATAGGGACAACTGCCCGGCCTACATTGCTGCACTCAAGAACGACCTTGCAACTATAGATTATGGAGTGTAACATACATGAGCATAAGTGCCTCACCATCGAGAATTATAATCCCGTGACGAACTGTCTACGAATAATGTATATGAACGCGAGAAGCATCCGTAATAAGTTTGATGAGATCGAAGAAAAAGTAAGAAGTTCGCGGTACATTGTACACGTGCTCGTCATTACGGAAACGTGGCTTAAGATTGGAGAGGAAAAGTTTTACTCCCTGAATGGTTACAAAAGTGTTTTTGCTTCTCGCCCCAACGAAGGAGGAGGCGACGTAGCAATATATGTGATTGATACTATGAAGTGTGCAATTATTGAAAATTTCTCAAATGAAAATTCCTTTTTAGGTATAACGCTTAGTAGCAGTGATAGGAAACCAGTTAACATCTATGCTATCTATCGAAAACCCAACACAAATATGCAGGATTTTCTAATACATCTAGAAAAAATACTGAACGAAAGTAGACAAGATACATTAATATTCGGAGACTTTAACATTGACGTATCCATATCCCCACACTCTTCATTAAATTTTTGCAACATCTTACAATCTTACAATTTTTCAATACATAACAAAACATTTCCCACGAGAGTCACTGATACAAGCTGCACCTTAATAGATCACATCTTATCAAATAGGCAAAACATTCAGACTACTATATCGAATATTGATGATCCACTTAGTGACCATAATATACTTATTGTTGATTATAAGAACAACTTAAAAAAATGTTTTAATAATAGAACCAAATCCCGGATTACGAGACCTATCATCAACAGTATGTCAGTAAAATCCTATCTTCTTGATAACAATTTCACGATCAACTTAAGCAACTCAGAAGACCCTTTTAAAAGTTTCAATTATCACATTAAAAAGGCAATAGAATCAGGTACAACTACACCAAAAACAGGATTAAGAAGTCGGGTACAACTGAATACTCCGTGGTTTGATTCCAAATTAAAAAAAATTAATCAAAGAACGAAACCAGATTCACAAGCAGTGGAAACAAGACCCTGGTACAATGATTGATACAATTGAACTTTGTCCATTTGGACATTGATCCAATTGAACTTTGTCCATTTGGACATTCATCCATTGGAACTTTGTCCATTTGGACATTGATACAATTGAACTTTGTCCATTTGGACATTGATACAATTGAATTTTGTCCATTTGGACATTGATACAATTGAACTTTGTCCATTTGGACATTGATACAAATGAACTTTGTCCATTTAGACATTGATCAAATTGAACTTTGTCCCTTTGGACATTGATACAATTGAATTCTGTCCATTTGGACATTCATTCATTGGAACTTTGTCCATTTGGACATTCATTCATTGGAACTTTGTCCATTTGGACATTCATCCATTGAAACTTTGTCCATTTGGACATTGATCCAATTGAACTTTGTCCATTTGGACATTGATTTAATTGAACTTTGTCCATTTGGACATTGATACAATTGAACTTTGTCCATTTGGACATTGATACAATTGAATTTTGTCCATTTGGACATTCATTCATTGGAACTTTGACCATTTGGACATTCATTCATTGGAACTATGTCCATTTGGACATTCATCCATTGAAACTTTGTCCATTTGGACATTGATCCAATTGAACTTTGTCCATTTGGACATTGAAACATTTGAACTTTGTCCATTTGGACATTGATACAATTGAATTTTGTCCATTTGGACATTGAAACAATTGAACTTTGTCCATTTGGACATTGATTTAATTGAACTTTGTCCATTTGGACATTGATACAATTGAACTTTGTACATTTGGACATTGATACAATTGAACTTTGTCCATTTGGACATTGATACAATTGAACTTTGTCCATTTGGACATTGATACAATTGAATTTTGTCCATTTGGACATTCATTCATTGGAACTTTGTCCATTTGGACATTGATACAATTGAACTTTGTCCATTTGGACATTCATTCATTGGAACTTTGTCCATTTGGACATTGATACAATTGAATTTTGTCCATTTGGACATTGATATAATTGAACTTTGTCCATTTAAACATTGATACAATTGAATTTTGTCCATTTGGACATTGATATAATTGAACTTTGTCCATTTGGACATTGATACAATTGAATTTTGTCCATTTGGACATTGATATAATTGAATTTTGTCCATTTGGACATTGATATAATTGAACTTTGTCCATTTGGACATTGATACAATTGAACTTTGTCCATTTAGACCTTCATTCATTGGAACTTTGTCCATTTGGACATTGATACAATTGAACTTTGTCCATTTGGACATTGATACAATTGAACTTTGTCTATTTGGACATTGATACAATTGAACTTTGTCCATTTGGACATTGATTCAATTGAATTTTGTCCATTTGGACATTGATATAATTGAACTTTGTCCATTTGGACATTGATACAATTGAATTTTGTCCATTTGGACATTCATTCATTGGAACTTTGTCCATTTGGACATTGATACAAATGAACTTTGTCCATTTGGACATTGATACAATTGAAATTTGTCCATTTGGACATTGATACAATTGAACTTTGTCCATTTGGACATTGATACAATTGAACTTTGTCCATTTGGACATTCATCCATTGGAACTTTGTCCATTTGGACATTGATACAATTGAACTTTGTCCATTTGGACATTGATACAATTGAATTTTGTCCATTTGGACATTGATACAATTGAACTTTGTCCATTTGGACATTGATACAAATGAACTTTGTCCATTTGGACATTGATAAAATTGAACTTTGTCCCTTTGGACATTGATACAATTGAATTTTGTCCATTTGGACATTCATTCATTGGAACTTTGTCCATTTGGACATGCATTCATTGGAACTTTGTCCATTTGGACATTCATCCATTGAAACTTTGTCCATTTGGACATTGATCCGATTGAACTTTGTCCATTTGGACATTGATATAATTGAATTTTGTCCATTTTGGACATTGATATAATTGAACTTTGTCCATTTGGACATTGATTTAATTGAACTTTTTCCATTTGGACATTGATACAATTGAACTTTGTCCATTTGGACATTGATACAATTGAATTTCGTCCATTTGGACATTCATTCATTGGAACTTTGACCATTTGGACATTCATTCATTGGAACTTTGTCCATTTGGACATTCATCCATTGAAACTTTGTCCATTTGGACATTGATCCAATTGAACTTTGTCCATTTGGACATTGATACAATTGAACTTTGTCCATTTGGACATTGATACAATTGAATTTTGTCCATTTGGACATTGATACAATTGAACTTTGTCCATTTGGACATTGATTTAATTGAACTTTGTCCATTTGGACATTGATACAATTGAACTTTGTCCATTTGGACATTGATACAATTGAACTTTGTCCATTTGGACATTGATACAATTGAATTTTGTCCATTTGGACATTGATACAATTGAACTTTGTCCATTTAGACCTTCATTCATTGGAACTTTGTCCATTTGGACATTGATACAATTGAACTTTTTCCATTTGGACATTGATACAATTGAACTTTGTCCATTTAGACCTTCATTCATTGGAACTTTGTCCATTTGGACATTGATACAATTGAACTTTGTCCATTTGGACATTGATTCAATTGAACTTTGTCCATTTAGACATTGATACAATTGAACTTTGTCCATTTAGACATTGATACAATTAAACTTTGTCCATTTGGACATTGATACAATTGAACTTTGTCCATTTGGACATTGATACAATTGAACTTTGTCCATTTGGACATTGATACAATTGAACTTTGTCCATTTGGACATTGATTCAATTGAATTTTGTCCATTTGGACATTGATATAATTGAACTTTGTCCATTTGGACATTGATACAATTGAATTTTGTCCATTTGGACATTCATCCATTGGAACTTTGTCCATTTGGACATTGATACAATTGAAATTTGTCCATTTGGACATTGATACAATTGAACTATGTCCATTTGGACATTGATACAATTGAACTTTGTCCATTTGGACATTCATCCATTGGAACTTTGTCCATTTGGACATTCATCCATTGGAACTTTGTCCATTTGGACATTGATACAATTGAACTTTGTCCATTTGGACATTGATACAATTGAATTTTGTCCATTTGGACATTGATACAATTGAACTTTGTCCATTTGGACATTGATACAAATGAACTTTGTCCATTTGGACATTCATTCATTGGAACTTTGTCCATTTGGACATTCATCCATTGAAACTTTGTCCATTTGGACATTGATCCAATTGAACTTTGTCCATTTGGACATTGATACAATTGAATTTTGTCCATTTGGACATTGATCCATTGGAACTTTGTCCATTTGGACATTGATACAATTGAACTTTGTCCATTTGGACATTGATACAATTGAATTTTGTCCATTTGGACATTGATACAATTGAACTTTGTCCATTTGGACATTGATACAAATGAACTTTGTCCATTTGGACATTGATAAAATTGAACTTTGTCCCTTTGGACATTGATACAATTGAATTTTGTCCATTTGGACATTCATTCATTGGAACTTTGTCCATTTGGACATGCATTCATTGGAACTTTGTCCATTTGGACATTCATCCATTGAAACTTTGTCCATTTGGACATTGATCCGATTGAACTTTGTCCATTTGGACATTGATATAATTGAATTTTGTCCATTTTGGACATTGATATAATTGAACTTTGTCCATTTGGACATTGATTTAATTGAACTTTTTCCATTTGGACATTGATACAATTGAACTTTGTCCATTTGGACATTGATACAATTGAATTTCGTCCATTTGGACATTCATTCATTGGAACTTTGACCATTTGGACATTCATTCATTGGAACTTTGTCCATTTGGACATTCATCCATTGAAACTTTGTCCATTTGGACATTGATCCAATTGAACTTTGTCCATTTGGACATTGATACAATTGAACTTTGTCCATTTGGACATTGATACAATTGAATTTTGTCCATTTGGACATTGATACAATTGAACTTTGTCCATTTGGACATTGATTTAATTGAACTTTGTCCATTTGGACATTGATACAATTGAACTTTGTCCATTTGGACATTGATACAATTGAATTTTGTCCATTTGGACATTGATACAATTGAACTTTGTCCATTTAGACCTTCATTCATTGGAACTTTGTCCATTTGGACATTGATACAATTGAACTTTTTCCATTTGGACATTGATACAATTGAACTTTGTCCATTTAGACCTTCATTCATTGGAACTTTGTCCATTTGGACATTGATACAATTGAACTTTGTCCATTTGGACATTGATTCAATTGAACTTTGTCCATTTAGACATTGATACAATTGAACTTTGTCCATTTAGACATTGATACAATTAAACTTTGTCCATTTGGACATTGATACAATTGAACTTTGTCCATTTGGACATTGATACAATTGAACTTTGTCCATTTGGACATTGATACAATTGAACTTTGTCCATTTGGACATTGATTCAATTGAATTTTGTCCATTTGGACATTGATATAATTGAACTTTGTCCATTTGGACATTGATACAATTGAATTTTGTCCATTTGGACATTCATCCATTGGAACTTTGTCCATTTGGACATTGATACAATTGAAATTTGTCCATTTGGACATTGATACAATTGAACTATGTCCATTTGGACATTGATACAATTGAACTTTGTCCATTTGGACATTCATCCATTGGAACTTTGTCCATTTGGACATTCATCCATTGGAACTTTGTCCATTTGGACATTGATACAATTGAACTTTGTCCATTTGGACATTGATACAATTGAATTTTGTCCATTTGGACATTGATACAATTGAACTTTGTCCATTTGGACATTGATACAAATGAACTTTGTCCATTTGGACATTGATAAAATTGAACTTTGTCCCTTTGGACATTGATACAATTGAATTTTGTCCATTTGGACATTCATTCATTGGAACTTTGTCCATTTGGACATTCATTCATTGGAACTTTGTCCATTTGGACATTCATCCATTGAAACTTTGTCCATTTGGACATTGATCCAATTGAACTTTGTCCATTTGGACATTGATACAATTGAATTTTGTCCATTTGGACATTGATACAATTGAATTTTGTCCATTTGGACATTGATTTAATTGAACTTTTTCCATTTGGACATTGATACAATTGAATTTCGTCCATTTGGACATTCATTCATTGGAACTTTGACCATTTGGACATTCATTCATTGGAACTTTGTCCATTTGGACATTCATCCATTGAAACTTTGTCCATTTGGACATTGATCCAATTGAACTTTGTCCATTTGGACATTGATACAATTGAACTTTGTCCATTTGGACATTGATACAATTGAATTTTGTCCATTTGGACATTGATACAATGGAACTTTGTCCATTTGGACATTGATTTAATTGAACTTTGTCCATTTGGACATTGATACAATTGAACTTTGTCCATTTGGACATTGATACAATTGAACTTTGTCCATTTGGACATTGATACAATTGAATTTTGTCCATTTGGACATTGATACAATTGAACTTTGTCCATTTAGACTTTCATTCATTGGAACTTTGTCCATTTGGACATTGATACAATTGAACTTTTTCCATTTGGACATTGATACAATTGAACTTTGTCCATTTAGACCTTCATTCATTGGAACTTTGTCCATTTGGACATTGATACAATTGAACTTTGTCCATTTGGACATTGATACAATTGAACTTTGTCCATTTAGACATTGATACAATTGAACTTTGTCCATTTAGACATTGATACAATTAAACTTTGTCCATTTGGACATTGATACAATTGAACTTTGTCCATTTGGACATTGATACAATTGAACTTTGTCCATTTGGACATTGATACAATTGAATTTTGTCCATTTGGACATTCATTCATTGGAACTTTATCCATTTGGACATTGATACAATTGAATTTTGTCCATTTGGACATTAATATAATTATGACGGACGCAACGAATGTAGCGGGATATATATATATATATATATTTATATTTATATTTTTTTTTGTTATTTCTTAATATTTTCTCATTATACTTGTAATCACAATTTTACAATTGTGTATTTTGTACCTTCTTTACAATGGATTACATCTATTTACTGTCAGTATCTCCTGCATAATATAGATATTCTCCGATGTACACTGCATCATGTATCACTTCTATGTAAAAGCCTTTTTATGCGTATATATAAATAAATAAATCAATATGTAACTATTTAATCTAGTTTTTTTTGTTAAACAGGTTACATATGCAACTATTTAACCTAGTTTTTGTTAAATAGGTTATATATTTAATTATTTAACCAAGTTTTTGTTAAATAGGGTACATATGTAACTGTTTAACCTAGTGTTTTTTTCATCACCTTTCATAACTTTATAGCACATTTTATAGGTGTGTTGAATTGTCATTTTGATGAGTTATCGTAGAACCATAACATTGATGGGTATAAGTAAAAACAAAATGTTCCCGAATATTCTATTTTGGTTTTAATTCTAATTAACCGGTAAAAATCAATTAGTGTATCGCCCAGTAATTTATCGGGGTGAAATCCCAACGGATCGGAAAGGAAAAGTTACGGGTGACAGTTGACACGATTATCCGATTAGCCCATCATTCAAATACCCTCGCAATAGCATTATTAATTTTATATCACCCACCTATCTCTGTCATATCAAATGCTATTCGAGCCCGAGTCGAGTGTCATGACTTCTTTAAAAATATACCATAAGAATATTCCTTGTCAGAATTTTGTTTATTATCTGTACAGAATACGAAGTGAAAATTCTGAGAAAAGCTGTTTAGTGACGATTTTAGCCTTTCAGTTGACAAACTCTAAAACTTCCTTCCAATCCCAAGATGGCACACATTTATATATTTGTATTTAACACATTTTTGTGCGGAATAGTTCAGATATTATAACGATTTTGGTTGTTCGTGATACAATAAGTGTGATATATTCAGAATTAGATATTGTTGAAGTATTTCTGAGATCAAAGAATGTTTCAATGTGAAGAAATAAAACTTATACTTAATCATATTTAGAAGTGTTTTTATTAAAATTAATAGAAGGCTTTGAATTTAAAACTGTGTATCTAAGGTGAAGTATGAATCTGACACAATGCAAAGAGTTTGTTAGTATCAGTCACAAATTTACTTTCAAACAGTCATTCAAGCCGCCGCGCTTAGTAACTTACAGCCGATGTATCTTTTTAGTAAGCAACATTGCAACAACAAGCTGTAACTTACAGCCGATTTATCTTTTTAGTAAGCAACATTGCAACAACAAGCTGTAATTTACAGCCGATTTATCTTTTTAGTGAGCAACGTTGCAACAACACTAAATCCACGTTCACACAAATACGACAATGGAAATGCTATTAGAAATCGTTGAATAACCGACCATAACATATATATGTTACTATAGATTCGCTTCTCCAGCCAAAGTTTTTGGTAGCCATTCTTGAAGTTAATGTTTAATTCTTTGTTTGTTGTCAGTTTTATAAGTTGTTCTTCTAACTGGGTTGATCCTGTTGTGTCTATGTGATGTCTGTATGAATTTGTGTGAGTGCAAGCGAGATAGCATGCTTACGAGATGCTATAAAAGGCGATGCACGTTAGTTGTGCGCCCTCTTTTGTTACAAGCAGCTCCCCAATAAATATCAGTACAAGATCAAGTATCATTATTGTGTACGACCTTCACCCGCTACAATACTCCATACATTACAGTTGATATTTGAAAAAGGATCCAACACCCAGTCTGGTATGTTAATATCCATGTCGGAAGTCGTTCCTTAAAATCATCGTGTAGATTATTATTTAAGTCTGTATTCTGTCAGATTGTTATAGATGGAATTGGTCTGCCGTCACCCTCTAGATTTCCATATCCAGATACCCCTGCTTGCATTCGTATAAATTGTAATACATAGTTAGTGTTCCCAACCATCTGGTCTAGCGCAGAATGTAACCGAAGCCCATCGGTCGCACAAACAACGCACCCCAATGCTTTTTAAAGAGTTGGGTATATTTTTAAAGTAAATATATTTTTCAAACAAATGCATTCAATACTGTTATATATATTTCATTGAATCTGACAAAGATTTCAATAAATTTACAAATTAAGCCATTTTAACATAACAATAATATTTTATCTACATCGATTGCATTCGAAAATATTATTTTAAAAAATAACATCACATTGACAAATTTGTGGAAAACTGTTAAGATATAGATAAATGAATGATAGAAGTATGATAAAAAGACATGGCACGATCAAGTTAATCATATACTTGAGCCCAGTCAATAGTCAGAATAAAATAAGACGTTTGTATTGTAATGTTTATACGTGAAGTAAGGATTGTGTTTCGAATAAGGTGGTGTGGCGGTCTATCCTGGATACACTTATTTTCGCGTAAAACAAAGTAAAACAAGTTTAAAATGTAAAAATTACGTACAGAATATTATTTATATATAAATATTATATTTAATTTAATTATAAAAAAAAATTATAATTAAAATTAATACTTTTAAAATTAGTTCTGCAAATTAAAGAACTATCAACAAAACACACTTTTTTAAAGAACTAACACCCCACATTACTTCACTTAAATTATATGTTATAAAAAAAACCTGTATTGTTAAAGACAAATTTCCTTCTCATGTTCGTCATACTTTCCTTTCAGTTCTTTCCCTACTTTCTCAGTGGTTCGTGTCTCTGACGAATGTAAACACTTAACCAGTGGCTGTTCCTCACAGGAGGACGGTGGTGGGACAAACCCCACCAGATATTCCAGAAACCTACTAAAAGAATAAAAAAAACATTCGATGCTTTGTCTACATGTAAATAAATGAATTCTACAAACATAAAAGCAATTAATATTTATAGAAATATAATATTTTCAAGTGAAATGCAACCGCTCCGCGCCACGTCTGTAACTAGAACCAGCGACAAGCGACCAACCGATGCGCGCGTCCGTTGTTGCATTTCTCAGTTCACATAACGTAGCGTGAAGAGGGGATAATCCGAGATGTCACTTCAGACATTTGGGTATTTTATTTGCGATTGTTTCGCAAATTTCAAATGCCGTGGGGAAAGTCCGTTAAATCAAGACCTCCTAGATATAAAAGGTTTTGATTAAATCCCCTACTGCCGTACTTGTGAACCGTTTGTTTAGTTCAAGAAAGTTACTATTTTTTATGATAAACATCAGTTTATAAGACAAGATTTCTTATGCATAGCACAAAAAATAACAAATTTATATTAGCAATAATTAATCGCGTGAAATATCCATACAAATTGAAAATATCTCCTGAGTAAAAATAAATGCCATCGACGGGAATTGAACCCGCACCTTCCTTTTAAAAATAAAGTTTGTTGATTACAGGTGAAAAAATCAGTAATTGTTGATTTAAGTCCTAGTACATATTGAATTATTTGGCGTGTAAAATAAGCCGACGTAGATCAGTGGTTCAGAGCACCTGACCGGACATCAGAAGGTGCGGGTTCAATTCCCGTCGGCGGCATTTATTTTTACTCGGGAGATATTTTCAATTTGAATGGAGCGCCCTTGAGGTGATTTTGCATTTATACAAGTCATCAAATTATTATTATTATTTAATTATTTAAGACAATATTAGCGATTTCTAAACGAAAATCTTAAGTAGAAAAATCAGAAAAGGATACGGTCACATCTAGGACTCGAACCCAGGACCCTTGCCTCGCCGGGGCACCGCTCTTTACGACTGAGCTAATGGGACCCTATCCCCTTCGGTCACATTTAACTGTATCATACTTCGAATAAGAACTATAAACATTGTCTTCATTTGAAATCGCTAATATTGTCTTCAATAATTAAATATTACAATTTGAGGTTTTACTCAATAAAGTTATTCCAAAAAAATAAAAATTATTATTATATTTCAAGCGACTAATTATTTATTGCTTATAATAATTTGCAAGAAAGTTACGTAGTTTCGAGCGACGGAAATCAAATGGATGATAATCTTGCAAGTTATTGCGTTATTTTTATTTTACTATATTATGTGAGCACAAACATATAAATTTTAATTTATTTTGTGTTTAGGCGTCTGATTAGGTGCACGCGTCGACCAAACATTGTCTATGTATCGATGAGTGCATGACTCGTCTATGAACATTTCAGTTTAAAATATCTTATATTATAATCTCCGGGAAGTGAGATTTCAGTACACTACATGTAAAAAATGTCAGTACACACCATCGAAGAAGTGCTCGAGCCGCCACTGTACTTAAGTATGTTGGGCTATACGGATGAAGAGATGTAGGGATGTAAGTCGGTGTGGTGGTATGAATGTGGGAGAAACAGAACCAGTAGCAACAATACCAACAAATTTCATTTTAATTAATAGTTTATACATTCTTGTTCGCGCAGTTGTATATGGAAGTAGCTACGTATGTATTCGCAAAGACTTGATGGATAGAAAACCTCTTATCAAATCCCGAAAAACAGATGCCGGTAGCTCGTTCCACATAAACCAACACTCTTCCACTGAGCTAGGAGACCTGATTATTTTTCCGATTTTTTTTAAGTCTCATATTTCTATTTATTTATGTAGTTATAATTTTTTTCATAAAATAATTCATTTTTTGCTGCTATATTTTTTTTATTTTAAAAATGTTCTACCTCAATATATTTGTAGCTCAGATAGTGTATCAATTATACCCATACGATTTTTTCATTTATATTCGACACTGGTTGACTTTTCTACAAGTCTTGAATGAATGTGATCTATTTACTGATAATTTCTCAAATTTTTCATCTTCTTATAATTCTCTAACTTCTCTATCCTCTTTTTGCAACCCAAACTAGCTATAACCTCATTTTTCTAATTTCTCTATTTTATATTATGGTAATGTATAGATTCTATGTCCGCAAACTGTAAAATTCACCCGCCATAACACAGGGTCATCCCCAGCATGGAGGGTGAAATATCATAAAAAACCACATGTACTCTCTAAATCATGTATCAATAAAATAAATAAATAAATCATCTATTTATTGGAATAACTTTCGAAGGTTATATAATTCAAAGTGATTGACTAAACGTAGCCTATTTAACTCGATCTTTTGCATTTCTTCTGTCTGTAAAATTTGTTAGCATGTTCCGTTTCAAGATGATGTCCGTTTTAATGGTTTGATTGCTTTTTTAATGTAAAATTTTCGTATTTATCTGGACTTTTGTATTTGCATTTTTTTTCAATATTATGGTACCACCTACCTGCCTGACAAATTTGAAAAAAATAATTATCAGTGAGAAAGTTAAGTTTATTTGGACAAATCGTATAACTCTGCATTTGATTTGATTTCAATTTCACATAGGTCTTTATATTTAAGTATCTACTTACACAATCTTTATCATGTTTGCATAAACCAAAAAATTGTATTTATTAATAACTCTTTTACATCGTTTCTTTCCAGATTCTAGAGTGGAATTCGCTTTAGTTGTGGAAAAGTTGTTGAGTTAAACCTTCGCTTGCAGCTTGCATAAGGATACAGAAGTCCGCTACATAGAGCGAGCTCTAATGGGGTATATTGTAATTTACTTGTATTCTCATATCCGATTTTATTTGAATTTTATTTTATCTTTTGTATTTTTGCCCATGGGTACTGGACCCTTAGTCTGTTATTATAATTTTATGTTTAAGTGAAAACCTATCATTATATATTATTTGTATTTTTTTATGCTTCCGATTTTGTTGTCCGGGTTAAATCTTCCCCATAGGAAAAACTAAACCCTTCCACTCACTTTTCCACAAATGATCAGCTAGTCAATCAACACTATGCAAGTGCATTATATAAGTAAAATAAATACAAAACAATACCAGAACAACAACACGTCAACTCACCAGAGATCAAATGGGAAAAAAAATTCACCGACTCCAGATATATTCATATCAGAGGGTTCGGCTCGGTAGTACTTCTAACAGGGCCTATAAATCCTACTGATCCCTCAACATAAATATTTAAAAAATCTTTCGTTATCCTACATGTATTCAAAATGACCGACTTTTGCATCTTTATATATTAATTTTTTGATAGATCTAATACGCCTAAATTTTTAATGAGAGAGCTAGGTATAATGCCAGTAGCCGAAATAACGAATGGTAATATTTTTATAGTCTGAGAATGCCAAATTCTTTTTATTTCGTTTCCTAAATCTGTGTATTTTCTAATTTTTTCATTAACAGATTTTTGAATGTTACAGGAATTTGGAATAGCGACATCAATGATATAAGTTATTTTTTTAATTTTGTCATGTAAAACTATATCGGGTCTATTATGACTAATCGTTCGGTCTGTTAGTATAGTTTTATCATAATATATTTTATAAAATTCGTTTTCTAAAAATGAATTTGGTTCGTATTCATAATATGGTACTATATTACGGCAGTCAATCAAGTTATGTTTAATTACCAAATTTTGGTGAATTATTTTTAATACTTGATTGTGCCTAAATGTATACTCGGACGGTGCTAATATAGAACATCCAGATATAATATGTTCTATAGTTTCCGGAAAAGCCAAACATTTTCTACACAAATCATCAATTTGATTTGTATCTTTGATTATATGCTTTCTATAATTTTTAGTATTAATGACTCTATCCTGAATGGCAAGCATAAATCCTTCTATTTCTGCGCTCAACTCTCCAATACTCAACCATTTGTTTGACGAAAATTTGTCAACATATGTTTGGTTGAGATAATTGAAGTGTTTTGCGTGTAAAATTTTATTTGACCAGGAATCTAATAATTCCTGGTTGGGATTTATAAAAATGTTGGCATTCTCATCGTATAAATTTAAAGGTGTAATATTTCTATCTGCCTTGCAAATTATTTTGTGCATTTCTGAGCTATGAGCTTTCCTATGGAAAAAAGTTCTTAGCATTTCTACCTGATTATGTTTTGAAGAAGTTATTTTGACTATACCTCTACCTCCTAAATTTCTAGGTAAATTAACTCGTTCTATAGCTGAATTTGGATGATGGCAATTAAACTTTGTTAGCGTAGTTCTAATTAATCTTTCTAAGTTATCTAAATCTGTATTAGACCATTTAATTATGCCAAATGAGTACGTTAATAGAGGTATTGCCCAAGTATTTATTGCTTTTACTAAATTTTTAGCAGATAGATTGCATTTTAAAATTTTCCTGGTCCTAGTTTGAAATTTAATCCTAATATCATTTTTAATACTAGTATGGTCTAATCTATTTGATTGTGGGTATCCTAAATATTTATAAACCTCATCCCTTTTCATACTAGTAATTTGGAAATTTCTAAATATACTCTCGTCCCCATCTACAATTTTGCCTTTCTCTATATGGATCGTTCTACATTTATCTAAACCAAAAGTCATTTTGATATCATCTGAAAAGTTTTTAACTACCTCAATCATTTTCTCTAAATTTTGTTCAGAATTCGAAAATAATTTTATGTCATCCATAAATAATAAATGCGAAATTGTACTACTCTCCCCTGTATTACCCTTAACTTTTATTCCAAACTTGCTTTTAATTAACATTTTAGATAGAGGATTCAATGCTAAGCAAAACCAAAGAGGACTCAATGAGTCTCCTTGAAAAATTCCTCTTTTAATTGAAATGCCCGGTATTACTATTTTCTTACCTTTATAAGTTGATTATTTAAGTTATTATTATTATTATCACATTTTCATGAATATTTCGTTGAATTTTCTCTTGACGGACGATGAAACAACCCAATTTATGGAAAATTGAGTGGATTGACGTTGTGATGACTTTTTCACACGTGATTTTTTCCGAAACAACTCGCCCTTAGGACGGGTTGTTTCGGAGAATCTGAACAATTCATCAAATTTCAACGTTCATTTTCAAGTTCTGTGATAATTTCAGTTTTGTCAAGCAACTAGCCTACAATGATATAAAAACAGAACTTGAATAAGTCTTTCACAGAACCCGAAAATGAACGCTAAAATTTTAAGAATTGTTCAAATTCTCCAGACAGTGCCTTGAAATATTGCTCATTTACGGGCATTTACCTTTTTAAATGTTGGGTAACAAAACAAAGAAAAAATATTACTTATTTACTTTTAAAAATTATTTATTTAAATCCATACAAATGATGAAAAACAAAAAAATAACCTACAAAATTGTAACCTAGTTATGAAATACGTATAAATGGTGGGTAGCAAAAATATTATTTACTGAAATTTTAGAATTATGTAGTACGTATTAATTTTATTATAATATTAGATTTTTTAAATTATACAGGGTGTATCGGCACTAACCCGACAAACTTTAACCAGCTATTCCTTAGCATATTTGGAGTAAAAAATGTTATGGGCACTTTGCTGTCCGGTAGCATTTTTTTTCAATTAAAAACAAAAAAAAATTAAATTTCCACACTACATCACTGTCATTGGAATTGAGTTTTGTGTTCAACAGCTGTTATAAGCAAGTATGTCGAAGATCGTCTTCGCTCTTTCGCACACACTAAATAATAATAGTTAAAAATGAGACGAATGGTGCCGTGCCATTTCGTTGTGATTGTAGAAGTGCACCAATATAGGCACACACGTGCATTATTCAACGGAATTCGAATAAAATATTTGCCAGATGGGTTTTCGAACTTTGACAAAGGATAAAACAGTGGTGACATGTGGTGAAAATATGAATAATAATTTTTTTATTAAAAAAAACGTTACCGGACAGCAAAGTGCACATAAGATTTTTTACTCCAAATATGCTAAGGAATAGCTGGTTAAAGTTTGTCGGGTACGTGCCGATACACCCTGTTTACAGTGGAACCCTCTTAAGACTATTCCATTATTTCAGCCAGTTTGGTCGCATAGAACCTGAGAAAACTGCTTCTAAATTTCGAACCCAAGTCTGAAATTAGCGTCCATAAAAATCATAATTTTTCTAAAAATACGACTTTATGGAGATTTTGTGACTGAGTTCGATTTTGATTGCGATTCTTATCACTATTACAAAATTTCAGCCAGTTTGGTCCCATAGAACCTGAGAAAACTGCTTCCAAATTTCGAACCCAAGTCTGAAATAAGCGTCCATAAAAATCATAATTTTTCTAAAAATACAACTTTATGGAGATTTGTAACTGATTTCGATTTGTCCCATGCTTCTTATCACTTTTCCTTAATTTCAGCCAATTTAGTCCCATACGACCTGAGAAAACTGCTTCCAAAGTCGGATCCCATGGCTGGAAAAGCTCCATAAAAATGATGGTTTTTCTAAAAAGAGAACTTTATGGAGATTTTGTGACTGAATTCGATTTGGATAGCGATTCTTATCACTATTTCAAAATTTCAGCCAGTTTGGTTGCATAGAACCTGAGAAAACTGCTTCTAAAGTTCGTACCTAAGTCTCAAATTAGCCTCCATAAAAAAGATGGTTTTTCTAAAAATACAACTTTATGGAGATTTTGTGACTGAGTTCGATTTGGATAACGATTCTTATCTTTATTCCAATATTTCAGCCAGTTTGGTCCCATAGAACCTGAAAAAACTGCTTCTAAAGTTCGAACTCAAGTCTGAAATTAGCGTCCATAAAAATCATGATTTTTCTAAAAATACAACTTTATGGAGATTTTGTGACTGAGTTCAATTTGGATATCGATTCTTATCACTATTCCAATATTTCAGCCAGTTTGGTCCCATAGAACCTAAGAAAACTGCTTCTAAAGTTCGAACCCAAGTCTGAAATTAGCGTCCATAAAAATCATAATTTTTCTAAAAATACAACTTTATGGAGATTTGTAACTGATTTCGATTTGTACGATGCTTCTTATCACTTTTCCTTAATTTCAGCCAATTTAGTCCCATACAACCTGAGAAAACTGCTTACAAAGTTGGAACCCAAGGCTGGAATTAGGCTCCATAAAAAAGATGGTTTTTCTAAAAAGACAACTTTATGAAGATTTTGTGACTGAGTTCGATTTGGATAACGATTCTTATCACTATTCCAATATTTCAGCCCGTTTGGTCCCTTAAAACCTGAGAAAACTGCTTGCAAAGTTCGAACCCAAGTCTGAAATTTGGGTCACTAAAAATCATAATTTTTCTAAAAATACAACTTTATGGAGATTTTGTGAATGATTTCGATTTGTACCATGCTTCTTATCCTTTTTCCTAAATTTCAGCCTATTTGGTCCATAGAACCTGACAAAACTGCTTCAAAAGTTCGAACCCAAGTCTGAAATTAGCGTCCATCAAAATAATAATTTTTCTTAAAATAAAATTTTATGGAGATTTTGTGACTGAATTCAATTTGGTTAGCGATTCTTATGACTATTTCGAAATTTCAGCCAGTTTGGTCGCATAGAACCTGAGAAAACTGCTTCTAAATTTCGAACCCAAGTCTGAAATTAGCGTCCATAAAAATCATAATTTTTCTAAAAATACAACTTTATGGAGATTTGTAACTGATTTCGATTTGTACCAAGCTTCTTATCACTTTTCCTTAATTTCAGCCAATTTAGTCCCATACAACCTGAGAAAACTGCTTACAAAGTTCGAACCCAAGGCTGAAATAAGGCTCCATAAAAAAGATGGTTTTTCTAAAAAGACAACTTTATGAGAATTTTTTGACTGAGTTCGATTTGGATAACGATTCTTATCACTATTCCAATATTTCAGCCCGTTTGGTCCCTTAAAACCTGAGAAAACTGCTTGCAAAGTTCGAACCCAAGTCTGAAATTTGCGTCACTAAAAATCATAATTTTTCTAAAAATACATTTTTATGGAGATTTTATGACTGATTTCGATTTGTACCATGCTTCTAATAACTTTTCCTAAATTTCAGCCAATTTGGTCCATAGAACCTGACAAAACTGCTTCAAAAGTTCGAACCCAAGTCTGAAATTAGCGTCCATCAAAATAATAATTTTTCTTAAAATAAAATTTTATGGAGATTTTGTGACTGAATTGTATTTGGTTAGCGATTCTTATGACTATTTCGAAATTTCAGCCAGTTTGGTCGCATAGAACCTGAGAAAACTGCTTCTAAAGTTCGAACCCAAGTCTGAAATAAGCGTCCATAAAAATCATAATTTTTCTAAAAATACGACTTTATGGAGATTTTGTGACTGAGTTCGATTTTGATTGCGATTCTTATCACTATTACAAAATTTCAGCCAGTTTGGTCCCATAGAACCTGAGAAAACTGCTTCCAAATTTCGACCCCAAGTCTGAAATAAGGGTCCATAAAAATAATAATTTTTCTAAAAATACAATTTTATGGAGATTTTGTGACTGATTTCGATTTGTACCATGCTTCTTATCACTTTTCCTAAATTTCAGCCAATTTGGTCCCATAGAACCTGAGAAAACTGCTTCCAAAGTTCGAACCCAAGTCTGAAATTAGCTATTATTGTAGAAAGCAATCACTTTGTGGTTTGACATATTTAATAAAATAAAATACTTTTTTGTTTTAAAACCACGATATTTATTAATTTAAGAACCGACCGGTTTCGCTTTACTTAAGCATCATCAGGGTACAAATTAATACTAGTATTAATTTGTACCCTGATGATGCTTAAGTAAAGCGAAACCGGTCGGTTCTTAAATTAATAAATATCGTGGTTTTAAAACAAAAAAGTATTTTATTTTATTTTATCTGAAATTAGCGTCCAAAAAAATTAAAAATTTTCTAAAAATACAACTTTATGGAGATTTTGTGACTGAATTCAATTTGGTTAGCGATTCTTATCAATATTAGAAAATTTCAGCCAGTTTGGTCCCATAGAACCTGAGAAAACTGCTTCCCAAGTTTGAACCCAAGGCTGAAATTAGGCTCCATAAAAAAGATGGTTTTTCTTAAAATTAAACTTTATGAAGATTTTGTGACTGAGTTCGATTTGGTTAACGATTCTTATCACTATTCCAATATTTCAGCCCGTTTGGTCCCATAAAGAAAACTGCTTTCAAAGTTCGAACCCAAGTCTGAAACGTGCGTCCATAAAAATCACTATTTCAAAATTTCAGCCAGTTTGGTTGCATAGAACCTGAGAAAACTGCTTCTTAAGTTCGTACCTAAGTCTCAAATTAGCCTCCATAAAAAAGATGGTTTTTCTAAAAATACAACTTTATGGAGATTTTGTGACTGAGTTCGATTTGGATAACGATTCTTATCTTTATTCCAATATTTCAGCCAGTTTGGTCCCATAGAACCTGAAAAAACTGCTTCTAAAGTTCGAACCCAAGTCTGAAATTAGCGTCCATAAAAATCATGATTTTTCTAAAAATACAACTTTATGGAGATTTTGTGACTGAGTTCAATTTGGATATCGATTCTTATCACTATTCCAATATTTCAGCCAGTTTGGTCCCATAGAACCTAAGAAAACTGCTTCTAAAGTTCGAACCCAAGTCTGAAATTAGCGTCCATAAAAATCATAATTTTTCTAAAAATACAACTTTATGGAGATTTGTAACTGATTTCGATTTGTACCATGCTTCTTATCACTTTTCCTTAATTTCAGCCAATTTAGTCCCATACAACCTGAGAAAACTGCTTACAAAGTTGGAACCCAAGGCTGGAATTAGGCTCCATAAAAAAGATGGTTTTTCTAAAAAGACAACTTTATGAAGATTTTGTGACTGAGTTCGATTTGGATAACGATTCTTATCACTATTCCAATATTTCAGCCCGTTTGGTCCCTTAAAACCTGAGAAAACTGCTTGCAAAGTTCGAACCCAAGTCTGAAATTTGGGTCACTAAAAATCATAATTTTTCTAAAAATACAACTTTATGGAGATTTTGTGAATGATTTCGATTTGTACCATGCTTCTTATCCTTTTTCCTAAATTTCAGCCTATTTGGTCCATAGAACCTGACAAAACTGCTTCAAAAGTTCGAACCCAAGTCTGAAATTAGCGTCCATCAAAATAATAATTTTTCTTAAAATAAAATTTTATGGAGATTTTGTGACTGAATTCAATTTGGTTAGCGATTCTTATGACTATTTCGAAATTTCAGCCAGTTTGGTCGCATAGAACCTGAGAAAACTGCTTCTAAATTTCGAACCCAAGTCTGAAATTAGCATCCATAAAAATCATAATTTTTCTAAAAATACAACTTTATGGAGATTTGTAACTGATTTCGATTTGTACCATGCTTCTTATCACTTTTCCTTAATTTCAGCCAATTTAGTCCCATACAACCTGAGAAAACTGCTTACAAAGTTCGAACCCAAGGCTGAAATAAGGCTCCATAAAAAAGATGGTTTTTCTAAAAAGACAACTTTATGAGAATTTTTTGACTGAGTTCGATTTGGATAACGATTCTTATCACTATTCCAATATTTCAGCCCGTTTGGTCCCTTAAAACATGAGAAAACTGCTTGCAAAGTTCGAACCCAAGTCTGAAATTTGCGTCACTAAAAATCATAATTTTTCTAAAAATACATTTTTATGGAGATTTTATGACTGATTTCGATTTGTACCATGCTTCTAATAACTTTTCCTAAATTTCAGCCAATTTGGTCCATAGAACCTGACAAAACTGCTTCAAAAGTTTGAACCCAAGTCTGAAATTAGCGTCCATCAAAATAATAATTTTTCTTAAAATAAAATTTTATGGAGATTTTGTGACTGAATTCAATTTGGTTAGCGATTCTTATGACTATTTCGAAATTTCAGCCAGTTTGGTCGCATAGAACCTGAGAAAACTGCTTCTAAAGTTCGAACCCAAGTCTGAAATTAGCGTCCATAAAAATCATAATTTTTCTAAAAATACGACTTTATGGAGATTTTGTGACTGAGTTCGATTTTGATTGCGATTCTTATCACTATTACAAAATTTCAGCCAGTTTGGTCCCATAGAACCTGAGAAAACTGCTTCCAAATTTCGACCCCAAGTCTGAAATAAGCGTCCATAAAAATAATAATTTTTCTAAAAATACAATTTTATGGAGATTTTGTGACTGATTTCGATTTGTACCATGCTTCTTATCACTTTTCCTAAATTTCAGCCAATTTGGTCCCAAAGAACCTGAGAAAACTGCTTCCAAAGTTCGAACCCAAGTCTGAAATTAGCTATTATTGTAGAAAGCAATCACTTTGTGGTTTGACATATTTAATAAAATAAAATACTTTTTTGTTTTAAAACCACGATATTTATTAATTTAAGAACCGACCGGTTTCGCTTTACTTAAGCATCATCGGTTCTTAAATTAATAAATATCGTGGTTTTAAAACAAAAAAGTATTTTATTTTATTTTATCTGAAATTAGCGTCCAAAAAAATTAAAAATTTTCTAAAAATACAACTTTATGGAGATTTTGTGACTGAATTCAATTTGGTTAGCGATTCTTATCAATATTAGAAAATTTCAGCCAGTTTGGTCCCATAGAACCTGAGAAAACTGCTTCCCAAGTTTGAACCCAAGGCTGAAATTAGGCTCCATAAAAAAGATGGTTTTTCTTAAAATTAAACTTTATGAAGATTTTGTGACTGAGTTCGATTTGGTTAACGATTCTTATCACTATTCCAATATTTCAGCCCGTTTGGTCCCATAAAACCTGAGAAAACTGCTTTCAAAGTTCGAACCCAAGTCTGAAATGTGCGTCCATAAAAATCATAATTTTTCTAAAAATACAACTTTATGGAGATTTGTAACTGATTTCGATTTGTCCCATGCTTCTTATCACTTTTCCTTAATTTCAGCCAATTTAGTCCCATACGACCTGAGAAAACTGCTTCCAAAGTCGGATCCCATGGCTGGAAAAGCTCCATAAAAATGATGGTTTTTCTAAAAAGAGAACTTTATGGAGATTTTGTGACTGAATTCGATTTGGATAGCGATTCTTATCACTATTTCAAAATTTCAGCCAGTTTGGTTGCATAGAACCTGAGAAAACTGCTTCTAAAGTTCGTACCTAAGTCTCAAATTAGCCTCCATAAAAAAGATGGTTTTTCTAAAAATACAACTTTATGGAGATTTTGTGACTGAGTTCGATTTGGATAACGATTCTTATCTTTATTCCAATATTTCAGCCAGTTTGGTCCCATAGAACCTGAAAAAACTGCTTCTAAAGTTCGAACCCAAGTCTGAAATTAGCGTCCATAAAAATCATGATTTTTCTAAAAATACAACTTTATGGAGATTTTGTGACTGAGTTCAATTTGGATATCGATTCTTATCACTATTCCAATATTTCAGCCAGTTTGGTCCCATAGAACCTAAGAAAACTGCTTCTAAAGTTCGAACCCAAGTCTGAAATTAGCGTCCATAAAAATCATAATTTTTCTAAAAATACAACTTTATGGAGATTTGTAACTGATTTCGATTTGTACCATGCTTCTTATCACTTTTCCTTAATTTCAGCCAATTTAGTCCCATACAACCTGAGAAAACTGCTTACAAAGTTGGAACCCAAGGCTGGAATTAGGCTCCATAAAAAAGATGGTTTTTCTAAAAAGACAACTTTATGAAGATTTTGTGACTGAGTTCGATTTGGATAACGATTCTTATCACTATTCCAATATTTCAGCCCGTTTGGTCCCTTAAAACCTGAGAACACTGCTTGCAAAGTTCGAACCCAAGTCTGAAATTTGGGTCACTAAAAATCATAATTTTTCTAAAAATACAACTTTATGGAGATTTTGTGAATGATTTCGATTTGTACCATGCTTCTTATCCTTTTTCCTAAATTTCAGCCTATTTGGTCCATAGAACCTGACAAAACTGCTTCAAAAGTTCGAACCCAAGTCTGAAATTAGCGTCCATCAAAATAATAATTTTTCTTATAATAAAATTTTATGGAGATTTTGTGACTGAATTCAATTTGGTTAGCGATTCTTATGACTATTTCGAAATTTCAGCCAGTTTGGTCGCATAGAACCTGAGAAAACTGCTTCTAAATTTCGAACCCAAGTCTGAAATTAGCGTCCATAAAAATCATAATTTTTCTAAAAATACAACTTTATGGAGATTTGTAACTGATTTCGATTTGTACCATGCTTCTTATCACTTTTCCTTAATTTCAGCCAATTTAGTCCCATACAACCTGAGAAAACTGCTTACAAAGTTCGAACCCAAGGCTGAAATAAGGCTCCATAAAAAAGATGGTTTTTCTAAAAAGACAACTTTATGAGAATTTTTTGACTGAGTTCGATTTGGATAACGATTCTTATCACTATTCCAATATTTCAGCCCGTTTGGTCCCTTAAAACCTGAGAAAACTGCTTGCAAAGTTCGAACCCAAGTCTGAAATTTGCGTCACAAAAAATCATAATTTTTCTAAAAATACATTTTTATGGAGATTTTATGACTGATTTCGATTTGTACCATGCTTCTAATAACTTTTCCTAAATTTCAGCCAATTTGGTCCATAGAACCTGACAAAACTGCTTCAAAAGTTCGAACCCAAGTCTGAAATTAGCGTCCATCAAAATAATAATTTTTCTTAAAATAAAATTTTATGGAAATTTTGTGACTGAATTCAATTTGGTTAGCGATTCTTATGACTATTTCGAAATTTCAGCCAGTTTGGTCGCATAGAACCTGAGAAAACTGCTTCCAAATTTCGACCCCAAGTCTGAAATAAGCGTCCATAAAAATAATAATTTTTCTAAAAATACAATTTTATGGAGATTTTGTGACTGATTTCGATTTGTACCATGCTTCTTATCACTTTTCCTAAATTTCAGCCAATTTGGTCCCAAAGAACCTGAGAAAACTGCTTCCAAAGTTCGAACCCAAGTCTGAAATTAGCTATTATTGTAGAAAGCAATCACTTTGTGGTTTGACATATTTAATAAAATAAAATACTTTTTTGTTTTAAAACCACGATATTTATTAATTTAAGAACCGACCGGTTTCGCTTTACTTAAGCATCATCAGGGTACAAATTAATACTAGTATTAATTTGTACCCTGATGATGCTTAAGTAAAGCGAAACCAGTCGGTTCTTAAATTAATAAATATCGTGGTTTTAAAACAAAAAAGTATTTTATTTTATTTTATCTGAAATTAGCGTCCAAAAAAATTAAAAATTTTCTAAAAATACAACTTTATGGAGATTTTGTGACTGAATTCAATTTGGTTAGCGATTCTTATCAATATTAGAAAATTTCAGCCAGTTTGGTCCCATAGAACCTGAGAAAACTGCTTCCCAAGTTTGAACCCAAGGCTGAAATTAGGCTCCATAAAAAAGATGGTTTTTCTTAAAATTAAACTTTATGAAGATTTTGTGACTGAGTTCGATTTGGTTAACGATTCTCATCACTATTCCAATATTTCAGCCCGTTTGGTCCCATAAAACCTGAGAAAACTGCTTTCAAAGTTCGAACCCAAGTCTGAAATGTGCGTCCATAAAAATCATAATTTTTCTAAAAATACAACTTTATGGAGATTTGTAACTGATTTCGATTTGTCCCATGCTTCTTATCACTTTTCCTTAATTTCAGCCAATTTAGTCCCATACGACCTGAGAAAACTGCTTCCAAAGTCGGATCCCATGGCTGGAAAAGCTCAATAAAAATGATGGTTTTTCTAAAAAGAGAACTTTATGGAGATTTTGTGACTGAATTCGATTTGGATAGCGATTCTTATCACTATTTCAAAATTTCAGCCAGTTTGGTTGCATAGAACCTGAGAAAACTGCTTCTAAAGTTCGTACCCAAGTCTCAAATTAGCCTCCATAAAAAAGATGGTTTTTCTAAAAATACAACTTTATGGAGATTTTGTGACTGAGTTCGATTTGGATAACGATTCTTATCTTTATTCCAATATTTCAGCCAGTTTGGTCCCATAGAACCTGAAAAAACTGCTTCTAAAGTTCGAACCCAAGTCTGAAATTAGCGTCCATAAAAATCATAATTTTTCTAAAAATACAACTTTATGGAGATTTGTAACTGATTTCGATTTGTACCATGCTTCTTATCACTTTTCCTTAATTTCAGCCAATTTAGTCCCATACAACCTGAGAAAACTGCTTACAAAGTTGGAACCCAAGGCTGGAATTAGGCTCCATAAAAAATATGGTTTTTCTAAAAAGACAAATTTATGAAGATTTTCTGACTGAGTTCGATTTGGATAACGATTCTTATCACTATTCCAATATTTCAGCCCGTTTGGTCCCTTAAAACCTGAGAAAACTGCTTGCAAAGTTCGAACCCAAGTCTGAAATTTGGGTCACTAAAAATCATAATTTTTCTAAAAATACAACTTTATGGAGATTTTGTGAATGATTTCGATTTGTACCATGCTTCTTATCCTTTTTCCTAAATTTCAGCCTATTTGGTCCATAGAACCTGACAAAACTGCTTCAAAAGTTCGAACCCAAGTCTGAAATTAGCGTCCATCAAAATAATAATTTTTCTTAAAATAAAATTTTATGGAGATTTTGTGACTGAATTCAATTTGGTTAGCGATTCTTATGACTATTTCGAAATTTCAGCCAGTTTGGTCGCATAGAACCTGAGAAAACTGCTTCTAAATTTCGAACCCAAGTCTGAAATTAGCGTCCATAAAAATCATAATTTTTCTAAAAATACAACTTTATGGAGATTTGTAACTGATTTCGATTTGTACCATGCTTCTTATCACTTTTCCTTAATTTCAGCCAATTTAGTCCCATACAACCTGAGAAAACTGCTTACAAAGTTCGAACCCAAGGCTGAAATAAGGCTCCATAAAAAAGATGGTTTTTCTAAAAAGACAACTTTATGAGAATTTTTTGACTGAGTTCGATTTGGATAACGATTCTTATCACTATTCCAATATTTCAGCCCGTTTGGTCCCTTAAAACCTGAGAAAACTGCTTGCAAAGTTCGAACCCAAGTCTGAAATTAGCGTCCATCAAAATAATAATTTTTCTTAAAATAAAATTTTATGGAGATTTTGTGACTGAATTCAATTTGGTTAGCGATTCTTATGACTATTTCGAAATTTCAGCCAGTTTGGTCGCATAGAACCTGAGAAAACTGCTTCTAAAGTTCGAACCCAAGTCTGAAATTAGCGTCCATAAAAATCATAATTTTTCTAAAAATACGACTTTATGGAGATTTTGTGACTGAGTTCGATTTTGATTGCGATTCTTATCACTATTACAAAATTTCAGCCAGTTTGGTCCCATAGAACCTGAGAAAACTGCTTCCAAATTTCGACCCCAAGTCTGAAATAAGCGTCCATAAAAATAATAATTTTTCTAAAAATACAATTTTATGGAGATTTTGTGACTGATTTCGATTTGTACCATGCTTCTTATCACTTTTCCTAAATTTCAGCCAATTTGGTCCCATAGAACCTGAGAAAACTGCTCCCAAAGTTCGAACCCAAGTCTGAAATTAGCTATTATTGTAGAAAGCAATCACTTTGTGGTTTGACATATTTAATAAAATAAAATACTTTTTTGTTTTAAAACCACGATATTTATTAATTTAAGAACCGACCGGTTTCGCTTTACTTAAGCATCATCAGGGTACAAATTAATACTAGTATGCTTAAGTAAAGCGAAACCGGTCGGTTCTTAAATTAATAAATATCGTGGTTTTAAAACAAAAAAGTATTTTATTTTATTTTATCTGAAATTAGCGTCCAAAAAAATTAAAAATTTTCTAAAAATACAACTTTATGGAGATTTTGTGACTGAATTCAATTTGGTTAGCGATTCATATCAATATTAGAAAATTTCAGCCAGTTTGGTCCCATAGAACCTGAGAAAACTGCTTCCCAAGTTTAAACCCAAGGCTGAAATTAGGCTCCATAAAAAAGATGGTTTTTCTTAAAATTAAACTTTATGAAGATTTTGTGACTGAGTTCGATTTGGTTAACGATTCTCATCACTATTCCAATATTTCAGCCCGTTTGGTCCCATAAAACCTGAGAAAACTGCTTTCAAAGTTCGAACCCAAGTCTGAAATGTGCGTCCATAAAAATCATAATTTTTCTAAAAATACAACTTTATGGAGATTTGTAACTGATTTCGATTTGTCCCATGCTTCTTATCACTTTTCCTTAATTTCAGCCAATTTAGTCCCATACGACCTGAGAAAACTGCTTCCAAAGTCGGATCCCATGGCTGGAAAAGCTCCATAAAAATGATGGTTTTTATAAAAAGAGAACTTTATGGAGATTTTGTGACTGAATTCGATTTGGATAGCGATTCTTATCACTATTTCAAAATTTCAGCCAGTTTGGTTGCATAGAACCTGAGAAAACTGCTTCTAAAGTTCGTACCCAAGTCTCAAATTAGCCTCCATAAAAAAGATGGTTTTTCTAAAAATACAACTTTATGGAGATTTTGTGACTGAGTTCAATTTGGATATCGATTCTTATCACTATTCCAATATTTCAGCCAGTTTGGTCCCATAGAACCTAAGAAAACTGCTTCTAAATTTCGAACCCAAGTCTGAAATTAGCGTCCATAAAAATCATAATTTTTCTAAAAATACAACTTTATGGAGATTTGTAACTGATTTCGATTTGTACCATGCTTCTTATCACTTTTCCTTAATTTCAGCCAATTTAGTCCCATACAACCTGAGAAAACTGCTTACAAAGTTCGAACCCAAGGCTGAAATAAGGCTCCATAAAAAAGATGGTTTTTCTAAAAAGACAACTTTATGAGAATTTTTTGACTGAGTTCGATTTGGATAACGATTCTTATCACTATTCCAATATTTCAGCCCGTTTGGTCCCTTAAAACCTGAGAAAACTGCTTGCAAAGTTCGAACCCAAGTCTGAAATTTGCGTCACTAAAAATCATAATTTTTCTAAAAATACATTTTTATGGAGATTTTATGACTGATTTCGATTTGTACCATGCTTCTAATAACTTTTCCTAAATTTCAGCCAATTTGGTCCATAGAACCTGACAAAACTGCTTCAAAAGTTCGAACCCAAGTCTGAAATTAGCGTCCATCAAAATAATAATTTTTCTTAAAATAAAATTTTATGGAGATTTTGTGACTGAATTCAATTTGGTTAGCGATTCTTATGACTATTTCGAAATTTCAGCCAGTTTGGTCGCATAGAACCTGAGAAAACTGCTTTTAAAGTTCGAACCCAAGTCTGAAATTAGCGTCCATAAAAATCATAATTTTTCTAAAAATACAATTTTATGGAGATTTTGTGACTGATTTCGATTTGTACCATGCTTCTTATCACTTTTCCTAAATTTCAGCCAATTTGGTCCCATAGAACCTGAGAAAACTGCTTCCAAAGTTCGAACCTAAGTCTGAAATTAGCGTCCAAAAAAATTAAAAATTTTCTAAAAATACAACTTTATGGAGATTTTGTGACTGAATTCAATTTGGTTAGCGATTCTTATCAATATTAGAAAATTTCAGCCAGTTTGGTCCCATAGAACCTGAAAAAACTGCTTCCCAAATTTGAACCCAAGGCTGAAATTAGGCTCCATAAAAAAGATGGTTTTTCTTAAAATAAAACTTTATGAAGATTTTGTGACTGAGTTCGATTTGGTTAACGATTCTTATCACTATTCCAATATTTCAGCCCGTTTGGTCCCATAAAACCTGAGAAAACTGCTTTCAAAGTTCGAACCCAAGTCTGAAATTTGCGTCCATAAAAATCATAATTTTTCTAAAAATACATTTTTATGGAGATTTTATGACTGATTTCGATTTGTACCATGCTTCTAATAACTTTTCCTAAATTTCAGCCAATTTGGTCCATAGAACCTGACAAAACTGCTTCAAAAGTTCGAACCCAAGTCTGAAATTAGCGTCCATCAAAATAATAATTTTTCTTAAAATAAAATTTTATGGAGATTTTGTGACTGAATTCAATTTGGTTAGCGATTCTTATGACTATTTCGAA
Source organism: Hesperophylax consimilis (assembly GCF_061612785.1). Taxonomy (NCBI): domain Eukaryota; kingdom Metazoa; phylum Arthropoda; class Insecta; order Trichoptera; family Limnephilidae; genus Hesperophylax; species Hesperophylax consimilis. Next base: position 432,222 of record NC_142858.1, read on the forward strand.
ATTTCAGCCAGTTTGGTCGCATAGAACCTGAGAAAACTGCTTTTAAAGTTCGAACCCAAGTCTGAAATTAGCGTCCATAAAAATCATAATTTTTCTAAAAATACAATTTTATGGAGATTTTGTGACTGATTTCGATTTGTACCATGCTTCTTATCACTTTTCCTAAATTTCAGCCAATTTGGTCCCATAGAACCTGAGAAAACTGCTTCCAAAGTTCGAACCTAAGTCTGAAATTAGCGTCCAAAAAAATTAAAAATTTTCTAAAAATACAACTTTATGGAGATTTTGTGACTGAATTCAATTTGGTTAGCGATTCTTATCAATATTAGAAAATTTCAGCCAGTTTGGTCCCATAGAACCTGAAAAAACTGCTTCCCAAATTTGAACCCAAGGCTGAAATTAGGCTCCATAAAAAAGATGGTTTTTCTTAAAATAAAACTTTATGAAGATTTTGTGACTGAGTTCGATTTGGTTAACGATTCTTATCACTATTCCAATATTTCAGCCCGTTTGGTCCCATAAAACCTGAGAAAACTGCTTTCAAAGTTCGAACCCAAGTCTGAAATTTGCGTCCATAAAAATCATAATTTTTCTAAAAATACAACTTTATGGAGATTTGTAACTGATTTCGATTTGTCCCATGCTTCTTATCACTTTTCCTTAATTTCAGCCAATTTAGTCCCATACGACCTGGGAAAACTGCTTCCAAAGTCGGATCCCAAGGCTGGAAAAGCTCCATAAAAATGATGGTTTTTCTAAAAAGAGAACTTTATGGAGATTTTGTGACTGAATTCGATTTGGATAGCGATTCTTATCACTATTTCAAAATTTCAGCCAGTTTGGTTGCATAGAACCTGAGAAAACTGCTTCTAAAGTTCGTACCCAAGTCTCAAATTAGCCTCCATAAAAAAGATGGTTTTTCTAAAAGTACAACTTTATGGAGATTTTGTGACTGAGTTCGATTTGGATAACGATTCTTATCTTTATTCCAATATTTCAGCCAGTTTGGTCCCATAGAACCTGAAAAAACTGCTTCTAAAGTTCGAACCCATGTCTGAAATTAGCGTCCATAAAAATCATGATTTTCCTAAAAATACAACTTTATGGAGATTTTGTAACTGAGTTCGATTTGGATATCGATTCTTATCACTATTCAAAAATTTCAGCCATTTTGGTCGCATAGAACCTGAGAAAACTGCTTCTAAAGTTCGAACCCAAGTCTCCAATTAGCCTCCATAAAAAAGATGGTTTTTCTAAAAATACAACTTTATGGAGATTTTGTGACTGAGTTCGATTTGGATAACGATTCTTATCACTATTCCAATATTTCAGCCAGTTTGGTCCCATAGAACCTGAAAAAACTGCTTCTAAAGTTCGAACCCAAGTCTGAAATTAGCGTCCATAAAAATCATGATTTTTCTAAAAATACAACTTTATGGAGATTTTGTAACTGAGTTCGATTTAACTTTATGACTCATTTCGATTTGTACCATGCTTCTAAATCACTTTTCCTAAATTTCAGCCAATTTGGTCCCATAGAACTTGAGAAAACTGCTTCCAAAGTTCGAGAACCCAAGTCTGAAATTAGCGTCCATAAAAAAGAAGGTTTTTCTAAAAATACAACTTTATGGAGATTTTTTGACTGAGTTCGATTTGGATAACGATTCTTATCACTATTCCAATATTTCAGCCCGTTTGGTCCCTTAAAACCTGATAAAACTGCTTCCAAAGTTCGAACCCAAGGCTGGAATTAGGCTCCATAAAAAAGATGGTTTTTCTAAAAAGACAAGTTTATGGAGATTTTGTGACTGAATTCGATTTGGATAGCGATTCTTATCACTATTTCAAAATTTCAGCCAGTTTGGTTGCATTGAACCTGAGAAAACTGCTTCTAAAGTTCGAACCCAAGTCTCAAATTAGCCTCCATAAAAAGAAGGTTTTTCTAAAAATACAACTTTATGGAGATTTTGTGACTGAGTTCGATTTGGATAACGATTCTTATCACTATTCCAATATTTCAGCCAGTTTGGTCCCATAGAACCTGAGAAAACTGCTTCTAAAGTTCGAACCCAAGTATGAAATTAGCGTCCATAAAAATCATGATTTTTCTAAAAATACAACTTTATGGAGATTTTGTAACTGAGTTCGATTTGGATATCGATTCTTATTACTATTCAAAAATTTCAGCCATTTTGGTCGCATAGAACCAGAAAAAACTGCTTCTAAAGTTCGAACCCAAGTCTGAAATTAGCGTCAGTAAAAATCATGAGTTTTCTAAAAATACAACTTTATGACTGATTTCGATTTGTACCATGCTTCTAATCACTTTTCCTAAATTTCAGCCAATTTGGTCCCATAGAACCTGAGAAAACTGCTTCCAAAGTTCGAGAACCCAAGTCTGAAATAAGCGTCCATAAAAATCATAATTTATTTAAAAATACAACATTATGGAGATTTTGTGACTGAATTTGATTTGGATAGCGATTCTTATCACTATTTTTCAAATTTCAGCCAGTTTGGTAGCATAGAACCTGAAAAAACTGCTTCTAAAGTTCGAACCCAAGTCTGAAATTAGCGTCAGTAAAAATCATGATTTTTCTAAAAATACAACTTTATGACTGATTTCGATTTGTACCATGCTTCTTATCACTTTTCCTAAATTTCAGCCAATTTGGTCCCATAGAACCTGAGAAAACTGCTTCCAAAGTTCGAACCCAAGTCTGAAATTAGCGTCCAAAACAATTAAAAATTTTCTAAAAATACCTTTTTATGGAGATTTTGTGACTGAATTCGATTTGGATAGCGATTCTTATCACTATTTCAAAATTTCAGCCAGTTTGGTTGCATAGAACCTGAGAAAACTGCTTCTAAAGTTCGTACCCAAGTCTCAAATTAGCCTCCATAAAAAAGATGTTTTTTCTAAAAATACAACTTTATGGAGATTTTGTGACTGAGTTCGATTTGGATAACGATTCTTATCTTTATTGCAATATTTCAGCCAGTTTGGTCCCATAGAACCTGAAAAAACTGCTTCTAAAGTTCGAACCCAAGTCTGAAATTAGCGTCCATAAAAATCATGATTTTTCTAAAAATACAACTTTATGGAGATTTTGTGACTGAGTTCAATTTGGATATCGATTCTTATCACTATTCCAATATTTCAGCCAGTTTGGTCCCATAGAACCTAAGAAAACTGCTTCTAAAGTTCGAACCCAAGTCTGAAATTAGCGTCCATAAAAATCATAATTTTTCTAAAAATACAACTTTATGGAGATTTGTAACTGATTTCGATTTGTACCATGCTTCTTATCACTTTTCCTTAATTTCAGCCAATTTAGTCCCATACAACCTGAGAAAACTGCTTACAAAGTTGGAACCCAAGGCTGGAATTAGGCTCCATAAAAAAGATGGTTTTTCTAAAAAGACAACTTTATGAAGATTTTGTGACTGAGTTCGATTTGGATAACGATTCTTATCACTATTCCAATATTTCAGCCCGTTTGGTCCCTTAAAACCTGAGAAAACTGCTTGCAAAGTTCGAACCCAAGTCTGAAATTTGGGTCACTAAAAATCATAATTTTTCTAAAAATACAACTTTATGGAGATTTTGTGAATGATTTCGATTTGTACCATGCTTCTTATCCTTTTTCCTAAATTTCAGCCTATTTGGTCCATAGAACCTGACAAAACTGCTTCAAAAGTTCGAACCCAAGTTTGAAATTAGCGTCCATCAAAATAATAATTTTTCTTAAAATAAAATTTTATGGAGATTTTGTGACTGAATTCAATTTGGTTAGCGATTCTTATGACTATTTCGAAATTTCAGCCAGTTTGGTCGCAAAGAACCTGAGAAAACTGCTTCTAAATTTCGAACCCAAGTCTGAAATTAGCGTCCATAAAAATCATAATTTTTCTAAAAATACAACTTTATGGAGATTTGTAACTGATTTCGATTTGTACCATGCTTCTTATCACTTTTCCTTAATTTCAGCCAATTTAGTCCCATACAACCTGAGAAAACTGCTTACAAAGTTGGAACCCAAGGCTGGAATTAGGCTCCATAAAAAAGATGGTTTTTCTAAAAAGACAACTTTATGAAGATTTTGTGACTGAGTTCGATTTGGATAACGATTCTTATCACTATTCCAATATTTCAGCCCGTTTGGTCCCTTAAAACCTGAGAAAACTGCTTGCAAAGTTCGAATCCAAGTCTGAAATTTGGGTCACTAAAAATCATAATTTTTCTAAAAATACAACTTTATGGAGATTTTATGACTGATTTCGATTTGTACCATGCTTCTTATAACTTTTCCTAAATTTCAGCCAATTTGGTCCATAGAACCTGACAAAACTGCTTCAAAAGTTTGAACCCAAGTCTGAAATTAGCGTCCATCAAAATAATAATTTTTCTTAAAATAAAATTTTATGGAGATTTTGTGACTGAATTCAATTTGGTTAGCGATTCTTATGACTATTTCGAAATTTCAGCCAGTTTGGTCGCATAGAACCTGAGAAAACTGCTTCTAAAGTTCGAACCCAAGTCTGAAATTAGCGTCCATAAAAATCATAATTTTTCTAAAAATACGACTTTATGGAGATTTTGTGACTGAGTTCGATTTTGATTGCGATTCTTATCACTATTACAAAATTTCAGCCAGTTTGGTCCCATAGAACCTGAGAAAACTGCTTCCAAATTTCGACCCCAAGTCTGAAATAAGCGTCCATAAAAATAATAATTTTTCTAAAAATACAATTTTATGGAGATTTTGTGACTGATTTCGATTTGTACCATGCTTCTTATCACTTTTCCTAAATTTCAGCCAATTTGGTCCCAAAGAACCTGAGAAAACTGCTTCCAAAGTTCGAACCCAAGTCTGAAATTAGCTATTATTGTAGAAAGCAATCACTTTGTGGTTTGACATATTTAATAAAATAAAATACTTTTTTGTTTTAAAACCACGATATTTATTAATTTAAGAACCGACCGGTTTCGCTTTACTTAAGCATCATCGGTTCTTAAATTAATAAATATCGTGGTTTTAAAACAAAAAAGTATTTTATTTTATTTTATCTGAAATTAGCGTCCAAAAAAATTAAAAATTTTCTAAAAATACAACTTTATGGAGATTTTGTGACTGAATTCAATTTGGTTAGCGATTCTTATCAATATTAGAATATTTCAGCCAGTTTGGTCCCATAGAACCTGAGAAAACTGCTTCCCAAGTTTGAACCCAAGGCTGAAATTAGGCTCCATAAAAAAGATGGTTTTTCTTAAAATTAAACTTTATGAAGATTTTGTGACTGAGTTCGATTTGGTTAACGATTCTTATCACTATTCCAATATTTCAGCCCGTTTGGTCCCATAAAACCTGAGAAAACTGCTTTCAAAGTTCGAACCCAAGTCTGAAATGTGCGTCCATAAAAATCATAATTTTTCTAAAAATACAACTTTATGGAGATTTGTAACTGATTTCGATTTGTCCCATGCTTCTTATCACTTTTCCTTAATTTCAGCCAATTTAGTCCCATACGACCTGAGAAAACTGCTTCCAAAGTCGGATCCCATGGCTGGAAAAGCTCCATAAAAATGATGGTTTTTCTAAAAAGAGAACTTTATGGAGATTTTGTGACTGAATTCGATTTGGATAGCGATTCTTATCACTATTTCAAAATTTCAGCCAGTTTGGTTGCATAGAACCTGAGAAAACTGCTTCTAAAGTTCGTACCCAAGTCTGAAATTAGCGTCCATAAAAATCATGATTTTTCTAAAAATACAACTTTATGGAGATTTTGTGACTGAGTTCAATTTGGATATCGATTCTTATCACTATTCCAATATTTCAGCCAGTTTGGTCCCATAGAACCTAAGAAAACTGCTTCTAAAGTTCGAACCCAAGTCTGAAATTAGCGTCCATAAAAATCATAATTTTTCTAAAAATACAACTTTATGGAGATTTGTAACTGATTTCGATTTGTACCATGCTTCTTATCACTTTTCCTTAATTTCAGCCAATTTAGTCCCATACAACCTGAGAAAACTGCTTACAAAGTTGGAACCCAAGGCTGGAATTAGGCTCCATAAAAAAGATGGTTTTTCTAAAAAGACAACTTTATGAAGATTTTGTCACTGAGTTCGATTTGGATAACGATTCTTATCACTATTCCAATATTTCAGCCCGTTTGGTCCCTTAAAACCTGAGAACACTGCTTGCAAAGTTCGAACCCAAGTCTGAAATTTGGGTCACTAAAAATCATAATTTTTCTAAAAATACAACTTTATGGAGATTTTGTGAATGATTTCGATTTGTACCATGCTTCTTATCCTTTTTCCTAAATTTCAGCCTATTTGGTCCATAGAACCTGACAAAACTGCTTCAAAAGTTCGAACCCAAGTCTGAAATTAGCGTCCATCAAAACAATAATTTTTCTTATAATAAAATTTTATGGAGATTTTGTGACTGAATTCAATTTGGTTAGCGATTCTTATGACTATTTCGAAATTTCAGCCAGTTTGGTCGCATAGAACCTGAGAAAACTGCTTCTAAATTTCGAACCCAATTCTGAAATTAGCGTCCATAAAAATCATAATTTTTCTAAAAATACAACTTTATGGAGATTTGTAACTGATTTCGATTTGTACCATGCTTCTTATCACTTTTCCTTAATTTCAGCCAATTTAGTCCCATACAACCTGATAAAACTGCTTACAAAGTTCGAACCCAAGGCTGAAATAAGGCTCCATAAAAAAGATGGTTTTTCTAAAAAGACAACTTTATGAGAATTTTTTGACTGAGTTCGATTTGGATAACGATTCTTATCACTATTCCAATATTTCAGCCCGTTTGGTCCCTTAAAACCTGAGAAAACTGCTTGCAAAGTTCGAACCCAAGTCTGAAATTTAAGGTCACAAAAATCATAATTTTTCTAAAAATACATTTTTATGGAGATTTTATGACTGATTTCGATTTGTACCATGCTTCTAATAACTTTTCCTAAATTTCAGCCAATTTGGTCCATAGAACCTGACAAAACTGCTTCAAAAGTTCGAACCCAAGTCTGAAATTAGCGTCCATCAAAATAATAATTTTTCTTAAAATAAAATTTTATGGAGATTTTGTGACTGAATTCAATTTGGTTAGCGATTCTTATGACTATTTCGAAATTTCAGCCAGTTTGGTCGCATAGAACCTGAGAAAACTGCTTCCAAATTTCGACCCCAAGTCTGAAATAAGCGTCCATAAAAATAATAATTTTTCTAAAAATACAATTTTATGGAGATTTTGTGACTGATTTCGATTTGTACCATGCTTCTTATCACTTTTCCTAAATTTCAGCCAATTTGGTCCCAAAGAACCTGAGAAAACTGCTTCCAAAGTTCGAACCCAAGTCTGAAATTAGCTATTATTGTAGAAAGCAATCACTTTGTGGTTTGACATATTTAATAAAATAAAATACTTTTTTGTTTTAAAACCACGATATTTATTAATTTAAGAACCGACCGGTTTCGCTTTACTTAAGCATCATCAGGGTACAAATTAATACTAGTATTAATTTGTACCCTGATGATGCTTAAGTAAAGCGAAACCAGTCGGTTCTTAAATTAATAAATATCGTGGTTTTAAAACAAAAAAGTATTTTATTTTATTTTATCTGAAATTAGCGTCCAAAAAAATTAAAAATTTTCTAAAAATACAACTTTATGGAGATTTTGTGACTGAATTCAATTTGGTTAGCGATTCTTATCAATATTAGAAAATTTCAGCCAGTTTGGTCCCATAGAACCTGAGAAAACTGCTTCCCAAGTTTGAACCCAAGGCTGAAATTAGGCTCCATAAAAAGATGGTTTTTCTTAAAATTAAACTTTATGAAGATTTTGTGACTGAGTTCGATTTGGTTAACGATTCTTATCACTATTCCAATATTTCAGCCCGTTTGGTCCCATAAAACCTGAGAAAACTGCTTTCAAAGTTCGAACCCAAGTCTGAAATGTGCGTCCATAAAAATCATAATTTTTCTAAAAATACAACTTTATGGAGATTTGTAACTGATTTCGATTTGTCCCATGCTTCTTATCACTTTTCCTTAATTTCAGCCAATTTAGTCCCATACGACCTGAGAAAACTGCTTCCAAAGTCGGATCCCATGGCTGGAAAAGCTCCATAAAAATGATGGTTTTTCTAAAAAGAGAACTTTATGGAGATTTTGTGACTGAATTCGATTTGGATAGCGATTCTTATCACTATTTCAAAATTTCAGCCAGTTTGGTTGCATAGAACCTGAGAAAACTGCTTCTAAAGTTCGTACCCAAGTCTCAAATTAGCCTCCATAAAAAAGATGGTTTTTCTAAAAATACAACTTTATGGAGATTTTGTGACTGAGTTCGATTTGGATAACGATTCTTATCTTTATTCCAATATTTCAGCCAGTTTGGTCCCATAGAACCTGAAAAAACTGCTTCTAAAGTTCGAACCCAAGTCTGAAATTAGCGTCCATAAAAATCATAATTTTTCTAAAAATACAACTTTATGGAGATTTTGTGAATGATTTCGATTTGTACCATGCTTCTTATCCTTTTTCCTAAATTTCAGCCTATTTGGTCCATAGAACCTGACAAAACTGCTTCAAAAGTTCGAACCCAAGTCTGAAATTAGCGTCCATCAAAATAATAATTTTTCTTATAATAAAATTTTATGGAGATTTTGTGACTGAATTCAATTTGGTTAGCGATTCTTATGACTATTTCGAAATTTCAGCCAGTTTGGTCGCATAGAACCTGAGAAAACTGCTTCTAAATTTCGAACCCAAGTCTGAAATTAGCGTCCATAAAAATCATAATTTTTCTAAAAATACATTTTTATGGAGATTTTATGACTGATTTCGATTTGTACCATGCTTCTAATAACTTTTCCTAAATTTCAGCCAATTTGGTCCATAGAACCTGACAAAACTGCTTCAAAAGTTCGAACCCAAGTCTGAAATTAGCGTCCATCAAAATAATAATTTTTCTTAAAATAAAATTTTATGGAGATTTTGTGACTGAATTCAATTTGGTTAGCGATTCTTATGACTATTTCGAAATTTCAGCCAGTTTGGTCGCATAGAACCTGAGAAAACTGCTTCCAAATTTCGACCCCAAGTCTGAAATAAGCGTCCATAAAAATAATAATTTTTCTAAAAATACAATTTTATGGAGATTTTGTGACTGATTTCGATTTGTACCATGCTTCTTATCACTTTTCCTAAATTTCAGCCAATTTGGTCCCAAAGAACCTGAGAAAACTGCTTCCAAAGTTCGAACCCAAGTCTGAAATTAGCTATTATTGTAGAAAGCAATCACTTTGTGGTTTGACATATTTAATAAAATAAAATACTTTTTTGTTTTAAAACCACGATATTTATTAATTTAAGAACCGACCGGTTTCGCTTTACTTAAGCATCATCAGGGTACAAATTAATACTAGTATTAATTTGTACCCTGATGATGCTTAAGTAAAGCGAAACCAGTCGGTTCTTAAATTAATAAATATCGTGGTTTTAAAACAAAAAAGTATTTTATTTTATTTTATCTGAAATTAGCGTCCAAAAAAATTAAAAATTTTCTAAAAATACAACTTTATGGAGATTTTGTGACTGAATTCAATTTGGTTAGCGATTCTTATCAATATTAGAAAATTTCAGCCAGTTTGGTCCCATAGAACCTGAGAAAACTGCTTCCCAAGTTTAAACCCAAGGCTGAAATTAGGCTCCATAAAAAAGATGGTTTTTCTTAAAATTAAACTTTATGAAGATTTTGTGACTGAGTTCGATTTGGTGAACGATTCTCATCACTATTCCAATATTTCAGCCCGTTTGGTCCCATAAAACCTGAGAAAACTGCTTTCAAAGTTCGAACCCAAGTCTGAAATGTGCGTCCATAAAAATCATAATTTTTCTAAAAATACAACTTTATGGAGATTTGTAACTGATTTCGATTTGTCCCATGCTTCTTATCACTTTTCCTTAATTTCAGCCAATTTAGTCCCATACGACCTGAGAAAACTGCTTCCAAAGTCGGATCCCATGGCTGGAAAAGCTCCATAAAAATGATGGTTTTTCTAAAAAGAGAACTTTATGGAGATTTTGTGACTGAATTCGATTTGGATAGCGATTCTTATCACTATTTCAAAATTTCAGCCAGTTTGGTTGCATAGAACCTGAGAAAACTGCTTCTAAAGTTCGTACCCAAGTCTCAAATTAGCCTCCATAAAAAAGATGGTTTTTCTAAAAATACAACTTTATGGAGATTTTGTGACTGAGTTCGATTTGGATAACGATTCTTATCTTTATTCCAATATTTCAGCCAGTTTGGTCCCATAGAACCTGAAAAAACTGCTTCTAAAGTTCGAACCCAAGTCTGAAATTAGCGTCCATAAAAATCATAATTTTTCTAAAAATACAACTTTATGGAGATTTGTAACTGATTTCGATTTGTACCATGCTTCTTATCACTTTTCCTTAATTTCAGCCAATTTAGTCCCATACAACCTGAGAAAACTGCTTCTAAAGTTCGTACCCAAGTCTCAAATTAGCCTCCATAAAAAAGATGGTTTTTCTAAAAATACAACTTTATGGAGATTTTGTGACTGAGTTCGATTTGGATAACGATTCTTATCTTTATTCCAATATTTCAGCCAGTTTGGTCCCATAGAACCTGAAAAAACTGCTTCTAAAGTTCGAACCCAAGTCTGAAATTAGCGTCCATAAAAATCATAATTTTTCTAAAAATACAACTTTATGGAGATTTGTAACTGATTTCGATTTGTACCATGCTTCTTATCACTTTTCCTTAATTTCAGCCAATTTAGTCCCATACAACCTGAGAAAACTGCTTACAAAGTTCGAACCCAAGGCTGAAATAAGGCTCCATAAAAAAGATGGTTTTTCTAAAAAGACAACTTTATGAGAATTTTTTGACTGAGTTCGATTTGGATAACGATTCTTATCACTATTCCAATATTTCAGCCCGTTTGGTCCCTTAAAACCTGAGAAAACTGCTTGCAAAGTTCGAACCCAAGTCTGAAATTAGCGTCCATCAAAATAATAATTTTTCTTAAAATAAAATTTTATGGAGATTTTGTGACTGAATTCAATTTGGTTAGCGATTCTTATGACTATTTCGAAATTTCAGCCAGTTTGGTCGCATAGAACCTGAGAAAACTGCTTCTAAAGTTCGAACCCAAGTCTGAAATTAGCGTCCATAAAAATCATAATTTTTCTAAAAATACGACTTTATGGAGATTTTGTGACTGAGTTCGATTTTGATTGCGATTCTTATCACTATTACAAAATTTCAGCCAGTTTGGTCCCATAGAACCTGAGAAAACTGCTTCCAAATTTCGACCCCAAGTCTGAAATAAGCGTCCATAAAAATAATAATTTTTCTAAAAATACAATTTTATGGAGATTTTGTGACTGATTTCGATTTGTACCATGCTTCTTATCACTTTTCCTAAATTTCAGCCAATTTGGTCCCATAGAACCTGAGAAAACTGCTCCCAAAGTTCGAACCCAAGTCTGAAATTAGCTATTATTGTAGAAAGCAATCACTTTGTGGTTTGACATATTTAATAAAATAAAATACTTTTTTGTTTTAAAACCACGATATTTATTAATTTAAGAACCGACCGGTTTCGCTTTACTTAAGCATCATCAGGGTACAAATTAATACTAGTATGCTTAAGTAAAGCGAAACCGGTCGGTTCTTAAATTAATAAATATCGTGGTTTTAAAACAAAAAAGTATTTTATTTTATTTTATCTGAAATTAGCGTCCAAAAAAATTAAAAATTTTCTAAAAATACAACTTTATGGAGATTTTGTGACTGAATTCAATTTGGTTAGCGATTCTTATCAATATTAGAAAATTTCAGCCAGTTTGGTCCCATAGAACCTGAGAAAACTGCTTCCCAAGTTTAAACCCAAGGCTGAAATTAGGCTCCATAAAAAAGATGGTTTTTCTTAAAATTAAACTTTATGAAGATTTTGTGACTGAGTTCGATTTGGTTAACGATTCTCATCACTATTCCAATATTTCAGCCCGTTTGGTCCCATAAAACCTGAGAAAACTGCTTTCAAAGTTCGAACCCAAGTCTGAAATGTGCGTCCATAAAAATCATAATTTTTCTAAAAATACAACTTTATGGAGATTTGTAACTGATTTCGATTTGTCCCATGCTTCTTATCACTTTTCCTTAATTTCAGCCAATTTAGTCCCATACGACCTGAGAAAACTGCTTCCAAAGTCGGATCCCATGGCTGGAAAAGCTCCATAAAAATGATGGTTTTTCTAAAAAGAGAACTTTATGGAGATTTTGTGACTGAATTCGATTTGGATAGCGATTCTTATCACTATTTCAAAATTTCAGCCAGTTTGGTTGCATAGAACCTGAGAAAACTGCTTCTAAAGTTCGTACCCAAGTCTCAAATTAGCCTCCATAAAAAAGATGGTTTTTCTAAAAATACAACTTTATGGAGATTTTGTGACTGAGTTCGATTTGGATAACGATTCTTATCTTTATTCCAATATTTCAGCCAGTTTGGTCCCATAGAACCTGAAAAAACTGCTTCTAAAGTTCGAACCCAAGTCTGAAATTAGCGTCCATAAAAATCATAATTTTTCTAAAAATACAACTTTATGGAGATTTGTAACTGATTTCGATTTGTACCATGCTTCTTATCACTTTTCCTTAATTTCAGCCAATTTAGTCCCATACAACCTGAGAAAACTGCTTACAAAGTTGGAACCCAAGGCTGGAATTAGGCTCCATAAAAAATATGGTTTTTCTAAAAAGACAAATTTATGAAGATTTTCTGACTGAGTTCGATTTGGATAACGATTCTTATCACTATTCCAATATTTCAGCCCGTTTGGTCCCTTAAAACCTGAGAAAACTGCTTGCAAAGTTCGAACCCAAGTCTGAAATTTGGGTCACTAAAAATCATAATTTTTCTAAAAATACAACTTTATGGAGATTTTGTGAATGATTTCGATTTGTACCATGCTTCTTATCCTTTTTCCTAAATTTCAGCCTATTTGGTCCATAGAACCTGACAAAACTGCTTCAAAAGTTCGAACCCAAGTCTGAAATTAGCGTCCATCAAAATAATAATTTTTCTTAAAATAAAATTTTATGGAGATTTTGTGACTGAATTCAATTTGGTTAGCGATTCTTATGACTATTTCGAAATTTCAGCCAGTTTGGTCGCATAGAACCTGAGAAAACTGCTTCTAAATTTCGAACCCAAGTCTGAAATTAGCGTCCATAAAAATCATAATTTTTCTAAAAATACAACTTTATGGAGATTTGTAACTGATTTCGATTTGTACCATGCTTCTTATCACTTTTCCTTAATTTCAGCCAATTTAGTCCCATACAACCTGAGAAAACTGCTTACAAAGTTCGAACCCAAGGCTGAAATAAGGCTCCATAAAAAAGATGGTTTTTCTAAAAAGACAACTTTATGAGAATTTTTTGACTGAGTTCGATTTGGATAACGATTCTTATCACTATTCCAATATTTCAGCCCGTTTGGTCCCTTAAAACCTGAGAAAACTGCTTGCAAAGTTCGAACCCAAGTCTGAAATTAGCGTCCATCAAAATAATAATTTTTCTTAAAATAAAATTTTATGGAGATTTTGTGACTGAATTCAATTTGGTTAGCGATTCTTATGACTATTTCGAAATTTCAGCCAGTTTGGTCGCATAGAACCTGAGAAAACTGCTTCTAAAGTTCGAACCCAAGTCTGAAATTAGCGTCCATAAAAATCATAATTTTTCTAAAAATACGACTTTATGGAGATTTTGTGACTGAGTTCGATTTTGATTGCGATTCTTATCACTATTACAAAATTTCAGCCAGTTTGGTCCCATAGAACCTGAGAAAACTGCTTCCAAATTTCGACCCCAAGTCTGAAATAAGCGTCCATAAAAATAATAATTTTTCTAAAAATACAATTTTATGGAGATTTTGTGACTGATTTCGATTTGTACCATGCTTCTTATCACTTTTCCTAAATTTCAGCCAATTTGGTCCCATAGAACCTGAGAAAACTGCTCCCAAAGTTCGAACCCAAGTCTGAAATTAGCTATTATTGTAGAAAGCAATCACTTTGTGGTTTGACATATTTAATAAAATAAAATACTTTTTTGTTTTAAAACCACGATATTTATTAATTTAAGAACCGACCGGTTTCGCTTTACTTAAGCATCATCAGGGTACAAATTAATACTAGTATGCTTAAGTAAAGCGAAACCGGTCGGTTCTTAAATTAATAAATATCGTGGTTTTAAAACAAAAAAGTATTTTATTTTATTTTATCTGAAATTAGCGTCCAAAAAAATTAAAAATTTTCTAAAAATACAACTTTATGGAGATTTTGTGACTGAATTCAATTTGGTTAGCGATTCTTATCAATATTAGAAAATTTCAGCCAGTTTGGTCCCATAGAACCAGAGAAAACTGCTTCCCAAGTTTAAACCCAAGGCTGAAATTAGGCTCCATAAAAAAGATGGTTTTTCTTAAAATTAAACTTTATGAAGATTTTGTGACTGAGTTCGATTTGGTTAACGATTCTCATCACTATTCCAATATTTCAGCCCGTTTGGTCCCATAAAACCTGAGAAAACTGCTTTCAAAGTTCGAACCCAAGTCTGAAATGTGCGTCCATAAAAATCATAATTTTTCTAAAAATACAACTTTATGGAGATTTGTAACTGATTTCGATTTGTCCCATGCTTCTTATCACTTTTCCTTAATTTCAGCCAATTTAGTCCCATACGACCTGAGAAAACTGCTTCCAAAGTCGGATCCCATGGCTGGAAAAGCTCCATAAAAATGATGGTTTTTCTAAAAAGAGAACTTTATGGAGATTTTGTGACTGAATTCGATTTGGATAGCGATTCTTATCACTATTTCAAAATTTCAGCCAGTTTGGTTGCATAGAACCTGAGAAAAGTGCTTCTAAAGTTCGTACCCAAGTCTCAAATTAGCCTCCATAAAAAAGATGGTTTTTCTAAAAATACAACTTTATGGAGATTTTGTGACTGAGTTCGATTTGGATAACGATTCTTATCTTTATTCCAATATTTCAGCCAGTTTGGTCCCATAGAACCTGAAAAAACTGCTTCTAAAGTTCGAACCCAAGTCTGAAATTAGCGTCCATAAAAATCATAATTTTTCTAAAAATACAACTTTATGGAGATTTGTAACTGATTTCGATTTGTACCATGCTTCTTATCACTTTTCCTTAATTTCAGCCAATTTAGTCCCATACAACCTGAGAAAACTGCTTACAAAGTTGGAACCCAAGGCTGGAATTAGGCTCCATAAAAAATATGGTTTTTCTAAAA
The DNA here is from genome assembly GCF_061612785.1 of Hesperophylax consimilis. Lineage (NCBI taxonomy): Eukaryota > Metazoa > Arthropoda > Insecta > Trichoptera > Limnephilidae > Hesperophylax > Hesperophylax consimilis. The sequence continues at coordinate 447,610 of NC_142858.1, forward strand.
AGACAAATTTATGAAGATTTTCTGACTGAGTTCGATTTGGATAACGATTCTTATCACTATTCCAATATTTCAGCCCGTTTGGTCCCTTAAAACCTGAGAAAACTGCTTGCAAAGTTCGAACCCAAGTCTGAAATTTGGGTCACTAAAAATCATAATTTTTCTAAAAATACAACTTTATGGAGATTTTGTGAATGATTTCGATTTGTACCATGCTTCTTATCCTTTTTCCTAAATTTCAGCCTATTTGGTCCATAGAACCTGACAAAACTGCTTCAAAAGTTCGAACCCAAGTCTGAAATTAGCCTCCATCAAAATAATAATTTTTCTTAAAATAAAATTTTATGGAGATTTTGTGACTGAATTCAATTTGGTTAGCGATTCTTATGACTATTTCGAAATTTCAGCCAGTTTGGTCGCATAGAACCTGAGAAAACTGCTTCTAAATTTCGAACCCAAGTCTGAAATTAGCGTCCATAAAAATGATAATTTTTCTAAAAATACAACTTTATGGAGATTTGTAACTGATTTCGATTTGTACCATGCTTCTTATCACTTTTCCTTAATTTCAGCCAATTTAGTCCCATACAACCTGAGAAAACTGCTTACAAAGTTCGAACCCAAGGCTGAAATAAGGCTCCATAAAAAAGATGGTTTTTCTAAAAAGACAACTTTATGAGAATTTTTTGACTGAGTTCGATTTGGATAACGATTCTTATCACTATTCCAATATTTCAGCCCGTTTGGTCCCTTAAAACCTGAGAAAACTGCTTGCAAAGTTCGAACCCAAGTCTGAAATTTGCGTCACTAAAAATCATAATTTTTCTAAAAATACATTTTTATGGAGATTTTATGACTGATTTCGATTTGTACCATGCTTCTAATAACTTTTCCTAAATTTCAGCCAATTTGGTCCATAGAACTTGACAAAACTGCTTCAAAAGTTCGAACCCAAGTCTGAAATTAGCGTCCATCAAAATAATAATTTTTCTTAAAATAAAATTTTATGGAGATTTTGTGACTGAATTCAATTTGGTTAGCGATTCTTATGACTATTTCGAAATTTCAGCCAGTTTGGTCGCATAGAACCTGAGAAAACTGCTTCTAAAGTTCGAACCCAAGTCTGAAATTAGCGTCCATAAAAATCATAATTTTTCTAAAAATACGACTTTATGGAGATTTTGTGACTGAGTTCGATTTTGATTGCGATTCTTTTCACTATTACAAAATTTCAGCCAGTTTGGTCCCATAGAACCTGAGAAAACTGCTTCCAAATTTCGAACCCAAGTCTGAAATAAGCGTCCATAAAAATAATAATTTTTCTAAAAATACAATTTTATGGAGATTTTGTGACTGATTTCGATTTGTACCATGCTTCTTATCACTTTTCCTAAATTTCAGCCAATTTGGTCCCATAGAACCTGAGTAAACTGCTTCCAAAGTTCGAACCCAAGTCTGAAATTAGCTATTATTGTAGAAAGCAATCACTTTGTGGTTTGACATATTTAATAAAATAAAATACTTTTTTGTTTTAAAACCACGATATTTATTAATTTAAGAACCGACCGGTTTCGCTTTACTTAAGCATCATCAGGGTACAAATTAATACTAGTATTAATATATTATTATACTAGTATTAATTTGTACCCTGATGATGCTTAAGTAAAGCGAAACCGGTCGGTTCTTAAATTAATAAATATCGTGGTTTTAAAACAAAAAAGTATTTTATTTTATTTTATCTGAAATTAGCGTCCAAAAAAATTAAAAATTTTCTAAAAATACAACTTTATGGAGATTTTGTGACTGAATTCAATTTGGTTAGCGATTCTTATCAATATTAGAAAATTTCAGCCAGTTTGGTCCCATAGAACCTGAGAAAACTGCTTCCCAAGTTTGAACCCAAGGCTGAAATTAGGCTCCATAAAAAAGATGGTTTTTCTTAAAATTAAACTTTATGAAGATTTTGTGACTGAGTTCGATTTGGTTAACGATTCTTATCACTATTCCAATATTTCAGCCCGTTTGGTCCCATAAAACCTGAGAAAACTGCTTTCAAAGTTCGAACCCAAGTCTGAAATGTGCGTCCATAAAAATCATAATTTTTCTAAAAATACAACTTTATGGAGATTTGTAACTGATTTCGATTTGTACCATGCTTCTTATCACTTTTCCTTAATTTCAGCCAATTTAGTCCCATACAACCTGAGAAAACTGCTTACAAAGTTGGAACCCAAGGCTGGAATTAGGCTCCATAAAAAATATGGTTTTTCTAAAAAGACAACTTTATGAAGATTTTCTGACTGAGTTCGATTTGGATAACGATTCTTATCACTATTCCAATATTTCAGCCCGTTTGGTCCCTTAAAACCTGAGAAAACTGCTTGCAAAGTTCGAACCCAAGTCTGAAATTTGGGTCACTAAAAATCATAATTTTTCTAAAAATACAACTTTATGGAGATTTTGTGACTGAGTTCGATTTGGATAACGATTCTTATCTTTATTCCAATATTTCAGCCAGTTTGGTCCCATAGAACCTGAAAAAACTGCTTCTAAAGTTCGAACCCAAGTCTGAAATTAGCGTCCATAAAAATCATAATTTTTCTAAAAATACAACTTTATGGAGATTTGTAAATGATTTCGATTTGTACCATGCTTCTTATCACTTTTCCTTAATTTCAGCCAATTTAGTCCCATACAACCTGAGAAAACTGCTTACAAAGTTGGAACCCAAGGCTGGAATTAGGCTCCATAAAAAATATGGTTTTTCTAAAAAGACAACTTTATGAAGATTTTCTGACTGAGTTCGATTTGGATAACGATTCTTATCACTATTCCAATATTTCAGCCCGTTTGGTCCCTTAAAACCTGAGAAAACTGCTTGCAAAGTTCGAACCCAAGTCTGAAATTTGGGTCACTAAAAATCATAATTTTTCTAAAAATACAACTTTATGGAGATTTTGTGAATGATTTCGATTTGTACCATGCTTCTTATCCTTTTTCCTAAATTTCAGCCTATTTGGTCCATAGAACCTGACAAAACTGCTTCAAAAGTTCGAACCCAAGTCTGAAATTAGCCTCCATCAAAATAATAATTTTTCTTAAAATAAAATTTTATGGAGATTTTGTGACTGAATTCAATTTGGTTAGCGATTCTTATGACTATTTCAAAATTTCAGCCAGTTTGGTCGCATAGAACCTGAGAAAACTACTTCTAAATTTCGAACCCAAGTCTGATATTAGCGTCCATAAAAATCATAATTTTTCTAAAAATACAACTTTATGGAGATTTGTAACTGATTTCGATTTGTACCATGCTTCTTATCACTTTTCCTTAATTTCAGCCAATTTAGTCCCATACAACCTGAGAAAACTGCTTACAAAGTTCGAACCCAAGGCTGAAATAAGGCTCCATAAAAAAGATGGTTTTTCTAAAAAGACAACTTTATGAGAATTTTTTGACTGAGTTCGATTTGGATAACGATTCTTATCACTATTCCAATATTTCAGCCCGTTTGGTCCCTTAAAACCTGAGAAAACTGCTTGCAAAGTTCGAACCCAAGTCTGAAATTTGCGTCACTAAAAATCATAATTTTTCTAAAAATACATTTTTATGGAGATTTTATGACTGATTTCGATTTGTACCATGCTTCTAATAACTTTTCCTAAATTTCAGCCAATTTGGTCCATAGAACTTGACAAAACTGCTTCAAAAGTTCGAACCCAAGTCTGAAATTAGCGTCCATCAAAATAATAATTTTTCTTAAAATAAAATTTTATGGAGATTTTGTGACTGAATTCAATTTGGTTAGCGATTCTTATGACTATTTCGAAATTTCAGCCAGTTTGGTCGCATAGAACCTGAGAAAACTGCTTCTAAAGTTCGAACCCAAGTCTGAAATTAGCGTCCATAAAAATCATAATTTTTCTAAAAATACGACTTTATGGAGATTTTGTGACTGAGTTCGATTTTGATTGCGATTCTTTTCACTATTACAAAATTTCAGCCAGTTTGGTCCCATAGAACCTGAGAAAACTGCTTCCAAATTTCGAACCCAAGTCTGAAATAAGCGTCCATAAAAATAATAATTTTTCTAAAAATACAATTTTATGGAGATTTGTAACTGATTTCGATTTGTACCATGCTTCTTATCACTTTTCCTTAATTTCAGCCAATTTAGTCCCATACAACCTGAGAAAACTGCTTACAAAGTTGGAACCCAAGGCTGGAATTAGGCTCCATAAAAAATATGGTTTTTCTAAAAAGACAACTTTATGAAGATTTTCTGACTGAGTTCGATTTGGATAACGATTCTTATCACTATTCCAATATTTCAGCCCGTTTGGTCCCTTAAAACCTGAGAAAACTGCTTGCAAAGTTCGAACCCAAGTCTGAAATTTGGGTCACTAAAAATCATAATTTTTCTAAAAATACAACTTTATGGAGATTTTGTGACTGAGTTCGATTTGGATAACGATTCTTATCTTTATTCCAATATTTCAGCCAGTTTGGTCCCATAGAACCTGAAAAAACTGCTTCTAAAGTTCGAACCCAAGTCTGAAATTAGCGTCCATAAAAATCATAATTTTTCTAAAAATACAACTTTATGGAGATTTGTAAATGATTTCGATTTGTACCATGCTTCTTATCACTTTTCCTTAATTTCAGCCAATTTAGTCCCATACAACCTGAGAAAACTGCTTACAAAGTTGGAACCCAAGGCTGGAATTAGGCTCCATAAAAAATATGGTTTTTCTAAAAAGACAACTTTATGAAGATTTTCTGACTGAGTTCGATTTGGATAACGATTCTTATCACTATTCCAATATTTCAGCCCGTTTGGTCCCTTAAAACCTGAGAAAACTGCTTGCAAAGTTCGAACCCAAGTTTGAAATTTGGGTCACTAAAAATCATAATTTTTCTAAAAATACAACTTTATGGAGATTTTGTGAATGATTTCGATTTGTACCATGCTTCTTATCCTTTTTCCTAAATTTCAGCCTATTTGGTCCATAGAACCTGACAAAACTGCTTCAAAAGTTCGAACCCAAGTCTGAAATTAGCCTCCATCAAAATAATAATTTTTCTTAAAATAAAATTTTATGGAGATTTTGTGACTGAATTCAATTTGGTTAGCGATTCTTATGACTATTTCAAAATTTCAGCCAGTTTGGTCGCATAGAACCTGAGAAAACTGCTTCTAAATTTCGAACCCAAGTCTGAAATTAGCGTCCATAAAAATCATAATTTTTCTAAAAATACAACTTTATGGAGATTTGTAACTGATTTCGATTTGTACCATGCTTCTTATCACTTTTCCTTAATTTCAGCCAATTTAGTCCCATACAACCTGAGAAAACTGCTTACAAAGTTCGAACCCAAGGCTGAAATAAGGCTCCATAAAAAAGATGGTTTTTCTAAAAAGACAACTTTATGAGAATTTTTTGACTGAGTTCGATTTGGATAACGATTCTTATCACTATTCCAATATTTCAGCCCGTTTGGTCCCTTAAAACCTGAGAAAACTGCTTGCAAAGTTCGAACCCAAGTCTGAAATTTGCGTCACTAAAAATCATAATTTTTCTAAAAATACATTTTTATGGAGATTTTATGACTGATTTCGATTTGTACCATGCTTCTAATAACTTTTCCTAAATTTCAGCCAATTTGGTCCATAGAACTTGACAAAACTGCTTCAAAAGTTCGAACCCAAGTCTGAAATTAGCGTCCATCAAAATAATAATTTTTCTTAAAATAAAATTTTATGGAGATTTTGTGACTGAATTCAATTTGGTTAGCGATTCTTATGACTATTTCGAAATTTCAGCCAGTTTGGTCGCATAGAACCTGAGAAAACTGCTTCTAAAGTTCGAACCCAAGTCTGAAATTAGCGTCCATAAAAATCATAATTTTTCTAAAAATACGACTTTATGGAGATTTTGTGACTGAGTTCGATTTTGATTGCGATTCTTATCACTATTACAAAATTTCAGCCAGTTTGGTCCCATAGAACCTGAGAAAACTGCTTCCAAATTTCGAACCCAAGTCTGAAATAAGCGTCCATAAAAATAATAATTTTTCTAAAAATACAATTTTATGGAGATTTTGTGACTGATTTCGATTTGTACCATGCTTCTTATCACTTTTCCTAAATTTCAGCCAATTTGGTCCCATAGAACCTGAGAAAACTGCTTCCAAAGTTCGAACCCAAGTCTGAAATTAGCTATTATTGTAGAAAGCAATCACTTTGTGGTTTGACATATTTAATAAAATAAAATACTTTTTTGTTTTAAAACCACGATATTTATTAATTTAAGAACCGACCGGTTTCGCTTTACTTAAGCATCATCAGGGTACCCTGATGATGCTTAAGTAAAGCGAAACCGGTCGGTTCTTAAATTAATAAATATCGTGGTTTTAAAACAAAAAAGTATTTTATTTTATTTTATCTGAAATTAGCGTCCAAAAAAATTAAAAATTTTCAAAAAATACAACTTTATGGAGATTTTGTGACTGAATTCAATTTGGTTAGCGATTCTTATCAATATTAGAAAATTTCAGCCAGTTTGGTCCCATAGAACCTGAGAAAACTGCTTCCCAAGTTTGAACCCAAGGCTGAAATTAGGCTCCATAAAAAAGATGGTTTTTCTTAAAATAAAACTTTATGAAGATTTTGTGACTGAATTCAATTTGGTTAGCGATTCTTATGACTATTTCGAAATTTCAGCCAGTTTGGTCGCATAGAACCTGAGAAAACTGCTTTTAAAGTTCGAACCCAAGTCGGAAATTAGCGTCCATAAAAATCATAATTTTTCTAAAAATACAATTTTATGGAGATTTTGTGACTGATTTCGATTTGTACCATGCTTCTTATCACTTTTCCTAAATTTCAGCCAATTTGGTCCCATAGAACCTGAGAAAACTGCTTCCAAAGTTCGAACCTAAGTCTGAAATTAGCGTCCAAAAAAATTAAAAATTTTCTAAAAATACAACTTTATGGAGATTTTGTGACAGAATTCAATTTGGTTAGCGATTCTTATCAATATTAGAAAATTTCAGCCAGTTTGGTCCCATAGAACCTGAAAAAACTGCTTCCCAAATTTGAACCCAAGGCTGAAATTAGGCTCCATAAAAAAGATGGTTTTTCTTAAAATAAAACTTTATGAAGATTTTGTGACTGAGTTCGATTTGGTTAACGATTCTTATCACTATTCCAATATTTCAGCCCGTTTGGTCCCATAAAACCTGAGAAAACTGCTTTCAAAGTTCGAACCCAAGTCTGAAATTTGCGTCCATAAAAATCATAATTTTTCTAAAAATACAACTTTATGGAGATTTGTAACTGATTTCGATTTGTCCCATGCTTCTTATCACTTTTCCTTAATTTCAGCCAATTTAGTCCCATACGACCTGGGAAAACTGCTTCCAAAGTCGGATCCCAAGGCTGGAAAAGCTCCATAAAAATGATGGTTTTTCTAAAAAGAGAACTTTATGGAGATTTTGTGACTGAATTCGATTTGGATAGCGATTCTTATCACTATTTCAAAATTTCAGCCAGTTCGGTTGCATAGAACCTGAGAAAACTGCTTCTAAAGTTCGTACCCAAGTCTCAAATTAGCCTCCATAAAAAAGATGGTTTTTCTAAAAGTACAACTTTATGGAGATTTTGTGACTGAGTTCGATTTGGATAACGATTCTTATCTTTATTCCAATATTTCAGCCATTTTGGTCGCATAGAACCTGAGAAAACTGCTTCTAAAGTTCGAACCCAAGTCTCCAATTAGCCTCCATAAAAAAGATGGTTTTTCTAAAAATACAACTTTATGGAGATTTTGTGACTGAGTTCGATTTGGATAACGATTCTTATCACTATTCCAATATTTCAGCCAGTTTGGTCCCATAGAACCTGAAAAAACTGCTTCTAAAGTTCGAACCCAAGTCTGAAATTAGCGTCCATAAAAATCATGATTTTTCTAAAAATACAACTTTATGGAGATTTTGTAACTGAGTTCGATTTAACTTTATGACTCATTTCGATTTGTACCATGCTTCTAAATCACTTTTCCTAAATTTCAGCCAATTTGGTCCCATAGAACTTGAGAAAACTGCTTCCAAAGTTCGAGAACCCAAGTCTGAAATTAGCGTCCATAAAAAAGAAGGTTTTTCTAAAAATACAACTTTATGGAGATTTTTTGACTGAGTTCGATTTGGATAACGATTCTTATCACTATTCCAATATTTCAGCCCGTTTGGTTCCTTAAAACCTGATAAAACTGCTTCCAAAGTTCGAACCCAAGGCTGGAATTAGGCTCCATAAAAAAGATGGTTTTTCTAAAAAGACAAGTTTATGGAGATTTTGTGACTGAATTCGATTTGGATAGCGATTCTTATCACTATTTCAAAATTTCAGCCAGTTTGGTTGCATTGAACCTGAGAAAACTGCTTCTAAAGTTCGAACCCAAGTCTCAAATTAGCCTCCATAAAAAGAAGGTTTTTCTAAAAATACAACTTTATGGAGATTTTGTGACTGAGTTCGATTTGGATAACGATTCTTATCACTATTCCAATATTTCAGCCAGTTTGGTCCCATAGAACCTGAGAAAACTGCTTCTAAAGTTCGAACCCAAGTATGAAATTAGCGTCCATAAAAATCATGATTTTTCTAAAAATACAACTTTATGGAGATTTTGTAACTGAGTTCGATTTGGATATCGATTCTTATTACTATTCAAAAATTTCAGCCATTTTGGTCGCATAGAACCAGAGAAAACTGCTTCTAAAGTTCGAACCCAAGTCTGAAATTAGCGTCAGTAAAAATCATGATTTTTCTAAAAATACAACTTTATGACTGATTTCGATTTGTACCATGCTTCTAATCACTTTTCCTAAATTTCAGCCAATTTGGTCCCATAGAACCTGAGAAAACTGCTTCCAAAGTTCGAGAACCCAAGTCTGAAATAAGCGTCCATAAAAATCATAATTTATTTAAAAATACAACATTATGGAGATTTTGTGACTGAATTTGATTTGGATAGCGATTCTTATCACTATTTTTCAAATTTCAGCCAGTTTGGTCGCATAGAACCTGAAAAAACTGCTTCTAAAGTTCGAACCCAAGTCTGAAATTAGCGTCAGTAAAAATCATGATTTTCCTAAAAATACAACTTTATGACTGATTTCGATTTGTACCATGCTTCTTATCACTTTTCCTAAATTTCAGCCAATTTGGTCCCATAGAACCTGAGAAAACTGCTTCCAAAGTTCGAACCCAAGTCTGAAATTAGCGTCCAAAACAATTAAAAATTTTCTAAAAATACGTTTTTATGGAGATTTTGTGACTGAATTCGATTTGGATAGCGATTCTTATCACTATTTCAAAATTTCAGCCAGTTTGGTTGCATAGAACCTGAGAAAACTGCTTCTAAAGTTCGTACCCAAGTCTCAAATTAGCCTCCATAAAAAAGATGTTTTTTCTAAAAATACAACTTTATGAAGATTTTGTGACTGAGTTCGATTTGGATAACGATTCTTATCTTTATTGCAATATTTCAGCCAGTTTGGTCCCATAGAACCTGAAAAAACTGCTTCTAAAGTTCGAACCCAAGTCTGAAATTAGCGTCCATAAAAATCATGATTTTTCTAAAAATACAACTTTATGGAGATTTTGTGACTGAGTTCAATTTGGATATCGATTCTTATCACTATTCCAATATTTCAGCCAGTTTGGTCCCATAGAACCTGAGAAAACTGCTTTTAAAGTTCGAACCCAAGTCTGAAATTAGCGTCCATAAAAATCATAATTTTTCTAAAAATACGACTTTATGGAGATTTTGTGACTGAGTTCGATTTTGATTGCGATTCTTATCACTATTACAAAATTTCAGCCAGTTTGGTCCCATAGAACCTGAGAAAACTGCTTCCAAATTTCGAACCCAAGTCTGATATAAGCGTCCATAAAAATAATAATTTTTCTAAAAATACAATTTTATGGAGATTTTGTGACTGATTTCGATTTGTACCATGCTTCTTATCACTTTTCCTAAATTTCAGCCAATTTGGTCCCATAGAACCTGAGAAAACTGCTTCCAAAGTTCGAACCCAAGTCTGAAATTAGCGTCCAAAAAAATTAAAAATTTTCTAAAAATACATATTTATGGAGATTTTGTGACTGAATTCAATTTGGTTAGCGATTCTTATCAATATTAGAAAATTTCAGCCAGTTTGGTCCCATAGAACCTGAGAAAACTGCTTCCCAAATTTGAACCCAAGGCTGAAATTAGGCTCCATAAAAAAGATGATTTTTCTTAAAATAAAACTTTATGAAGATTTTGTGACTGAGTTCGATTTGGTTAACGATTCTTATCACTATTCCAATATTTCAGCCCGTTTGGTCCCATAAAACCTGAGAAAACTGCTTTCAAAGTTCGAACCCAAGTCTGAAATTTGCGTCCATAAAAATCATAATTTTTCTAAAAATACAACTTTATGGAGATTTGTAACTGATTTCGATTTGTCCCATGCTTCTTATCACTTTTCCTTAATTTCAGCCAATTTAGTCCCATACAACCTGAGAAAACTGCTTACAAAGTTCGAACCCAAGGCTGAAATAAGGCTCCATAAAAAAGATGGTTATTCTAAAAAGACATTTTTATGAAGATTTTTTGACTGAGTTCGATTTGGATAACGATTCTTATCACTATTCCAATATTTCAGCCCGTTTGGTCCCTTAAAACCTGATAAAACTGCTTCCAAAGTTCGAACCCAAGGCTGGAATTAGGCTCCATAAAAAATATGGTTTTTCTAAAAAGACAAGTTTATGGAGATTTTGTGACTGAATTCGATTTGGATAGCGATTCTTATCACTATTTCAAAATTTCAGCCAGTTTGGTTGCATTGAACCTGAGAAAACTGCTTCTAAAGTTCGAACCCAAGTCTCAAATTAGCCTCCATAAAAAAGATGGTTTTTCTAAAAATACAACTTTATGGAGATTTTGTGACTGAGTTCGATTTGGATAACGATTCTTATCACTATTCCAATATTTCAGCCAGTTTGGTCCCATAGAACCTGAGAAAACTGCTTCTAAAGTTCGAACCCAAGTCTGAAATTAGCGTCCATAAAAATCATGATTTTTCTAAAAATACAACTTTATGGAGATTTTGTAACTGAGTTCGATTTGGATATCGATTCTTATCACTATTCAAAAATTTCAGCCATTTTGGTCGCATAGAACCAGAGAAAACTGCTTCTAAAGTTCGAACCCAAGTCTGAAATTAGCGTCAGTAAAAATCATGATTTTTCTAAAAATACAACTTTATGACTGATTTCGATTTGTACCATGCTTCTAATCACTTTTCCTAAATTTCAGCCAACTTGGTCCCATAGAACCTGAGAAAACTGCTTCCAAAGTTCGAGAACCCAAGTCTGAAATTAGCGTCCATAAAAATCATAATTTATTTAAAAATACAACATTATGGAGATTTTGTGACTGAATTTGTTTTGGATAGCGATTCTTATCACTATTTCAAAATTTCAGCCAGTTTGGTCGCATAGAACCTGAAAAAACTGCTTCTAAAGTTCGAACCCAAGTCTGAAATTAGCGTCAGTAAAAATCATGATTTTTCTAAAAATACAACTTTATGACTGATTTCGATTTGTACCATGCTTCTTATCACTTTTCCTAAATTTCAGCCAATTTGGTCCCATAGAACCTGAGAAAACTGCTTCCAAAGTTCGAACCCAAGTCTGAAATTAGCGTCCAAAAAAATTAAAAATTTTCTAAAAATACCTTTTTATGGAGATTTTGTGACTGAATTCAATTTGGTTAGCGATTCTTATCAATATTAGAAAATTTCAGCCAGTTTGGTCCCATAGAACCTGAGAAAACTGCTTCCCAAGTTCGAACCCAAGGCTGAAATTAGGCTCCATAAAAAAGATGGTTTTTCTTAAAATACAACTTAATGGAGATTTTGTGACTGAGTTCGATTTGGATAACGATTCTTATCACTATTCCAATATTTCAGCCCGTTTGGTCCCTTAAAACCTGAAAAAACTGCTTCCAAAGTTCGAACCCAAGGCTGAAATTAGGCTCAATAAAAAAGATGGTTTTTTTAAAATACAACTTAATGGAGATTTTGTGACTGAGTTCGATTTGGATAACGATTCTTATCACTATTCCAATATTTCAGCCCGTTTGGTCCCATAAAACCTGAGAAAACTGCTTGCAAAGTTCGAACCCAAGTCTGAAATTTGCGTCACTAAACATCATAATTTTTCTAAAAATACAACTTTATGGAGATTTTGTGAATGATTTCGATTTGTACCATGCTTCTTATCACTTTTCCTAAATTTCAGCCAATTTGGTACATAGAACCTGAGAAAACTGCTTCAAAAGTTCGAACCCAAGTCTGAAATTAGCGTCCATAAAAATAATAATTTTTCTAAAAATACAATTTTATGGAGATTTTGTGACTGAATTCAATTTGGTTAGCGATTCTTCTGACTATTTCGAAATTTCAGCCAGTTTGGTCGCATAGAACCTGAGAAAACTGCTTCTTAAGTTCGAACCCAAGTCTGAAATTAGCGTCAGTAAAAATCATGATTTTTCTTAAAATACAACTTTATGACTGATTTTGATTTGTACCATGCTTCTAATCACTTTTCCCAAATTTCAGCCAATTTAGTCCCATACAACCTGAGAAAATTGCTTACAAAATGCGAACCCAAGGCTGAAATTAGGCTCCATAAAAAAGATGGTTTTTCTAAAAAGACAACTTTATGAAGATTTTGTGACTGAGTTCGATTTGGATAAAGATTCTTATCACTATTCCAATATTTCAGCCCGTTTGGTTCCATAGAACCTGAGAAAATGGCTTCTAAAGTTTGAACCCAAGTCTGAAATTTGCGTCCATAAAAATCATAATTTTTCTACAACTTTATGGAGATTTTGTGACTGAGTTCGATTTGGATAGCGATTCTTATCACTATTACAAAATTTCAGCCAGTTTGGTCCCATAGAACCTGAGAAAACTGCTTCCAAATTTCGAACCCAAGTCTGAAATAAGCGTCCATAAGAATAATAATTTTTCTAAAAAGACAACTTTATGGAGATTTTGTGACTGAATTCGATTTGGATAGCGATTCTTATCACTATTTTAAAATTTCAGCCAGTTTGGTTGCATAGAACCTGAGAAAACTGCTTCTAAAGTTCGAACCCAAGTCTCCAATTAGCCTCCATAAAAAAGATGGTTTTTCTAAAAATACAACTTTATGGAGATTTTGTGACTGAGTTCGATTAGGATAACGATTCTTATCACTATTCCAATATTTCAGCCAGTTTGGTCCCATAGAACCTGAGAAAACTGCTTCCCAAGTTCGAACCCAAGGCTGAAATTAGGCTCCATAAAAAAGATGGTTTTTCTTAAAATACAACTTTATGAAGATTTTTTGACTGAGTTCGATTTGGATAACGATTCTTATCACTATTCCAATATTTCAGCCCGTTTGGTCCCTTAAAACCTGAAAAAACTGCTTCCAAAGTTCGAACCCAAGGCTGAAATTAGGCTCAATAAAAAAGATGGTTTTTCTTAAAATACAACTTAATGGAGATTTTGTTACTGAGTTCGATTTGGATAACGATTCTTATCACTACTCCAATATTTCAGCCAGTTTGGTCCCATAGAACCTGAGAAAACTGCTTCTAAAGTTCGAACCCAAGTCTGAAATTATCGTCCATAAAAATCATGATTTTTCTAAAAATACAACTTTATGGAGATTTCGATTTGTACCATGCTTCTCATCACTTTTCCTAAATTTCAGCCAATTTGGTCCCATAGAACCTGAGAAAACTGCTTCCAAAGTTCGAGAACCCAAGTCTGAAATTAGCGTCCATAAAAATCATAATTTATTTAAAAATACAACATTATGGAGATTTTGTGACTGAATTTGATTTGGATAGCGATTCTTATCACTATTTCAAAATTTCAGCCAGTTTGGTCGCATAGAACCTGAAAAAACTGCTTCCAAATTTCGAACCCAAGTCTGAAATAAGCGTCCATAAGAATAATAATTTTTCTAAAAAGACAACTTTATGGAGATTTTGTGACTGAATTCGATTTGGATAGCGATTCTTATCACTATTTTAAAATTTCAGCCAGTTTGGTTGCATAGAACCTGAGAAAACTGCTTCTAAAGTTCGAACCCAAGTCTCCAATTAGCCTCCATAAAAAAGATGGTTTTTCTAAAAATACAACTTTATGGAGATTTTGTGACTGAGTTCGATTAGGATAACGATTCTTATCACTATTCCAATATTTCAGCCAGTTTGGTCCCATAGAACCTGAGAAAACTGCTTCCCAAGTTCGAACCCAAGGCTGAAATTAGGCTCCATAAAAAAGATGGTTTTTCTTAAAATACAACTTTATGAAGATTTTTTGACTGAGTTCGATTTGGGTAACGATTCTTATCACTATTCCAATATTTCAGCCCGTTTGGTCCCTTAAAACCTGAAAAAACTGCTTCCAAAGTTCGAACCCAAGGCTGAAATTAGGCTCAATAAAAAAGATGGTTTTTCTTAAAATACAACTTAATGGAGATTTTGTTACTGAGTTCGATTTGGATAACGATTCTTATCACTACTCCAATATTTCAGCCAGTTTGGTCCCATAGAACCTGAGAAAACTGCTCCTTAAGTTCGAACCCAGGTCTGAAATTATCGTCCATAAAAATCATGATTTTTCTAAAAATACAACTTTATGGAGATTTCGATTTGTACTATGCTTCTAATCACTTTTCCTAAATTTCAGCCAATTTGGTCCCATAGAACCTGAGAAAACTGCTTCCAAAGTTCGAGAACCCAAGTCTGAAATTAGCGTCCATAAAAATCATAATTTATTTAAAAAATACAACATTATGGAGATTTTGTGACTGAATTTGATTTGGATAGCGATTCTTATCACTATTTCAAAATTTCAGCCAGTTTGGTCGCATAGAACCTGAAAAAACTGCTTCTAAAGTTCGAACCCAAGTCTGAAATTAGCGTCAGTAAAAATCATGATTTTTCTAAAAATACAACTTTATGACTGATTTCGATTTGTACCATGCTTCTTATCACTTTTCCTAAATTTCAGCCAATTTGGTCCCATAGAACCTGAGAAAACTGCTTCCAAAGTTCGAACCCAAGTCTGAAATTAGCGTCCAAAAAAATTAAAAATTTTCTAAAAATACCTTTTTATGGAGATTTTGTGACTGAATTCAATTTGGTTAGCGATTCTTATCAATATTAGAAAATTTCAGCCAGTTTGGTCCCATAGAACCTGAGAAAACTGCTTCCCAAGTTCGAACCCAAGGCTGAAATTAGGCTCCATAAAAAAGATGGTTTTTCTTAAAATACAACTTTATGAAGATTTTTAGACTGAGTTCGATTTAGATAACGATTCTTATCACTATTCCAATATTTCAGCCCGTTTGGTCCCTTAAAACCTGAAAAAACTGCTTCCAAAGTTCGAACCCAAGGCTGAAATTAGGCTCAATAAAAAAGATGGTTTTTTTAAAATACAACTTAATGGAGATTTTGTGACTGAGTTCGATTTGGATAACGATTCTTATCACTATTCCAATATTTCAGCCCGTTTGGTCCCATAAAACCTGAGAAAACTGCTTGCAAAGTTCGAACCCAAGTCTGAAATTTGCGTCACTAAACATAATAATTTTTCTAAAAATACAACTTTATGGAGATTTTGTGAATGATTTCGATTTGTACCATGCTTCTTATCACTTTTCCTAAATTTCAGCCAATTTGGTCCATAGAACCTGAGAAAACTGCTTCAAAAGTTCGAACCCAAGTCTGAAATTAGCGTCCATAAAAATAATAATTTTTCTAAAAATACAATTTTATGGAGATTTTGTGACTGAATTCAATTTGGTTAGCGATTCTTATGACTATTTCGAAATTTCAGCCAGTTTGGTCGCATAGAACCTGAGAAAACTGCTTCTTAAGTTCGAACCCAAGTCTGAAATTAGCGTCAGTAAAAATCATGATTTTTCTTAAAATACAACTTTATGACTGATTTTGATTTGTACCATGCTTCTAATCACTTTTCCCAAATTTCAGCTAATTTAGTCCCATACAACCTGAGAAAACTGCTTACAAAATGCGAACCCAAGGCTGAAATTAGGCTCCATAAAAAAGATGGTTTTTCTAAAAAGACAACTTTATGAAGATTTTGTGACTGAGTTCGATTTGGATAAAGATTCTTATCACTATTCCAATATTTCAGCCCGTTTGGTTCCATAGAACCTGAGAAAATGGCTTCTAAAGTTTGAACCCAAGTCTGAAATTTGCGTCCATAAAAATCATAATTTTTCTACAACTTTATGGAGATTTTGTGACTGAGTTCGATTTGGATAGCGATTCTTATCACTATTACAAAATTTCAGCCAGTTTGGTCCCATAGAACCTGAGAAAACTGCTTCCAAATTTCGAACCCAAGTCTGAAATAAGCGTCCATAAGAATAATAATTTTTCTAAAAAGACAACTTTATGGAGATTTTGTGACTGAATTCGATTTGGATAGCGATTCTTATCACTATTTTAAAATTTCAGCCAGTTTGGTTGCATAGAACCTGAGAAAACTGCTTCTAAAGTTCGAACCCAAGTCTCCAATTAGCCTCCATAAAAAAGATGGTTTTTCTAAAAATATAACTTTATGGAGATTTTGTGACTGAGTTCGATTAGGATAACGATTCTTATCACTATTCCAATATTTCAGCCAGTTTGGTCCCATAGAACCTGAGAAAACTGCTTCTAAAGTTCGAACCCAAGTCTGAAATTAGCGTCAGTAAAAATCATGATTTTTCTAAAAATACAATTTTATGGAGATTTTGTGACTGATTTCGATTTGTACCATGCTTCTTATCACTTTTCCTAAATTTCAGCCAATTTCGTCCCATAGAATCTGAGAAAACTGCTTCCAAAGTTCGAACCCAAGTCTGAAATTAGCGTCCAAAAAAATTAAAATTTTTCTAAGAATACAACTTTATGGAGATTTTGTGACTGAATTCAATTTGGTTAGCGATTCTTATGACTTTTTCGAAATTTCAGCCAGTTTGGTCGCATAGAACCTGAGAAAACTGCTTCTAAAGTTCGAACCCAAGTCTGAAATTAGCGTCAGTAAAAATCATAATTTTTCTAAAAATACAACTTAATGGAGATTTGTAACTGATTTCGATTTGTACCATGCTTCTTATCACTTTTCCTTAATTTCAGCCAATTTAGTCCCATACAACCTCAGGAAACTGCTTACAAAGTTCGAACCCAAGGCTGAAATAAGGCTCCATAAAAAGATGGTTTTTCTAAAAAGACAACTTAATGGAGATTTTGTGACTGAGTTCGATTTGGATAACGATTCTTATCACTATTCCAATATTTCAGCCCGTTTGGTCCCATAAAACCTGAGAAAACTGCTTGCAAAGTTCGAACCCAAGTCTGAAATTTGCGTCACTAAAAATCCTAATTTTTCTAAAAATACAACTTTATGGAGATTTTGTGAATGATTTCGATTTGTACCATGCTTCTTATCACTTTTCCTAAATTTCAGCCAATTTGGTCCATAGAACCTGAGAAAACTGCTTCAAAAGTTCGAACCCAAGTCTGAAATTAGCGTCCATCAAAATAATAATTTTTCTTAAAATAAAATTTTATGGAGATTTTGTGACTGAATTCAATTTGGTTAGCGATTCTTATGACTATTTCGAAATTTCAGCCAGTTTGGTCACATAGAACCTGGGAAAACTGCTTCTAAAGTTCGAACCCAAGTCTGAAATTAGCGTCAGTAAAAATCATAATTTTTCTAAAAATACAACTTTATGGAGATTTGTAACTGATTTCGATTTGTACCATGCTTCTTATCACTTTTCCTTAATTTCAGCCAATTTAGTCCCATACAACCTGAGAAAACTGCTTACAAAGTTCGAACCCAAGGCTGAAATAAGGCTCCATAAAAAAGATGGTTTTTCTAAAAAGACAACTTTATGAAGATTTTTTGACTGAGTTCGATTTGGATAACGATTCTTATCACTATTCCAATATTTCAGCCCGTTTGGTCCCTTAAAACCTGAGAAAACTGCTTGCAAAGTTCGAACCCAAGTCTGAAATTTGCGTCACTAAAAATCATAATTTTTCTAAAAATACTTTTTTATGGAGATTTTATGACTGATTTCGATTTGTACCATGCTTCTTATAACTTTTCCAATATTTCAGCCCGTTTGGTTCCATAGAACCTGAGAAAATGGCTTCTAAAGTTTGAACCCAAGTCTGAAATTTGCGTCCATAAAAATCATAATTTTTCTACAACTTTATGGAGATTTTATGACTGAGTTCGATTTGGATAGCGATTCTTATCACTATTACAAAATTTCAGCCAGTTTGGTTGCATAGAACCTGAGAAAACTGCTTCTAAAGTTCGAACCCAAGTCTCCAATTAGCCTCCATAAAAAAGATGGTTTTTCTAAAAATACAACTTTATGGAGATTTTGTGACTGAGTTCGATTAGGATAACGATTCTTATCACTATTCCAATATTTCAGCCAGTTTGGTCCCATAGAACCTGAGAAAACTGCTTCTAAAGTTCGAACCCAAATCTGAAATTAGCGTCCATAAAAATCATGATTTTTCGAAAAATACAACTTTATGGAGATTTTGTAACTGAGTTCGATTTGGATATCGATTCTTATCACTATTCAAAAATTTCAGCCATTTTGGTCGCATAGAACCTGAGAAAACTGCTTCTAAAGTTCGAACCCAAGTCTGAAATTAGCGTCAGTAAAAATCATGATTTTTCTAAAAATACAATTTAATGGAGATTTTGTGACTGATTTCGATTTGTACCATCCTTCTTATCACTTTTCCTAAATTTCAGCCAATTTCGTCCCATAGAATCTGAGAAAACTGCCTCCAAAGTTCGAACCCAAGTCTGAAATTAGCGTCCAAAAAAATTAAAATTTTTCTAAGAATACAACTTTATGGAGATTTTGTGACTGAATTCAATTTGGTTAGCGATTCTTATGACTTTTTCGAAATTTCAGCCAGTTTGGTCGCATAGAACCTGAGAAAACTGCTTCTAAAGTTCGAACCCAAGTCTGAAATTAGCGTCAGTAAAAATCATAATTTTTCTAAAAATACAACTTAATGGAGATTTGTAACTGATTTCGATTTGTACCATGCTTCTTATCACTTTTCCTTAATTTCAGCCAATTTAGTCCCATACAACCTGAGGAAACTGCTTACAAAGTTCGAACCCAAGGCTGAAATAAGGCTCCATAAAAAGATGGTTTTTCTAAAAAGACAACTTTATGAAGATTTTTTGAATGAGTTCGATTTGGATAACGATTCTTATCACTATTCCAATATTTCAGCCCGTTTGGTTCCTTAAAACCAGAAAAAACTGCTTCCAAAGTTCGAACCCAAGGCTGAAATTAGGCTCAATAAAAAAGATGGTTTTTCTAAAAATACAACTTAATGGAGATTTTGTGACTGAGTTCGATTTGGATAACGATTCTTATCACTATTCCAATATTTCAGCCCGTTTGGTCCCATAAAACCTGAGAAAACTGCTTGCAAAGTTCGAACCCAAGTCTGAAATTTGCGTCACTAAAAATCCTAATTTTTCTAAAAATACAACTTTATGGAGATTTTGTGAATGATTTCGATTTGTACCATGCTTCTTATCACTTTTCCTAAATTTCAGCCAATTTGGTCCATAGAACCTGAGAAAACTGCTTCAAAAGTTCGAACCCAAGTCTGAAATTAGCGTCCATCAAAATAATAATTTTTCTTAAAATAAAATTTTATGGAGATTTTGTGACTGAATTCAATTTGGTTAGCGATTCTTATGACTATTTCGAAATTTCAGCCAGTTTGGTCACATAGAACCTGGGAAAACTGCTTCTAAAGTTCGAACCCAAGTCTGAAATTAGCGTCAGTAAAAATCATAATTTTTCTAAAAATACAACTTTATGGAGATTTGTAACTGATTTCGATTTGTACCATGCTTCTTATCACTTTTCCTTAATTTCAGCCAATTTAGTCCCATACAACCTGAGAAAACTGCTTACAAAGTTCGAACCCAAGGCTGAAATAAGGCTCCATAAAAAAGATGGTTTTTCTAAAAAGACAACTTTATGAAGATTTTTTGACTGAGTTCGATTTGGATAACGATTCTTATCACTATTCCAATATTTCAGCCCGTTTGGTCCCTTAAAACCTGAGAAAACTGCTTGCAAAGTTCGAACCCAAGTCTGAAATTTGCGTCACTAAAAATCATAATTTTTCTAAAAATACTTTTTTATGGAGATTTTATGACTGATTTCGATTTGTACCATGCTTCTTATAACTTTTCCTAAATTTCAGCCAATTTGGTCCCTTAGAACCTGAGAAAACTGCTTTTAGAGTTCGAGAACCCAAGTCTGAAATAAGCGCCCATATAAATCATAATTTTTTAAAAAATTCACTTTTATGGAGATTTTGTGACTGAATTCGATTTGGATAGCGATTCTTATCACTATTTCAAAATTTCAGCCAGTTTGGTCGCATAGAACCTGAGAAAACTGCTTCTAAAGTTCGAACCCAAGTCTCAAATTAGCCTCCATAAAAAAGATGGTTTTTCTAAAAATACAACTTTATGGAGATTTTGTGACAGAGTTCGATTTGGATAACGATTCTTATCACTATTCGTATATTTCAGCCAGTTTGGTCCCATAGAACCTGAGAAAACTGTTTCTAAAGTTCGAACCCAAGTCTGAAATTAGCGTCCATAAAAATCATGATTTTTCTAAAAATACAACTTTATGGAGATTTTGTGACTGAGTTCAATTTGGATATCGATTCTTATCACTATTCCAATATTTCAGCCAGTTTGGTCCCATAGAAACTGAGAAAACTGCTTCTAAAGTTCGAACCCAAGTCTGAAATTAGCGTCCATAAAAATCATAATTTTTCTAAAAATACAACTTTTTGGAGATTTGTAACTGATTTCGATTTGTACCATGCTTCTTATCACCTTTCCTTAATTTCAGCCAATTTAGTCCCATACAACCTGAGAAAACTGCTTACAAAGTTGGAACCCAAGGCTGGAATTAGGCTCCATAAAAAAGATGGTTTTTCTAAAAAAAGAACTTTATGGAGATTTTGTGACTGAATTCGATTTGGATAGCGATTCTTATCACTATTTCAAAATTTCAGCCAGTTTGGTTGCATAGAACCTGAGAAAACTGCTTCTAAAGTTCGTACCCAAGTCTCAAATTAGCCTCCATAAAAAAGATGGTTTTTCTAAAAATACAACTTAATGGAGATTTTGTGACTGAGTTAGATTTGGATAACGATTCTTATCTTTATTCCAATATTTCAGCCAGTTTGGTCCCATAGAACCTGAAAAAACTGCTTCTAAAGTTCGAACCCATGTCTGAAATTAGCGTCCATAAAAATCATGATTTTCCTAAAAATACAACTTTATGGAGATTTTATGACTGAGTTCGATTTGGATAGCGATTCTTATCACTATTACAAAATTTCAGCCAGTTTGGTTGCATAGAACCTGAGAAAACTGCTTCTAAAGTTCGAACCCAAGTCTCCAATTAGCCTCCATAAAAAAGATGGTTTTTCTAAAAATACAACTTTATGGAGATTTTGTGACTGAGTTCGATTAGGATAACGATTCTTATCACTATTCCAATATTTCAGCCAGTTTGGTCCCATAGAACCTGAGAAAACTGCTTCTAAAGTTCGAACCCAAATCTGAAATTAGCGTTCATAAAAATCATGATTTTCCTAAAAATACAACTTTATGGAGATTTTATGACTGAGTTCGATTTGGATAGCGATTCTTATCACTATTCCAATATTTCAGCCAGTTTGGTCCCATAGAACCTGAGAAAACTGCTTCTAAAGTTCGAACCCAAATCTGAAATTAGCGTCCATAAAAATCATGATTTTTCGAAAAATACAACTTTATGGAGATTTTGTAACTGAGTTCGATTTGGATATCGATTCTTATCACTATTCAAAAATTTCAGCCATTTTGGTCGCATAGAACCTGAGAAAACTGCTTCTAAAGTTCGAACCCAAGTCTGAAATTAGCGTCAGTAAAAATCATGATTTTTCTAAAAATACAATTTAGTGGAGATTTTGTGACTGATTTCGATTTGTACCATCCTTCTTATCACTTTTCCTAAATTTCAGCCAATTTCGTCCCATAGAATCTGAGAAAACTGCTTCCAAAGTTCGAACCCAAGTCTGAAATTAGCGTCCAAAAAAATTAAAATTTTTCTAAGAATACAACTTTATGGAGATTTTGTGACTGAATTCAATTTGGTTAGCGATTCTTATGACTTTTTCGAAATTTCAGCCAGTTTGGTCGCATAGAACCTGAGAAAACTGCTTCTAAAGTTCGAACCCAAGTCTGAAATTAGCGTCAGTAAAAATCATAATTTTTCTAAAAATACAACTTAATGGAGATTTGTAACTGATTTCGATTTGTACCATGCTTCTTATCACTTTTCCTTAATTTCAGCCAATTTAGTCCCATACAACCTGAGGAAACTGCTTACAAAGTTCGAACCCAAGGCTGAAATAAGGCTCCATAAAAAGATGGTTTTTCTAAAAAGACAACTTTATGAAGATTTTTTGAATGAGTTCGATTTGGATAACGATTCTTATCACTATTCCAATATTTCAGCCCGTTTGGTTCCTTAAAACCAGAAAAAACTGCTTCCAAAGTTCGAACCCAAGGCTGAAATTAGGCTCAATAAAAAAGATGGTTTTTCTAAAAATACAACTTAATGGAGATTTTGTGACTGAGTTCGATTTGGATAACGATTCTTATCACTATTCCAATATTTCAGCCCGTTTGGTCCCATAAAACCTGAGAAAACTGCTTGCAAAGTTCGAACCCAAGTCTGAAATTTGCGTCACTAAAAATCCTAATTTTTCTAAAAATACAACTTTATGGAGATTTTGTGAATGATTTCGATTTGTACCATGCTTCTTATCACTTTTCCTAAATTTCAGCCAATTTGGTCCATAGAACCTGAGAAAACTGCTTCAAAAGTTCGAACCCAAGTCTGAAATTAGCGTCCATCAAAATAATAATTTTTCTTAAAATAAAATTTTATGGAGATTTTGTGACTGAATTCAATTTGGTTAGCGATTCTTATGACTATTTCGAAATTTCAGCCAGTTTGGTCACATAGAACCTGGGAAAACTGCTTCTAAAGTTCGAACCCAAGTCTGAAATTAGCGTCAGTAAAAATCATAATTTTTCTAAAAATACAACTTTATGGAGATTTGTAACTGATTTCGATTTGTACCATGCTTCTTATCACTTTTCCTTAATTTCAGCCAATTTAGTCCCATACAACCTGAGAAAACTGCTTACAAAGTTCGAACCCAAGGCTGAAATAAGGCTCCATAAAAAAGATGGTTTTTCTAAAAAGACAACTTTATGAAGATTTTTTGACTGAGTTCGATTTGGATAACGATTCTTATCACTATTCCAATATTTCAGCCCGTTTGGTCCCTTAAAACCTGAGAAAACTGCTTGCAAAGTTCGAACCCAAGTCTGAAATTTGCGTCACTAAAAATCATAATTTTTCTAAAAATACTTTTTTATGGAGATTTTATGACTGATTTCGATTTGTACCATGCTTCTTATAACTTTTCCTAAATTTCAGCCAATTTGGTCCCTTAGAACCTGAGAAAACTGCTTTTAGAGTTCGAGAACCCAAGTCTGAAATAAGCGCCCATATAAATCATAATTTTTTAAAAAATTCACTTTTATGGAGATTTTGTGACTGAATTCGATTTGGATAGCGATTCTTATCACTATTTCAAAATTTCAGCCAGTTTGGTCGCATAGAACCTGAGAAAACTGCTTCTAAAGTTCGAACCCAAGTCTCAAATTAGCCTCCATAAAAAAGATGGTTTTTCTAAAAATACAACTTTATGGAGATTTTGTGACAGAGTTCGATTTGGATAACGATTCTTATCACTATTCGTATATTTCAGCCAGTTTGGTCCCATAGAACCTGAGAAAACTGTTTCTAAAGTTCGAACCCAAGTCTGAAATTAGCGTCCATAAAAATCATGATTTTTCTAAAAATACAACTTTATGGAGATTTTGTGACTGAGTTCAATTTGGATATCGATTCTTATCACTATTCCAATATTTCAGCCAGTTTGGTCCCATAGAAACTGAGAAAACTGCTTCTAAAGTTCGAACCCAAGTCTGAAATTAGCGTCCATAAAAATCATAATTTTTCTAAAAATACAACTTTATGGAGATTTGTAACTGATTTCGATTTGTACCATGCTTCTTATCACCTTTCCTTAATTTCAGCCAATTTAGTCCCATACAACCTGAGAAAACTGCTTACAAAGTTGGAACCCAAGGCTGGAATTAGGCTCCATAAAAAAGATGGTTTTTCTAAAAATACAACTTAATGGAGATTTTGTGACTGAGTTAGATTTGGATAACGATTCTTATCTTTATTCCAATATTTCAGCCAGTTTGGTCCCATAGAACCTGAAAAAACTGCTTCTAAAGTTCGAACCCATGTCTGAAATTAGCGTCCATAAAAATCATGATTTTCCTAAAAATACAACTTTATGGAGATTTTGTAACTGAGTTCGATTTGGATATCGATTCTTATCACTATTCAAAAATTTCAGCCATTTTGGTCGCATAGAACCTGAGAAAACTGCTTCTAAAGTTCGAACCCAAGTCTCCAATTAGCCTCCATAAAAAAGATGGTTTTTCTAAAAATACAACTTTATGGAGATTTTGTGACTGAGTTCGATTTGGATAACGATTCTTATCACTATTCCAATATTTCAGCCCGTTTGGTCCCTTAAAACCTGAGAAAACTGCTTGCAAAGTTCGAACCCAAGTCTGAAATTTGGGTCACTAAAAATCATAATTTTTCTAAAAATACAACTTTATGGAGATTTTGTGAATGATTTCGATTTGTACCATGCTTCTTATCCTTTTTCCTAAATTTCAGCCTATTTGGTCCATAGAACCTGACAAAACTGCTTCAAAAGTTCGAACCCAAGTCTGAAATTAGCGTCCATCAAAATAATAATTTTTCTTAAAATAAAATTTTATGGAGATTTTGTGACTGAATTCAATTTGGTTAGCGATTCTTATGACTATTTCGAAATTTCAGCCAGTTTGGTAGCATAGAACCTGAGAAAACTGCTTCTAAATTTCGAACCCAAGTCTGAAATTAGCGTCCATAAAAATCATAATTTTTCTCAAAATACAACTTTATGGAGATTTGTAACTGATTTCGATTTGTACCATGCTTCTTATCACTTTTCCTTAATTTCAGCCAATTTAGTCCCATACAACCTGAGGAAACTGCTTACAAAGTTCGAACCCAAGGCTGAAATAAGGCTCCATAAAAAGATGGTTTTTCTAAAAAGACAACTTTATGAAGATTTTTTGAATGAGTTCGATTTGGATAACGATTCTTATCACTATTCCAATATTTCAGCCCGTTTGGTTCCTTAAAACCAGAAAAAACTGCTTCCAAAGTTCGAACCCAAGGCTGAAATTAGGCTCAATAAAAAAGATGGTTTTTCTAAAAATACAATTTTATGGAGATTTTGTGACTGAGTTCGATTAGGATAACGATTCTTATCACTATTCCAATATTTCAGCCAGTTTGGTCCCATAGAACCTGAGAAAACTGCTTCTAAAGTTCGAACCCAAATCTGAAATTAGCGTCCATAAAAATCATGATTTTCCTAAAAATACAACTTTATGGAGATTTTATGACTGAGTTCGATTTGGATAGCGATTCTTATCACTATTCCAATATTTCAGCCAGTTTGGTCCCATAGAACCTGAGAAAACTGCTTCTAAAGTTCGAACCCAAATCTGAAATTAGCGTCCATAAAAATCATGATTTTTCGAAAAATACAACTTTATGGAGATTTTGTAACTGAGTTCGATTTGGATATCGATTCTCATCACTATTCAAAAATTTCAGCCATTTTGGTCGCATAGAACCTGAGAAAACTGCTTCTAAAGTTCGAACCCAAGTCTGAAATTAGCGTCAGTAAAAATCATGATTTTTCTAAAAATACAATTTAATGGAGATTTTGTGACTGATTTCGATTTGTACCATCCTTCTTATCACTTTTCCTAAATTTCAGCCAATTTCGTCCCATAGAATCTGAGAAAACTGCTTCCAAAGTTCGAACCCAAGTCTGAAATTAGCGTCCAAAAAAATTAAAATTTTTCTAAGAATACAACTTTATGGAGATTTTGTGACTGAATTCAATTTGGTTAGCGATTCTTATGACTTTTTCGAAATTTCAGCCAGTTTGGTCGCATAGAACCTGAGAAAACTGCTTCTAAAGTTCGAACCCAAGTCTGAAATTAGCGTCAGTAAAAATCATAATTTTTCTAAAAATACAACTTAATGGAGATTTGTAACTGATTTCGATTTGTACCATGCTTCTTATCACTTTTCCTTAATTTCAGCCAATTTAGTCCCATACAACCTGAGGAAACTGCTTACAAAGTTCGAACCCAAGGCTGAAATAAGGCTCCATAAAAAGATGGTTTTTCTAAAAAGACAACTTTATGAAGATTTTTTGAATGAGTTCGATTTGGATAACGATTCTTATCACTATTCCAATATTTCAGCCCGTTTGGTTCCTTAAAACCAGAAAAAACTGCTTCCAAAGTTCGAACCCAAGGCTGAAATTAGGCTCAATAAAAAAGATGGTTTTTCTAAAAATACAACTTAATGGAGATTTTGTGACTGAGTTCGATTTGGATAACGATTCTTATCACTATTCCAATATTTCAGCCCGTTTGGTCCCATAAAACCTGAGAAAACTGCTTGCAAAGTTCGAACCCAAGTCTGAAATTTGCGTCACTAAAAATCCTAATTTTTCTAAAAATACAACTTTATGGAGATTTTGTGAATGATTTCGATTTGTACCATGCTTCTTATCACTTTTCCTAAATTTCAGCCAATTTGGTCCATAGAACCTGAGAAAACTGCTTCAAAAGTTCGAACCCAAGTCTGAAATTAGCGTCCATCAAAATAATAATTTTTCTTAAAATAAAATTTTATGGAGATTTTGTGACTGAATTCAATTTGGTTAGCGATTCTTATGACTATTTCGAAATTTCAGCCAGTTTGGTCACATAGAACCTGGGAAAACTGCTTCTAAAGTTCGAACCCAAGTCTGAAATTAGCGTCAGTAAAAATCATAATTTTTCTAAAAATACAACTTTATGGAGATTTGTAACTGATTTCGATTTGTACCATGCTTCTTATCACTTTTCCTTAATTTCAGCCAATTTAGTCCCATACAACCTGAGAAAACTGCTTACAAAGTTCGAACCCAAGGCTGAAATAAGGCTCCATAAAAAAGATGGTTTTTCTAAAAAGACAACTTTATGAAGATTTTTTGACTGAGTTCGATTTGGATAACGATTCTTATCACTATTCCAATATTTCAGCCCGTTTGGTCCCTTAAAACCTGAGAAAACTGCTTGCAAAGTTCGAACCCAAGTCTGAAATTTGCGTCACTAAAAATCATAATTTTTCTAAAAATACTTTTTTATGGAGATTTTATGACTGATTTCGATTTGTACCATGCTTCTTATAACTTTTCCTAAATTTCAGCCAATTTGGTCCCTTAGAACCTGAGAAAACTGCTTTTAGAGTTCGAGAACCCAAGTCTGAAATAAGCGCCCATATAAATCATAATTTTTTAAAAAATTCACTTTTATGGAGATTTTGTGACTGAGTTCAATTTGGATATCGATTCTTATCACTATTCCAATATTTCAGCCAGTTTGGTCCCATAGAAACTGAGAAAACTGCTTCTAAAGTTCGAACCCAAGTCTGAAATTAGCGTCCATAAAAATCATAATTTTTCTAAAAATACAACTTTATGGAGATTTGTAACTGATTTCGATTTGTACCATGCTTCTTATCACCTTTCCTTAATTTCAGCCAATTTAGTCCCATACAACCTGAGAAAACTGCTTACAAAGTTGGAACCCAAGGCTGGAATTAGGCTCCATAAAAAAGATGGTTTTTCTAAAAATACAACTTAATGGAGATTTTGTGACTGAGTTAGATTTGGATAACGATTCTTATCTTTATTCCAATATTTCAGCCAGTTTGGTCCCATAGAACCTGAAAAAACTGCTTCTAAAGTTCGAACCCATGTCTGAAATTAGCGTCCATAAAAATCATGATTTTCCTAAAAATACAACTTTATGGAGATTTTGTAACTGAGTTCGATTTGGATATCGATTCTTATCACTATTCAAAAATTTCAGCCATTTTGGTCGCATAGAACCTGAGAAAACTGCTTCTAAAGTTCGAACCCAAGTCTCCAATTAGCCTCCATAAAAAAGATGGTTTTTCTAAAAATACAACTTTATGGAGATTTTGTGACTGAGTTCGATTTGGATAACGATTCTTATCACTATTCCAATATTTCAGCCCGTTTGGTCCCTTAAAACCTGAGAAAACTGCTTGCAAAGTTCGAACCCAAGTCTGAAATTTGGGTCACTAAAAATCATAATTTTTCTAAAAATACAACTTTATGGAGATTTTGTGAATGATTTCGATTTGTACCATGCTTCTTATCCTTTTTCCTAAATTTCAGCCTATTTGGTCCATAGAACCTGACAAAACTGCTTCAAAAGTTCGAACCCAAGTCTGAAATTAGCGTCCATCAAAATAATAATTTTTCTTAAAATAAAATTTTATGGAGATTTTGTGACTGAATTCAATTTGGTTAGCGATTCTTATGACTATTTCGAAATTTCAGCCAGTTTGGTCGCATAGAACCTGAGAAAACTGCTTCTAAATTTCGAACCCAAGTCTGAAATTAGCGTCCATAAAAATCATAATTTTTCTCAAAATACAACTTTATGGAGATTTGTAACTGATTTCGATTTGTACCATGCTTCTTATCACTTTTCCTTAATTTCAGCCAATTTAGTCCCATACAACCTGAGGAAACTGCTTACAAAGTTCGAACCCAAGGCTGAAATAAGGCTCCATAAAAAGATGGTTTTTCTAAAAAGACAACTTTATGAAGATTTTTTGAATGAGTTCGATTTGGATAACGATTCTTATCACTATTCCAATATTTCAGCCCGTTTGGTTCCTTAAAACCAGAAAAAACTGCTTCCAAAGTTCGAACCCAAGGCTGAAATTAGGCTCAATAAAAAAGATGGTTTTTCTAAAAATACAACTTAATGGAGATTTTGTGACTGAGTTCGATTTGGATAACGATTCTTATCACTATTCCAATATTTCAGCCCGTTTGGTCCCATAAAACCTGAGAAAACTGCTTGCAAAGTTCGAACCCAAGTCTGAAATTTGCGTCACTAAAAATCCTAATTTTTCTAAAAATACAACTTTATGGAGATTTTGTGAATGATTTCGATTTGTACCATGCTTCTTATCACTTTTCCTAAATTTCAGCCAATTTGGTCCATAGAACCTGAGAAAACTGCTTCAAAAGTTCGAACCCAAGTCTGAAATTAGCGTCCATCAAAATAATAATTTTTCTTAAAATAAAATTTTATGGAGATTTTGTGACTGAATTCAATTTGGTTAGCGATTCTTATGACTATTTCGAAATTTCAGCCAGTTTGGTCACATAGAACCTGGGAAAACTGCTTCTAAAGTTCGAACCCAAGTCTGAAATTAGCGTCAGTAAAAATCATAATTTTTCTAAAAATACAACTTTATGGAGATTTGTAACTGATTTCGATTTGTACCATGCTTCTTATCACTTTTCCTTAATTTCAGCCAATTTAGTCCCATACAACCTGAGAAAACTGCTTACAAAGTTCGAACCCAAGGCTGAAATAAGGCTCCATAAAAAATATGGTTTTTCTAAAAAGACAACTTTATGAAGATTTTTTGACTGAGTTCGATTTGGATAACGATTCTTATCACTATTCCAATATTTCAGCCCGTTTGGTCCCTTAAAACCTGAGAAAACTGCTTGCAAAGTTCGAACCCAAGTCTGAAATTTGCGTCACTAAAAATCATAATTTTTCTAAAAATACTTTTTTATGGAGATTTTATGACTGATTTCGATTTGTACCATGCTTCTTATAACTTTTCCTAAATTTCAGCCAATTTGGTCCCTTAGAACCTGAGAAAACTGCTTTTAGAGTTCGAGAACCCAAGTCTGAAATAAGCGCCCATATAAATCATAATTTTTTAAAAAATTCACTTTTATGGAGATTTTGTGACTGAATTCGATTTGGATAGCGATTCTTATCACTATTTCAAAATTTCAGCCAGTTTGGTCGCATAGAACCTGAGAAAACTGCTTCTAAAGTTCGAACCCAAGTCTGAAATTAGCGTCAGTAAAAATCATAATTTTTCTAAAAATACAACTTAATGGAGATTTGTAACTGATTTCGATTTGTACCATGCTTCTTATCACTTTTCCTTAATTTCAGCCAATTTAGTCCCATACAACCTCAGGAAACTGCTTACAAAGTTCGAACCCAAGGCTGAAATAAGGCTCCATAAAAAGATGGTTTTTCTAAAAAGACAACTTTATGAAGATTTTTTGACTGAGTTCGATTTGGATAACGATTCTTATCACTATTCCAATATTTCAGCCCGTTTGGTTCCTTAAAACCTGAAAAAACTGCTTCCAAAGTTCGAACCCAAGGCTGAAATTAGGCTCAATAAAAAAGATGGTTTTTCTAAAAATACAACTTAATGGAGATTTTGTGACTGAGTTCGATTTGGATAACGATTCTTATCACTATTCCAATATTTCAGCCCGTTTGGTCCCATAAAACCTGAGAAAACTGCTTGCAAAGTTCGAACCCAAGTCTGAAATTTGCGTCACTAAAAATCCTAATTTTTCTAAAAATACAACTTTATGGAGATTTTGTGAATGATTTCGATTTGTACCATGCTTCTTATCACTTTTCCTAAATTTCAGCCAATTTGGTCCATAGAACCTGAGAAAACTGCTTCAAAAGTTCGAACCCAAGTCTGAAATTAGCGTCCATCAAAATAATAATTTTTCTTAAAATAAAATTTTATGGAGATTTTGTGACTGAATTCAATTTGGTTAGCGATTCTTATGACTATTTCGAAATTTCAGCCAGTTTGGTCACATAGAACCTGGGAAAACTGCTTCTAAAGTTCGAACCCAAGTCTGAAATTAGCGTCAGTAAAAATCATAATTTTTCTAAAAATACAACTTTATGGAGATTTGTAACTGATTTCGATT
Source organism: Hesperophylax consimilis (assembly GCF_061612785.1). Taxonomy (NCBI): domain Eukaryota; kingdom Metazoa; phylum Arthropoda; class Insecta; order Trichoptera; family Limnephilidae; genus Hesperophylax; species Hesperophylax consimilis. The sequence continues at coordinate 478,915 of NC_142858.1, forward strand.
TGTACCATGCTTCTTATCACTTTTCCTTAATTTCAGCCAATTTAGTCCCATACAACCTGAGAAAACTGCTTACAAAGTTCGAACCCAAGGCTGAAATAAGGCTCCATAAAAAAGATGGTTTTTCTAAAAAGACAACTTTATGAAGATTTTTTGACTGAGTTCGATTTGGATAACGATTCTTATCACTATTCCAATATTTCAGCCCGTTTGGTCCCTTAAAACCTGAGAAAACTGCTTGCAAAGTTCGAACCCAAGTCTGAAATTTGCGTCACTAAAAATCATAATTTTTCTAAAAATACTTTTTTATGGAGATTTTATGACTGATTTCGATTTGTACCATGCTTCTTATAACTTTTCCAATATTTCAGCCCGTTTGGTTCCATAGAACCTGAGAAAATGGCTTCTAAAGTTTGAACCCAAGTCTGAAATTTGCGTCCATAAAAATCATAATTTTTCTACAACTTTATGGAGATTTTATGACTGAGTTCGATTTGGATAGCGATTCTTATCACTATTACAAAATTTCAGCCAGTTTGGTTGCATAGAACCTGAGAAAACTGCTTCTAAAGTTCGAACCCAAGTCTCCAATTAGCCTCCATAAAAAAGATGGTTTTTCTAAAAATACAACTTTATGGAGATTTTGTGACTGAGTTCGATTAGGATAACGATTCTTATCACTATTCCAATATTTCAGCCAGTTTGGTCCCATAGAACCTGAGAAAACTGCTTCCAAAGTTCGAACCCAAATCTGAAATTAGCGTCCATAAAAATCATGATTTTTCGAAAAATACAACTTTATGGAGATTTTGTAACTGAGTTCGATTTGGATATCGATTCTTATCACTATTCAAAAATTTCAGCCATTTTGGTCGCATAGAACCTGAGAAAACTGCTTCTAAAGTTCGAACCCAAGTCTGAAATTAGCGTCAGTAAAAATCATGATTTTTCTAAAAATACAATTTAATGGAGATTTTGTGACTGATTTCGATTTGTACCATCCTTCTTATCACTTTTCCTAAATTTCAGCCAATTTCGTCCCATAGAATCTGAGAAAACTGCTTCCAAAGTTCGAACCCAAGTCTGAAATTAGCGTCCAAAAAAATTAAAATTTTTCTAAGAATACAACTTTATGGAGATTTTGTGACTGAATTCAATTTGGTTAGCGATTCTTATGACTTTTTCGAAATTTCAGCCAGTTTGGTCGCATAGAACCTGAGAAAACTGCTTCTAAAGTTCGAACCCAAGTCTGAAATTAGCGTCAGTAAAAATCATAATTTTTCTAAAAATACAACTTAATGGAGATTTGTAACTGATTTCGATTTGTACCATGCTTCTTATCACTTTTCCTTAATTTCAGCCAATTTAGTCCCATACAACCTGAGGAAACTGCTTACAAAGTTCGAACCCAAGGCTGAAATAAGGCTCCATAAAAAGATGGTTTTTCTAAAAAGACAACTTTATGAAGATTTTTTGAATGAGTTCGATTTGGATAACGATTCTTATCACTATTCCAATATTTCAGCCCGTTTGGTTCCTTAAAACCAGAAAAAACTGCTTCCAAAGTTCGAACCCAAGGCTGAAATTAGGCTCAATAAAAAAGATGGTTTTTCTAAAAATACAACTTAATGGAGATTTTGTGACTGAGTTCGATTTGGATAACGATTCTTATCACTATTCCAATATTTCAGCCCGTTTGGTCCCTTAAAACCTGAGAAAACTGCTTGCAAAGTTCGAACCCAAGTCTGAAATTTGCGTCACTAAAAATCCTAATTTTTCTAAAAATACAACTTTATGGAGATTTTGTGAATGATTTCGATTTGTACCATGCTTCTTATCACTTTTCCTAAATTTCAGCCAATTTGGTCCATAGAACCTGAGAAAACTGCTTCAAAAGTTCGAACCCAAGTCTGAAATTAGCGTCCATCAAAATAATAATTTTTCTTAAAATAAAATTTTATGGAGATTTTGTGACTGAATTCAATTTGGTTAGCGATTCTTATGACTATTTCGAAATTTCAGCCAGTTTGGTCACATAGAACCTGGGAAAACTGCTTCTAAAGTTCGAACCCAAGTCTGAAATTAGCGTCAGTAAAAATCATAATTTTTCTAAAAATACAACTTTATGGAGATTTGTAACTGATTTCGATTTGTACCATGCTTCTTATCACTTTTCCTTAATTTCAGCCAATTTAGTCCCATACAACCTGAGAAAACTGCTTACAAAGTTCGAACCCAAGGCTGAAATAAGGCTCCATAAAAAAGATGGTTTTTCTAAAAAGACAACTTTATGAAGATTTTTTGACTGAGTTCGATTTGGATAACGATTCTTATCACTATTCCAATATTTCAGCCCGTTTGGTCCCTTAAAACCTGAGAAAACTGCTTGCAAAGTTCGAACCCAAGTCTGAAATTTGCGTCACTAAAAATCATAATTTTTCTAAAAATACTTTTTTATGGAGATTTTATGACTGATTTCGATTTGTACCATGCTTCTTATAACTTTTCCTAAATTTCAGCCAATTTGGTCCCTTAGAACCTGAGAAAACTGCTTTTAGAGTTCGAGAACCCAAGTCTGAAATAAGCGCCCATATAAATCATAATTTTTTAAAAAATTCACTTTTATGGAGATTTTGTGACTGAATTCGATTTGGATAGCGATTCTTATCACTATTTCAAAATTTCAGCCAGTTTGGTCGCATAGAACCTGAGAAAACTGCTTCTAAAGTTCGAACCCAAGTCTCAAATTAGCCTCCATAAAAAAGATGGTTTTTCTAAAAATACAACTTTATGGAGATTTTGTGACAGAGTTCGATTTGGATAACGATTCTTATCACTATTCGTATATTTCAGCCAGTTTGGTCCCATAGAACCTGAGAAAACTGTTTCTAAAGTTCGAACCCAAGTCTGAAATTAGCGTCCATAAAAATCATGATTTTTCTAAAAATACAACTTTATGGAGATTTTGTGACTGAGTTCAATTTGGATATCGATTCTTATCACTATTCCAATATTTCAGCCAGTTTGGTCCCATAGAAACTGAGAAAACTGCTTCTAAAGTTCGAACCCAAGTCTGAAATTAGCGTCCATAAAAATCATAATTTTTCTAAAAATACAACTTTATGGAGATTTGTAACTGATTTCGATTTGTACCATGCTTCTTATCACCTTTCCTTAATTTCAGCCAATTTTGTCCCATACAACCTGAGAAAACTGCTTACAAAGTTGGAACCCAAGGCTGGAATTAGGCTCCATAAAAAAGATGGTTTTTCTAAAAAAAGAACTTTATGGAGATTTTGTGACTGAATTCGATTTGGATAGCGATTCTTATCACTATTTCAAAATTTCAGCCAGTTTGGTTGCATAGAACCTGAGAAAACTGCTTCTAAAGTTCGTACCCAAGTCTCAAATTAGCCTCCATAAAAAAGATGGTTTTTCTAAAAATACAACTTAATGGAGATTTTGTGACTGAGTTAGATTTGGATAACGATTCTTATCTTTATTCCAATATTTCAGCCAGTTTGGTCCCATAGAACCTGAAAAAACTGCTTCTAAAGTTCGAACCCATGTCTGAAATTAGCGTCCATAAAAATCATGATTTTCCTAAAAATACAACTTTATGGAGATTTTGTAACTGAGTTCGATTTGGATATCGATTCTTATCACTATTCAAAAATTTCAGCCATTTTGGTCGCATAGAACCTGAGAAAACTGCTTCTAAAGTTCGAACCCAAGTCTCCAATTAGCCTCGATAAAAAAGATGGTTTTTCTAAAAATACAACTTTATGGAGATTTTGTGACTGAGTTCGATTTGGATAACGATTCTTATCACTATTCCAATATTTCAGCCCGTTTGGTCCCTTAAAACCTGAGAAAACTGCTTGCAAAGTTCGAACCCAAGTCTGAAATTTGCGTCACTAAAAATCCTAATTTTTCTAAAAATACAACTTTATGGAGATTTTGTGAATGATTTCGATTTGTACCATGCTTCTTATCACTTTTCCTAAATTTCAGCCAATTTGGTCCATAGAACCTGAGAAAACTGCTTCAAAAGTTCGAACCCAAGTCTGAAATTAGCGTCCATCAAAATAATAATTTTTCTTAAAATAAAATTTTATGGAGATTTTGTGACTGAATTCAATTTGGTTAGCGATTCTTATGACTATTTCGAAATTTCAGCCAGTTTGGTCACATAGAACCTGGGAAAACTGCTTCTAAAGTTCGAACCCAAGTCTGAAATTAGCGTCAGTAAAAATCATAATTTTTCTAAAAATACAACTTTATGGAGATTTGTAACTGATTTCGATTTGTACCATGCTTCTTATCACTTTTCCTTAATTTCAGCCAATTTAGTCCCATACAACCTGAGAAAACTGCTTACAAAGTTCGAACCCAAGGCTGAAATAAGGCTCCATAAAAAAGATGGTTTTTCTAAAAAGACAACTTTATGAAGATTTTTTGACTGAGTTCGATTTGGATAACGATTCTTATCACTATTCCAATATTTCAGCCCGTTTGGTCCCTTAAAACCTGAGAAAACTGCTTGCAAAGTTCGAACCCAAGTCTGAAATTTGCGTCACTAAAAATCATAATTTTTCTAAAAATACGACTTTATGGAGATTTTATGACTGATTTCGATTTGTACCATGCTTCTTATAACTTTTCCTAAATTTCAGCCAATTTGGTCCCTTAGAACCTGAGAAAACTGCTTTTAGAGTTCGAGAACCCAAGTCTGAAATAAGCGCCCATATAAATCATAATTTTTTAAAAAATTCACTTTTATGGAGATTTTGTGACTGAATTCGATTTGGATAGCGATTCTTATCACTATTTCAAAATTTCAGCCAGTTTGGTCGCATAGAACCTGAGAAAACTGCTTCTAAAGTTCGAACCCAAGTCTCAAATTAGCCTCCATAAAAAAGATGGTTTTTCTAAAAATACAACTTTATGGAGATTTTGTGACAGAGTTCGATTTGGATAACGATTCTTATCACTATTCGTATATTTCAGCCAGTTTGGTCCCATAGAACCTGAGAAAACTGTTTCTAAAGTTCGAACCCAAGTCTGAAATTAGCGTCCATAAAAATCATGATTTTTCTAAAAATACAACTTTATGGAGATTTTGTGACTGAGTTCAATTTGGATATCGATTCTTATCACTATTCCAATATTTCAGCCAGTTTGGTCCCATAGAAACTGAGAAAACTGCTTCTAAAGTTCGAACCCAAGTCTGAAATTAGCGTCCATAAAAATCATAATTTTTCTAAAAATACAACTTTATGGAGATTTGTAACTGATTTCGATTTGTACCATGCTTCTTATCACCTTTCCTTAATTTCAGCCAATTTTGTCCCATACAACCTGAGAAAACTGCTTACAAAGTTGGAACCCAAGGCTGGAATTAGGCTCCATAAAAAAGATGGTTTTTCTAAAAAAAGAACTTTATGGAGATTTTGTGACTGAATTCGATTTGGATAGCGATTCTTATCACTATTTCAAAATTTCAGCCAGTTTGGTTGCATAGAACCTGAGAAAACTGCTTCTAAAGTTCGTACCCAAGTCTCAAATTAGCCTCCATAAAAAAGATGGTTTTTCTAAAAATACAACTTAATGGAGATTTTGTGACTGAGTTAGATTTGGATAACGATTCTTATCTTTATTCCAATATTTCAGCCAGTTTGGTCCCATAGAACCTGAAAAAACTGCTTCTAAAGTTCGAACCCATGTCTGAAATTAGCGTCCATAAAAATCATGATTTTCCTAAAAATACAACTTTATGGAGATTTTGTAACTGAGTTCGATTTGGATATCGATTCTTATCACTATTCAAAAATTTCAGCCATTTTGGTCGCATAGAACCTGAGAAAACTGCTTCTAAAGTTCGAACCCAAGTCTCCAATTAGCCTCGATAAAAAAGATGGTTTTTCTAAAAATACAACTTTATGGAGATTTTGTGACTGAGTTCGATTTGGATAACGATTCTTATCACTATTCCAATATTTCAGCCCGTTTGGTCCCTTAAAACCTGAGAAAACTGCTTGCAAAGTTCGAACCCAAGTCTGAAATTTGGGTCACTAAAAATCATAATTTTTCTAAAAATACAACTTTATGGAGATTTTGTGAATGATTTCGATTTGTACCATGCTTCTTATCCTTTTTCCTAAATTTCAGCCTATTTGGTCCATAGAACCTGACAAAACTGCTTCAAAAGTTCGAACCCAAGTCTGAAATTAGCGTCCATCAAAATAATAATTTTTCTCAAAATACAACTTTATGGAGATTTGTAACTGATTTCGATTTGTACCATGCTTCTTATCACTTTTCCTTAATTTCAGCCAATTTAGTCCCATACAACCTGAGAAAACTGCTTACAAAGTTCGAACCCAAGGCTGAAATAAGGCTCCATAAAAAAGATGGTTTTTCTAAAAAGACAACTTTATGAGAATTTTTTGACTGAGTTCGATTTGGATAACGATTCTTATCACTATTCCAATATTTCAGCCCGTTTGGTCCCTTAAAACCTGAGAAAACTGCTTGCAAAGTTCGAACCCAAGTCTGAAATTTGCGTCACTAAAAATCATAATTTTTCTAAATATACATTTTTATGGAGATTTTATGACTGATTTCGATTTGTACCATGCTTCTAATAACTTTTCCTAAATTTCAGCCAATTTGGTCCATAGAACCTGACAAAACTGCTTCAAAAGTTCGAACCCAAGTCTGAAATTAGCGTCCATCAAAATAATAATTTTTCTTAAAATAAAATTTTATGGAGATTTTGTGACTGAATTCAATTTGGTTAGCGATTCTTATGACTATTTCGAAATTTCAGCCAGTTTGGTCGCATAGAACCTGAGAAAACTGCTTCTAAAGTTCGAACCCAAGTCTGAAATTAGCGTCCATAAAAATCATAATTTTTCTAAAAATACGACTTTATGGAGATTTTGTGACTGAGTTCGATTTTGATTGCGATTCTTATCACTATTACAAAATTTCAGCCAGTTTGGTCCCATAGAACCTGAGAAAACTGCTTCCAAATTTCGAACCCAAGTCTGAAATAAGCGTCCATAAAAATAATAATTTTTCTAAAAATACAATTTTATGGAGATTTTGTGACTGATTTCGATTTGTACCATGCTTCTTATCACTTTTCCTAAATTTCAGCCAATTTGGTCCCATAGAACCTGAGAAAACTGCTTCCAAAGTTCGAACCCAAGTCTGAAATTAGCGTCCAAAAAAATTAAAATTTTTCTAAAAATACAACTTTATGGAGATTTTGTGACTGAATTCAATTTGGTTAGCGATTCTTATCAATATTAGAAAATTTCAGCCAGTTTGGTCCCATAGAACCTGAGAAAACTGCTTCCCAAGTTTGAACCCAAGGCTGAAATTAGGCTCCATAAAAAAGATGGTTTTTCTTATAATTAAACTTTATGCAGATTTTGTGACTGAGTTCGATTTGGTTAACGATTCTTATCACTATTCCAATATTTCAGCCCGTTTGGTCCCATAAAACCTGAGAAAACTGCTTTCAAAGTTCGAACCCAAGTCTGAAATGTGCGTCCATAAAAATCATAATTTTTCTAAAAATACAACTTTATGGAGATTTGTAACTGATTTCGATTTGTCCCATGCTTCTTATCAATTTTCCTTAATTTCAGCCAATTTAGTCCCATACGACCTGAGAAAACTGCTTCCAAAGTCGGATCCCATGGCTGGAAAAGCTCCATAAAAATGATGGTTTTTCTAAAAAGAGAACTTTATGGAGATTTTGTGACTGAATTCGATTTGGATAGCGATTCTTATCACTATTTCAAAATTTCTGCCAGTTTGGTTGCATAGAACCTGAGAAGACTGCTTCTAAAGTTCGTACCCAAGTCTCAAATTAGACTCCATAAAAAAGATGGTTTTTCTTAAAATTAAACTTTATGAAGATTTTGTGACTGAGTTCGATTTGGTTAACGATTCTTATCACTATTCCATTATTTCAGCCAGTTTGGTCGCATAGAACCTGAGAAAACTGCTTCTAAATTTCGAACCCAAGTCTGAAATTAGCGTCCATAAAAATCATAATTTTTCTAAAAATACGACTTTATGGAGATTTTGTGACTGAGTTCGATTTTGATTGCGATTCTTATCACTATTACAAAATTTCAGCCAGTTTGGTCCCATAGAACCTGAGAAAACTGCTTCCAAATTTCGAACCCAAGTCTGAAATAAGCGTCCATAAAAATCATAATTTTTCTAAAAATACAACTTTATGGAGATTTTGTGACTGAGTTCGATTTGGATAACGATTCTTATCACTATTCCAATATTTCAGCCAGTTTGGTCCCATAGAACCTGAAAAAACTGCTTCTAAAGTTCGAACCCAAGTCTGAAATTAGCGTCCATAAAAATCATGATTTTTCTAAAAATACAACTTTATGGAGATTTTGTAACTGAGTTCGATTTGGATATCGATTATTATTATTATTATTAATTAATTGCCGGAAACCCGGGCGTTTATTGCTATTACGATTCTTATCACTATTCAAAAATTTCAGCCATTTTGGTCGCATAGAACCTGAGAAAACTGCTTCTAAAGTTCGAACCCAAGTCTGAAATTATCGTCAGTAAAAATCTTGGGTACGAACTTTAGAAGCAGTTTTGTCAGGTTCTATGGACCAAATTGGCTGAAATTTAGGAAAAAGGATAAGAAGCATGGTACAAATCGAAATCATTCACAAAATCTCCATAAAGTTGTATTTTTAGAAAAATTATGATTTTTACTGACGCTAATTTCAAACTTGGGTTCGAACTTTAGAAGCAGTTTTCCCAGGTTCTATGTGACCAAACTGGCTGAAATTTCGAAATAGTCATAAGAATCGCTAACCAAATTGAATTCAGTCACAAAATCTCCATAAAATTTTATTTTAAGAAAAATTATTATTTTGATGGACGCTAATTTCAGACTTGGGTTCGAACTTTTGAAGCAGTTTTGTCAGGTTCTATGGACCAAATTGGCTGAAATTTAGGAAAAGTTATTAGAAGCATGGTACAAATCGAAATCAGTCATAAAATCTCCATAAAAATGTATTTTTAGAAAAATTATGATTTTTAGTGACGCAAATTTCAGACTTGGGTTCGAACTTTGCAAGCAGTTTTCTCAGGTTTTAAGGGACCAAACGGGCTGAAATATTGGAATAGTGATAAGAATCGTTATCCAAATCGAACTCAGTCAAAAATTCTCATAAAGTTGTCTTTTTAGAAAAACCATCCTTTTTATGGAGCCTTATTTCAGCCTTGGGTTCGAACTTTGTAAGCAGTTTTCTCAGGTTGTATGGGACTAAATTGGCTGAAATTAAGGAAAAGTGATAAGAAGCATGGTACAAATCGAAATCAGTTACAAATCTCCATAAAGTTGTATTTTTAGAAAAATTATGATTTTTATGGACGCTAATTTCAGACTTGGGTTCGAAATTTAGAAGCAGTTTTCTCAGGTTCTATGCGACCAAACTGGCTGAAATAATGGTATAGTGATAAGAATCGTTAACCAAATCGAACTCAGTCACAAAATCTTCATAAAGTTTAATTTTAAGAAAAACCATCTTTTTTATGGAGCCTAATTTCAGCCTTGGGTTCAAACTTGGGAAGCAGTTTTCTCAGGTTCTATGGGACCAAACTGGCTGAAATTTTCTAATATTGATAAGAATCGCTAACCAAATTGAATTCAGTCACAAAATCTCCATAAAATTTTATTTTAAGAAAAATTATTATTTTGATGGACGCTAATTTCAGACTTGGGTTCGAACTTTTGAAGCAGTTTTGTCAGGTTCTATGGACCAAATTGGCTGAAATTTAGGAAAAAGGATAAGAAGCATGGTACAAATCGAAATCAATCACAAAATCTCCATAAAGTTGTATTTTTAGAAAAATTATGATTTTCAGTGACGCAAATTTCAGACTTGGGTTCGAACTTTGCAAGCAGTTTTCTCAGGTTTTAAGGGACCAAACGGGCTGAAATATTGGAATAGTGATAAGAATCGTTATCCAAATCGAAATCAGTCACAAAATCTTCATAAAGTTAACTTTTTAGAAAAACCATCTTTTTTATGGAGCCTAATTCCAGCCTTGGGTTCCAACTTTGTAAGCAGTTTTCTCAGGTTCTATGGGACCAAATTGGCAGAAATTAAGGAAAAGTTATTAGAAGCATGGTACAAATCGAAATCAGTCATAAAATCTCCATAAAAATGTATTTTTAGAAAAATTATGATTTTTAGTGACGCAAATTTCAGACTTGGGTTCGAACTTTGCAAGCAGTTTTCTCAGGTTTTAAGGGACCAAACGGGCTGAAATATTGGAATAGTGATAAGAATCGCCATCCAAATCGAACTCAGTCAAAAAATCTTCATAAAGTTGTCTTTTTAGAAAAACCATCTTTTTTATGGAGCCTTATTTCAGCCTTGGGTTCGAACTTTGTAAGCAGTTTTCTCAGGTTGTATGGGACTAAATTGGCTGAAATTAAGGAAAAGTGATAAGAAGCATGGTACAAATCGAAATCAGTTACAAATCTCCATAAAGTTGTATTTTTAGAAAAATTATGATTTTTACTGACGCTAATTTCAAACTTGGGTTCGAACTTTAGAAGCAGTTTTCCCAGGTTCTATGTGACCAAACTGGCTGAAATTTCGAAATAGTCATAAGAATCGCTAACCAAATTGAATTCAGTCACAAAATCTCCATAAAATTTTATTTTAAGAAAAATTATTATTTTGATGGACGCTAATTTCAGACTTGGGTTCGAACTTTTGAAGCAGTTTTCTCAGGTTCTATGGACCAAATTGGCTGAAATTTAGGAAAAGTGATAAGAAGCATGGTACAAATCGAAATCATTCACAAAATCTCCATAAAGTTGTATTTTTAGAAAAATTATGATTTTTACTGACGCTAATTTCAAACTTGGGTTCGAACTTTAGAAGCAGTTTTCCCAGGTTCTATGTGACCAAACTGGCTGAAATTTCGAAATAGTCATAAGAATCGCTAACCAAATTGAATTCAGTCACAAAATCTCCATAAAATTTTATTTTAAGAAAAATTATTATTTTGATGGACGCTAATTTCAGACTTGGGTTCGAACTTTTGAAGCAGTTTTGTCAGGTTCTATGGACCAAATTGGCTGAAATTTAGGAAAAGTTATTAGAAGCATGGTACAAATCGAAATCAGTCATAAAATCTCCATAAAAATGTATTTTTAGAAAAATTATGATTTTTAGTGACGCAAATTTCAGACTTGGGTTCGAACTTTGCAAGCAGTTTTCTCAGGTTTTAAGGGACCAAACGGGCTGAAATATTGGAATAGTGATAAGAATCGTTATCCAAATCGAACTCAGTCAAAAATTCTCATAAAGTTGTCTTTTTAGAAAAACCATCCTTTTTATGGAGCCTTATTTCAGCCTTGGGTTCGAACTTTGTAAGCAGTTTTCTCAGGTTGTATGGGACTAAATTGGCTGAAATTAAGGAAAAGCGATAAGAAGCATGGTACAAATCGAAATCAGTTACAAATCTCCATAAAGTTGTATTTTTAGAAAAATTATGATTTTTATGGACGCTAATTTCAGACTTGGGTTCGAAATTTAGAAGCAGTTTTCTCAGGTTCTATGCGACCAAACTGGCTGAAATAATGGAATAGTGATAAGAATCGTTAACCAAATCGAACTCAGTCACAAAATCTTCATAAAGTTTAATTTTAAGAAAAACCATCTTTTTTATGGAGCCTAATTTCAGCCTTGGGTTCAAACTTGGGAAGCAGTTTTCTCAGGTTCTATGGGACCAAACTGGCTGAAATTTTCTAATATTGATAAAAATCGCTAACCAAATTGAATTCAGTCACAAAATCTCCATAAAATTTTATTTTAAGAAAAATTATTATTTTGATGGACGCTAATTTCAGACTTGGGTTCGAACTTTTGAAGCAGTTTTGTCAGGTTCTATGGACCAAATTGGCTGAAATTTAGGAAAAAGGATAAGAAGCATGGTACAAATCGAAATCATTCACAAAATCTCCATAAAGTTGTATTTTTAGAAAAATTATGATTTTCAGTGACGCAAATTTCAGACTTGGGTTCGAACTTTGCAAGCAGTTTTCTCAGGTTTTAAGGGACCAAACGGGCTGAAATATTGGAATAGTGATAAGAATCGTTATCCAAATCGAACTCAGTCACAAAATCTTCATAAAGTTAACTTTTTAGAAAAACCATCTTTTTTATGGAGCCTAATTCCAGCCTTGGGTTCCAACTTTGTAAGCAGTTTTCTCAGGTTCTATGGGACCAAATTGGCTGAAATTAAGGAAAAGTTATTAGAAGCATGGTACAAATCGAAATCAGTCATAAAATCTCCATAAAAATGTATTTTTAGAAAAATTATGATTTTTAGTGACGCAAATTTCAGACTTGGGTTCGAACTTTGCAAGCAGTTTTCTCAGGTTTTAAGGGACCAAACGGGCTGAAATATTGGAATAGTGATAAGAATCGTTAACCAAATCGAACTCAGTCACAAAATCTTCGAACTTGGGAAGCAGTTTTCTCAGGTTCTATGGGACCAAACTGGCTGAAATTTTCTAATATTGATAAGAATCGCTAACCAAATTGAATTCAGTCACAAAATCTCCATAAAGTTGTATTTTTAGAAAATTTTTAATTTTTTTGGACGCTAATTTCAGACTTGGGTTCGAACTTTGGAAGCAGTTTTCTCAGGTTCTATGGGACCAAATTGGCTGAAATTTAGGAAAAGTGATAAGAAGCATGGTACAAATCGAAATCAGTTACAAATCTCCATAAAGTTGTATTTTGAGAAAAATTATTATTTTGATGGACGCTAATTTCAGACTTGGGTTCGAACTTTTGAAGCAGTTTTGTCAGGTTCTATGGACCAAATAGGCTGAAATTTAGGAAAAAGGATAAGAAGCATGGTACAAATCGAAATCATTCACAAAATCTCCATAAAGTTGTATTTTTAGAAAAATTATGATTTTTAGTGACCCAAATTTCAGACTTGGGTTCGAACTTTGCAAGCAGTTTTCTCAGGTTTTAAGGGACCAAACGGGCTGAAATATTGGAATAGTGATAAGAATCGTTATCCAAATCGAACTCAGTCACAAAATCTCCATAAAGTTGTATTTTTAGAAAAACCATCTTTTTTATCGAGGCTAATTGGAGACTTGGGTTCGAACTTTAGAAGCAGTTTTCTCAGGTTCTATGCGACCAAAATGGCTGAAATTTTTGAATAGTGATAAGAATCGATATCCAAATCGAACTCAGTTACAAAATCTCCATAAAGTTGTATTTTTAGGAAAATCATGATTTTTATGGACGCTAATTTCAGACATGGGTTCGAACTTGGGAAGCAGTTTTCTCAGGTTCTATGGGACCAAACTGGCTGAAATTTTCTAATATTGATAAAAATCGCTAACCAAATTGAATTCAGTCACAAAATCTCCATAAAATTTTATTTTAAGAAAAATTATTATTTTGATGGACGCTAATTTCAGACTTGGGTTCGAACTTTTGAAGCAGTTTTGTCAGGTTCTATGGACCAAATTGGCTGAAATTTAGGAAAAAGGATAAGAAGCATGGTACAAATCGAAATCAGTCACAAAATCTCCATAAAATTGTATTTTTAGAAAAATCATGATTTTTACTGACTCTAATTTCAGACTTGGGTTCGAACTTTAGAAGCAGTTTTCTCAGGTTCTATGCGACCAAAATGGCTGAATTTTTTGAATAGTGATAAGAATCGATATCCAAATCGAACTCAGTTACAAAATCTCCATAAAGTTGTATTTTTAGAAAAATCATGATTTTTATGGACGCTAATTTCAGACTTGGGTTCGAACTTTAGAAGCAGTTTTTTCAGGTTCTATGGGACCAAACTGGCTGAAATATTGGAATAGTGATAAGAATCGTTATCCAAATCGAACTCAGTCACAAAATCTCCATAAAGTTGTATTTTTAGAAAAACCATCTTTTTTATGGAGGCTAATTGGAGACTTTCCATTTTAGCAGTGAGTATTAATTAAAACCGCACATAAGGTTCCCATGGAAGAAGTGCTCACTTCTAAAAGATTTAAGGCGGGTTGTTTCAGAGAAATTCAAATGTAACTTTGTCATCAAATGCCATTTTGTTTTTTTGACAGTTGAAAGATCATGTCCAAATGGACAAAGTTAAATTGAATCAATTGCCAAATGGACAAAGTTCAATTGTATCAATGTCCAAATGGACAAAGTTCAATTGCATCAATGTCCAAATGGACAAAGTTCCAATGAATGAATGTCCAAATGGACAAAATTCAATTGAATCAATGTCCAAATGGACAAAGTTCAATTGTATCAATGTCCAAATCGACAAAGTTCCAATGAATGAAGGTCTAAATAGACAAAGTTCAATTGTATCAATGTCCAAATGGACAAAGTAAAATTGTATCAATGTCCGAATGGACAATGTTCCAATGAATCAATGTCCAAATGGACAAAGTTCAATTGTATCAATGTCCAAATGGACAAAGTTCCAATGAATGAATATCCAAATGGACAAAATTCAATTGTATCAATGTCCAAATGGACAAAGTTCAATTGTATCAATGTCCAAATCGACAAAATTCCAATGAATAAAGGTCTAAATAGACAAAGTTCAATTGTATCAATGTCCAAATGGACAAAGTTAAATTGTATCAAAATGGACAATGTTCCAATGAATCAATGTCCAAATGGAATCAATGTCCAAATGGACAAAGTTCCAATGAATGAATGTCCAAATGGACAAAGTTCAATTGTATCAATGTCCAAATGGACAAAGTTCAATTGTATCATTGTCCAAATGGACAAAGTTCCAATGAATGAAGGTCTAAATGGACAAAGTTCAATTGTATCAATGTCCAAATGGACAAAATTCAATTGTATCAATATGTCCATTTGGACATTGATACAATTGAACTTTGTCCATTTGGACATTGATACAATTGAACTTTGTCCATTTGGACATTGATTTAATTGAACTTTGTCCATTTAGACCTTCATTCATTGGAACTTTGTCCATTTGGACATTGAAACAATTGAACTTTGTCCATTTGGACATTGATACAATTGAACTTTGTCCATTTAGACCTTCATTCATTGGAACTTTGTCCATTTGGACATTAATACAATTGAACTTTGTCCATTTGGACATTGATACAATTGAACTTTGTCGATTTGGACATTGATACAATTGAATTTTGTCCATTTGGACATTCATTCATTGGAACTTTGTCTTTGGACATTGATACAATTGAATTTTGTCCAAAATTTGACATTGATACAATTGAAATTTGCTCATTTGGACATTGAAACAATTGAACTTTGTCCATTTGGACATTGATGCAATTGAACTTTGTCCATTTAGACCTTCATTAATTGGAACTTTGTCCATTTGGACATTGATACAATTGAACTTTGTCCATTTGGACATTGATACAATTGAACTTTGTCCATTTGGACATTGATACAATTGAACTTTGTCCATTTGGACATTGATACAATTGAACTTTGTCCATTTGGACATTGATACAATTGAACTTTGTCCATTTGGACATTGATACAATTAAACTTTGTCGATTTGGACACTGATACAATTGAACTTTGTCCATTTGGACATTCATCCATTGGAACTTTGTCCATTTGGACATTGATACAATTGAACTTTGTCCATTTGGACATTGATACAATTAAACTTTGTCCATTTGGACATTGATACAATTGAACTTTGTCCATTTGGACATTGATACAATTGAACTTTGTCCATTTGGACATTGATACAATTAAACTTTGTCGATTTGGACATTGATACAATTGAACTTTGTCCATTTGGACATTCATCCATTGGAACTTTGTCCATTTGGACATTGATACAATTGAACTTTGTCCATTTGGACATTGATACAATTGAACTTTGTCCATTTGGACATTGATACAATTGAACTTTGTCCATTTGGACATTCATCCATTTGAACTTTATCCATTCGGTTATTGATCCATTTGAACTTTGTCCATTTGGACATTGATACAATTGAACTTTGTCCATTTGGACATTGATACAATTGAAATTTGTCCATTTGGACATTGATATAATTGAATTTTGTCCATTTGGACATTGATATAATTGAACTTTGTCCATTTGGACATTGATACAATTGAACTTTGTCCATTTAGACCTTCATTCATTGGAACTTTGTCCATTTGGACATTGATACAATTGAACTTTGTCCATTTGGACATTGATACAATTGAACTTTGTCCATTTGGACATTGATACAATTGAACTTTGTCCATTTGGACATTGATTCAATTGAATTTTGTCCATTTGGACATTGATATAATTGAACTTTGTCCATTTGGACATTGATACAATTGAATTTTGTCCATTTGGACATTCATCCATTGGAACTTTGTCCATTTGGACATTGATACAAATGAACTTTGTCCATTTGGACATTGATACAATTGAAATTTGTCCATTTGGACATTGATACAATTGAACTTTGTCCATTTGGACATTGATACAATTGAACTTTGTCCATTTGGACATTCATCCATTGGAACTTTGTCCATTTGGACATTGATACAATTGAACTTTGTCCATTTGGACATTGATACAATTGAATTTTGTCCATTTGGACACATCTCTATGTTATTCGGCTGACGGGAAATGTGTTTTAGCCGGAGGACAATCCAAGAATATCTGCATTTACAGTATTAACGAATCAGTACTTTTAAAGAAATTCCAAATCACATTAAACAAATCATTAGATGCAATGGGCGTAAGTATACAGTTTATTTTTACAAATTCCGTAAATTCACATTAACATAACATGTTATAACCTACATCCATGTAATGTTTTTATTTAGAAATTAATATTGAATATTTTCAGGATTTTGTGAGTCGGCGCAACCTGACGGAATTTGGAAATCTGATGCTTGTGGAGAAAAGGAGTGAATTAGAAGGAGGCGATGTTAAACTAAGGTTACCAGGGGTGAAGCAAGGCGACATGGCCGATAGAAACTTTAAACCAGAGGTTTGTTAAATAATATTATAGAATCAATCAGGCTCTTTTAGATGCCATTTTCTTTTTTGTTACATTAGCTCCACATAGGAGGCCCTGAGGAAAATAATTATCCTCGGGGCCTATGTCATCTTTAGGATGCTGTGTGGAGGGTATTTTTAGTAAAAGAAGGAGAAGGAGTGTGTCCAGGAGTGACAGACATATGAATTTGTGGTTATCGTGGTGTATAAATGAAAGATCTCTCCAACTCAGGTATAGTGTTTATTTATAAGTTGAAAGCTGATTTACACTCACAATATTTCACGTTTATTTATGCACAAATACTATGGAATGTTCGCGAAACTAGGTCGTAGTACTCGTAGGTAGCAGCTGTTGACGATAGTAAATACTGAATACTAATAATTATGCTCGCTGCGTCGGGCTTATTTATATTGTTCGGCTGGTGGCAACAGCAGGTAGTTAAATGGCAACTAAATCGAGGCCACTCGCTCGGTCTGGCCCTTTCCCGAAGTTTCGGCGGCGTGGCAATTATGCCTAGGCGGCAGACTTGAACCTTCTGGCGAGTTCTCATAATGTGAAAGACCGACTTGCGATATTATTGTCGTCGTTAGACAAGTAGGTGCTTGTAGTACGTAGGTTGCTCTGTTTTGATTTCGACTGCGAGTACGTACCTAAGTAGCAAGTACGTACCTAAGTAGCGTCGAGCTGCTTATTATTAATGAATTAATCTGGATTCTTCTGCTACAAATTCATGAATGCGTTGTTCCGAAAAAGCCCTGTTGGAGTGGTCAAAAGTTCTCCCTCAACCAGTCTCCTGATCTGGCCCACCATGCGTTTGGTGGACAGACGCGTCGCTCGCCAAGATCCGGATAAACCTCATCCCATGAACCCGGCAAGCCCTGTTAAGTCACCAAACGAACTGCTTGAGGTGACCTATGACAGATGTGTCGGTTATCCAATAAATGGTTCCGGAGCGGCGGTACCCATACCCGCCTCCCTAATTGAAATCCCTGCTTATTTCTTAGTTCTGTTCTGCACGATATCAGCCTTATAAATTTAATTTTATAGCAATGTAAATTATACTATTTTTAATTTAATCCTTTCAGGTGCGAGTATTCTGTGTACAATTCTCTCCCACTGGTCAGAGCTTCTCAGTGGCTACAACAGAAGGATTGATGCAGTATTCCCTGAACACAGGTGGAGTGTTCCAGCCGTTTGAACTTCAGCTCAATGCCACTCCTCAGATGGTGAAGGAGGCCCTCAATAAGCAGGAGTGGACGGAGGCCTTGATGGCCGCTCTGCAGCTGAATGAGATGAAAATCATTCAGGAGGCTGTTGAACGAGTATCTATCAGTGATAGTAAGTTTGCACAAACAGTTAATACTTTTGTATACCTATGGCTGCAAACCATCCCAAAATAAATCGAATCATTACAATAAATCAGTAACAATAGTAGAATTACATAGTGCTGTCGCTGTCACTTCCGTCTACTCTTATGTCGAGTCTAACTCGACATTTTAAAATATTTAAAAATGTTTAAATCTGATTTATTATATCCGAATTCTTTGTAACACAATCTAAAAACGTCAAATTCTTCATTAATTATTAATTATGAATTGGTGGCAGATAAATCAATAGTAATTAAGGACAAGCAAAGGGTTACATAAATAAAATTACACTGTTTCACATTACTTAGTATTTTCCATGCTCTGGAACAGATCTTTCCTGTTTGTTTCTTAAAAACCATCTATAAATGGAATATCACTAAATTATTATACAGGGTGTCCAGGGGTAAAGTGCGCTGACTTCGGTAGGTGATTATTTTACATGATGGTACAAGTAAAATGTATAAATAAGTTTTTTTAAATTCCAACTTTTTTTCCCATAATATTTTTCTGTAGAAGATTATTTATTTTCCCATATAAACAATTCAACTTTTCCCGCAGACACCTTGTTGTAACATCGAACTTGCAACCGATTTAGTTTTTAATACAAATAAATTAATTATTGTTTATTTATTAGTTTTTTTAATTTATTTCAGTCCAGCTTACTATTGCAAGTCTTCCCGATGAATACTTGCACCGGCTTCTCAAAGCGATTTCCACTTTGTTTGAGGACAGCCGCCACATAGAGTTATACCTGCATTGGATCAGCTATGCGACAACAATACACAATTCTCGTCTGCAGGGAATGTTCGCTATGCCCACACTTCTGGCTTTAGAAAAAACACTTTCTAGAAAATATCAACAGCTGTCTGAAATGTGAGTTCTTCCCGCACAATTAAACAGATAATATTTTGTTATTACTTGCTGACTCGATGATTGAATGCTTGTCTGTCGAATGGAGGCATCAAATGTTCATTTTTCTGAAATTGTGAAACTGGTGAAATTGACATTTGAACCCCAGATCTTAATTACAAATTTGTCTTTTTTTTTACAGCTGCGATTTTAACAAGTATACAATGCAATACATTCAGGATCTCGGGAAACGCAATCGACAGAATGAAGAACAAATGGAAGTAGATGAGCACCATTCGGGAAGTGAATCTAGTGGAAGAGGAACTGCTGATTCGGAGAGTGAAGAAGATGATGTTGATGAAGAATCTACTTGAATAGGCTACTTGCATCTTAATTAAAAAAATATATGAAAAGGCATTATGTATTGTGTAAAAAACTAAACATAAATTATATATTTTTTTACTTCTCAATCTCTATCTAGTATTTTTATTAATTTTATTAACCTGTTGTGTTTTTATTTTAAATTTTTTTACCATAATTATATCCAGGTACAACCTGGGTGAGCTTTATTGAAGGGAATTTGCTCCTCTGAGAATATTCTTAAATATAAAATACTAGGTGTGATATCTTAGATAGTAGTTTAAGAGGTTACTTATAGATGGCATTGGTAACAATAAGGCCATTCATACAAGGAGATACTTACAAGCGACTCGAGTTTGTCGTGTAGCATACATGCTGCTCGTGAGTGTCCTTCATACTATTTTGCTAGTGTTCGCACACAATGTTACGCATTGACTATTGGTTTGACGTCACTTGCACGCTGCTGATAGTACTGGTAGCACACTACACGTCTTGCATTCGCATCTACTACTCGTTTGTCAGAGATGATGTTCGAACACGATTTGAATGTTAAATTCATTCTGGAGGTAGGAAAATATCCATGTTTATATAACTATAATTTACCAGAATACATGTTGTGGATTGAGGTTCGAAAGAAAAGTCAATTTGACATCATTCTCATGTAGTTCCTTGGTGGCGACAAATGTCCTCCAATTAACATTTATTTCGTTGTTTGGATGAACCTTAAATCATCTTTATATCGTTTTTTATGCTTGTAAATATGTATGAAGACGAACAATATTATTGTCTTCGTCGCTAGAGTCCCTTGACATTGTATTAATTCCATGACTGCACTTAAAGAATGATCAAGTTCAGTATAATTCAGGCAGTGCCGTGTAAAGAAACCAGCTTTAAAGAGTAGCATATATTGGTAGGTTGCGTAACAGTCTTGTAAAAATCTTTGCGTACGAAGAACCAAAAGCTGTCTATAATGCAGGGATTGAGAGGTAAATACCATTGGAAATTATTAGATGTTGATTATTTAAAAAAATTTGCGAGACAACCCATAGATAACACTAAAAACGAATTGTTTCACAGAATTGGAAAATTCATCAAATTTCAATGTTAAAATACAAGTCATGGGGCGGTTGTTACGCCGTTTTTTATTTATTTTTATTTCAAAGAAAATTTGCATTGGATGATACATTTTGAATATTATTTCAACCGCCATGTGATGGATGCCTCTGTTATGGCGAGTGAATTTTACAGATTGAAGATTTTAATATTATTCATAATTATAGTGAGTTATACAATTCCGATTCAGTTAATATTTTATGTGATAAATAATTAATTAAACATTGACAAAATTGACTTCGATAAAAACAGAACGTAAATAGGAAACTTATAAATTTGATGAATTTTTCAAATTCTGTGAAACAACCCATCCTTGTCTAATACATAACTAATGATATCCACATAAAAAGCAATATTCTAGATAGTTATATGAATGTTTCCAATTAGTAGCATTATTTAAAGTAGGGTGATGAAGTTTACATGGGCTAAGTCTGTGTACTTAATTCGATTACAAGGCTGTCCGCTGGGAAACCTTAGAAAAACACTTCAATGTTTGTATCGATGAATATCCACTGTCATTTGTGCAGCTAACCTACAAACATCCAAAATGGTTGAAGGTATGGAAAATTTTCATTAACTTTCTTTGCAAATATTTAAAATTGAATAGTTATAAGCATTCAGATGGTGAAATAAAATACATTCTGAAGATTTTTTCATAAATTTATTGTGGTGTGTGTTGTTACATTAATTTACTTTATTAAAAAGATAAAAATCAGACGGTACTAGGTAGTAGCTCATATTAACTAATAATCTTCAATTGATTGTTAGTGTAAACTTCTGATTAGTGAAGACGTTCACTTCATACTTACATTTATCTAACGGCTTCCGTGGCCGAGTGGTTACAATCCTCGGCTACGAATTCGGAGGTCGCAAGTAAATTTTCTTTGATTACTTTTTTTCATTTTACAATTTATCAATTAAAAATAATATATTTTTACTATATTTAAAATATGTAAAACCACCGTTCAGAATTAAAATGTTGCTTCAAATAGCTTTGTTTGGTGACCAGGTCTGAATAGCCAGGTAGGTACTTCCCAACCTTCTTCTTCCCCATCACCTTCCCTTCCCCACTACCTTCCACCTCACAAAATACGCCAATTGCATATGCCGTAGTCTCACTGGCTCCAAACGGTTGAGATAGTTGAATAGTGACGTGTTTATGTATATAAATCTGTTTGGCAGTGATGGATCCAGGAGTGGCAAAGACAGGGGCCTATAAATACGAGGATACGACTCGCTATATCGGGGAATGGAACTCCCGAGGACAGAAGCACGGGATGGGACACCTGGTGTTGCCAGACGGTACTAGGTACGACGGAGCCTTTACTAATGGACTGTCTTCCGGCTTGGGTGTTATGACATTCCCCGATGGTGCCAAGTAAGTTTTAAAGTTTCTCGTACTAATAAACTGCCCTTAAACTTGCGTAGATTTCACATTTGTTTTTCATACAATAATTATTCGTTATTGATGACTTGTTAACAGATCACAACTGCTTTTGTTATCAGATTGTTTTACTGTGTGTGCATATTTTCGTTATGTCAATGTTTCTGTTTCATATTATGATTCTTAAACCTTAGTATTAAGGTATGTCAAAAAGCAGGAACCTGCCAGTGGTAGTTTAAAGGAGTTGACTGTAAATAAATTTCGTGTTATCGAGATGGGAAGTTTAGGTTAATAAATCCACCTACCCGAAGTTGGATCTGGTGATGCTAGTCCGCGTCCCACACTTTTTTTTGGTTTATGTGCTCGTTGTACGGAACGGCTATGGGAACTTTTACTTCTGTCATACTAACGAAGTGTGTTGAACAGCCAACAGCACTTGTAACTTTAAAAAAGAACTACGGTCCAAGTGAATATTTTTCACATCAACGTAAAACGGGGTTTAGAAATTAGTGCCACTTTCTAAAAGGAAATAATCCTACATCATATTCTAACTACCTCATTGTTTTATATTAGCGTGTAGAATGGCCATTGCATGGAAGTTTTTTTTTGATGTAGGTACATAATGAATTTATCAATGAAGCAATTTTAAGATGTTTAACTTCTCAAGCGCCAAAAGTACCCATTGGATAAAAAAATTGTATCCCTTGAGCGCTGGCGTATCCATATGGATTAGTTGACAGGAGCTCGGCATTCCGAAGTTCAATATAAATTAATTAAATTGAGTGGAAGAAACACACAGCATTAGCAAAAAAAAAAAAATTATGATAATTTTCCTGTAAATGTCAATTATCAAATTCTGGAGTCAAGCATAACCTCACACTGAATGTTCTAAAATTTTTTCCAAATCGGTGTTACTCAGTGTTGCCACAGTAACGTAAAATTTTAATGCCATTTTATTAAAATTCTAGACTTTCTTGGAAGACTTTATGTTGGAAAACGACTCAAGGACTTTATTTAGTCCTGGTGCGGTCACGTATTGTTGTTCCAAATAAAGGCAAACAGTCAGTGACAATAGAGTTTGAGGGGAAATGTGACACTATTAATAATTGGCCCAACCACCAGCTGATTGTAATCATGTTGTGTTTGTTTGATTAGATTTGAAGGCGAGTTCATGCAGGGGTGGTTCCACGGCCACGGGGTGTTTTGGAGAGCAGATGGAATGAAGTACGAAGGGGAATTCAGAGGAGGGAGGATTTGGGGTCTTGGTAATATTGTCTTTCTTATTTTAAATCTGATAGTTAATCCTTGAAAATTAATCCACATTTAAATCTGACATTGATGTCCAAATTGATAATAATTTACTTATCTATAAAGGATATTATAATCTATCTGTCTGAAATTTGCATAGTGTTTTTGCTGTGATAATTTCTAAGGTTCATTAGGAACTTTCAGCCCGCAAGATCATTCAATCCCAATATAAGCTGTGTAGCTGAGAAATAACCGTTTAAATAAAAAATAAGATGAGACATTATATTTTATATTATTATTCAATATTTTTTCACTGTGCAGTAAGAAAGTATTATGAAAAAGTAGGTTTTAAAACTCCGGCAAAGCCAGGTATCAAATTATTGTTATAAAAATGATTGTTAAGGTCTAAATTAACACATTAAATCTTTTGGATTGCAGGCATAGTCACATTCAGTGACGGAAGCAATGGATTCCCTAGAAACGAAGGTTTCTTCCAAGACTGTCGACTCATGAGAAAGAAACGATGTGCAGAAATAATTCAGCGTGCACAGAAAGTAGCATACATGGCCAGAGCGCAATGCCAACCTATTTAACAAACAAACATCGTATTATTTATATCTGGGATTCGTAAATCATTCCTAACTTATATAAGGTAGTTATAAATTGTTCGTCTGTTCACAAAAAGTATACCCAATTTAAGATACAAAACAAAAATATTAATTAACTATTGTATTGTTAACGAACTTATACCATGGTCTGTTACATTAAAATTTCGTAATAGTATCACCAGGCTTACCTTGCCAGGGCTCCTACCACATAGCAACTTGACGGACGTAAATATCTCGCTAACGAGGATAAAGAGAATCCGACGTACCGGCCCATAATACAGAAAAAAATGGCGAATATTATAGACCTGATGGCCCGGAACAAAGGTATTTTTTGCAATTGTCAAGGGCGTATAGCTGTAGCATTCACGTGGGAGGGTTGTTGGATTAATTTTTGTTGTGTTTTTCAGGAATGTAATCTACGAGCACTATTTTTTTTGCCTCTATATTATTTACTATACTTACTTGGTAATAGTATAACTAGGCTAATGACTTCTACGGGAGAGCACCTCGACGGGCAATATGAATCTTAGCTAGCCAGAGCAACTGACATACCGGCCCATAATAAACGCAAAAACAAGCAGAATATTTTCAGTTGCATAATATGTGATTGTTATACTAAAATCAGAAACAGTACTTGTTTTGAATGTCAGTATTTTATTTAGAAGTATTTTCAAAACATTTCTCTGGAATCGAATGTACCTAAAGCGAGAATGTTTTTTCAATATTTCTGACAGTTTACATATTTATTTATTTTCGAGTTAGCTTTATTTTTTATTTTTCACATCTTCGTGTGTGCTTTTATAAACATATACACAGCATTTTATAAACAATTTATAAACATATACACAGGTAGATTGTTTGGCAAACATAATCTTTCTTTAAATATTTCAATAAAGTGACAAAAAAGAAACATTAATAATTAATGTTTTATTCCACAGCAAATTCCGGCCTAAAGAAATATGTTTTTGAATATTCTTATTTCATTACTTATAATTGCAGCACTTTTCAAAATTATTCAAAAGGTTATAGAATTTAATAAAAATAAAAATAAAAAAACTGAAATATTGAGAAAGAATGCATCAAAAATGATCAGAACCATTGGTGTAAGTAAATCGTTTTGTAACAAGTTTATCGATTTATTTATACATGTTATCGTTTTAATTTTTTGTTACTACTATTGTTTTCAGCTATCTTTCCACAACCATGATCAAAAAGAACACTGTTTATACCACATTGGAACATGTCCAGAGACAATTAATTTTAAAATCGGAGGCAGCACGCCATTCCTGGTAAAAAAATAATATTTATTTTACAAAATTTAATAATATTTAGATATGTTGTGTTACTCATTTGCCACATCCTAGGACTAATTGATTATTATTTTGTTTTATTTGTTTACTGACATGTTATTTTTCAGAAAGCATGCGCCTCCGGGTGCAAAGAAATAGTGCTGTTAATGCTTAAAAAAGGTAAAGGAATAAAAATTTCTTATCTGGTATTTAAAAATATTTCCCTTGTGAAAATATTTTGCAGAGTTTCACAATAAGTTCTAATAGGTACGTAAATGTTGTGCTTAGATGCAGGCAATGTTTATCACTTAAATATATTTAGGTGCGGATATAAATACCACGACATCGAGAGGAGACACGCCATTATATCTTGCTGCGTGTGCCGTGATGACCAAAAATTTGATCGATTTTTCCATTTTGGATTTTCTGGTTGTAGCCGGTTAGTACTTATATTTACTTAACGTTAATTATAATTTACCGACTTGCAAACTTATCTGAGGGCATTTTAGGTCCACGGTGTAAGCTCAAGGTTCGAAAGAATATTAAACAAGGTTCGCTCATACATGGTGTAGATCGCTGATTGGTTAGAAAGTCGTAGCTTGAAGTCCGCATTTTACCGGGAGATTTGAATTGACTGCTGTATGACTTATTTATGTATTTACTAACTTACGGGAAGTTAATTGCAAGGAGAAATGTTACAATACAGCATAGGGCACCAAAACACTTATAATAATTAAAGAGAATGTCAAGTGAAGGTTTTGATGGATATGAGTCAATCATACTGTTAATAATTTACAAAATGCAGATGAGATCAAAGTCCGTCCTAAGTTTTTTCTGAAGAAGAAATAATTAATTTTACTACAAGTTCATCGTAAGAGTAATCGCCTCCTTCTAGGCCTAATTTCCATGCAATTCCCGTTAAGAAGCTATGCGGATTGTAATGATTTAGCAAACTATTTCAATATTTACCAAACTATAATGATCTGGATATGAGACAGGGAAAGTAATTTTATTCGTACGAAGAGTCTCAAAAGATGGTAGATAGAAAACGAATTTTATAAAATATATTATGATAAAACTATACTAACAGACCGAGCGATTAGTCATAATAGACCCGATATATTAAAATAGAAAATAAAACATTTTTTAACTTATTTCCACTTGTTTATTTTACCAGTACCGGTTTCATCCTATTATGGACATCTTCAGGCTGGCAATTGAAATTCTTTTGTTACAGAATTTATACAAAATTAGGTACACAATGTCAAGGTAGGTACATATGATTGGGTTATTAAATTACAATGGTTCTTTAAGGTTAATATGTCATAAATAAGAAATAATAATATAACAATGGTCACTTTCAAAAATAATAAAAAATGCTATAATTAATAATAAGTTTTCAAATGAAGCTCATACAATAAAATCAATTAAAAATAAAATTAAAGACAATAATTTAATTATCTCAAAAGCTGATAAAGGGAATAGCACAGTAATTCTACCAAAAAATATTTATATTGAAAAAGTGCAAAATGTACTAAACTCTAGTGATGTAATTTTATTGAATAAAGATCCAACCCCAAAATTTACCGCAGAAATAAATTCAATTCTTAGTACATGCAAAACACTTGTTAAAGATAAATTCCAAAAATCCTACCTCACTGTCATGAACCCCCAATGTCCACGATTGTATGGACAACCTAAAGTTCACAAATTAGATATACCAGTGAGACCCGTCGTAGCTTATAACTCAGCACCAGCCTACAAACTAGCAAAATACGCCAATAGAATCATTAAAAATACTTTAAATTTCAAACCAAAATATGGTATTAAAAATTGTTTACAACTAATACACCTGATAAAAGATATAAATATACCAAACAACGCCTCTCTAGTGTCATTTGACGTTGTTAGTCTATTCACAAGTGTACCTACAGATGAATTAAAAATAATAATCAATAACTACATGGAGAAATCCAACATAAATATTATAAAAAAGAGAGAAATTAATCAAATAATAAATGTGTGCATAAAACAAAACTTTTTTAGATTTGATAATAAATTCTATTTACAATCGAAAGGGTTGGCAATGGGTAGCCCAATCTCTCCAATTTTAGCAGAGATCATGATGGACCACTTAGAAGAGACCATTGAGAGGTTAGTGTCCTTTAAGAATGTTGTTTTCTATCGGAGATACGTGGATGACATTTTGATCGTATGGACTGGTACACAGAGGCAGCTGGATATCTTCATCAAGGAGATAAATCAAATCAATAGGTCGATTCAATTCACTATGGAGATAGGAGGAGATAGAATCAACTTTTTAGATGTAGGAATTAGGATTGTTAATAACAAGTTGGAATTTTCAATATACAGGAAGCCTACATATAGTGATAATATCATCCACAGCTCTTCGAGACATCACATCTCACACAAAATGTCGATATTCCATTGTCTAATCCATAGACTGTTACATGTACCATTGAATGATATAGATTACAATAATGAATTGAATGTTATCAAAGCTATTGCGGTGAATAATGGTTACGATAGCGGAATAATAGATAATTTAATAAAAAAGAAAAATAAAAAACTCACTATAACTTCAATTACATATGGCCTTACACCAGAAAATGAAATTGAAACAAAACAATGGTGTAAAATACCATACCTTGGGAAAGTATCAAATAAAGTTTCGAAATTGATAGACAGTGACAAGAAGTGTAAGACATCTTTTTGTAGCGTGAATTCTTTGGGTAAGATATTAATAAACAATAAGGATAAGAGAGATAAATTGGAGAACTCTGGAATTTACCAAGTGAATTGCTCGAATTGCCCTGCATGTTACGTGGGACAGACAGGAAGAGCAGTATCGACCCGTATAAAGGAGCATTTCGCATGTTGGGTAAATCGAAAGGGAGATTTATCGAACGTAGCCTTGCATTTGCTAGAGAACCAACATACTTTTGACAAGGATAGAGATGTCAAGGTTCTTCACGTTTGTGAAAAGGGACAGAAATTAGACAGATTAGAATTACTAGAAATTAATCGCCTAACGAAGAAAATTGATCGTAAATATGTCATGAATAAACAGTTGGAACATGGTGCTCAGTCACCATTAATATATCCATTGTAATTAATTTTAATAATGTTACCTTAGACTCTGAGGTAACATTTTATTCTAAGTAATTTGCGATGTATGTATTGATGATTATTGAACATTTTGATATTCATGACTTATTTACCTTAAATAACAGTTGTGTAATTTAATTATGTAATCTTCTGATCCTTTGTTACAAACGTTAAGAGTTTTGACATCTCTATCTTGATAGAAATAATTTTTGTTTTCTGGTAAATGCAAAATTATGTTCAATAGATCATAATCCCCCCCCCCCACTTTTTGATTTGCTCAACTAAGGAGGTGTTCTTTTGTACAGTTTGATTCTTCTCTTCCGGATTGTCCTGCATGGTATGCAGGAAAATTCATTATTTTATTTACTAAATTATCGATTATTCTGCTATAGTGACCATTGTTATATTATTATTTCTTAAAATTAAACAGTAACTTTGTGTTTACAAAGTTACTGTTTAATTTTAAATTATAATGTCACATCACAAAGTAACAGCTTCATATGAAGAAATATTATTTCTTATTTATGACATATTAACCTTAAAGAACCATTGTAATTTAATAACCCAATCATATGTACCTACCTTGACATTGTGTACCTAATTTTGTATAAATTCTGTAACAAAAGAATTTCAATTGCCAGCCTGAAGATGTCCATAATAGGATGAAACCGGTAGTGGTAAAATAAACAAGTGGAAATAAGTTAAAAAATGTTTTATTTTCTATTTTAATAATATATAATTCCACCAAGTATAACAGTATAATAAATAAAGTCATAAAAGACCCGATATAGTTTTACATGACAAAATTAAAAAAATAACTTATATCATTGATGTCGCTATACCAAATTCCTGTAATATTCAAAAATCTGTTAGCGAAAAATTAAGAAAATACACAGATTTAGGAAATGAAATAAAAAGAATTTGGCATTCTCAGACTATAAAAATATTACCATTCGTTATTTCGGCTACTGGCATTATACCTAGCTCTCTAATTAAAAATTTAGGCGTATTAGATCTTTCAAAAAATTATATATAAAGATGCAAAAGTCGGTCATTTTGAATACATGTAGGATAACAAAAGATTTTTTAAATATTTATGTTGAGGGATCAGTAGGATTTATAGGCCCTGTTAGAATTTCTACCGAGCCGAACCCTCTGATATGAAAATATCTGGAGTCGGTGAATTATTTTCCCATTTGATCTCTTGTGAGTTGACGTGTTGTTCTTGTATTTATTTTGCTTATATAATGCACTTACATAATGTTGATTGACTAGATCAGGGCTGTCCAAACCACGGCCCGCGGGCCGCGGTTTAGATTATTGCGGCCCATTGAACCTTTTTTTAACCGACTTCAAAAAAAAGTCCGGTTCGGTTACACCGACTACAAAGAGGTCTGTAGGTGTACCCACTGCATATAATAATACTTTATTAACTTCACTTGTATGTATGTTTGTTTGCTTGCTTGCTTGCTTGTTTGCTTGCTTGTATGTAACTCTCCTGCTGCCTTCCTCGGCCCTAGTGGTAGCCGTTTCTCAGGCTCCCTCTCCGGAATAAAAGTTACCTGTTAGAACCATAGTCGGTAATAAAGAAACTACCATTAAATAAATATAGTTTAAAGAAACTAAAAAAACACGCTTTTGTAGCATACGAAACTAAAAAGTGAAAAATAAATATAGTTTAAAAAAACTAAAAAACACGCTTTTAAATAATATCGAACTAAAAACTTCAAAATTATTTTTAAAATAAGCTTAAAGCAATAATGAATGAAAAATGATAGTATTATTGTGAAAAAGCGTCGGGCGCACGATATACGAAAAATATGGCACAAAGCGCCCACGCTTTTTAACAATAATACTATCATTTTTCATTCATTATTGCTTTAAGCTTATTTTAAAAATTATTTTGAAGTTTTTAGTTCGATATTATTTAAAAGCGTGTTTTTTAGTTTTTTTAAACTATATTTATTTTAATTAATAATTGCTTTAACTTAGTCCTTTATTTATTTCGGTAATTTTTGGATAGGGCCTGACATGCTTATTACGAATATTTTTTAGAAAAAAACTTTATATTCGCCTTAATTACTATAAAAGAACACTTTTTGCATTTCGGGCGGCGGAAAATTATGAATTTAAATTTTCAATTGCGTTAACCAAAATTCACTTCGCGAATCGATGCAGCGGCAATCAGCTGCCATTAGGTACGTCACTGTTATGTTGGTATCCCTGATACATTGATTTGTATCACAAACCATGTTACACAAACCTAGCGTAGCCGGTAAACTAGTTGAAAACTGGGATGTTTTTCTTGCCTTGACGCGAGCAGGCGTTATTAAGGGGCACTTTCCTTTGTATCACAAACCATATTGAAGATAGCAACGGTCGTATTTAGCTCTTGAATGCATCAGTGATACCAACATAACAGTGCGTTCCTAATGGCGTCGCGTTGTCGCCACATCGATTCGCGAAGTGAATTTTGGTTTTATGCAATTGAAAATCAAAATGCATAATTTTCCGCCGCCCGAAATGCAAAAAGTGTTCTTTTATAGTAATTAAGGCGAATATAAAGTTTTTTTCTAAAAATTATTCGTAATAAGCGTGTCAGGCCCTATCCAAAATTTACCTTTATTTCTTGTCACATTTTGTATGAAAGCAATTATTATTCAGATTTTAGTTCATTATCTTCTTTGTTCGAAGTTTTAAATACATTAATGAGCAAACTATTTTTCTCGCGACGAAATTCAAACGTTTTGGGTATGTTCGATCACGTCGCTCACATCACTATTGACTCGAGAATTCGGGGAATTCCCCGAACTCAAAATAGGTACCTACCGCGCATCGTTCATTGGGCATTTGTTTGTCACTTGTCATTCAACGCAATGAAAGTTTTGATTGCGCAAGGTTACTCTCAGGTTATTAAAGACTTTTACATTATTTTAAAGTTTGGTATTACGTTGTTCGCTTTGTGTTTGAGTATATTGAACTTTTCATCATGTCTACAAAGAAGAGGAAGTTAAGTGAAGAAAATCGTACATTCAATGCGAAATGGGAGTTAGACTACTTTATCTCCAACAATAACAATAAAATTCAGTGTTTGATTTGTATGCAAGTTTTATCTGTAAGTAAAGAATATAATGTTAAGCGACACTATACTTCTTTACATGAAGAAAAGTATAAAAAACATGTCGGTGAAGCAAGAAAAGTTATGGTGGCTGAGTACAAAAAAAAACTAATACAGCAAACAAGTATGTTTTCAAAAGTAAGTACTGAGAATGAACAAAGCTTGGCTGCCTCATATGAAGTTTCATTACAATTAGCCAGAGCAAAAAAACCATTTAGTGATGGAGTTTTAATAAAAAAATGCGCAGTTGAAATGGCTAAACGCTTTATGCAGCCGAAATTAGCGGAAAAGTTTGAATCTGTTGCATTATCTCATCAAACGGTGGCGCGACGAATAGAGGACATGGGTAATTATATTACAAAAAAAATATGTGATTACTTTGTAGATTGCGAATACTATTCAATATGTTTGGATGAAAGTACCGACCAGACCGATGTCAGTCAATTAATAATCTTTATACGTTGCATTTCCAAAGATTTTACAATCACGGAAGAAATGCTGGATTTAATACCATTTCATGGAACAACTAAAGGCAGTGATATATTTGAAGCGGTTAACAAAACTATAGTAGAATATGGAGGATTTCGTAAGTGTTCTTGTATTGTGACCGATGGGGCAAAAGCTATGACCGGGACAGTGACAGGATTCGCGGGACTTCTAACACAAAATGGCATTGATTGCCCGTTGTTGCATTGTATTATACATCAGGAAGCCTTGTGTGGAAAATCTTTGCGTCAAATGAATGCTATGAAAGTTGTTATAAGGATAACCAATTTGATTAGAGGTGGAAACAGGGCATTGACACATAGAAAATTTAGAGACTTTTTAAGTGAAATCGATGCAAACTATGGAGATTTACTATTGCATTCGGAAATCAGATGGCTAAGTGCTGGCCAGTGCTTGCAACGCTTTTTCGCCTTAAGAAAAGAAATACCTTTATTTCTAAAAAATGAGATATCATCTGACACTTCTGAACTACAAGATAAAATGCAAGATCCTCAGTTTCTGGCTGATCTTGCGTTTTTAACTGATATGACGCAACACTTGAATGAATTTAATTTAAAATTGCAAGGTAAAAACCTCAATATAGCCAACATGTACGGAAATGTGAATGGATTCAGAAGTAAACTGAAATTGTTCAAAACGTCTCTACAACAGCCGGCCAACTACCGCCCCATAGCGATCACATCAGTTCTGTCCAAAGTGATGGAACGTGTGATCAACGACAAACTGCTCACATACCTCGAGAAGAACAAAATTATCAACGACCGTCAATACGGATTCCGGCGGAACCGCTCGTGCGGTGATCTTCTCGCGTATGTGACGCATGTTTGGGGGCGGTGCCTGGAACGTCACGGTGAGACCCAAACGGTCGCACTAGACATATCCAAGGCCTTTGACCGGGTCTGGCACCGAGGACTTGTCAACAAATTGCATTCTTACGGACTTCCCGCATCCCTGTGTACGTGGATTGCTGACTTTTTAAGGGATAGGTCGATTCAGGCGGTTGCTGACGGTTTCACCTCTTCCTCGCACTCCATAAATGCTGGCGTCCCACAGGGATCGGTTCTGTCTCCGACTTTGTTTTTGTTGCACATCAATGACCTTTTGACATGTGCACCGATTCATTGTTACGCGGATGACAGTACAGTTCATGATAGCTTTTTGTTTGACAAGCCCCCAAAGGGCACACAAACTCCAACGGCTCGGAGGGCTTTGAAGCAGAGAATGGACGGTTATCTCGAGAGTATTTCCTCCTGGGGTAAAAATAATCTCGTCGAATTTAATGTTTCAAAGACCCAATCCTGTCTGATTACGTCTAAAAGGGATCCAAATGATAATCTAGTCTCCTTCAACGGAAGCAATCTTCCGAACAGGCCTTCCATTGATATGCTTGGTGTAACTATAAGTGACCAGCTCAGGTACGGGGGCTCCATCGAAGCCAGAGTAAAGTTGGCCTCTCAGAAGCTGGGCGTACTGTACAGGGCCCGCAGATACTTTAATAGTACACAACTGCTCACCCTGTACAAATCGCAAGTGCGCCCTACTGTCGAATTTGGCAGCCATCTCTGGTCTGGAGCCCCAAAATACCTGAAAAAAACCCTTGACTCTGTGCAGAAACGGGCGGTCCGTTTGATAGATTCCCCAATCTTAACAAACGGACTCTTTAGAGCACAGGCGTCAGGTAGGTATGCTGTCCTTGTTCTATCGGTATTACAATGGAAGATGCTCTGAGGAACTAGCGTCATTGATCCCTTCGGCACCGGTGCGTAGCCGGGATACACGCCAAACGCGCGCCCAACATTTGTACACAGTTGACACTTGTCACATGAGAACGGGTCGCTTCTACGATTCGTTCTTAAGTTCAACAGCTCGGCTGTGGAACGAACTGCCGGCCTCTGTGTTTCCTCCCTCCTACAACATGGGACTCTTCAAGACCCATGTTCACTCCTTCCTCTCCACAAAAAGACCCTCCACACAGCATCCCCAAAGATGACATAGGCCCTGAGGGAAATTATTTTCTTCAGGGCCTCCTGTGTGGAGTAAATATAAAAAAAAAAAAAAAAAAAAAAAAAAAAAAATGATTTTTCTTTTTTTTCAAGTTGTAAAGAACATTATTTAGAGATGAAAAATTTTGAAGAATGTAATTTTTTGGACCACCTCAAATACATGGACGAAATAATCGTCGAATTTGAGCGGCGTTTTGCAGATTTTAAAAAAATTGAGAGTGATATAGCTCTCTTTACTCATCCATTAACGATCGCAGTTGCGAGTGTGAAGATTGATTATCAATTGGAACTGTGTGATCTGCAATCAGACCCCTTTTACAAGGGCAGAACAGAAACAGGAATTGATTTTTTTAAGCTCCTCGCTGAACGTTTCCCGAAACTGACGAATTTCGGGCAAAAAATGGGCTCGATGATGGGCAGTACCTACCTTTGTGAAAGTGCATATTCAACAATGAAGTTTATTAAATCGAAATACAGGTCTTCATTGACAGATACTTCACAACCTGTTGAATGCCCGGAAATTCCAAGCTTTTTTGAAAAAAGCCGCGCGCAAATTACTCTCCTGCCTTTTGGTCAAACATCCGTTTAAAAACAAAGAAATTGTTTATTTTGCGATTGTTTTCTGTTTATCAGATAATGTATCTTATTATTCATATATATTACATGATAATATTGTTACAAGTTTTCCCAGAATAGCTAACTTTAACAAAAAAAAAGTGTAAAAATTTTCCCATTCGGCAAACAAATGTAAAAAAAATATATTCATAAGAAAATTAACTGATTTTTTTATTTCTACACAAACCTGAATAAACCCCTCGTGAAAAAAAATAATCCAAAGGTTTTTTCGAAGAAGTAATGCCATTGACACTTCTTTGAAAATGTAAAATATTTTCATTTATTCAAAAAAAAAATCAAACGTCAAGTGTCCACTTAAAAATTTTTTGTGTCGTATTTTATAAGTATATGATAACAATTCTTCCAGATTTCGGTAGTTTATACAACTGTTGTTACTAATAATATTATTTTGTACAAGAAACCTGTAAATAAATAATGCTAATAATAAAATTATTCATTAGGACGTAAAAATTTTGACATTTCTTACGAAGTAAATTTTCATCACTTTTCTTGGGTGAAATATTATAAAAATTACATCAAAATAATGTAGATAAAACTATCTTTCTGATGATACCTCAAATCTATTATTTCCACAATCAATTTATATAAAAAATAATGAAAGAAGTAAGAGGTTACCTTATAAAAATTCGCGACGTTTCTGCATTGTTGTCAATTCGCCCGCTATAAATGGCCGCCGGCATCCGTGTACAGATGTGTTCGAAAGAACAGGGTGACAAAAAAATCATGACTCGAGGAATAAAAATAAAATTTGCTAATATTTTTTTATTAATATTTATTTATTTATTTAAATACGTTTTTTTTTAAATTCAGATACTGTGTGGTTCAAAATAAATAAGAAAAAAAAATCATCATATTTATTTCAGTTTTAGAACAGGTACATGAAACACGTTTTTTTAATCTTTGGTCGAGAGACTGCGAAAAAAATCATTTTTCACATACATAAATTTATTATTATAATATTCAAATTTTTAGACACTGTTTCTGTCCTCCTCAAAAGTGGAAGATACAATGAATGGAAACGAAAATTCAAACAATGCAAAGATGCACAATGCACTTGTTTCAGTAAACATTTTTATTCAAATAATGCACAAATACACCCATTCAATAAATATTTAAAACCATAAATAACAACAACCAGTACCAAATTACAATCACAGATAACAAAATCCAAGTAACAAATGATAACACACATTCAACAAATAACAACCGCAACCAACATTCAAAGAACAATAACATTATAACAAACAATAACATTATGACAAACAATAACATTATAACAAACAATAACATTATAACAAACAATAACATTATAACAAACAACAACACTAATGCAAGAAATAGCGATACAATTCCTGAACTGTAATTATGGGACTGCCACTATTAGGTATGATGAATTTCCTCTTCATGGCAATTTTTAAAATTTTGTATAAAAAAAAGAATCTAAATGGAAAAAAACGATTTGAAAAAATAAATTATAAATGTTCTAGAGTGTGGTATTGTTTAAAACACCCCCCAATGCAAAGGAAAACATCGCACGCTACGCAAATCGTAGAAACATCCTTGCGTATTTTACGATGTGAACATAGTAAGCACCTTCTGCGAATGCGTCGATTCTTACTGTCCATCTTTGGGGTTTCATCTGGAAAATGGTCAAGAGAACGATTTAATCTAAGAGTGGCTCCGACGATGGAAGCGCTCGGTGCGGGTTTAATCAAAGAGGGATAGTGTCGCTCTACAAGCTCAGATGCCAATTTCATCCTGAATGCGCGGTGCAATATTGGCTTCCCTGGGTCTTCTTGGTGAAGCTGCCTAAATATCACCATGCTATTCAGGATGCTGACATTGAGCAGGCGACGAAATACCTTAATGTACCATTTGTAACCCCGCGTTCTCTCCATGCGGTAAGTGGATAACAGCGAATCTTTGGTATCCACTCCCCCCATGAAGCGATTGTACTGGACCACAGATAGAGGCATTTGGTATTTCTCTTACCCTCTTTTACCCTCAACCGTGTCGCTGTTGTGGTAGGTAGACACCATGGTGACAATTTTAATGTCATTCCAGGCAACGACTGACATGTCACCATAGTGTCTACCAATGATAGTAAGCCGTGGCACACTCTTCTTCATGCTTTTAATGATTTGAGGTACCATCTTTCGGCGGCGATTGAGGGTACCGATAAGATCGGTATTCCTTTGTTTCAGGTACCTAGTCAATGGCATGCTATTATAAAAATTGTCCATGTAGAGGCAGTACCCTTTGTCAAAGAGCCCCTCCATGAGTTTGAGTACAACTTTTGAAGTTTTACCCGAAAACCCAAGATGGTTCTCTTCGACTTCTGTATTCTTCCCCGCATACATAATAAAGCGGTACAAGTACCCTGTTGACGATTCGCACAGCTCATAGGTTTTAATGCCGAACCGAGCCGCCTTAGTGCGAATGCACTGCTTGAAACCTAGGCGACCCTTCCAGAGCAACAGGGACTCGTCTATGCTAATATCTTCGTAGGGAGTATACAGACTGGAAAACTTTTCATTCATTATATCCAATAGTGGTTTAACTTTTGCAAGCTTGTTTTGGTAACCGACTTTAGAAATTGTGTTATTGTCAACAAAGTGTAGGAACCGAATTATCAGAAGAAACCTATTACGCGACATTAGAGTCCTAAATTTAGGCATCTCTAAAATGTCTGTTGTCCAGTATTCTGATAACTGAGCTCTGTAACAAATGGACATGTATATAAGCATCGCGAAGAATACATACAGTTCAGCGACTGTAACATCTTGCCAGTCCTTCAGCCTGGAATAAGTTGTTAAATCCAACAGTCCATCCTCAGTGTTCACCTCGTCCAGTGCGCTCCATGCTTGCCTATTGGTCTCCTCCACGATATAGGACATTGTTTCCAAGTCCCATATTTTGGAGAAGATGTCATATGGAGATGTAGCGACTGTCGGAGGGAACACGTCGGGTGATGGGCCAGGTTGAAGGACGGCAAAATGCTCACGCTGACCCGTGAAGGTGGAGAAATCCTCGGACCAGGTGAAGGTCTGCTCCTCTGGATTCTCCTCCTCCCCCTCCTCCAAAGGCTCCAACTCATCCTCAGGAACATCCATATCCACCATTGACGGAAGTTCTACATCACCGGCGAGGGATTCATCCTCGCTATCAGTGAATCCGTAGAACTCCGCAACGATGTGGTCGGTTTCCTATAGACAGAAAGAAAAGAAAAAATATATATATACAGCTATGTAAAGCGTCCTTGAGGTAATACAAGACAAAAATGGCGCTGTAAAAGTTAGCCAAGTGTTATTATAATTACCTGAGTATTTGGAGCCCGATGCGTAGAGGAGGTTGATGGTCTCGGGTCAGCCTGCCATCCCGGAATCTGAAACTGTAAACATTAATTGTTACACGAATGTCTTTCAATTTTGGAAAGGATGAAGCGTACAACCACTATAGAACTACTACTAATACACAACATACCGTCGCAATGACTGCAAATCTTTCTTCTGTAGTGTCTTCCTCCGTTGACACGCTTGGAATCTCCATTCTATAACAATAGAAACAATCATGTATATCATTATATAATATAATCATCAATACGCCTGTATTTATAAATATTTTATACCTAAACAAAAAAAAGTTTGTTAGTACTTTTTTGCACACCCTATATAACTGATCTAATTTTGTGATATTTATCACTATTTTTATAAATAAAAAATAATATTTCTAATAAAAATTATTCGAAATAAATATTTCTAATAAATCATGTATTTTTTAAGAACCCTGTACGTCCCATACAAAATTTGAATTTGTAAAAA
Source organism: Hesperophylax consimilis (assembly GCF_061612785.1). NCBI lineage: Eukaryota > Metazoa > Arthropoda > Insecta > Trichoptera > Limnephilidae > Hesperophylax > Hesperophylax consimilis. The sequence goes on from NC_142858.1 coordinate 517,439, forward strand.
ACGTTGATATCTGCGCGCGCAGCTAGGCGCACGCGCAAATGTCATTTCAAGATGGCCTCTCACACATACATATAAACAGTTCACGTGTATTTGTGCAGGTTTCCGATGTCTCGTATTTATTTAATTAAAAAATATTAACTAAATATTGACGAAACTAGGGCTTTTATACACAATCTCAATAGTTTTCGTTACATAATAATGTACAATCCTTATTAGATTATGCAATATTTACGTAAATATCGATAGAGAAACATAAAAATATTTGTTGGCAGATTTTTAGCGGTCGGAGACATCGGAATATCATTTTTAGTAAAATATTTACTAAATATGGACAAATCGAAGGCTGTGTTATATGTTCTCAATTGATTTATCTGCAAAATGAGATACGAAACAAAGCAAATCACACAATATATGATCCAACATAGCTAGAAATAAAACGAACATTTTTATCACGAAAACATGGCTTATACTTTGACGTAATATTTTGTCGGTTATTTTGAGTTTTCGTATTTTAAATTTACCGAAACACATGCCGTGAACAATAAACTATGTATAAAAAAAACATTACTTACGTTTTATTGATCAATTACTTCGTTTTGGCACTTTAAAATAGAACCGCGATGCGACACCTGCGACCATAAATATACCACTCTCTAGATCGATATCTTCCGGCTTTTTGTATCCAACAGAATTATACAGTACTTAACCACAGATATACAAGCAGTACCTACCGTGCGGAGCAAAACAGTAGACAAGGTAGAGGAAACTCAAGGCCATTTAAAAAAAGATGCGACCATAGACAACATAATTGCTCTCAGCCTACTCTATTCATTCACTAGCCCAAAAAAACTATTATAAAAATAAAAATGTCCTTGAAGCAGAAAAATGTCGAAATGTTTTCCAAGGGCAAGGTTCATCTGACTAAGAAAATAAACTTTTACAATGCATTTCCTTAAGATGAAACTTGTTAATCTGAGAAGAAGAAACCCAAAATGACAAGAAATTTGCAAAAACACTGAAGAAAATTTCCAAAATATGATTGTCCGACAGTACGACGAAAAATTCCGACATTTTTCAGCCTCATGAACTCATGGTTACATATGTTTAAAAATCTTTAATTTCACCAAAACAATAAGATAATACAGGATAACACTAATCAATAACATGAATAAGTTTATCGATATAATAAATAACATTTATACGTTGTGGAGGAAGACATAATGTCAAGTATGAAGCATTGTTCAAAAAACCGAACGAATAACCTAAAACTGTTAATTCACTTTAAACTTGAACTTACGTAGGTAGGTTGAATATAATATGTTTGTAACTCGCTAACACTATACTGGCTTATATTGTATTTTTATCACGAACAACTTTAACACGCAATATTTTCGACGGAAATGATAGTATTTCGGCAGAAAATGACAACCCGCGTGTATAAATAAACCACTGTCATTTTGTTTGAATGAACTGTCAAACGTCAAAATTCCGTCATCTCTTTCTGTTACACGAGTCATTATGGTAGAGAGCGAGAGATCAAACCAATCCTTCTGTTCTCACCAATGAGATCTGAGCTTTTAGCCATATTATTCGTTTTCTATAAGAATTTTGAGGTGGGCGTGGCGGTTTCAAATGAGTTTCGAGGCCAAAGCTTAGTTAAATGCCCCTGCCTGCGACAGTTATTATTTGTTGAGTGGCATCCCATAGAAAATTTAAAATGTAGATGTCGAAGGAGCTACAAGTGTTTCCAGAATATGATGCTTAAAGAACGAGAATAGCCCAAGCGATTGAGACCTTGTTTTCCATACAAATTCTTTGTACATAAGGGTTAAAATCGCATATAATTTTTTTTTTTTTTTTTTTTTAAGTTGTATGGGCCGCGCATATGCGGTCCCGGCATACGAGGTACATGCACTGCGCCTAGCTACCACTAGTATTGAGGTTGATGTTGACAGAATTGTAAAAGACAAATTAATGAAAAAGTAGATAATAAAATAACGATATTACGTATTATTACCAGTATTTTATTTTTATAAATATTTTGCGGCCCACCAATGTATTTAGTCTTTTTTATTGGCCCTGGGTCCCATCTAGTTTGGACACCCCTGGACTAGATGATCATTTGTGGAAAAGTGAGTGGAAGGGTTTAGTTTTTCCTATGGGGAAGATTTAACCCGGACAACAAAATCGGAAGCATAAAAAAAATAAACCTTAACTAATTATTATATACTGTTCCTGTTTATAAATGATATTGTAAATATATTTGATGAAGATATTATTGCGTTACTTTTCGCAGATGATCTAAAAATATTTAAAATAATCAAAAGCGCTGAAGATTGTATCTGTCTACAAAATAATTTGAACAGGTTAATTAATTGGTGTTCTCTTAACAAACTTCATCTGAACATAAATAAGTGTTATTCAATAATATTTTACAGAATAAATCAACCACAGACATAGGAATTAATAGACGAGAAGATAATGGCGAGGGGTAAAATCAACTGTTGAAGAACGAAGGGGGTAAAGCTGACTGTGATTCGTCAATAAATCAATCTGACAGTAAATAGGCATCTCGCATTATAATATCACCATTTAGTTCTTAAAATTAAAATCTGCTTTTGAATGAATAGACATTTTTACATGGGAGCGCAAATTACTCGCCACGTTATGAACAAATTTGCGAAGTCCAAATTCGGCAAAAAATTTCTTCTATTTTCAGAGTCGAATATTTCGTTTAAGTATTTAGTTAAGACACTTTTATAAATGTTCATAATTTACTTCTCAGCAACCAACCAGCTTTGTGTTTCGCGTCCAGACGTTTCTCGATGTGATAGTATATGTTTCTACAACTGATCCATATTATACGATGTGAATATGCTTAAAATAAAGTAAAATAATGCTTATATATGGAATGTAATACGACAATTGGGTTTATTCTCTTTTTCACATCTATTTTTACAAGTTTTCATATCACAAGTCAACATTTTGCCGTGTTATTTCGTAAAATGAACCGATGATGCCTCGACCATAGTTCGCACAAGAATGATGACGTCACGTTTTCAAATTTCACTTGAGGCCATACGCGAGCACAGCCGGCTCCAATGGAACCGGTATGGGGAGTGGGGATAATACGCTTTTAATCACTTAGGGCAGGTCTACTAATATTCATATGTCTATGAAATCAACCAATTATTCATTCATATAAACTCAATAACTCAATCCTTAACTCTGTCGAACAAATTAACGACCTGGGGATAACTTTCGACTCTAAATTAAACTTAATATCGCATATAAATAATATTAATAATAAAGGAATGAAAATGCTAGGCTTCATTCTTCGAAATTCCAGAGGTTTCAAGAATATTTCAACATTAAAAATTTTGTATACATCCCTGGTTCGTAGTCAAGTCGAATATAACTCCTCGATCTGGTCCCCCCACTACAAATTACATTCAGATTCAATCGAAAAAAATCAACATAAATTCCTAAGACACATTAATTTTAAACTCGGTATTCTCATTGAAAAATTGATGAAAAATCTAAATTTATTAAAACTCTCAGATCGAAGAATTATATCCGACTTAATATTTATGTTCAAAATTGTAAATGGTAGTATAGACAGTCCTGATTTAATTAACCTCATTGAATTTCATATACCCACGAGAGCTACTCGTTCTAAAATTTTGTTTAAATGCAACAATATCAGGACTGAGTATTCCAAACACTCGCTTGTACCTAGGTTGCATGAAGTTAGTAATAGATACGCAGATGTGGCAGATCTATTTAACTGCACGCAGGATGGAATCATATGGTTGCAGCCAAATTTGCAGCATCGAGACGCGACTTTCTTTCATGGCTCGAGGCCGGAAAACCCACTCTCAGGGCCGGCTGCCGAAGGCAGGAAGAAGTACCGATCGATTTTCAAAGTAGCTCTGAAAAAATGCCAACAAAGAGAAATTTAACAGCGAATGGATGGTATTGCCACCTCACTAATAAATAAAGATTTCTATAAATTTTGGCAAAAAACCTCTTCGAATCAATGAATTTCGTAACTTCCCCTCCATGGCAGGTGAAGAAGTAGCAGAAAAATCTCTGAATGTAAATTTTAGTTTGAAAACCGAAGGTAATATTACCACTAACAGCATTACTCCACATATGGTAGAAAGAGCTGTAAGAGAAATGGCTGCAGGAAAAGCCACAGGACATGACTCAATAGCTCTTGAGCACATTAAGTATGCTGGGCCAGCGATACATATTATCCTAGCAAAACTATTTTCAAATATTATGCGTTATAGGTACATCCCGAACGAAATGACAAAAACGGTAATTATACCCATAATTAAATCTAATAAACTTGATCCATCCGTTATCAATAACTACCGACCGATTTCACTCTCGACCGCACTGGCAAGAATATTTGAAAAAATTTTATCGACGGTCGTAACAGACCATCTAAAGACAGAGGATAACCAGTTCGGATTTAAATCTGCACTGTCAACATCTATGGCAATATATTCCAAGAAACCATCAGCTATTATAAACAAAGGAAAAAGCCAATCTATACCTGCTTTCTAGATCTAAGCAAAGCGTTTGGTCGTGTTTGTCACAATAAACTCTGGGAAAAACTCAGGAAACGAGCAGTTTCGGAAGATATAATAGCGATTCTTTCAATTTGTCACACGCAGCAAGAAAATGTGGTGAAATGGTCTGGCGAATTATCCAACCCATTTTATTTGAAAAGTGGCGTAATGCAAGGAGGAAGCATGTCTCCAACACTGTTTAATATATATACTGATGAATTAATTCAAAGACAGTAAGATAGGTTGCCATGTTCAAGGAGTATGTGTAAACAATATTAATTACGCAGATGATATGGTTATTCTAGCACCGTCACTTAGGGCAGTGTTCCGCAAACTTTTTATGTTCACGGTACACCTAACTAATCAAGAAATTTTAACGGTACACCAAAGAAAAAAAAACAAGGTTAATTTTGGATAGGATTGGCTAGGCTTATTACGAATTACGGCGAACTTTGAGGTTAAACTACGAAAGCTGCATGTCATCATAATTTAAAAAAACATCCCAGGTTTTGAATGGTTTGTTTGGCAAAGCAGGGTTTGTCTAGCCGGGTTTGTGTAATTATGATTGATGTTTATCACATAACAGTGACAGAATGACCGCGAACTGTCACCGAATCGGTTCGAGAAGTGAATTTTAATTTTACGCAATTGATAATTAAAATGCATCTTTTTCCGCCGCCACCAAGCCAAAAAGTTTCCTTTTATAGTAATTACGGCATATCTAATTTTTTTTTCTAAAAATTATTCGTAATTAACGTGGCCACTCCGAACCAAAATTTACCAAAAAAAATATTTTATTAATATTTATTATTAAAATCAATATAACATGAAAAGATGTTTAATGCGAAATGTGAGCCTGTTTAACTGAACACAGACGATCAAAATTTGGAACAATCGTTGATAAAGCTGCTCGCATCTCTTCGTCGATCGTCCTCAGGCGTTCTCTTTTTTTTTACTTTATCGTTGTGAGAGTTGAAAACCCCAATTCGCATAAATAGGTCGTGGCAAATGGTAATAGAATTGCAATAGCTCGCTTTGACAGCAGTGGATACTCATTTTTTACGTGGAGCCAAAAATGTGCTAACTCTGTTTCAGAAAATTTTAATTTTAGTGTCCGATCAGTTTTAAGCTCCATGAATTCTTCCTGCTCGTTTATTGGTAAATGTCCAAGGGAAATGTTTTCCGAAAATGGATTTCTTTTCCAGTCCATAGGTTGCAGGTCACACTCTCTATCAAAGCCTGCACTTTTTTTTCTGAATCGGCAGCCATGACATTTGGAAACATTTCGTTACTACCATTGGTAGCGTGGCTGATCCATAGCAGCTAAAATGTTACAATTTCTTCCTTGCATTTTTTTGTTCAGCTCATTTAATTGAGCGAATATGTCCGCCAGATATGCAAGTTTTGCTACCCATTCTTCTTTTTTAAATAGAGAAGCAAAGTCTGAACCCTGGGTTTCTTGAAATGTCTGGGTCTCATTTTTCAGCTCGTAAATCCGAGAAAGCACTTTTCCGCGAGTAAGCCATCGTACTTCTGTATGAAACAGAAGTGACTGATGATCTGCTCCCATTTCCTGACACAATGCATTAAACAGACGAGAGTTAAGCGGTCGTGACTTGATGTAATTGACAATTTTGATGACTTCTTGTAAGACAGACAACAATTCATCAGGCAGAGACTTCGTCATCAGTGCCTCTCTATGTAAAAAGCAATGTAAATTTTTAATATTAGGATTTTTTCAAAAGCCCTGGTTATAAATCCCCTATTTTTTCCTGTATAGCTGCTGCTCCGTCTGTGCAAATGCTTAAGCAGTTGCGCCATTCCAAATTATGTTCACTGAAGTACTGGTTTGTTACTCTGAATATTTCTTCTCCGGTGGTATAACCAGGTAGTGGCAGACAAAAAAAACTCCTCTTTTATTTCATATCCATCCGTGTACCTCACATTTGTGATGAGATGCGCGTAACCACTGATATCAGTAGACTCGTCGACTTGTAGCGCGAAAACTCCACTTAGCCTTAATTTTTCAATTAACGTTGATTGAATGTCGGTGGATATTTCATTAATGCGACGTGAGATCGTATCTGCTGACGCAGGTATTTTTTCGATTTTGTTAGCGGCTTCTTTGCTAATCATAATTTTGACAATTTCTTTGCAGACAGGTAAAATTAAAGTATCAGCGAGAGAATGAGGTTTCTTCGATTTAACCAGCATATTAGCGATCACGTAGCTTGCTTTTTGCGCTTTGCTTGATGTATTGAAAGACGAACTCATGAGAGTTACCCGTTTCTTAGACTGGTCTTTCATACGTTGAAAGAAGGCTTTATCTTTGTGAGCCACCGATGGGTGTTTAGTTGTTAAATGTCGTGAAAGTTTACTTGGCACCATCGAATTATTAGCCAAAGTTTCTCCACAAACAAGACATTTTGGGATTGGGCACGATTCGCCACCGCAATATATAAAGCCATAACGCACATAGCTCTCATCGTATTTCCGATCAAAAAGCTTAGGTTTTTTCTTTTTTCACTCTGCTTCTTCTTGGGAATCATTAGTTTCACTTGACAAACTTGCGGTACGTTTAACGAATTTATCCATTATAAACACGTAATATGGGATATTTTTTTGCAATTAAAAAATTCATTAAAGTTCGCGACGACACAACCAAACACTAGCATTAACGAATGACTACTAAACAAGCGGGCGTAACGTTGCCGTCGTAATTCGTAATGTTATGTTGTCACGCGCATGCACCCCGATAGCTCGTGCGCAATCACGTGATAATGTAGCAATAGCACCCCATTTATGTAGTGTAGCACACGTGATAATGTAGCGTAGCGGCGTAGCACACGGCCACTTCGCAGCGATCGAGTCCCACCCACGTCACCTCCGGCCGCCGCGCCGCACAGAAAAGTATAGACCGATTTACAGAGCACTTTGTGAGAAGTGACGCGGGACTCGCGGCACACTTACAAATGGCCACCGCACACCAGTGTGCCGCGGAGCACACTTTGCGGAACACTGACTTAGGGCACTGATGAAACTACTCCAAATGTGCGAAGATTTTCCATAAAATCATAACCTGGTATATAATACGTCCAAATCAATAGTTATGGTTTTCAAATGCAAAAACGAAAACATGCTAACACCTTCAGTATGGCTAGATGGAAGGAAAATGGATGTTAGTCGTAGCGTCAAATACCTGGGACATGTTATCACAGACGACCTGAAAGACATCGAGGATATGGAAAGGCAAAGAAGAGCGATATCCGTTAGAGCAGGTATGCTGTCAAGGTGTTTTCACTTTTGCAGTACAAACGTGAAAAATATACTTTTCAACGCATTTTGCACTTCGTTGTACACGTCAGAACTGTGGGTGGATTTCACTGCATCCCAATGGCATAAGCTAAAAGTCGCCTACAATAATGCTTATCGCCAACTATTCAGCCTACCGAGATACTGCAGCGCCACGGAAATGTTCCTGGAGGGACGAGTACACTCTTTCAGAGCGCTTCTCCGCCATCAAATGGGAAGCTTATGGCACAGACTACGCCAATCAAGTAACAGAATCATCACTGCCATGGTTGCCTGTATGGAGTCCCCTCTGATGGCCCTCTTTAGACGGGATATGTGCAAATATCCCCCATAAACGGCTGTTCACACTCATTTTTGTGTTTATATTTTTTCACTTAAATTCCGCATTTTGTGCCTGTCTGAATCACCTATGTTATTACCTCCCTTATTATTATTTTTATTACTTATTTTGTATATTATTTCAAATATGGAATGTATTGCATTGCACTACCCCTGCATACATTCTGGAATAAATTCTTATTATTATTAAATGTGTTCAGTTATCATGGAACCATTGTTTTATGTTTGTAGTAATTCAAATTATTTTCCATACCCTTTAGTTTGTTATCTTTTGAAGGTTGTAAAGTAAACGAGCAACATAACATAGACTACTCCACTCTGCACCTCGCCGCCCGCGCTGGCAACCACCGGCTGGTGCAGTGGTTACTAGAGCATGGGGCAGACCCAAATCCCAGGTCCTGTTCTGTCTCCCCCTACATCCTGGCCAGAAGGAATGGTAACATTCATTTTCATATCAGCTCTCCTAACCTAACCTAACCCAACCTTAGTTCCTTGCCCGTCTCCCCCATATGCTGGTCAACTGGAATGAATTTTCATACCATGTTTTCTGAATTCGGCTTATCAAAAATTATTATAAACAAAAAAAATTAATGTAAAATTTTGCGCTTCCATTTATTCATCGCTGTTGGTAAGTAAAAATGCAGTACTTTTTTTTTCTATAAGTAAAAACATAGTTTCTTAAAATTTAATGTGCCGTGTTGTTATCTATCATCTTCTCTATTTCTATATTTAAGCGATTAAATATGGACTTAAAAAGCCCTGGCCAGAGCATTATAATTATTATTAAAAAAGTTTTTTATTTGATCTTTCCAAATGCTAAAGAATATTACACTGTAAAATGTCACTGGAGACAAAATGCAATACACATTTTTTGGTTATACCGTATAACTCGTCAAAATGACAATTTAACAAACCTTTATTGAAAAGTGAAAAAAAATTAGTTAAGGTTTATGTTAGTTTTTTTCATCGCTTGACTTTATATCACTTAAGGTGTGTTGAGTTGTAAATGATAATATTATTATATATAATATATATGTAAAAGCACCCAATGACAAACTACTTTAAAGTAGTTTATTGGGACTTTTTGATTTTTGTATATTATTTTGATATTTAATAAAAAAAAATTTAGAAAACGAATTATTATTATTTTTATTATTTATTTTTAGAAAACGAATTTTATAAAATATATTATGATAAAATTTTTAGAAAACGAATTTTATAAAATATATTATGATAAAACTATACTAACAGACCGAGCGATATGAAAATATCTGGAGTCGGTGAATTATTTTGCCATTTGATCTCTTGTGAGTTGACGTGTTGTTCTTGTATTGTTTTGTATTTATTTTGCTTATATAATGCACTTACATAATGTTGATTGACTAGATGATCATTTGTGGAAAAGTGAGTGGAAGGGTTTAGTTTTTCCTATGGGGAAGATTTAACCCCGTCAACAAAATCGGAAGCATAAAAAAAAATAAACCTTAACTAATTATTATATACTATTCTTACTGTTTATAAATGATATTGTAAATATATTTGATGAAGATATTATTGCGTTACTTTTCGCAGATGATCTAAAAATATTTAAAATAATCAAAAGCGCTGAAGATTGTATCTGTCTACAAAATAATTTGAACAGGTTAATTAATTGGTGTTCTCTTAACAAACTTCATCTGAACATAAATGTGTTATTCAATAATATTTTACAGAATAAATCAACCACAGACATAGGAATTAATATGTGCTTTTTATTGACTCTTCTTGGCTCTCCTAATCTCTTCCTGCATCTTCTTGCGTCGTCCTGCCCTATATTTGTATTTCTTGATTATATGCATGTAAATATCTACAAAATATATTTTTTCCAGAAAAATAAATAAATCATGCATTTAAGGGTTAAGCGCCCGCATTCCCATTTTCTATCGATATATAACAAGTTTCCAATTTATAACTCTTTAAGTTATAATTTAAATATATGTTATTTTTTAATATATGTAATATCTATACATTTGTTATACTGAAACGTTAATTATATGAAATTCCCTCGATAGAGAAAAATCGCAAAGTAAGCTCTGAAAACTATTAAAAACACATTTTGTTTTCTTATTTAATATGTTATAGGCCTGAAAAAATTTACTGAAACTAAAGCATTTGTCGAGAAATTTTGGCAACGAGTCGTGCTTTCATATGTTTACCATTTTTGCTTAATTGTTTTAATTTTTTTTATATTAGCGGGGTCCCAATAAAATTCGTATTTACATATCTCCCTTTCAAACCGTTTCAGGTCATGAAGAAGTTGCTGCTCTGCTCGCCGTTTTTAATACAGTGGAATGAATTTTTTATCGTTCCAAAATTTTTATTTATATTTATTATATAATAAATTTATTTCTATTCAAAAAAATTATTTTTTTCTTTATTTAATTTTATCCTAATTGTTTGGATAAAAAATTGGCCTTCACATCCGAAGACTTTAGACGATACTTTTTTCATACCGATTCCCAAATCAGGACCTATTCGGGAAATTTTCGCTTTACACCATAAATAAATTACTCACTTTACACGATGACCATTTTCGTATTTTAGAATTTCATGGATAAATAGTAAAAGAATTTTTTGTACAAGTATATATTTTATTACATTATACACAATACAATTATTTTCAATATTTGTATTATAATATATGGATAGGAACATTGGAGGGGACCCACCATACAAATTCCGAGTCCATAAAAATAAAGAAACAAAACACAGGTTACATAAAATGTTACAAAAGTAGGTAACATAGAATATAAATTATTAAGTAAGCAAAATAGATCAACTGCTATATCTTTCAAATCAACAATAATATTGATAAAAAATAAAGATGAACACTAAGGACGGGTTGTTTCGGAGAATTTGAACAATTCATCAAATTTCAACGTTCATTTTCAAGTTTTGTGAAAGATTTTTTCAAGTTCTGTATTTATTTCAGTTTTGTCAAACAACTAGCCTACAAAGATATAATAACAGAACTTGAATAGGACTTTCACAGAACCCGAAAATGAACGTTGAAATTTGATGAATTGTTCAAATTCTCCGAAACAACCCGTCCTAACTATAATATTAACTAATTACAATATGTTATAAGTTTTCTTGTATTACTTTTTTTATTTGAAGAGATACGATTGTTTTGCATTTTTAATTAATCTGTAACATGTAGGAGACCTCGAGTAAATCATGAAAGCAAAGATTAAAGTGGTAGTACCATATCGTCTCCTTTTTGATGTTAATAAACTAACCTGATCTAAAAGTAGTTCTAAAGAGTTTTTAAATTCATATTCAAGACTACTGGCAGCGTCTAGTGCGGACTTTAAATAAATATGAGCTTTTAATAAATGATTATTTACAGTATTCTGACTCTTGTCTTCATAATTAACATTGTCATCTATATTAATATTATGATATCGTACCAACAAATTTTCTAATTGTGACCATAAACTCAATATCATAGTTTTGGGGAATAATCACTTCAATTCACTATGAGAAAGTTCATTTGTTCCGACAAATACTTTGATATTCAGATTATGGTCAACTACAACTTGAGAACTTAAATATAAATGTTTATCTACATTATCAAAGTTTGTGGCGTATAAATATGTTATGTCATTTATAGTTTTTACATTCCACTCACCGAGTTTAATTTTTATTTGCATATTTATAACAAAATCACTATAATTCACTATTGTGTCACTTTGAAAGAAAAGTTCAACTTCTTCCTCGTGTCGGTGTTTTATTTTTAACTTCATATTTTCGGGATTCACTCTATCCAGTGCCTTTTTCTTTGTTAAATAACTTGGCAAACCTTTAAAAATACTTGGTGTAGATCCGATGGCCAATTTTGGTTTTTTAGGGTGCGATATAATATCCTTTTTGTCAAAATGATTGATGCAAATGGCAGCGAAAGCACCTGGAATCCAATGTTTGCGAGGAATGGCCCTGATCCATGACTGTCTGCGTTCTTCCTCTGCTGGAAATTTGAAGATGGTAACCGCTCCTTCCTTCTTCAGAGAACTGGTGTAATTTGCTTTGCATCCGGGAACACAGCACTTATGAGGCATCTGAAAATAATATCCATTAGTAAATATATTACGTATTTTCAAAACAAATCAAATTTCACTTTGAAAACAAATCAACAATCGAGTTGAAACGAAGTATCATTTCCAAGTGCCTACTAAAAACGTGGCGGCTTATGAATTGCCCTATTATTCTCTCAGAAAGCTCTACACATGTTATTACATAGTACTATTATGTAGATTATATTATATTATCTAGTAAATTACACCATTTCTAATGATAATCTGTACAGATCCAAAGCTAAGCGTCATCCGCCATTATGAAAGTTATTGAAAACATCATTTACTACGTTCAAATTGTAAATATATTTAAAATGTCTTACCTTGACGATCGTATATAACCACCAACGTATTGTTTTACAAAAATGAAGTATAAATATTGCAGAAACGTGATGTAAAATGTAAAATAACTACTTCAATCAGTTCCAGTTGCACACACTTTCCAGACGCCTACAAAATCCATACTGGCGCATAGAAAAAAGCTACCACGAAGTCCCAAAAACAGGACTCTTTGAATGTCAGTTGGTTTTCTACAGCACGGCCTTCTATAGAGATGGCAGTGCTCGAACCGATTTTGTTAATCAAGATGGCGTCAAGCGAAGTTATTGCTGCGCGCGTCCCTATGATTTCGGACCTTTTACGGAACGAACTTTAGAATATGAAAAAGCACAAAAACCTTCTTATGTGGGCTAAAAAATGGAATATAAGGATTTAATTATACGGCGTTAGAAGATACCGAAGGCTATCGCAATCATTTACGAACTTTGGAAGAACAATTTGATGTACTGTTGTCTAAGATTCAAGAAAATATCCAAAAACAGGACACAGGCGCGCGGCTGTCCCAGCAAAAACTAAGTTACAAATTCAACGGGGGATTCTTCTTCAGGTCTGATGTATGCACGGAGTTCCAAAAAATACGATATGATTGTTTATAAAAGAAGTGTTCGTTGCAGTAGTTGATGCCCTAAAATTTGTTATGAAGGTAAAAAAAATATAATTTTTTGAAACATTCAGATATTTGTTATTTAATAATAATAACTACTAAGTTACAGTGACATTACAAAAATAATATTATTAATTGGAGTGTCACGGGCATTCTTATTTTTGTAAAATTCTTGCTATTGATCCCAAATACAGGGATGGCTTTGATATAGATCGATAAATCTAAACATCATGTCATCCGACCACTTAATACATTTTTTCATGACCGGAAGGGAAATAAAAATCGCAAGCGACTTGAAACATATGTTCACACGTTTCGATTCGGCGGGAAAATCGAACGATGACTCATACTTGAACAACAAAAGTAGACGGGCTTTCAATTTTTGTCGTGCAACTAAAAACTTGATCAACTCTGATAAAAGGCTGTTCACACTTGTCGATTAGCTTTCAAGTGTCATTCAACTCCGACTTGATCAACTAAAATCGCCCTGAGAGAAAGGGGTATTAGACAAACTGGATGAAAAAAGGTGTGGTCTAAAACGATCATAAGGCACGATTAATTTTTATTAAAAAAAAACGATTTATTAGATAACAATGAGAAACAAGTTTTTCAGTAACCGAAAATGGAAAATAATAAATTTCAATAGCTATTATGTTAAAAAAACGCATAACCTGATCTTCTGTCTTTTCTCTGCGCCATGTTTTGACATAACAATTTTAAATAGAGGTTGTTAATTAAAAAAAAAAAAACAAATGAAAAAGCAATTTTTAATTCTAAGATTTATGTTTTTGGTTAAATAAGCGAAGAAATAATACTAACCTTAAAACATTCCCAGCAATAACAATGGCCGCCAAGTGCACAATCGTAAACATTAAAATGCCTTGTTTTCCATTCCCGGAAACTGAAATACTTACTTCTCATAATTATCTAACTGAGACAAAGTATTTTTTTCAATGTGCTTATTAACCATGTACCATACCTTTTTCGTATGACAATATATTTTTTTGCAAAAATAGTACCTAAAAAAAAAAAAACTTTCACCTGAAAGGGGTACCTGCTTACCGGAGTAAATTATAATACTTCTATATAAGGCAACTATTTTGATCTTATTTTGATCATTTTCATTTTAGCTTGACAGTTGGAATTCTATGATGATTTTGTGTGGCTTTTCAATTTGCGCTGGACATGTGTAAAAAATATTTACGGAAACTATAACCACCGTTTAAAGTGGCATTTTTGTCTAATCGGAAGTGCGGCATATATGGAATAACATTTTTTCATCCGTTTATGAAGGAAAATGTATAATTGGGTGTTACATGTTACAGCTACATTCTGAAAACGATTATGGCCTCTGGAGGGAGCGATCGCCAAACAGGCACGGTGCCTAAAACAAAGGCTCGAAATAATTCCAATGTTCCTCAAGAAGTTGTCACACCTACCCGTAGAGATATTCACTCTACAAATATTATGACGGTAAGCAAAATATTTGTAGACACTTTAGAATCATCAAAATTGCATACTGAACTTGCAGTGGTGGCATTTCGTATAATTGTGTGCAATTCATATTCCACCGGTGCAATTTGTATATCAGATTGAAAAGGCGGTAACTGTTTGAATTTTGCTGACTTAATGCCAAACTCTCTTACACGCTTTTGCCACACGAGACTTCTAAATTTAGATAAGTTTGCTTACGATGTTCCAAAATTAGTAGGCAGTGCATAGAACACAGTGTAACTATGGCCAGGTTCTAGAATTCGAAGTTACCATTTTGATATAAAAAGGACCTTCTTGAAGGTACGGTATTTGATAAAATGTTGTTAAAAAGAAGCCTTAGATATGGTGGATTTCACAATGACAGTAATTTATAAATACTCCCAACTTGTATTTTTAACAAAATTGCTCACCCTGAGATATGTTCTCAGTGTTAAGTTCTGTTCTTATTCGTGTTAGCAATTTGTTTGACAAATTACAATTACGTGTCTTCCTACGTGTTAAAATATTTTGTGAATGTTGTTATTAATAGGTATATCAAGTGTCTCGCCATAACACATTTACATAAATTCACATGAATGATTCACATTCTGCTCTCAGCAACATTGTGTTTATAATTGGGTGTTTAATAACATTGTATTTCCAATAACAGACATCTGTGGATTGGCTGTCAGTATCCGAACATAATACGAGATCATCACAGAACAAATCCCGCAAGCCGACCAACATACCAACAGACAATGATTTCGCTGAATTAGGTTGGTATTCAAGTCTATATAATATTTCCCATGATTACTCAATTAATGTTATCACATGTATAAAATAGTGTATTAGTATTACATTTTGTATTACAACCATATTATGTTAACTGAATTATTTACAAGTAGATTGTACTTGGAATAATTTTGAATAAAGTTTCCGAATTCCGCCTCACGCTTATTATGCAAAAAAATTAATAACAGCACTTGGTTTCAACTTAGTTTATGTCTGGGGAGATGGTAAAAGATGCATTGCATTCCATTTTTTCTCAATCGAAGTTATGTTTGAAGGTTAGGAAATACGCATAAATTATTAAAATAACCAAAAAATTTACAACCTAAAAACCTTTTTTGTTGTTTGTTTTTGGGGTGTTATGCCGTGTTGCGCTAACTCCTTCTTTAGCCGACGTTTCGGACAGCGTTGCAGTGTCCATCATCAGGGCAGATCCGGTAGATCCGAAGATGTGTGATGTGACACATCTTCGGATCTACCGGATCTGCCCTGATGATGGACACTGCAACGCTGTCCGAAACGTCGGCTAAAGAAGGAGTTAGCGCAACACAGCATAACACCCCAAAAACAAACAACAAAAATGCTTTTGGCCGTGAGAATCTAAAAACTAACCAACCTAAAAACCTATTTTGTTTATGTTTTACATCTCCACTGACTTAAATAGTTATTCCCAGTAGTAAGTAAGTTGAAATCTAGTGTTATTTTTTTTTTAATTGCATGTTGAGGCGGAATTCAGCAACTTACCTAATTTTGTATTGAACGTTGCAGTTCTCTTTGTCTACTTTAAATTTGTTTATTGTTAATTGACACTGCATGGAAAAAATATTGATAGACTGTGAATTGATTATTAATTAAGTAGGTAGGTATTTAAGTACCTACTTACAAATATTATGATTTTACAGGAAATTTTGCTTTCGATTTATATAAGAGAAGACTAGAAACATAATTTGGACATGAGGTCCGGTTCTTTGAACTGCCTGTAACCAGTGAGAATATGGCATCCCCAGTTGTAGTGTGTTGTGGGGCTGAAAGTACTGGGGAGGGGAAGGAGTGAGGAAGAAAAAGCTTTAAAAAAAGTTTTCAAAATGTTTCTTTAAATTGGTATGAAATTTTTTGAAGACATGACTCATGTGCAGTATTCACATAAAAAAAAACTTTAAATATTTATGCAGAGTGGATGCTATGCCCAGTATTGCCCTGGAGAAAGACCACCAATCAGAATAGATACTTTGCTTGAACTGGCTTTTGGCCTTGTTTGGTGACTAAATCTGAATAGCCAAGTACTTTCCCACCTTCCTCTACCCTTCTCCTTCCTCTGCTCACTATCCATTGGGATGCTGTAATTCCACTGTCTCCAGATGGTTGGGAGCAGTGTGGACTGTTGTGCTGTATTCACATAACAAAATGATGCATGCATTATGTTGACGTGTCTCCACCTATTATTGTGGTCTAATCAATGTATCCACCTAGATTCTTCCACGACTCACGAAGGCGGCAGCAGGTTCGTGCCAGTCCGCCCGCAGCCCCGCACTCTGGTGCTCCGCCAGCGCGACCTGCTGGACAGTGCCGAGGAAAGCGCCCCCTACGGCAGCATCCTAGGGGGACACAGCCCCCACACCAGTCACACGGCTATCATGATAGTGAACCCCACCACGCCAAACTCTAATCAGAATATGGTATGAGCAAGATCAACATTCCCAGATCACAAATAACCTGAAAATATTTGAAAAACTCCTACTACCATCATTACAAGAGGAAGATGTGGCTTGTACAATGATGGAGGACTTAGGTAGCGGCGGAATTGAACCCACCACACCTGCGTGGGAACCTGATCCATTTTTTTACTCGGCTACTTATAACTGGTCAATTGTTTGTTATATTTTTTTTATTTTTTTTATTTATTATTTAACATTATAAATGATTACAATATGCAGACTTATAAATAATTTTTTCGTTATTATTCTATTTCTCCATAAGTTGAGCTCCAGGAGCTCGTGTTTATGGGAGGAGTCTTTACATTTAGTTCTAATGATTTTTTAAACAATAATCAAAAACTTTTGAAATAAATACAAACATAATATTAACATGGGTACACAAATTAGAAAATTGTTTTTTTAAAGATAATTAAAATAATACATCTTTTTACAGATTAAGTAAGCGTGAGGAAATTAAGGGTACAATATATCAAGAAAATTTTTGAAAAATAGTTTTTTTTTAAAGACAATCAAATTAATATATATTTTTTACAGATTGAGTAAGTGTAAGAAAATTAGGGGTACAATATATCATTATCCAATTTGAGGGACTTAATTAACTTTTTGAATTGTTCATAATTCACAGTTTCGGTTACACTAATTTTATTTTTGGACAATAATATATTGTACCATCTCACACCTAAATATGAATAGTGGTGCTGAGCCGTGGTCGTTCTAAGCATAGGAATGGCTATTAAGCCATTAGTTTTGAATCTATTGCTTATGCTATCTGAGGGGTGCATTTTATAAATAAAATATTCTTTATAAATTTGATATAAAGCGATTCTCTTATACAATTCTGTTATAGATGGTACATTGAATTCCTGAAATATCTCTAAAGTAGGGAGTCATATGGTTTTCTAAGGATGATTTTTATAATTATTCTTTGAATTGTAATTATTGGCTGTAAAGAAGCCTTAAAAGCCCCTCCCCACCCAATAATCCCGTACTGCAATAAGGACTGAATTAATGCATAATAAACAATTTTGATAGTTTTCTTATTTAAAATATTTTGTATATTATAGAAAATATAGATAAGTTTTCTTATTCTTTCAACAGTGAGATTAATATGGTCTTTCCATTTAACATTTTTATCTAGATACCAAGATATTTTATATTGGATTTATGATTTAGTTTCGCGCAGTCCGTATTACATGTACCGTCATTTACACAATTTTTAGAATGAATTGTTATGTTAATTAGGTTATTTGGCACATCTTCTTGTAGAGTGAAAGGAATACAATATGTTTTTTCTGTGTTAAGTGATAATAAATTGCCATCGAACCAATTTTTTATAACCTTCATATCCTGATTCGCTGCATTGGTAATTTCGATCCATGTCTTTTTTTCGATAATTATTGCAGTGTCGTCAGCAAAGGATATAAGTTTACCATTAAGTGATAATTTAAACATATGGTTAACGTAAATTATAAATAAAATTGGTCCAATAACAGTCCCTTGGGGAATTCCAAATTCTAAAGTTTCATCTACGCTAAGTGAGTTATTTAATTTTACTTTTTGGTTTCTTTTACTTTTTTTCTTAGATGGCTTTGCAGCCAATACCTTACCTTACCAATAATACCGATATCATTTAATTTATTAATTAGTTTTGTATGGGAGATACTATCAAAAGCCTTACGTAAATCAATGAAAATGCCAAGGCATTTATTTTTTTTATCTAATGCACGGTATATAGTTGAAGTTAGTTCTGCAATGGCATCATGAGTGCCTAGTTTCTCTCTAAATCCAAATTGGCTAGGACTAATTATTTTATTGTTTTCAATATAGTATAAAAGTTGCTTTTTTACGATCTTTTCGAAAATTTTTGCAATGTTTGAGACAACAGATATGGGTCGATAATTTGATATTTCTTCAGGGCTGCCAGATTTAAAAACGGGTGTTACAATAGATTTTTTATAAACGGAGGGGAATATTCCACTATTTAAACTAATATTTATAATGTGTGTAATTGGAATGCTTAATAATTCATTATAATTTTTCAATATTTCTACTGTGACTCCATCAAACCCTGGTGCAGATGCACCTTTTAATTCACTAATAATATTTTTTATGTCATCTGTTGTTACCGGTTTGAAAACTGACAGATTATTTTGTTTGTGACAGTCCTTTTCGAAATTATCTATTTTATAATTTTCATCGATTCGTGTAGCTAAATTTTGTCCGACGTTAGCGAAATATTTATTGAAGGCATTAGCACATTTTGTCGGTTCCATTAGGGCATTAATAGAATTTTTTCCGATATTAATTTTTTTAATTTGAGTTTTTTTGTTTTTTCTACTATTTATTTCATTTATTGTTTTCCATATATGTTTTACATTTTGTTTAGCCACATAAATTTCATTTTTGTAAAAGTTCTCTTTAGTTGTTTTTAGTAAACAGGTTAATTTGTTCCTAAATTTTTTATAATCTGTGTATATTTTTTTATCTAAATGAAATTTCTTTGTCAAGCGATATAACTCTTCTTTTTTTCTAATAGACACGATTAAGCCATGTGAAATCCATGGTTTTATTTTTTTGAATTTTGATTTAATTTTTATGGTTTTAATATCTGTTGATGCTGTAATATAATTGCATAGTATATTATCAAAAATATTTGCGCATGTTTCAGCACATGTTGATTCTAATACGGAACGCCATGTTTCTGTTTTTATTTTTAGGTTTAATTTATGATGGTTTAGTGAATTTTTTGTAAAAGTATTGCATTTTAAATCAATATGATTATTAATATTAAGTTTTTGTATATAGATGCAAGTGTGATGATCAGTAATATTATTTTTTAATATTATCGTGTGTAATTTGTCGGTATCTTTAGTGTTACTCCATATGTGATCGATACAAGATGGACGTTGACCCGTAATTTCTCTAGTATATTTATTATGTCATTCTCGAATTGAATATGGAATCATAGGATGGGGATCTGCTACACATACGTACCTACACAACCTGAATACGATTCAAAAAGGAATCATAAAGACCATATTGAAAGTACCAATTAGAACGCCTTCAATTGAAATATTCAATTCCTTTGACGTACCAAATGTACAGCAAATATATGCCAAAAATATATTATTGAAGCTCTTCAAAAATAACAAATCCTCTACTAGACTGTGTATGCATAACACTAGATCGAACAAAAATGATATAAAAAATATTCCAAGTTATAAAACCACATTCGGACAAAGAAACTATACATACTTTGCAACAAAACTCCATAACATCCTTCCCCAAGACATAAAACTAATAAAAAATCCTAATGAATACAAATCATTAATAAAAATATGGCTGAAAGAGGTCAATGAAAAAACCCTAATGAAAACACTAAAAACGATATAGAAGACACTAAAAACGACATAGAAGACACTAAAAACGACATAGAAGACAAATAAACCATATTTAAATAACTTTAGTCCGCCTCGGCACAGGACCCCCTAGTGAGGAGGACTAAGAAATACAATATTTTATACTTAATTTCACCATTATATTTTGTATGTAACAATTATCTTATATAGTCGCTAAAATTAAAAAAAAAAAAAAAAAAAATTTATACACAATATGAAATTCATTTCCGTCATATAATTGATAAATTCAGTTTTTATTCTGTTACTATTTTCGTTTGAAACATCTATGTTGAAATCGCCGATTATTGTTATGTTCTGTTTATTTTTTTTTGATAAGATAATGCTTCTCAATTCATCCATAAATGTGTACTCGTTTGATCCGTGTGTTCGGTAAATTGCAATAATATTAAAACACATTTTATTTACATTTAGATTAATATCTAAGCAATTAACTCGCTGCATAGGTACTTCTTCCACTGCGATGTTTGAATGGCAAAATTTAACAAATACAACAATACCACTATTTCTATTAATAGCACAAGATGTTGCGAAGTAGGTATATTCTGGTATGCAAAATTTATTGTATACGTTGGTGAATGCTTCAGTTAAAACTATAACGTCCGGTTTATGATTTAGTAAATTAATTGAGAGTAAAAATTCATTGAAATTTTGTTTCATTGATCTGATATTTAAATGGAGTACAGAGAATGAATTTGTTATTTTATCCACGATTTTATTACAATCTTTTAAAGTATGACAAATATATTCCGAAATATTAAGCGTTTTATCTAATTCCTCAGTGAAGAAATTATTCATTTTTAAAGAAATAAGGAAATAATATTGTTATAACTAATTGTCAAAAATGAATTTGATTTTGATGACAAACTATAAATTAGCAGCATATGTTCACGGATAATATCAAGGTTGACTTGAAATAGATTTGGTGACAATATTGAACAACTTAGCATTATATTACTAGTGATGATATTATAAAGATGATACATACTATGTAGTATATTAATTTTGTTTTGTATAAATAATATTTTACAAACATTAACACTTTGAGAGTAGGCTAATATTTTAATGCTTTGTTTTTGTCTTAAAATTTTACAGAAATAGTTAATTAAATATTTTTTGGATATTACTGATAAATCGTTATCTCTTCGATGGTAGATTAATAACATTGAAATGTTTCTCAATTGTTTTAAAGTTTTAGTATTAATAGCTAAATTGTGCGAAAAGTCAGAAAAGTGTGAAAAGTCAGAAAACAAGCGTATTTGAAACAAAAATATAAATTTTGGTATTGAGTTTTTAATCTCGTTAAGAATTTTAAAGTTAGTTATTAAGAATGTTAAAGTAGGTACATACCTATTCATAATTTATACGCCCTTGGGCAATAGTCATCATTTTTTTTAAATACATACAATTTTTGCTATTTGCTTTATGATTTGTATCGTTTGTTGACTTGAAAGTGTTGTTTTGGAAATCACAATTTTTGCATTTCTCTTCTTTGTTTTTATTGGGACAGTCTTTCCAAGGATGGTCCATGGCGCAGTGCAGGCACGAAGCATTCTTGTCCTTATTAAAACAGTTGACAGCTGAATTTCCAAATCTCAGGCAATGGAAGCATTGCATTATTGGATTAGCATCCTCCACCCGCACTCTGTGGTATCCAATATTAATTTTCTCTTTAGAAATGAGATATTTCCTAAGTTTTCCACTTGTTTCGACTATATAGTTTGTAAGATTGTTTTGTCCTTTTGGTTTAAGCATTTTTACTAATTTTACTGAGTTTTTCGGATTTTCATCCATGATGATTTTAATTCCATCATTTTGGGTTTTTAATGATTCTATTATTTCTTCTTCTGATAGGTCGATAGGTAGGTTTCTGATGAATAGTTTAGGATTTTTTTTTTCTAATTCTTTCGCGATCAAATTATTTTTGAAGACTATATTTATTTCTTCTGTTAGTTTTTTTGCGTGATCATTTTTGGGGCAAGAGATGATTAGTTTCTTATTTGATGCTTTTTGTACTCCATTTACTGCAATCCCCAAATGCGATGTTTTAATTTTTTTAACTATCATGTCTCGAATATCATCAGAAGTTGTATTAGTATTTTCACTTGCAATTATTAATGAGTATTTGGCCTCTGGTATAGGTATTGAGAGGGTTGACTTGTTGTACGTTGTATTAATTGATTCCTTTTTTTCCTTAAATAATTTTCAATTTTTTCTGAATGTTTTTCTTCATTTAATATAAGTTTATTTTGTAGCTCAATTATTTTTTCTTGTAGTTGAAGTTTTTCCTTGCACCATATTTCCTCTAGCTGGTGTATATCTTGTTCTATGTTACTTCTTTGTTTTGCCTCTTTGACAGATGAGCATTTTCCAATTTCAATTTTAATTGAGTCAATTAATGATTGGACACTTCGGTCCATAATGAGTTATTTTTTTGCGGGCTGTCTGGTGACTAAACGCAGCCAGCCTGCTTTATTTTTGCAACAACAATATGTTAAACTGGGTATCACTGTGGTTTGTGGTTACTGAGTTTATCGAAATTTCTGTCCGTGCGAGCTGCACGGCAGCAGAAACTAGACTGAGTTAGTAACTTATGTATATAGTTAGCTATTATTCATGTATTATGTTACACTTACACACATAAATTGTCAATTTCCTTTGTAAAAGCCTGATAGGGCGCCAATGAATAATAAATAAATAAATATTAATCCTTGGTGTGCGCAGACTCGAATTTGAATCCTGGATTGTGTACTTTTTAATAAACACAACTTTCATAAACAATAGCTCTGTATAATAATACTAGGTTATCCATGTCTATTTCTCTTTATGTACGTAATATAAATATTCATAAATTCTTATTTTATTGAAGCACTATAGACAGCGCCGCAATTAGCTTGCGTACACCAAGGGTTAAAGGATTTAAGAAACTAAAATACATTTAGCCCTTTTTGATACAGTTTGATATAGGCTTTGAACTCTGAAACAACTTTCACAAGTCACAATAATAAACTCCTCCCAACCGTCTGGAGCCAGTGAGACTATGGTATCCCCAATTGAGTTATGTTGTGATGCTGAAGGTAGTGGGAAGATGAAGGAGATGGGAAGAGGAAGGTGGGGAAGTACCTTAATTCCAGGGAGATACTGAAAGTATCTACCGCCTTGGAACGTGCCGCTAACATACTATGTATTATTTTTAAATTAATAAATTATTATGAAATAACCCTAAATAAGTTAATTTGAATGAATTTACTTCGTATCCACTCAACCACAGAGGCCATCAAATAGCCAACAAATGGATGATAATTATTAAATTACAAGACATTTACAAATAAATATTTTATCTTATATTAATTATAGTCTAAATTGTATATTTCGTCATTCAGAATAGTTCGGGTTCGGGCGCGAGGAACAACGTGCGGGGCTCCTCGTCGAGCCGCGAGGGCTCCTACAGTAACACAGCCCCCGTGTGTCCCCACCCGGCCGGCGGCGGCCCAAAGCCCACCAACACCGCCCACGATCCCCATGATTCTGTCTACCAGAATGGCGGCAACGGCCAGACACACGGCAATGAGAATATGGTGCAGAATCAACAGGAACATAACATGGTATAATATTTTAACTTTTTGTGAAAATTTAGACAAAGAGCGTTGTCAAATGTGGTGGATAACAATGATATTGATGAGCTTGTGGAAGAGCACACTCAAGAGCTGACCACAGAAGAGCTTATGGAGTTGCATTGGTTTCACACCAAGAAGTTATGGAGGTGAGTTTGTTAGTGGAGGAGGAGGAAGTAGCAGAGCAACAGTTTTCTGGCGCAATAAGAGAAATGCTAAAAGCATGGGAAACTGTTGCAACGTAATTATTTAAATAAATGTAAAAAAAATTGGGTATTTTTGGCATGGAATGCATTATAGTATTTTACATCTCTAAATAGTATAAACAAAGTCACTATCCGCTTCTCTGTTTGTGAGCTTAGTCCTTCTAAACTATGCAACGGAGTGTGATAGGGTTTTTAGTATCATTTAGAGTTTTAGAGAATTTCTTCCGGAAGGTTTATATATATAATACAAGGATATTTTATTTATTGAAAGTAGAGAAAAGTCGAGCATCACCGACTACATGTCAGCTAGTTGATTTATATGGGAAAAATTGTTTGGTTTAATGAGTGTTTCACATAACGAACGAATGAAGCTCATTATGAGAGGTTCTACTGTATATCATCACTTTAATTTGACAAGGTTGTAACTGAACATTACCTTATTCTGAGTTATGGGGTTCCAAACATTACAATGTCAATTTCTCATAACAATTGCTAAATTTATGGTTTGATCTAATGTGTTAATAGTATTTTAGTTCTTCACTACAAACAAAGAAAATAAATGTACAAATTGGATGTATATTTTTATTCTTGAACATACCTACTTGTGAAGTTAGAACCAAGTTCGACCAGCAAGGACACAATACGAGGGTGGTCTGAAAAGTTTCCGACCTAACAATGAAACAAGAATTTTTTTCTTTATTTTTCTACATGGTCTCCTTGTAACTCTACACACTTCTCCCAGCGATTCTCCTATCTCTCTAACCCGTCCAAATAGTAGTCGGCGTTTTTCTCTGCAAAATAATTGTTCACAAAGGTGATTGCCTCCTCATCTGGCGTATAATGGTGTATCCAAGTTTCATCTACAGTAATTAATCGGCACCAAAACTCGGATTTATTGCGCCTAAACTGCGCCAACAGAGCGTTGGAAATGTTCATTCGAACACGTTTTTGGTCTAACGTGAACAAACTCGGCACCCAACAGCTTTCTGTACAGCTTTCTCATGTCTAAATCTTGATTTAATATGTGACAGACATGTTCTTTGGACATTTTCATAACCTCTGCTATCTCTCTCACTTTAATTCGGCGGTTGTCTAACACTATTTGGTGAAGTTTAGCAATGTTATCGTTAGTAGTTGCAGTTTTTGGACGTCCTGAACGTTCATCGTCTCCCATGCTCTTACGGCCACTTTTAAATTCAGCTTACTAAAATTTCACTGTGGTAAATGATGTCCCCATACACAGAGTCCAACTCATCTTTGATTTGCGTAGGCGTATTGCCTTCAAAAACAAAAATTTAATAACAGCTTTATACTCAATTTTTTCCATTTTCACGAAAACACACACATCGACTCACTCAAACGACTGTAAACTAAAAACTGCACGTCCAAAATGGCCGAAACTTTGGTGAGTAACTGTCAAAAGATGCACAACTACATTCACTAACTTTTATTGACGAGTACCGCCATCTTTGCGTTGAGGTCGGAAACTTTTCAGATCACCCTCGTATATAATTTTACAAGGTTATAACGTCCTTTTTGATCCTTGTTCAACTGACATTTTGTTCCTAACTCACAGTTAGAAACAAAATGGTTTGTTTCAAAGTTTTGTTGTGTATTTATTTTCATTATTATTAACCCTTCAGGCATCTGACATATTGCCCGTTATATTTCTTAAAGATGATGTCAGAAAGTTGGAGAACAGATCTTTGTCAAAATAAATTAAAAATAAAAGTCTGATATTAGAACTCTGGCACATTACTAACTTTGTTAATACTCAACAGAATTACTTTTGGACATAGATATGAGCTAAAGAAACGGTTTCCCATTCAAAGGTTATTTTGGTCCAAATTGTCAGTTAGAACCTTGTCAAACCATAGTGACGATGTGTATTTATTAATGTTATTTGCATAGAATTAATATTAAAATTGTATGATACCAATTTAAGTCGGCAGATTTCCAAAATAATTGGATTGCCACAACTAATAAAATCAAATTGTCAACAATTCCAATGATAATGAGTTCTTTCTGCAATATTTTCGGGAACCGGATAAAACAGAACGATGGCAAAACAGAACAGATAAAATAATAGAACAGAACAAACAGAATATGAACAGAACAGATAAAATGACCGGTCAGTGGTTGAGTGGGCATAGCGCTTGGGTCTCACCCGAGCGTCGCGTGTTCGATTCCTCGGCTGGCTAAGTCCTCCATCACAACACAAGCAACATTTTCGGCTTTCTGTGGTGGTAGTAGGAGATTTTCAAACATTGTTGGGTTATTCGTAACCCGGGAATGTTTGTCTTTCTTTAAAAAAAAAAAAAAAATAGGTTAGGGGTTAAATTAGTTTAGTTAGGTATTTTTTTTTCACTTCTCCTAACTTTTCTGTTTTTTGATGGAATCGATATTTTCAACGAGATGTTTTCCATGATCAGCTCCCGCGGACGGAGGCTGCGCGTTCCACCGGAGACAGCATGGTGGCCGCCTGCCCTGACACGGCTCGTGTGGAGCAGCGTCTCGGACAGATCCGAGAGTACATCCGTGTCACCTCCACCCTCGTGGACAGCATGAGGAACTCGGAGGATGAGGTGAGCCATTCCCCCATCAGATTTACTGAAGCTCATCCGTGCAGATTGCCCAACAAACTTATAGTAGCGTGCAGGGGGGCTTTATTCAAACTTAAAGTATTACTTTGAAGAGATGCGCCAGTGCCATATCTTGCCATGAATTCTCAAGAATGTTATGAGTCGGATTGGGTTATCTAACTAACTAACCATCACACTGTTTCTCTGCAAGGGAGGCAGAGAGGAAGGACCGCCAAACAACTCGGTCTTGGCACACACTCCTTGCCCCATTCACATTCTTTCTCTTCTATTATTCTGACTCTTGACATGGCCCAACTCAAGTATCTGGGCGTCCCTGACTTCTTCTACCATTCACATTTGAGTCATATATTCTCCTTACACTCCTTTCTTCGTTTATTCCCTCTACATGCCCAAACTAGTGATGCAACGGAAGTGTCTGAACGGAAGCAGAAACGGAAACAGATGTCAAAAGTAAATCTTAGTGGAAGCGGAAGCGGAAGTGAAAAACTTGCGGAACTTCTGCAGAAGCGGAAGCAGAGCTCTGTTGCATCACTAGCCCAAACCATCTGAATGTCCCTTTCTTAATCTTACTCATTTCTCACACTATCATACGTGGTTTTACCACACATACACCTCTGCCAGTTCCATGCCTCACTGCCATACATCAGGGTAGGTACCCACACTCCATTGTTGTTCAGTCCTCTATTAATGGAGTTATGTACCTACTCTTACCCTTCTTTCATTATCACTATCAGCCTTTCCACTTCTTCTCTCCAAATACACAAACCCTTTCGCCTGCTCCATGTATTCATCATTCACAACTTCTCAATATAAATATAAAATAAGCATAAAAAGCCAACTACTGAAATACTAGAGCTATGGCTACCAAAATTGTTATTATATTATATTACTAACCTGACCCAAGTTATTGTATTCTTATCACTACCTAACCCCGATAATTCGAACCCCAGTGATTCGAAAAAATGCGTAATTGAAATTTTCGCCAGAAAATTATTTTAATACATAATGTTTTTTAAATTCGAAGTACGACTTTTTTTTAAATTTCGATTTATGATCAAATATATTGTATTTTTACGATTTTACTTTGAAAATTTGAATCTGCGAAAAACTGGATATATTTCGTTTTAGTATGAATTTACTTTGAATAACTGAACTTGAAGGGCCGACCGCGACGGAAATCAGTTGCGAATATTCGATTTACACGGGAATAAGTCGTATTATTACGAATTTACACCAAAGAACCTATTCCGAATTTAAAGAGACGGCCGCGAAACTTGGTTTTCGCCACTTTTTTTGTTTTCTTAAAATTTCAAATTACATGAAAATTCATTAAGTCTCCTGGATTTCGAATTAACGGGGTTCTACTGTAATAGGAAATATTATCATGTTATTATAATGTTATCTATAGAATTAAACAACTTCCTTACTTCAACCAGTTGAATAATGTACGTCGTGAAATAAATTTGATGTTGTACAGTTACGAACAAGACTGATCTCGTTGAGGCGCTGTAACGATTTGCTAATGGGGACGGTTGGGAGTGTTTGCCAGGAGCCTGAAAGAGGTGAAAGGGAAGAGGTCGACAGCGACGTCGCAGACCTGATGGCAACCCTGAGCCACCTCAAAGACAGCGAGAAAAAGCTGGAAGACATACTAACAGCATATGGTGATAAATGGTCAGACGATGAAGATGAAGGCATCCTGGAGACTAAGGCTGTATGCCACGAACCTGAAACAGCAAAGACTTCGGAGTCTTCTCAAAATCAAGATTCTGAAGTGTCCATTCTGAAGGATTGGACTCCTGTGAGGTCCAACGATAGTGTGACTATCACCGATGTAACGGAAGCCAGTGAATCTAGCTTGAAAGACCAGGTGAATTATTGATGGAGCTGTACTCAAAGCTTGGACAATTCCCGCTACCGATGTTTGATTTGTTTTGCTGTTTGGTTGCTGTGTTTTTGCATGATACAATGATACAATAACCCTTATAAATGCGCAAACATTACTTTTGGATAGTTAAGGTTTCATTTGTAGGTGTTTTTAGATTCACTAATTCAAGTTAGAGGTATGTTGATCTTTAACCGTAACCGTTGTTAGCACAAAAAATAATTGTTCTTCAATGACCAACAATATTGACTGAAAAGTCAGAAGGAAAGTAGCCTCACGTAAATCACCTTCTTGGTATTCTGACAAAAGGAAATACGCATTATATAAGTGATAGTGATAAATTAAAAAAATATTTAATTTCACCTTAATTTTAAAATCTTATCAAGGTAGATGTAACTGGATGTGCCGGGTGACATTTAAATGCTAGAAATCATTTTCAAGGTGCATTTAACAACAAAAGAGCAAGGACACCTACCAATTTGTTTATGACTTATTTATAATGCAATGAAGAGAGAACAAGCCGAATATCTTAAGTTAAGAGTCCATTCGATTTTAACAGATTAATTAACATATTATAATCCTTATTCTCTTTATAAAAAGTGTTACATATTCCCTTCTGCCCTTTTACAGTTGGTATATAATGTGCTATATTATTGTCATAGATACTAAAAACAAATTGATATTATTTGAAATAACAAATGTAATTTGATTTTCTTATCATTATCAACGCTTAATAGATATCACTTCTGCATTACTGAAATGTTTGATAATTTCATTGCTATACCAATGCAGGCTGACATGTTCAACAAAGCAAAGATGTTCTTGTCAGCTGTTTTATTCTAAAATATTTGTGTATAATTGTTTTCTTAACCTTGATGTCTTGCAAACCTAACGTTTTGGCCTCTTTTTGAAAGTGTATATACAAATAATGTTGGTTTTACACAAGATGTGTGTTTTCGTGTCACCAATTGTGTGATGACCTGATTGTATGATTGGATTGGATTAAATCTTTTTAACATACTCAAATAACACGCAAGATAAAACATTGAATGTATTTTTGATATAAGTTTGGTGCCATGTTCGACAAACAATGCAATGTACAGTCTCAGTTTTAAATATATAGTACTTTAATTAGTTCAGATTTATAATTCGCAGAGAGATGCAAGAAATTCAGAGACGGTGTTGATGTATTTTGTTTGTGTTGGGACATGTTCAATGTTGTGAAACCCTATCCTTTCTTCCTATCAAACTGGAATCAGTGTTGACCCCTTTATTGTGATAATTATATTTGTGGTAACCCTGACGTTGCATGCCTTATAGGAGGCTATCCCTCGCCCCCCCTCCGCTCAGAGCAGCGTGTCGGCGTACAGCGACAATGACCTGTGGCAGAACGAACTAAAGGCGAACATGGAGATATCGCAACTGCGGCTGGCAGCTGCTTTACAAGAGCAGAAGAGACTGCTTAAGTATCAGGTATGTGTTCTTATATATTTCGTGTAAGTATAATACTGTAAAAAAATTTTCAGGCAGGAAAAATACTATCTTGGGATATTTGCGCTCTTGCTTGCTTATGTACTGGGGATGGTTCATTTGTGTTTTGACTTTAAGAGTACAAGCAGCCTATTGGTCAATTTAAAAAATTGAAAGCACCAATCAATGCGGCTTGTGCTGTTCAACTAAAAATGCCAAAAAAAACGTATTTTGAAATTATTGGCTCATACGCTGTATTTATTTATTTATTGCATATCACTATACATAAAACACTTTTTTTTTCTCATAAAAATCAACAATATTGAACTTACAACTTATCCAGCTCTCTGTCCCAACAGCTAATCAGGTTGTGAGCATTTTTTTTTGTTTTTTATGTACCACCCCCCCCCTGTAATTACACAGCATTTATTATGTTCTTCTTTATTCTACGTTTAATTACAATGAATTTATCCTTCCAGGCCGATGCTAAGGAGCAACTTGCTGAGATGCATCTCTCCCGCAACGGCCATCAGGAGCATCACGCGGGGTCCTCGGGGGGTGACCTGCACGAGCATCAACAGCACCAGGGCTCCTCGGGACCTTCCAACTACCATCACCAGCCCCTAGCCCATCAAGGTCAGGCTGCCAGGGTTTACGGCTCTAACCAGATCGGAGTGGCAACCACGCTGCCTCACGTGACCGATGGAAATCAGCACAACAATAATGTAACCATTATTTCATTTTAAAGCTAGATGATCACAAATTTCCTACTATTTAATATGAAATTTTTCCCATAAAAATCTATGTAAAATACGATAATGCATTCCACGGCAAAAAATACTCAATTTTCTTTGTTTTTATGTTTATTCAAATAAAACTACATACTTATAAATTGTTAAGGAGCAACCTGGAATTCAATGTCGATTTGCAAAAACAATTAAAAAAATCGTATTAATATTCAACATAAATAATTTACCATTGTTTTTGCCGACGCTTCAAACTTTGGTGAAAATGTGACATAGCATTATAATTGAATAAATTTGCCACCTCCTGGCCAAAGTTTCATCCAAGCCGAAGTGAGGGTCCTCTTGGTAACCCCTTCCCACGCCTTGTCAATCATCTTGAGACAAGTAACGATGTGAAAGTAATCTTTCCAAAACTCTCTGACAGTGAGTTTTTTTTGTCTTGATTGACTTGTCCCAGTCATCTCAAAACAACGCTCGAACAACAGCAAGTTGATACTATGTATACAGACTTCTCTGAGGCTTTCGATCGCGTAATACACTCAATTCTTTTAAAAAAGCTCGTCCTACTTGGTATACACAGTGACCTGCTTAGATGGATTAAATCTTACATTAGTAACCGTAATCAGGTAATCTTAATCAACGGTGTCTTCTCAAAATCTATCGAGGTAAAATCTGGTGTCCCCCAAGGGTCCTACCTAGGTCCGCTAATGTTCAACATTTATATAAATTACATTGAACTATATGCCGATGACATGAAAATATTCAAAGTTATTCGATCTCTTTCGGACTGCGAAGCGTTACAAAGTGTCTAGATATCAATGTTTCTAAATATCACACTATGACATTCACCAGAAATAAACACGTAATTAAGTACTCATATTCACTCAACAATGAACCTGTCATCTCTAAAACGGAATGTAAAGACCTCGGCGTTTACCTTGATAGCAAACTTATATA
The DNA here is from genome assembly GCF_061612785.1 of Hesperophylax consimilis. Classification (NCBI taxonomy): domain Eukaryota; kingdom Metazoa; phylum Arthropoda; class Insecta; order Trichoptera; family Limnephilidae; genus Hesperophylax; species Hesperophylax consimilis. The sequence continues at coordinate 549,599 of NC_142858.1, forward strand.
TAATAAGCACATTGACTATATCGTTAATAGGTCGTATAAATATATTATGTACCTACAAATTCAACAATAACTTTGAGTGTACATCTGAAACTTTGCAGCAAAGACGAGTGGTAGCCGACTCAAAATTTATACACAGATTTATAAACAATGACATCGACTGTACCGAACTTCTGTCCCTTATTAACTTCAACATACCTTTGAGACGTACACGACATACAGTGCTATTCCACACGCTTAATTATAAAACAAATGCAGCATCTAATTCGCCAATTAACCGAGCTCTTCATACTCTAAATAATATTTGTCTAAACTCTAACATTGACATTGTTTCGGATTCACTGCCCAAATTCAAATGTGGCATCATGTCGATAATTTAAACTGTTCAATGCGCATACATACAGACACACACACACACACACACACACACACACACACACACACACACACACACACACACACAAACACTCACACATACATTACACACACTCCTATATACTACACACGTCAGCTGGTAATTAAGGAATAAACATACCACTTATCAAACATTACAAGGAAACATATCATAGGTACTCAACATGAAGTATCTTATTCCTGTATATTGTTTCATCTCTGTAAATCATGTACTGTTTGTTTCTATAATATAAAAAAAATAACATTAATTATGATAATGAAGAGCATTCAAAACATCCAAAAGTATTCCGAAGAAGGTTTTGAACAGGATAGTAATGTTCCTTGTGTAAAAAGCAACAAGGAATCAACAGGTATACGGTTATGGGATTCAGGGAACCATTACATTAATTATGACATTAATTTTTTTAATCGATCAAATTTGATCTTTTGGTGGGAAGGAGCTTATTAAAAAATTCCTGATTTTAATACAAGGGTGATTTGAGGTCTTCGCTCAGCAAAAAGACAGACGAAATGATCTTCTCTATTACAGTAGAACCTCGTTAATTCGAAATCCACGGGACAAGAAAATCAAATTTCGAAATAACAAATTCCCATGTAATTCGAAATTTTATAAAACATATTAAAAAAGACGCCAAAAATCGATTTCCTCAGCCTCCCCTTCAAATTCGGGTAGTATCTTTCGAGTAAATTCGTATTAATATGAATTATTTCCGTGTAAATCGAATTTTCGCAGCCGAAAACAGCAGCGGCTCAGTTATTTAAAGCAAATTCGTAAAAATACCACACATTTTTGATAAATCAAATTTTCACACCCTTTAAATTCATAAAAATACTATAGTATGTATCGCGAAATCTCTATTTCCGTGTAAATAGAGATTTCGCAACCAAACCCTTTAAATTCTGATATTTGGTGTAAAATTGTAAAAAATACGAAATTTTTCCGCGTAAAACGAATTTTCTCGGCCCTTCAAACTCAGATAATCTAAATAATTTCTAAAAATATGACATTCCAGTGTAAATTGATTCAGATCTACAAAATAACAATACTAATTAGGATGATGTAAAACCACTTAAAAATAAATTTTTCGGCATTTTACCGCCACGGCTGTCTTTCAAATTCAGACTTACGAAATTTTATGATTTATTTTCGCAAAAATCGAATTTTTTCGAATGACGGACAAAAATAAATTAACAAAAATTATTATTAGTTACTACGTTACCACTTTATGAATGCTCAGTGAACCATATTATTGTGTTCAATTCAAACTGAAGAATTAATCAGATAGTTAGATCAGTTAGGTTAGATTGGGTTGGGTTGGGTTGGGTTGGGTTGGGTTGGGTTGGGTTGGGTTGGGTTGGGTTGGGTTGGGTTGGGTTGGGTTGGGTTGGGTTGGGTTGGGTTGGGTTGGGTTGGGTTGGGTTGGGTTAGGTTAGGTTAGGTTAGGTTAGGTTAGGTTAAGAAAATAGGTTTTTATTTAAATTTGAATGATGTGTCCATATAACAAGTACCCTATAATTCTATAATATATTTCCCCAGTATAATTGGAACAACCAGGGAGCCCGCAAACGAGCATCGAGTTCTCGAGAGCGTGAGCTGAATGAGCGAACTCTCTCCACTGTGCGCGAACCCTCGGAGGGTCGCAGCAGTAAAGGCGGGGTGGCTGTGGCGGTGGTGTCCTCGGACCAGGCGGAGATTGACATGCTGCGGGACCTGCAGATGAGGCGACAGCATCTGGAGAGCCAGGTATGCACACTTGAGAATACTCTTCACATATGAGTACTAATGATTTAAGTCATATACTGCTGATATTTCCGTTGAAACGCCTCCATTTTTCTAATAAAAGCATGTATCGGAAAGTAAGGTTACAAACCTTTTAACGGCAGGACCATTGTTATCACGACTCATTATAAATAAATTAATATCTTTCGTTGGTAATTCAATATTTTAAATTTTGGAAAATAACTGATATTTATTTGTATTTGGTTTATACCCCCATCAGTACATTAGCAACATTATCCGCTTATAGTGATGGTAGTAGGAGTTTTTCTAAATATTTTCAAGTTATTCGTTACTCGGGAATCTTTGTCTTTTTTGTTAGAAAATGTAATGATATATTTTGTATTCTTATCCTGACACGATTCTAACTAGTTTCAGAGTTCGCAGGTGGCAAAAATCCAGAATCTTCACGCGGCGACTTCTTCACTGGCTGACGCCGTCTCTATGCCCCAGACCATAGACAACGTTGGGGCCCTGGGTGGACAGGGGGGACGTGGGGAGGGGGGTAGCCAGGAGGGTGGCCGCGGAGGGTGGGGGGGCTCCGAAGCCAGCGAGGAGGAGGGGGGCACAATTGAGAACATCATCAGACACAAGGTGGCCGCCGTCAATGTGATGAAAGTGGAACTGGAAAGACTGAAAAGTGAGTAAATTAAAGTAATTCACGACGTAGAATCATTCCTATTAGTGTTTAAAAATGCTTGTTCAAGGCATGAAGTCCATAGAGATTATGGTTAATCTGTGGTAGCCTTAAGTAATTAAAAAAAAGTGTTTTCTTAAAATTTTATGTGTACATGGCAAAATGCCGTAGCTTCACTACTATATGCTCCACTTCAAAAACAGAATTGTATTATTAATGGTTTATTTATTTTATGTGTACATGGCAAAATCCCGTAGCTTCACTATTAAATGCTCCACTTCAAAAACAGAATTATATTTTTAATGGTTAATTAATTTTAATTCTTTTTCAGATATGCTAAGGACTGTGGATTCTATCCAAAACAATTTCGGAATCAATTCAACTTTTGATGAAGAACATGTGTTTCACAATACTCCTCATATTCCTCAAGAAAACCATAATAGAAATCAAAATAGGTACATATTTATCCATTACTCGTGACTGCCGAGATTTTGTTTACCTCTTTCATAAAAATACAATTTAAACACACATTTCCTAGTGGAGACAGGCAACCATTGTTTTGACAAGACAACCTCAGGTGTCCCTATCTTGCTCTACTTTGGCGGCCTCAGTCCATCACTGGCCCAGTCTCTCCTCGCACAGCTTCTGCATCTAAAAAGAGTTTTTTTTTTCCAGAGTTTCTGAATCATCCGTGAACAATGCTCCTCTCTGCAGAACAGACTCATCTTCATCTTCTAAAATAATGAAAGACGGCCAGTCGGGGGCCCAGAACAGTGGCGCCAACTCCAAGAGTCAGAACACTCCTCTGGGATTGTCCAGACTTCAGAATTGCATATCGTCAGGATCCAATAAGTGCACCAATGTCAGTGAGCAAAACCAAACTACAGGCACTGGTGACAGTGTTGGTTCTGGTCTGGCAGTCATCCAGCAGTTGACCCACGAGCTGAAGCAGGCAGCCCAGGGACTGAGCGAAGAGAGAAGGCGCCTGAAACACGCCACCAACAGAGGTACTAATCATTACTATCAGCACAGAAACCTGCATTGCTTTTAAACCATCCCATCTGAAATTATTTACACTGAAACTGACCACAGCAACTGAATTAATTGTTGTAAGAACTTTTACTGAATTTATTGATGTAGTAAAAATAACATAACTCTTTGTTTTTGTATTTATTTAATATAAATTAATTTTTTTTATAAATTTTTATAATATAAAAATAAATGCTTAAGATTTTTGTTGTTTGTTTTTGGGGTGTTATGCCGTGTTGCGCTAACTCCTTCTTTAGCCGACGTTTCGGACAGCGTTGCAGTGTCCATCATCATCTTCGGATCTACCGGATCTGCCCTGATGATGGACACTGCAACGCTGTCCGAAACGTCGGCTAAAGAAGGAGTTAGCGCAACACGGCATAACACCCCAAAAACAAACAACAAAAATGCTTTTGGCCGTGAAAATCTAAAAACTTAATTGTGGCGGTTCGGACAAAATGGATTAACCTTTGATATGCCGTGCTCCAGCTCAAAATCCCACTCACAGAAAGTATTGTTTTCAGATTAACAATTACCAGTTCTCAAAATTTTACAAATTATTTGTATCCGATCCTGCGCAGGGTTCGCAGCATTCGGTTTATGTTGATTGCTTACTGACTCGTGGGACGATGGGCTAAAACTTTTCATGTGCAGTAATGGGGAACTGCACTCTTTTAATTTATTTTTATCAATGATCTTCTAACTTAAATACCATAGAGAAGGAGACTTAAATACCATAGATAAGACTTATATACCAAGGGGAAGAGTTTGTCAAGACAGCAGACTTGTTTATACAAAACATATTAAAAACTTTTCTAATCGTCTTAAACTAACAACAAATATAGGTAGAGTTAATGTCTTGTCATAAAATGGGAGTGGGAAGTAGTATGAGGGGAAGGGTTTGCCAAGACTGCAGACTTGTTATACAAAACATATTAAAAACTCTTCTAATCGTCTTAAACTAACAACAAACATAGGTAGAGTTAATGTCTTGTCAAAAAATAAAAGGGTCTTTTTACAGGTATACACATGATTCTATTCAGCTGTATACATTACCCATTTACGATTGGTTGTGCTTTTTGCTCTGTTTTTCATACATAACAATTTAACATAACACATTCATTTTATTTGAATATTTTTACTGGGCAATAAATATTCTCACTCCATCAGAGACCAGGCCAATGGGAACCTCCATATTTTAAGAAAAGGTTCCAAGCGGGACTGTGTGGTCTGCTCGAAAAGGGAAGTAAAAGGCGGCAGACGGGAAACCAGTGAGTACTGTGACACGTGTCCTAACAAGCCACGTATGCATTTGGGCTACTGATTTCTAAAATACCACATGTTGAAAAATTATAAAGATTAGAATATGAAAATTTTTCTTTTATTAACAATCTTATATGATAATAAATATATATTTCTTAACATAACTATATCATTTTATTTGCTGCCTTACCAAAAAACATTTCTTTCTAATTTTTTAAAGATATTGTAATTTTTACTCATATTTTTACATTACACTCTATGGAGTAGCTGGTATACCATATAAAAAATATTAGTAGTACAAAGGGTTAAAAAACATTTTCAAGACAGAATGGAGATATTTCTTTAAGTATGTACCGAATGTATTTTAAATGAATGAAAAATAATTTCCAGACACATGTATGTCCAGTGGCTCCTCCATCAAGTCGGAGGACAAGAAGCGCACCAATAGTCTGAGCGGGGGCAACACCTCCTCCAACACGGTGGTGGGCTACCCGCCCTATGGGGGCCCGGTGGAGCGTCGCCAGCTGGCGCTTAAGGCTGAGCTGGAGGCCAAAAAGAAACAGCTGGAGCGCCTCATGAGCAAGGATGTAAGTCACCCGCACAGATTATAAAACAACAGATTTGGTCTTTATCTACAGTGTTGACTGTCACAGTGTTGAGAACACTTTATACTGAATGTTAAATAATTAAATTAATTGTTGCCTTATGTTAATTGACCAGCATACATCACTCATTCTTTTTTAGTTTCAAATGATCTGTGTGGTAACAATTTCATCATGAAATTCATGTCAAGGGTTCTTAAATATGTAATAATTTTGAAAAGTTAACTCTGTTCAGGAATGGGTTGTGGGTATTGAGGAGACACAAGTTATTAACAATTATTATTAAAACATACACAAAGGAATTTATTATGTCGCCTCACAAGAGCGGCCCTGTCTGTTCTGTACAGTGTAAAGGCAGGGGAACTATGTCGCTACCCGGTTGCTCAGCGTTTTGAGGCCGGTGAATATATATTACAACTTCTTCATTTAGATAGATTGATTTAGATCCATTGCCAATTTTAGTAAGAATAGAAGCAAATATACCGCACAGAGTTTTGGCCGTCGGGCGGAAAGAGCCGACGAGTCATGAGGCTAGCCGAATGAAGCGTCGGTCCATGCTAGTGCGTTGTCCTGTCTTAACGTACTGTGCTACGCAATAGTCAGTTTTACCTCCCCTAGGAGTGCCAAAAGATGTTTCAAATAAAATAAAAACAAAAGCTAACTGGTTATTGTGGAACTTTGCTATTGATAAGGATTCATAAAAACAACCCATTCTCATTTGGCAAATGTCAACACTTTTATCAATGTATGTTACTTGGGGCAATGACCCCATACAACAACAATCCACCTCCTCCCATAGGGGTTTTTATTAGCAACTGGAGCGCCAAGATGTTTACGATAAAATGCATTGAGCGCTGGAGATTTTCATATGTGTGGATTTGAATTTACCTGTGTTCATCAAAAAAATCATATCTCCAAATACTGATCTGTTAACTGTCGTTTAAAGCCAATGAATTTACCTATATTTCTATATTTATCTTAAGTTTGTAGGTTTCATTAAAAAAAAATCATCAAGTTCATAAACGCGTGAATTTCGTCTGATTGTTAACAAAAATGGTTCAAAACTGTACTTCTTACAGCATGTTTGTAAATGTATGTTTACAGTTTAATAATAAAAAAATAATTTTTCAAAAGAAGCAAACACATTGTGACTTGACATTTTAAATAATAAAAAGGGAAACACTTTGTTTACAGTCACTTTATTGAAATTTTTAACGTCTACCGGTTTCGGTACCTCCGTACCATCATCAGGACAGTTATAAAAATACTAACAAATACAGAATAATACACATATATATAAACAAATAGTTGAGAGAGAAAGAGATAAAAAACAGAGAGAGACAGTATCAGTTGTGGGCGGGAAGTGGGGGAGGGGAGTTAGGGATAACAGGAAACATATTTATTATAGGGCTGAACGTTAAATTTAGTTGATTATTGATAATTTCAGCCTTTGAATTGACTGATTTTTTTATTTCCAACGCTTCCAAGTTGTTAAGTCGTAAACCTATCTCATTTTTGTGAAGGACTTTAATACCCGTGTCACGGTTGAAAGTATGATCTTTATTAATTAGATGTTCTGCAAATTCTGAAAATCCCGAACTGGTTAGACATCTTAGGTGTTCTTTTATTCTAGTTTCTATATTGCGTGATGTTTGCCCTATGTAGAATGCTGGGCAATCATTACAACTAATTTTATATACGCCTGAGTGGCTAAGAACATCTTCTTTATCTTTGGCATTAATTAAAAATTTTCCTAGATTATTATTAGTATAATACGCTGGTTTAATTTCTGGGGGGAATTTAACTGTACATGTAGAGGAAAGGTTATTAATATACAAAATTCTTCTCCACTGCTGGTTGGAGTTATTATTGTTGAGAGTTGGTGGACTACTGTAGACGTATTTATTTATGGCAATACATCTTAATTTTTTTGTAAGGATTCTATCAATAAGGCCTATTTCATATCCATTATTAAGTGCTATTAGTTTAATTGTACTTAACTCATTAGCGTAATTAACATTTGATAAAGGAGTAGTGACTAAACGGTGGATCATAGAGTGGAATGCCGAATGTTTGTGGGAAATAGGGTGGTTAGACGTATTATGGATTGTAGTGTCTGTGAAGGTAGGTTTTCTAAAAATATTAAACTGAATTTTATTATCAATAATCGATAATGTGAGATCTAAAAAGTTGAGTGTCGAATTTATGCCTACTTCTAGTGTGAATTGGATCTGTTTATGTAAGGAGTTGAGGAGTAATAGGAAGGAATTAACTTAAAACTAAACGAAAACTAACTTACAACTTAAAACTAACTTACAACTTAAAACTAGGAATTTAGCTGACGCTCTGTACCCGCCCAAATACATATGATATCGTCTACATAGCGTCTCCATAGTAAAATATTTTTTAACAAAGGTGTTTTAAGTTCAAAAATATTGTTTTCAAAATTATTCATAAAAATATCGGCAATAAGTGGACTTGTGGGAGACCCCATCGGTAATCCATCTCGTTGACGGTACATTATATTATTATATTTAAAACTGTTTTGGTTCAAGCAAACATCGATAAGTTGGTTAATATCTTTTGTAAAATCCTTATGTAAGTTAGAACTATTGACTAAATTGCTTATAATATTTTTACATTCTACTACCGGAATACTGGGAAACAAATTCACTACATCAAAAGAAATGAGTTTACAGTTGCTAGGGAGGGTTAAATCTTTCAAGTGGTTGATTAATTCATGGGAATTTTTAATTGTATATTTTGGTTGAAATATATTGGAATCTTTAATTACCTTAGTAAGAAAAGAAGCAATTTTATAATTAGGTGCATTACAACAAGTCACAACCGGCCTAATTGGCCTATTAGCTTTATGTATTTTGACAAACCCATATAACCTGGGGATTTTCGGGTTTTTAGTTAAGAATTTAACCTGGTGATAAGTATCATCTTTGAATATTGGGGTTTTACACTCGTTGAATGTACTTTTAAGGGTTCTCTGGTATTTATTAGTCGGATCTACTTTTAAAATTTCAAAGTTATCAGATTCTAGGAAGTCATTAATTTTATGATTATATTCTATCTTGTTCATAATTACAACTGTATTGCCTTTATCAGCTCTGGTTAATATTAAATCTTCTTTCTTCAGTTTTTCACGGATATTTTTGGCGTGTAAGTTTTCTTGATTCTGCTTCGGCTGGAATCTTGGGATAAGGTTTTGTAAGACCTCGGCACTTTTGTAGAGGTAAGGTTTCGGAGATTTATATAACGCTGTTTCCATGTCTACTGCAACGTTTTCCACAGCACTATTGTAATTTTTATTAGTATATTTTAGGTTATATTTTAAACCTTTGGAGAGTAATTCCATTTCTTGTTGGGTAAACTGTGCCGAGGAGAGATTCTGTACACGTTCGTAGAATTTTTGAGATGATGATGTCTCCGGGTTATTGATGTGGGTATTTGATTGGCACAATTTTTTGAGTTTATTTTCCAGGGTTATCCTCTTTTTATAAGCTTTCACTGACGCAAAACTTCTAATTTTGTCATCAAAAAGATCCCATTCTACTGGGTGGAGTTCATGGACTAATTCGGTATGCAATATTTTAATATTTAGTTTTAAGTTATTTCGTTGTAGGTTAGTTTTAAGTTGTAAGTTAGTTTTAAGTTGTAAGTTAGTTTTCGTTTAGTTTTAAGTTAATTCCTTCCTATTACTCCTCAACTCCTTACATAAACAGATCCAATTCACACTAGAAGTAGGTATAAATTCGACACTCAACTTTTTAGATCTCACATTATCGATTATTGATAATAAAATTCAGTTTAATATTTTTAGAAAACCTACCTTCACAGACACTACAATCCATAATACGTCTAACCACCCTATTTCCCACAAACATTCGGCATTCCACTCTATGATCCACCGTTTAGTCACTACTCCTTTATCAAATGTTAATTACGCTAATGAGTTAAGTACAATTAAACTAATAGCACTTAATAATGGATATGAAATAGGCCTTATTGATAGAATCCTTACAAAAAAATTAAGATGTATTGCCATAAATAAATACGTCTACAGTAGTCCACCAACTCTCAACAATAATAACTCCAACCAGCAGTGGAGAAGAATTTTGTATATTAATAACCTTTCCTCTACATGTACAGTTAAATTCCCCCCAGAAATTAAACCAGCGTATTATACTAATAATAATCTAGGAAAATTTTTAATTAATGCCAAAGATAAAGAAGATGTTCTTAGCCACTCAGGCGTATATAAAATTAGTTGTAATGATTGCCCAGCATTCTACATAGGGCAAACATCACGCAATATAGAAACTAGAATAAAAGAACACCTAAGATGTCTAACCAGTTCGGGATTTTCAGAATTTGCAGAACATCTAATTAATAAAGATCATACTTTCAACCGTGACACGGGTATTAAAGTCCTTCACAAAAATGAGATAGGTTTACGACTTAACAACTTGGAAGCGTTGGAAATAAAAAAATCAGTCAATTCAAAGGCTGAAATTATCAATAATCAACTAAATTTAACGTTCAGCCCTATAATAAATATGTTTCCTGTTATCCCTAACTCCCCTCCCCCACTTCCCGCCCACAACTGATACTGTCTCTCTCTGTTTTTTATCTCTTTCTCTCTCAACTATTTGTTTATATATATGTGTATTATTCTGTATTTGTTAGTATTTTTATAACTGTCCTGATGATGGTACGGAGGTACCGAAACCGGTAGACGTTAAAAATTTCAATAAAGTGACTGTAAACAAAGTGTTTCCCTTTTTATTATTAAATAAAAAAATATATATTTTAACAGTTTTTTTTTAGTATTATTTTTATTTAAATAAAATGTAGAATGTACTTACGAAAACTTCAAAAATTATTTGTTTTTCACTTGACATATTATTTTTCAAACATAATTTATCAGACCAAAGTTTATCCTAGAATAATAAAAATTCTCTATTATCTATTTCTATAATTTTAAATTGGATTAATAATCATATAATTTACAATATTACACCTTTTATTTAAGGACAATGCACATACTGCACCGAAAAAGTAAATTTTTTGTGCAAATTAAAACTCGCTTTCACATTTTTTAAAATTTTAAATAACTTTAAATAAGCAGAGAATTTAATAACAAATACATTGATACATGATACATAACAAAATTTGTGTAAAATAAACATTCACAGGAATTTTTAACGCGACAACATACCGTCAAAAAAAAAAACTCTTCACTGAGATAATTTGTTTAGCTTTATGTATTTACTGGTGACCAGATAACTCATCAAAATGACAATTCAACACACCTATAAAAAGTGTTTTAAAGTCATTAGTGATGAAACAAAAACTAGGTTAAATAGTTACACATATGTAAACTATTTAACCTAGTTTTTGTTTCATCACTTTTCATAACTTTATAACACTTTTTATCGGTGTGTTGAATTGTCATTTTGATGAGTTATCCATGGAACCGTATTTACTAGAGAAACGAGACATCTATTGATAATCTGTGAAACTACTAGCTGTGTAATACTGTTAGCTTTGTGAATATCCAAGTTGCAAACACGTGGGAACTTTTTAAATAATTCCTATAAATGTTTTAATATATCTCTTTAAATTGGCCTTAGGCTAGCGTGCGCTCGCGTGTGTTGCGAATTGGACAAAATATGGCCAAAAACACTCCAGTGGCTAAAAATATTGCCCGATTTGCATTGAGTTGATGGTATTTTTAATCCCAAACTAATATATATTAATTTGATTGGCAGGTGGACCACAGGACCAACCAGCAGTCCCTCGCCTTGGATCAATCCGCTGTGTCCAAGCCGACCCCTTCTGGGGCTGAGGAGGCAGCGTCCATGGGGCTCCCTGGGGGGGCGGGGCTCCCGGGGCCCCCCGCTGCTGAGGATGACTGCGCCTGCTCTGCGCTGACCATGCGAACCGACATTGATAATAGGTACTCGAGGTATGTGGCGTTTAAATACCGGCAATTTTAGCAATTTATGATCTCTGCAGAATTTCTTATGGGGCATGTAAGACTACCATTCAACTAGTATCTGGTAAGTATGTATGCATTCATCCAAAATACAACAACACTAGTTGCCCATCATAACAGAATAGGGGAGAAATAAGAATTTTTAGGTTTTGAAAAATTGTTGAATAATTTCCTGGGATTGATAAAAGTTCTTTCATAAGTTTAGTATCTCACATTTCTATAATTGTCTAAAATCACTTCAAATTTAGCATTAAACTTTTGTTTGTTGTGTCTTTCAACTAATATTCATCAGCGGTTGAGAACCATGCTTTATGGAACTCAGTAAATTTTTAAATTTTAGAAATTAACTCCTCAGGCTAATTTGTTTGCTTTTGGAAACAGCTCATATAAATCGTTTTGTCTCCCTTACTGTCATGGTGAGAAATATGATCTAAACAGTGTTAGAAAGAGAAAACACCTTGCTTTATTTTTAAATCTAGAAGTTAACCATAGAAAACTTAAAATGTGGACCTCAATGGAACCAAAGTTTCCGATCGCAATTCGAAAAAATGTATGAAACTTTGTGAATTTTTCATTCATTATTTTTATATGAACGAAAAAAAAAGTGAGGTGACTGTAACATATATAATACATTTTCCTAGGTGACCGGGTATCTCATCAAAATGACAGGTCAACATACCTACAAAAAGTGATATAAAGTCATGAAAAGTGATGAAACAAAAACTAGGTTACATAGGATAGGTAACTACAATAAGATGTGTTATTTTGATATTCAAAGAAACTTTTCCCGTAAAAGATCAATGGTTTCGTTGCTTGTGTGGCACGTAGCGCCGTCTTGTTGAAATTAAACGTTGTCCAGATCAATACCATCCAATTCCGGTCATAAAAAATCATTAATCATCTCTCGATAGCGCAATCCATTCACCGTAACTGTTGCTCCAGCCTCATTTTCGAAAAAGTAAGATCCAATGACTCCGCCGGACCATAAACCGCACCAAACAGTCACACATTGAGGATAGAGAGGCTTTTCAACAATAACTCTTGGGTTTTCCGAGCCCCAGATGCGACAATTTTGCTTGTTGACGAAGCCACCGAGGTGGAAATGGGCCTCATCACTCAAGATGATTTTTCGATGGAAATCTAATAATTAATAATAGTGAATTTTAATAATTTCAATGCGTTGTTGAAGCGTGTATCGTTCCATTTTTATTAATGGCGTAATTTCTACTTGTCAAATGTCAAAAAATAACAGCTTAAAAGTAACATCTACCGAAATAGCGTGCTATTCAAAATAACACCTCTTATTGGAAAACCCTATATTTAACCTACTTTTTGTTTTATCAATTTTTAAAGGTGTGTTTAATTGTCATTTTGATGAAATATCATGGAACCATTTTCATGTGTGTTTTTATTTTTAATCGTTAACAGTAATTTTAGTTATAAAAAACGTAAGGTGAGCCATTTTTAAAACTTTTTTACTTTTGCGTTATAAATTTTAATATTTCAAAAATTATGTTTGTTTCTAATAACAACATTTGTAAGTGTATTTAATCACCTTTCAAAAACAATATTTAGTTTCAGAAATATTCCATTTAATTGGATTTTATAGCAAAGCGATAATACTCTGACCTTCTGCCAAAATATACCAGAGGCCTGGGGGGTTAATTGTATTGTCATTTAAACTACATAAATTAATATATTCTTACGCTACTTATGTTTGCAGGCCATTAGTATATAAATCGCATTATTGAGTGATTTTAAGAAATCTTAAACAATAATAATTATAGGAATGTTGAGTTAAGTGCCTTTTCACTGAAGAATATGACATATAAGAAGGTTGAGGTATTAATACATATTATGTCATCTGTTAGTCATCCTTTAGCATTGGTATGATATATTTTAATTATAATTAATATGCACCATCATGAGATGTGCAAGTGCAGTTTAGTGGAATAAATGTACATCTTGTCCGTCTTAATCATCTTCTATTTGAAATGTGTTTTTACTAACTAAAATCTTAAGTTCTTTCTCCTTCTGAACTTTAATCTATTAAATCTGGTTTCTTTAGTTAAAAACTTATAAAGTTCAAATTTTTAGTATTTATTGGTTATTCAGTTTATATTTTTAATTCACGTGATGTACCAAGTATTTGCAAGTTGTAAGTTCCACTTTTAAAAATGCCCTGTAAAAGTAAGTCATTATAATGTATGCACATTTCAAATGTAGAAAAAAAACGATATTGTCTGCTTATAATATGTTATATTTTTGGGTTTACAATTGCTTGTCTGGTTTTGAAAAGATTCTTTTTTTTAATTTGTTGATTTCCTCAACACATCAGTTCCAATGTTGAAAAGTTCACTCTCTCCTGACTTACAAAAAAAAAATGTGTTGTTTAATTGACTGAGCGCAGTGAAGTCCTTTTTTAACTCGACCATTTGGCATTTAAAAAATTGTAAATTTGTTTGTTACATTCCGGTTCAAGATGGTTGCCATGCTAGTACTACCATAAAAAAACCACCCATTAGATTGATAACTCCATGCTTTATGCATGAAACAAATTGGCCCTCTATTTAACCATAGATATTCCAATATTTAGACACACTTTATGCGTGCAACTGTTCTATATCATACACCATCGGCGAGGATAGAGGAAACTCGAAAAAAAAGGTGCGGCCATAGACAATAAAATTCTCATTCCAAGCCTATCCTATTCAATAAATAGCCTTACATATTATTTTAAAAATAAAAATATTTGAATTTCAGAATGTTCCCTCACGACAACCAGACTCTATCTGACAAAGTACTGTCCTGCGAAAAAGAGCTTTAAATTATCTTTTTTTTATACCTCATTTACTTAGGACAATCAATCAAATTGTATCAAACCACTCAGCCTCCAACAGTTTTTCCATAGATTTTCAGAGTTGTTCATTGGTGGATGTGGTTAAATTATGTGATGTCACAAGCCATGGAGATTACTGTATCTTTTCTTCGATTCAAATTTTCTATCGGAGTTATACCCTTCTGGATACTGCATGATCGTGGTTCATTCTATGATTATGGTACCTACTTACCTGCCTGAAGAAAGTTGCTAAAAAGAATTGGTGACATTTCTTTGGAAAAATTGTATAATTCCTTATTTGAAATTTAAAAAATATATAAAATATCCATGGTTTGCAATTAAGTAGGTAGGTATTTAAGTATCTACTTACAAATCTTACCCCATTTCAGAGTAAATTTTGGATTTAATTTATAAAATAAACTAGTAAATTAAGTTTAAAAAATTTAGTTTGTTGAAAAGTTCGTCATTTGCAGTGACCAAGATGACGATGAAGCCTACTTGTCTTCATCCCGGAACCAGCTGAACATCAACCAGCTCAGCGGAGAACCTTCTCACAAGCTGCCATCCAGAGGTTCATCTATTGACAACTTCAAGGTACAGATATTGCCTTTTATACTTGATTGAAATTATCATATTGATTAAAACACCCAGTCGTAATAATTTTTATTACTTAATTTAAGTCAAATCGGTTAAAGTAACCAGTTTGGAATCGGTCAAATGTTATAAGAGGGCTGCTGTAAGAATATTATAAAACGATATTAGAATTGTAATATATTATAGTGTATGGCTTGTTTGTGTACTTGCTGTACTTGGGTGGTGCACCCGTCCACTATAAAAATGTATGGACAATTTAACATAAAGTAAGATAAAATTGAGCTTACTTTCTTTTCTAATTGGTTTACCTCTTCACTTATAAGCGGACAATATCGATTTACCAATCACGGTTCCGTCAAAAAACTATCATTAGGATCAGTGGCGGCCGCTGCCCTAAAAGGGTGGTGGTTCACTGACAATCCAAAATAAAAACAATATGACAAAAAGATTATGGGTAAAAATAATTATTCCACCTACCTTATTTGTAGATAAGGTCTATTCTACGTTGTTTGTGAAGAGCAAAAACTTCTATCACTTTCGAAGTGAAATTTGGGATTGTTTGCAAATTTTTTTTTTCAATACTAAGTACAGATAAAGCATTCAAACGGTCTTGACTCATCGTGTTTCGCAAGAATGATTTAATTCGTTTTAGGGTAGAAAAACACCTTTCGCTTTCCACAGATGTCATAGGTATTGTACATATTATTTTTAAAAGCTTCACACACTCCGAAAACGACTCGACTAAATTATTTTTATAAAAAAGTTGCAAGATTGCCACTGCACCATCGGCGTTAGAGAAATCATCTCTCCCGTATATAGCACATAGTTCATTTTTCAATTTAAATTTATCTAAAAAGATGTAGGTACGTGTTCACTGTTTCATTGAAATCACTTTGAGGAAAGTTTTCTTTATATTGAGTAAAGCGTTCACAATCAAATAATTTTGATGCTAATAAATGGTTAGTAAACTCGAATCTGTCTTTGATCTGTTGTAAGAGAATATCACATACTTCGATGCAAGTTGCATAGTTCACCGTTTTATTTCTTTTTGCTTTGGGCTCACCTGTTTGGTCTATGGAATCACGAACTGTCTGAATGCATTTTTCAAATTGATATATATATATTTCTTAATCATGATGGTATCCAAAGAGCGTGATTGTAATTGTTGAAACAAAATGTCACAATGGGGTAAAATCTTGTTGAAGAAACCTAACCAATATATAAACTGTTCATCCTTAAGATAATGCAATAACATACTGGCCTGGTTTATAGTATTCGAATCATTATTATTTTGGTCTAAAATAGTTTCCATACATTGTATCAACAATTCTGAGTACGCCGAAACAGTTCTCACAGTTTTTATGTTGAAATTCCATCTTGTTGGTGGGGCAGAAGGGATTTTCTTTTTCATTACATCGTTTAACACGTTCATTCGTTTAGGAGACCTCGAAAAAAATTGGAAATGCGTGAAGATGTGCGAAAAACGTTTTTATTACATTGCTTTGTGAAACACTTTTTTCGACTATCAAATTCAGCTGATGAGCATAGCAATGAACATAATTAGCAAATGGAAAATCAGCCTTAATTTTTGCTTGAACCCCTCCAACCCTTCCACTCATAACTGAGGCTCCATCAAAGCATTGAGCTATCAATTTATTTGAACTGATGTTCAAACCTTGAAGTTCTTCAGAGATGGCTTTATACAAACCGTCAGCGCAGTGCGAGGTTGGAATTAAATATTTCCAAAAGCGTTCATAAATATGGCCCTTCCATTCATATCCGATGATCAAAACCATTTGCGTCGTCGTAGAGACATCTGTAGTTTCATCTGCTTGAATCGCAATAAATTCACATTCCGTAATTTGTCGTTTCACTTCTGTGCTGTATACTTCCATTATAGAATCCAATATGTCATTTTGAAATAGTCTTTGATGTCCCTTTAAAAACAGTGGCACTATCTAAATGTTGTTTTAATACTGCATCTAATTCTGCTACGAAATCTATTAAGCCGCGAAATACACCAGGATTTATCGAATCAAGGGTTTCGTCGTGACCACGCAATGCCAATTCGAATGCTCCACAAAATATGACACAATCTATTAATTTAGACAATATATATCTATTTTTGTCAACCATTGCATTATGTTGTTAAGTTTGCTCACGGTATCCAGAATCCAACTGTTGACGAATGTCAACTGTACCTAAAACGGCTAAACTCATAACATTTTGTAAATGTAAAGTAGATGAATTGTGCTTTTTCAACTTCTCTGATAGATGCGTTAAATCATTAATCCCACTCAACGTCCAAGTTGAATCTCCACCAAACACAAGACACGGAAAACAAAAAAAGCGATTAACTTTGTCACAACCACACAACCAAAAAGCTTTATCATAAAGTTTTTTGTCAAACACTCGAGTAAAAGCTCTTGATTTGGATTTACAATCTTGCTTAATCACGAGCACTGGACGAGGTGGACCAGAATTTTTAATTAATAATTTATTTTCAAACAAACTGTTATTATTTCTTATATATTCGACACTGATTACACTCATTTTTATTTCTTATAAAGTTACAAATTAAAAGGATTAAGTTCTGTATTTAGCTTGATCAAATTACTCGATAAATCAATACCAAAACAATGACAATAATTACGTCACGGCTCGCGATAACGACGGTAAATTATGATCTGTGACATGTGACATGTGTCATCTGTGATCTATTGTCCAATATCGAGTTCGAAGTTCGACGAACTTCGGATGTCTCCGTGTAACCTCGGGTCAAGGCTCATAAATCGGTAATCTTCGGAAATGATCGGGTTATCTCGGCGCCGAGTGACACACGGGAATTAGCTAACTCCTGGTACAAATGGGTAGATTGAGGCGCTCGCAGTGTTTTAAAAAATACATACAAAAACGTATTTTCATCCGTTTGCAAATCTGTGTACACGGCGCGGCGGATTGGCGCCGCGCAGCGGCCATACTTTATACTTGGAGAGATTAAAATCGCTCTCCTTGATAATATTCATTGCATTGTATTGGTAAGTAATATTTTTAAATGATTTTTATAGATTTTATAGTCTTCAGTAAGATATTATAAATTAATTTTAGCCATTACAATTTAGATAGTGCTGCACACGAACGCACTATGCGACCAGCCGCCACTGATTAGGATCCCACATAAAGACATATAATAATGGTTTAAACCTACACATTTGAAAAGTTGATATAAATTTTTTCTTATATCCAGGACACCAGCTATTTCGGCGATTCCACACAGTCATTGGACGGATCCTTCACTTCCCAGAGCATGAAGCACATCAAGCCCGGCAGCAGCAAGCAGCACAATCGGGAGCCGGCCCTGGCCCGCACGCTGATGGACCTGTCCCAGGAGATGCAGGAGCAGCGGGTCAAGGGGCAGGGGGAGCCGCCGCCCCAACCCATGCCCGACTGCTTCCTGACGCTGCCCGTCAGTAACAACGGGGGCACAGGGAGGAACAAGGTGACGCTTGAGACCAATTCTTCTTTCTTCATTGCCGAGGATTGCGAACACTTCAAATTCCACGGTGGACAAGGCTCCTCCATGGAGCCAATACAGATACCACCAACATTCTGGTGGTATTTGATCATTCCTTGAGATTAATATGGAATACCTACATAATTAATTAATAATTTTCGGAAGTTTTTCTCTTTTTAGTCTTTTTGAGAGATATTTCTATAAAATTCATGCTATCTCATTTTGTTTTACGATGAGATATATGATTTACATGTGGTTAACCTTTCCTCATCTGTGGTGTGTATTTACTACACATTGCTTCTAATATCTTTAATAACTCTATAAATATAATAAATTCTGGGTTCAGATTTTAGGTATTCCTCCGTTATACATTTATGCACTGAATTAAAAAATAATATTTAACATAGTTTTCAAATTCAATTAAAAATCAGAGTTTTTTGTAAGAAATCGGGAGCAAATATACCAATACATTCAACCGTGTGCCATTGCTACGCGAAGAGTGCGCGAGGAAATGACACGCTATTGATGTCCCGCTTTACTTCGCTATGCGTGCACATGAGAAATCCACTTGTCCCCAGTTCTATTTTTCTATTTAGACCATCGATACCTACGGCCGCATTGTGTAGCTTCGTCTCGTGACCAACTTGTGCAGGGGTACTAAAGTGAATCATTATTTCCGTTCGATAATTAAATTAATAATTTTTTGTAAGTACTTTTTCATTTATTTCCGAATACTGTGTTATACTATTACCTTATATTATAGTATTGAAAAGTGTGTATTACGTAACTATTTATTTGTGCGCTTTCGTCATTTAATCATTGATCTAAGATTTATTTTTGAATATTTATTTCACATTTTTTTCTTATTCGTTTTAATATTCAGTTAAGCAATACTGCATTTTACATTATTTACAAAAACCCTTCAATTTTCAGGAAGAATAATGACTGACAGAAATTCAACAGAAGAAGAGATAGCGCAAGAACTTGATTATGATAGTGATATTGAGTTTGAAATGAACAATGACATATCAGATACTGAAGATTTGGTTGAACATTTAGAAGAATCAGACTCGGAATCGACTAGTGAAAATGAAGACGAGGGAGAAATACTAGTTTCAAAACACGGATTCGAATGGAGTGTATTACCACCATCATCATCGAGACGTCGGCAATGCAATATTGTCAATGAAACTTCCGGCCTGAAAAATGGTAGTTTATTATCTAACACAATAAGAGAAATGTTTGCTTTATTTATAAGCGCAGATATGGTGACAGAAATATGCCAAGAAACGAATTGTCAATTGAGGCGTTTACCCGGGAATATGATTGAGCAATTATCCGAAGATGAATTATATGCTTTCATCGGTATAATGCTTGCTTCCGGCAGAAATCGCACCCGAAAACTAAGTTTGAATGAGTTGTGGACAAGTGAAAGTCCATTTTGTCAGCCCTTTTTCACGGCAGCTATGTCTCGAGACAGGTTCATAAATATTTATAGTCAGATCCGTTTTGATAATAGAGATACAAGACGAGAGAGATTTGAAGCTTCTTCAGACAAGCTAGAGCCAATTAAGTCGATTTTCAGTAAATTGGTAGATGCGTGTAAATCAAATTACTCTCCATCGCTTGATATAACCGTGGATGAGCGTTTGGCGGCGTTTAGAGGTAAATGTCCATTTCGGGTATATATGAAGTCAAAGCCAGCCAGGTATGGCATCAAAATATGGATCGCTGCAGATGCTAAAACCGCATATATATGTAACATGCAAATATACAGCGGTATGATAAATAATAAAAGAGAAATAAATCAAGGCAATCGTGTCGTTATGGAATTGGTGGAACCTCAATATGGCACCAATAGAGGCATAACCATAGATAATTTTTTTACGTCAGTACCACTGGCGGACAATCTTTTGTCTAAAAATCTGACCATAACTGGCACTCTTCGCAAAAATAAGAGGGAAATCCCTAAAGAGTTTTTGCCATCAACAGAAAGGCCATTGTATAGTAGCCAGTTTGGTTTATATCAAATAAAACACTTGTATCATATGTGCCTCAGCAAAATAAAGCAGTTTTGCTCTTATCAACTCAATTCCTTGGAAATGAAATAAGCCAAACCGATACAAAAAAAACAGATATTATTTTACATTACAATAAAACCAAAGGTGCTGTTGACACAGGGGACAAAATGACCTCCGAGTATTCGTGTGTAAGGTCGACAAGAAGATGGCCGTTTCGCTTGTTCATGGAAATGTTAGACATTGCTGCACTGAACACATATTTATTATGGATTCAAAAGTATCCGGAGTGGAAAAAAAATAATAGAAGTAAAAGGAAATTATTCATAAGACAGATAGGTTTAGAGTTGGCTAAGCCCAATGTAATGAAAAGAAAAAACAGCACGGTCAAATTTCACAAACAACAACAAGATGCTTTCGAGACAGTTTTGTCATATTATCAAGAAACACCACCCGCAACTGCTGTTACGAATGATATTACGAGTGATTCAAGAAATGTACTAGTGTCCCGAGCACCGTCGAAAACTTGCAGATTTTGCCCATACAACACAAAAAAAAGAAGCACCATAGTTTGTCATATTTGTCAAAAATCTGTATGCAAAAGCCACAGAAAAGAAAAAAAATATATTTCCTGTCACAATTGCGATGCAATTTAGATTAACAATTTTATATATTTGGTTTTAAATTTTTATTATTTTTAATTTCGCTGTATTGTTTTGTTCTTACATAATTTTGCTGTTATATTTAAATATAATGCATGTGGAATTTTTAATGTTTAGTTTCTCAATATAATATTTCTTTTTACACATTGGTTTATTTCATTTAAAAAAAAATTTAAGTTTGAAACCCCTGCAAGACTGGCAGCGTAAACACGCAAAGCTGTGTGCGTATAGTCCAGCGCCCATCAGCGGAATCAGCCGCCATTCGGTCACGGACCGTCGTTAGATAAGCACTCCTCGCACGTTTTTTTAGCATCTGCCGATGGTTTTTTCATGTTTTCAGCTATTAAATTACAATTATTATCACTTTTGACATAAAATATAATAAACATAAGCGATTGGCTATGAATATTCATATTTTTCCGATTTAAAATCGCTTATTTTAAGATGTGTATTGACTACACAGCACCGTAACGGGTGTATTTTTTTAGGACAGTAAGGGAAAGGTTAAATTAAACATTAGAAAGAGAGAACAACATGTTTTGAATTTCTATTTAAAAGTTTTCCATAAACGCATTGAAGTAAAAGATAGGGTTTTTCCGTTCTGTCTTTTCAAACTCAATATAAGATCAATCTGATTATCCTTATTGAAGTTATTCAGTAGTATGTTTTTTAAAATTGAACATAATGATTGTTTTCAGGATCCATGTGACGTGAGTAATGTGTCGAACGCCAGCAGCGGCAGCACTAGCGAGGGGGACCCAATCCCTCCCCCCATGGCCACTCTTCCCCCGCGCCACCCCTCCAGGCATCTCAAGAACAATCACGGTATCTACTCACGTTTCACTACTAAACCAGGCAGAGCTCGTATCGACGTCATCATGGAGCATTCTAAAGTAATGTACGTCATAAATTATTTCGAAATCGGAAGGGGCTCGGCGTTTTATGAAGTATTATAAAATACTTGATGAGACATGAAGTCCGCGCCAAACCTGCAACTCGCAGTTACGCCCTAAAACACACACTGGTAAAATATGACATAAATATAATAAAATAAAAATTTTGGATTATCAAAATACACTGTAAAACTCATACATCGACCTCTTAATTCACATAATGTGTAACCTCCATTTATCAAATTTTAGAGAAATCACAAAAAACTGTTTTTTTATGAAACTGTTATGAATTTTAAAATTTAACAAGTAATTTTATTTTTCTGTGACACCTCATAAGAGTGCCTCTGTCTATACAGTATAAAAACGGTGGAGCTATATCGCTGCGGGTCGCGCAGCGTTGTGGGACGGGTTAAGGAAGGGGCTGTAGGAAAGGATTTATTAATACGGATTTTGAAGATTTTTGTTGTTTGTTTTTGGGGTGTTATGCCGTGTTGCACTAACTCCTTCTTTAGCCGACGTTTTGGACAGCGTTGCAGTGTCCATCATCAGGGCAGATCCGGTAGATCTGAAGATGATCTGAAGACTCCCGAGAAAGATCTACCGGATCTGCCCTGATGATGGACACTGCAACGCTGTCCGAAACGTCGGCTAAAGAAAGAGTTAGCGCAACACGGCATAACACCCCAAAAACAAACAACAAAAATGCTTTTGGCCGTGAGAATCTAAAAACTTACCGGAATTTGAAGAGTTCTGGAATAAATTAAGTAGGTGTAACAGTTTTCTGTAGCCCGTTCCACATACGAGCCTACTTACACAAAAACAAGTCGAAGAAACGACCCGTTCTCACGAACTTAGATCAACTGTGAACGGGTATTCCGCTCGCGTCTTTCGACTTTCGCGCATGTTCACCTGTGCACAGGTGATCAATGCTGATAGTTCCTTAGAGCAGGCTCCAAAAAAATGATTGTCAAACAAGCATTCCTACATTTCGGCTGTGCATTAAATATGGCAATCTGTCTATTAACATGGAATGATTCCCCAAACACCGTTGATCATTACCATCGTTGGAATGATACTAATTTAAAGGAAGCTGAAAGCCTTGCGATGTTGTGAAAGAAATTAAATATGGCAATCTGTCTATTTACATGGAATAATTCCCCAAAAACCGTTGATCATTACCATCATTAGAACGATACTATTTTAAAGGACGCTGAAAGCCTTGCGATGTTGTGAAAGAAATTAAATATTTCTTATTATTGTAGAAAGCAATCACTTTGTGGTTTGACATATTTAATAAAATAAAATACTTTTTTGTTTTAAAACCACGATATTTATTAATTTAAGAACCGACCGGTTTCGCTTTACTTAAGCATCATCAGGGTACAAATTAATACTAAACAAGAAGTACATAATGTGTGCATATATATAACAAACAAAATATAGAGGGAGACAACATGATACAAATATATTATAGAGACAACATGATACAAATATTAGCAACTCAAAGACGGTCATAAAATACATTAACATAAGTGCACAATAACCCTCCCAATAATCCTCCCAATCAATGTCCAAATGGACAAAGTTCCAATGAATGAATGTCCAAATGGACAAAGTTCAATTGTATCAATGTCCAAATGGACAAAGTTCAATTGTATCATTGTCCAAATGGACAAAGTTCCAATGAATGAAGGTCTAAATGGACAAAGTTCAATTGTATCAATGTCCAAATGGACAAAGTTACAATTGAACTTTGTCCATTTGGACATTGATACAATTGAACTTTGTCCATTTGGACATTGATACAATTGAACTTTGTCCATTTGGACATTCATCCATTTGAACTTTATCCATTCGGACATTGATCCATTTGAACTTTGTCCATTTGGACATTGATACAATTGAACTTTGTCCATTTGGACATTGATACAATTGAAATTTGTCCATTTGGACATTGATACAATTGAACCTTGTCCATTTGGACATTGATACAATTGCACTTTGTCCATTTGGACATTGATACAATTGAACTTTGTCCATTTGGACATTGATGCAATTGAATTTTGTCCATTTGGACATTCATTCATTGGAACTTTGTCCATTTGGAGTGGGCATAGCGCTTGGGTCTCACCCGAGCGTCGCGTGTTCGATTCCTCGGCTGGCTAAGTCCTCCATCACAACACAAGCAACATTTTCGGCTTTCTGTGGTGGTAGTAGGAGATTTTCAAACATTGTTGGGTTATCCGTGACCCGGGAATGTTTGTCTTTCTTTTTAAAAAAAAAAAAAAAAAAAAAAATTTGTACATTGATACAGTTGAACTTTGTCCATTTGGACATTGATACAATTGAACTTTGTCCATTTGGACATTGATACAATTGAATTTTGTCCATTTGGACATTCATTCATTGGAACTTTGTCCATTTGGACATTGATACAATTGAACTTTGTCCATTTGGACATTCATCCATTGGAACTTTATCCATTCGGAAATTGATCCAATTGAACTTTGTCCATTTGGACATTGATACAATTGAATTTTGTCCATTTGGACATTGATATAATTGAACTTTGTCCATTTGGACATTGATACAATTGAATTTTGTCCATTTGGACATTGATATAATTGAACTTTGTCCATTTGGACATTGATGCAATTGAATTTTGTCCATTTGGACATTGATATAATTGAATTTTGTCCATTTGGACATTGATATAATTGAACTTTGTCCATTTGGACATTGATACAATTGAACTTTGTCCTATAAAAGTATAAAAGTATAAAACTATAAAAGTGAGAAAATTGTCTAATTGTCTGTTGCTACCTGTCCAAATTACAAAAATGTCATCAACATATCTATACCAAACAAATACATTAGCTAAAAGGGAAAGTCCACATTCGAAAAGTTTGTTTTCAAAGGAATCCATAAATATTTCAGCAAACAATGGAGAAGCGGGATTTCCCATTGGGAGACCATTATGCTGTTTATATAATTTATCATTAAAGGTGAAGTAGTTTTGATTGGTACAAATTTCTAAGAAAGTGGACATTTCCTTCACAATGGTTCGATCTAAATGGGAATTATTTAAAATGTTTACAATTAGGTTTTTACATTCATTAGTGGGAATGCTTGGGAAAAGATTAAAACAACGTCAAAGGACACTAATTTACTGTTGCTAGGTATGTCTAAGTCTTTGATTTTACTTCATCAAATATATTTACAATATCATTTATAAACAGTAAGAATGGTATATAATAATTAGTTAAGGTTTATTTTTTTTATGCTTCCGATTTTGTTGTCCGGGTTAAATCTTCCCCATAGGAAAAACTAAACCCTTCCACTCACTTTTCCACAAATGATCATCTAGTCAATCAACATTATGTAAGTGCATTATATAAGCAAAATAAATACAAAACAATACAAGAACAACACGTCAACTCACAAGAGATCAAATGGGAAAATAATTCACCGACTCCAGATATTTTCATATCAGAGGGTTCGGCTCGGTAGAACTTCTAACAGGGCCTATAATTCCTACTGATCCCTCAACATAAATATTTAAAAAATCTTTTGTTATCCTACATGTATTCAAAATGACCGACTTTTGCATCTTTATATATAATTTTTTTGAAAGATCTAATACGCCTACATTTTTAATTAGAGAGCTAGGTATAATGCCAGTAGCCGAAATAACGAATGGTAATATTTTTATAGTCTGAGAATGCCAAATTCTTTTTATTTCATTTCCTAAATCTGTTTATTTTCTTAATTTTTCGCTAACAGATTTTTGAATATTACAGGAATTTGGTATAGCGACATCAATGATATAAGTTATTTTTTTAATTTTGTCATGTAAAACTATATCGGGTCTATTATGACTAATCGCTCGGTCTGTTAGTATAGTTTTATCATAATATATTTTATAAAATTCGTTTTCTATCTACCATGTTTTGAGACTCTTCGTACGAATAAAATTACTTTCCCTGTCTCATATCCAGATCATTATAGTTTGGTAAATATTGAAATAGTTTGCTAAATCATTACAATCCGCATAGCTTCTTAACGGGAATTGCATGGAAATTAGGCCTAGAAGGAGGCGATTACTCTTACGATGAACTTGTAGTAAAATTAATTATTTCTTCTTCAGAAAAAACTTAGGACGGACTTTGATCTCATCTGCATTTTGTAAATTATTAACAGTATGATTGACTCATATCCATCCTGAACTCCATCAAAACCTTCACTTGACATTCTCTTTAATTATTATAAGTGTTTTGGTGCCCTATGCTGTATTGTAACATTTCTCCTTGCAATTAACTTCCCGTAAGTTAGTAAATACATAAATAAGTCATACAGCAGTCAATTCAAATCTCCCGGTAAAATGCGGACTTCAAGCTACGACTTTCTAACCAATCACCGATCTACACCATGTATGAGCGAACCTTGTTTAATATTCTTTCGAACCTTGAGCTTACACCGTGGACCTAAAATGCCCTCAGATAAGTTTGCAAGTCGGTAAATTATAATTCACGTTAAGTAAATATAAGTACTAACCGGCTACAACCAGAAAATCCAATATAGACATGTCGTTTATGTTTTTGGTTATGATAGCATTTTCAGCGAGGTATAATGGAGTATGTCCTTTAGATGTAGTAGAATTTAAGTCAGCACCTACAAATATTTAAATGATAAACATTGCCCGCATCTAAGCACAACATTTACGTACCTATTAGAACTTATTGTGAAACTCTGCAAAATATTTTCACAGCTCCCACAAGGGAAATATTTTTAAATACCAGATAAGAAATTTTTATTCCTTTACCTTTTTTTAGCATTGCAAGGACTATTTCCTTACATCCCGAGGAGCAAGCTTTCTGAAAAATAACATGTCAGTAAACAAATAAAACAAAATAATAATCAATTAGTCCTAGGACTAACACAACATATCTAAATATTATTAAATTTTGTAAAATAAATATTATTTTTTTACCAGGAATGGCGAAATGCCTTTAATTTTAAAATTTATGGATTCCGGATATGCGCCAATATAATACAAACAATTTTCTCTTTCCTCCCGGTTGTTGAAAGAACGCTGAAAACAATAGATAGTAACAAAAAATTAAAACAATAACATGTATAAAAAAATCGATAAACTTGTTACAAAACGATTTACTTACAGCAATGGTTCGAATTAGTTTCGCTGCATTTTTTGTCAATATTTCTTTTTTTTTTAATTTTGTTTTATTATATTGTATTGTCTTTTGTATTATTTTAAAAAGTGCTGCAATTAGTAGTAATGCTACGAGAACATTCAGAAACATCTTTAATTTAGGCCTTTCAACTGTATAACAAAATACAAGGAATTTGCTGTGAAATAAAATATTGGTAATTAATTATTAATGTTTCTTTTTTGTCACTTTATTGAAATATTTAAAGAAAGATTATGTTTGCCAAACAATCTACCTGTGTATATGTTTATAAAATGTTTATAAAATGCTGTGTATATGTTTATAAAAGCACACACGAAGATGTGAAAAATAAAAAATAAAGCTAACTCGAAAATAAATAAATATGTAAACTGTCAGAAATATTGAAAAAACATTCTCGCTTTAGGTACATTCGATTCCAGAGAAATGTTTTGAAAATACTTCTAAATAAAATACTGACATTCAAAACAAGTACTGTTTCTGATTTTAGTATAACAATCACATATTATGCAACTGAAAATATTCTGCTTGTTTTTGCGTTTATTATGGGCCGGTATGTCAGTTGCTCTGGCTAGCTAAGATTCATATTGCCCGTCGAGGTGCTCTCCCGTAGAAGTCATTAGCCTAGTTATACTATTACCAAGTAAGTATAGTAAATAATATAGAGGCAAAAAAATAGTGCTCGTAGATTACATTCCTGAAAAACACAACAAAAATTAATCCAACAACCCTCCCACGTGAATGCTACAAGGAAGTTGAGTGAAAAATATTTTGACTTATAAAAAATATGTTCATGTAGATCAAAAAATATCGATTCTAAATACATAAATATATTTCTATATTATTATTCTTAGAATTAGTTAAACGTTCTTGAAAAAGCATTGAATAGCAATAAACTATATACGCTCCACGATTGGTCGAAAGAATTCTTACGTCACATGTGTCGTGACTTGTAGGTACAGTGCTTGTACGTACAACGGATCACCTATGGTGCATCTCTTTCTATTACATGAGAGATGGTCGGTTTAGATGAGAGAGGTATATGCCAAACGTCTATTTGGGTCAAACCAAACCACAGCCTTATGCCACAGTCGGTCTTCAGTACAAACGGTCTTGCTTCCTATCTCGTAAAATACTTTTTAAGTTTAGTAGTGGATGGTTTGGTGTTCATGTAATACAAAATCTGTTAAAAAAAATAAATAGTTACGTAATACACACTTTTCAATACTATAATATAAGGTAATAGTATAACACAGTATTCGGAAATAAATGAAAAAGTACTTACAAAAAATTATTAATTTAATTATCGAACGGAAATAATGATTCACTTTAGTACCCCTGCACAAGTTGGTCACGAGACGAAGCTACACAATGCGGCCGTAGGTATCGATGGTCTAAATAGAAAAATAGAACTGGGGACAAGTGGATTTCTCATGTGCACGCATAGCGAAGTAAAGCGGGACATCAATAGCGTGTCATTTCCTCGCGCACTCTTCGCGTAGCAATGGCACACGGTTGAATGTATTGGTATATTTGCTCCCGATTTCTTACAAAAAACTCTGATTTTTAATTGAATTTGAAAACTATGTTAAATATTATTTTTTAATTCAGTGCATAAATGTATAACGGAGGAATACCTAAAATCTGAACCCAGAATTTATTATATTTATAGAGTTATTAAAGATATTAGAAGCAATGTGTAGTAAATACACACCACAGATGAGGAAAGGTTAACCACATGTAAATCATATATCTCATCGTAAAACAAAATGAGATAGCATGAATTTTATAGAAATATCTCTCAAAAAGACTAAAAAGAGAAAAACTTCCGAAAATTATTAATTAATTATGTAGGTATTCCATATTAATCTCAAGGAATGATCAAATACCACCAGAATGTTGGTGGTATCTGTATTGGCTCCATGGAGGAGCCTTGTCCACCGTGGAATTTGAAGTGTTCGCAATCCTCGGCAATGAAGAAAGAAGAATTGGTCTCAAGCGTCACCTTGTTCCTCCCTGTGCCCCCGTTGTTACTGACGGGCAGCGTCAGGAAGCAGTCGGGCATGGGTTGGGGCGGCGGCTCCCCCTGCCCCTTGACCCGCTGCTCCTGCATCTCCTGGGACAGGTCCATCAGCGTGCGGGCCAGGGCCGGCTCCCGATTGTGCTGCTTGCTGCTGCCGGGCTTGATGTGCTTCATGCTCTGGGAAGTGAAGGATCCGTCCAATGACTGTGTGGAATCGCCGAAATAGCTGGTGTCCTGGATATAAGAAAAAATTTATATCAACTTTTCAAATGTGTAGGTTTAAACCATTATTATATGTCTTTATGTGGGATCCTAATCAGTGGCGGCTGGTCGCATAGTGCGTTCGTGTGCAGCACTATCTAAATTGTAATGGCTAAAATTAATTTATAATATCTTACTGAAGACTATAAAATCTATAAAAATCATTTAAAAATATTACTTACCAATACAATGCAATGAATATTATCAAGGAGAGCGATTTTAATCTCTCCAAGTATAAAGTATGGCCGCTGCGCGGCGCCAATCCGCCGCGCCGTGTACACAGATTTGCAAACGGATGAAAATACGTTTTTGTATGTATTTTTTAAAACACTGCGAGCGCCTCAATCTACCCATTTGTACCAGGAGTTAGCTAATTCCCGTGTGTCACTCGGCGCCGAGATAACCCGATCATTTCCGAAGATTACCGATTTATGAGCCTTGACCCGAGGTTACACGGAGACATCCGAAGTTCGTCGAACTTCGAACTCGATATTGGACAATAGATCACAGATGACACATGTCACATGTCACAGATCATAATTTACCGTCGTTATCGCGAGCCGTGACGTAATTATTGTCATTGTTTTGGTATTGATTTATCGAGTAATTTGATCAAGCTAAATACAGAACTTAATCCTTTTAATTTGTAACTTTATAAGAAATAAAAATGAGTGTAATCAGTGTCGAATATATAAGAAATAATAACAGTTTGTTTGAAAATAAATTATTAATTAAAAATTCTGGTCCACCTCGTCCAGTGCTCGTGATTAAGCAAGATTGTAAATCCAAATCAAGAGCTTTTACTCGAGTGTTTGACAAAAAACTTTATGATAAAGCTTTTTGGTTGTGTGGTTGTGACAAAGTTAATCGCTTTTTTTGTTTTCCGTGTCTTGTGTTTGGTGGAGATTCAACTTGGACGTTGAGTGGGATTAATGATTTAACGCATCTATCAGAGAAGTTGAAAAAGCACAATTCATCTACTTTACATTTACAAAATGTTATGAGTTTAGCCGTTTTAGGTACAGTTGACATTCGTCAACAGTTGGATTCTGGATACCGTGAGCAAACTTAACAACATAATGCAATGGTTGACAAAAATAGATATATATTGTCTAAATTAATAGATTGTGTCATATTTTGTGGAGCATTCGAATTGGCATTGCGTGGTCACGACGAAACCCTTGATTCGATAAATCCTGGTGTATTTCGCGGCTTAATAGATTTCGTAGCAGAATTAGATGCAGTATTAAAACAACATTTAGATAGTGCCACTGTTTTTAAAGGGACATCAAAGACTATTTCAAAATGACATATTGGATTCTATAATGGAAGTATACAGCACAGAAGTGAAACGACAAATTACGGAATGTGAATTTATTGCGATTCAAGCAGATGAAACTACAGATGTCTCTACGACGACGCAAATGGTTTTGATCATCGGATATGAATGGAAGGGCCATATTTATGAACGCTTTTGGAAATATTTAATTCCAACCTCGCACTGCGCTGACGGTTTGTATAAAGCCATCTCTGAAGAACTTCAAGGTTTGAACATCAGTTCAAATAAATTGATAGCTCAATGCTTTGATGGAGCCTCAGTTATGAGTGGAAGGGTTGGAGGGGTTCAAGCAAAAATTAAGGCTGATTTTCCATTTGCTAATTATGTTCATTGCTATGCTCATCAGCTGAATTTGATAGTCGAAAAAAGTGTTTCACAAAGCAATGTAATAAAAACGTTTTTCGCACATCTTCACGCATTTCCAATTTTTTTCGAGGTCTCCTAAACGAATGAACGTGTTAAACGATGTAATGAAAAAGAAAATCCCTTCTGCCCCACCAACAAGATGGAATTTCAACATAAAAACTGTGAGAACTGTTTCGGCGTACTCAGAATTGTTGATACAATGTATGGAAACTATTTTAGACCAAAATAATAATGATTCGAATACTATAAACCAGGCCAGTATGTTATTGCATTATCTTAAGGATGAACAGTTTATATATTGGTTAGGTTTCTTCAACAAGATTTTACCCCATTGTGACATTTTGTTTCAACAATTACAATCACGCTCTTTGGATACCATCATGATTAAGAAATATATATATATCAATTTGAAAAATGCATTCAGACAGTTCGTGATTCCATAGACCAAACAGGTGAGCCCAAAGCAAAAAGAAATAAAACGGTGAACTATGCAACTTGCATCGAAGTATGTGATATTCTCTTACAACAGATCAAAGACAGATTCGAGTTTACTAACCATTTATTAGCATCAAAATTATTTGATTGTGAACGCTTTACTCAATATAAAGAAAACTTTCCTCAAAGTGATTTCAATGAAACAGTGAACACGTACCTACATCTTTTTAGATAAATTTAAATTGAAAAATGAACTATGTGCTATATACGGGAGAGATGATTTCTCTAACGCCGATGGTGCAGTGGCAATCTTGCAACTTTTTTATAAAAATAATTTAGTCGAGTCGTTTTCGGAGTGTGTGAAGCTTTTAAAAATAATATGTACAATACCTATGACATCTGTGGAAAGCGAAAGGTGTTTTTCTACCCTAAAACGAATTAAATCATTCTTGCGAAACACGATGAGTCAAGACCGTTTGAATGCTTTATCTGTACTTAGTATTGAAAAAAAAAATTTGCAAACAATCCCAAATTTCACTTCGAAAGTGATAGAAGTTTTTGCTCTTCACAAACAACGTAGAATAGACCTTATCTACAAATAAGGTAGGTGGAATAATTATTTTTACCCATAATCTTTTTGTCATATTGTTTTTATTTTGGATTGTCAGTGAACCACCACCCTTTTAGGGCAGCGGCCGCCACTGATCCTAATGATAGTTTTTTGACGGAACCGTGATTGGTAAATCGATATTGTCCGCTTATAAGTGAAGAGGTAAACCAATTAGAAAAGAAAGTAAGCTCAATTTTATCTTACTTTATGTTAAATTGTCCATACATTTTTATAGTGGACGGGTGCACCACCCAAGTACAGCAAGTACACAAACAAGCCATACACTATAATATATTACAATTCTAATATCGTTTTATAATATTCTTACAGCAGCCCTCTTATAACATTTGACCGATTCCAAACTGGTTACTTTAACCGATTTGACTTAAATTAAGTAATAAAAATTATTACGACTGGGTGTTTTAATCAATATGATAATTTCAATCAAGTATAAAAGGCAATATCTGTACCTTGAAGTTGTCAATAGATGAACCTCTGGATGGCAGCTTGTGAGAAGGTTCTCCGCTGAGCTGGTTGATGTTCAGCTGGTTCCGGGATGAAGACAAGTAGGCTTCATCGTCATCTTGGTCACTGCAAATGACGAACTTTTCAACAAACTAAATTTTTTAAACTTAATTTACTAGTTTATTTTATAAATTAAATCCAAAATTTACTCTGAAATGGGGTAAGATTTGTAAGTAGATACTTAAATACCTACCTACTTAATTGCAAACCATGGATATTTTATATATTTTTTAAATTTCAAATAAGGAATTATACAATTTTTCCAAAGAAATGTCACCAATTCTTTTTAGCAACTTTCTTCAGGCAGGTAAGTAGGTACCATAATCATAGAATGAACCACGATCATGCAGTATCCAGAAGGGTATAACTCCGATAGAAAATTTGAATCGAAGAAAAGATACAGTAATCTCCATGGCTTGTGACATCACATAATTTAACCACATCCACCAATGAACAACTCTGAAAATCTATGGAAAAACTGTTGGAGGCTGAGTGGTTTGATACAATTTGATTGATTGTCCTAAGTAAATGAGGTATAAAAAAAAGATAATTTAAAGCTCTTTTTCGCAGGACAGTACTTTGTCAGATAGAGTCTGGTTGTCGTGAGGGAACATTCTGAAATTCAAATATTTTTATTTTTAAAATAATATGTAAGGCTATTTATTGAATAGGATAGGCTTGGAATGAGAATTTTATTGTCTATGGCCGCACCTTTTTTTTCGAGTTTCCTCTATCCTCGCCGATGGTGTATGATATAGAACAGTTGCACGCATAAAGTGTGTCTAAATATTGGAATATCTATGGTTAAATAGAGGGCCAATTTGTTTCATGCATAAAGCATGGAGTTATCAATCTAATGGGTGGTTTTTTTATGGTAGTACTAGCATGGCAACCATCTTGAACCGGAATGTAACAAACAAATTTACAATTTTTTAAATGCCAAATGGTCGAGTTAAAAAAGGACTTCACTGCGCTCAGTCAATTAAACAACACATTTTTTTTTTGTAAGTCAGGAGAGAGTGAACTTTTCAACATTGGAACTGATGTGTTGAGGAAATCAACAAATTAAAAAAAAGAATCTTTTCAAAACCAGACAAGCAATTGTAAACCCAAAAATATAACATATTATAAGCAGACAATATCGTTTTTTTTCTACATTTGAAATGTGCATACATTATAATGACTTACTTTTACAGGGCATTTTTAAAAGTGGAACTTACAACTTGCAAATACTTGGTACATCACGTGAATTAAAAATATAAACTGAATAACCAATAAATACTAAAAATTTGAACTTTATAAGTTTTTAACTAAAGAAACCAGATTTAATAGATTAAAGTTCAGAAGGAGAAAGAACTTAAGATTTTAGTTAGTAAAAACACATTTCAAATAGAAGATGATTAAGACGGACAAGATGTACATTTATTCCACTAAACTGCACTTGCACATCTCATGATGGTGCATATTAATTATAATTAAAATATATCATACCAATGCTAAAGGATGACTAACAGATGACATAATATGTATTAATACCTCAACCTTCTTATATGTCATATTCTTCAGTGAAAAGGCACTTAACTCAACATTCCTATAATTATTATTGTTTAAGATTTCTTAAAATCACTCAATAATGCGATTTATATACTAATGGCCTGCAAACATAAGTAGCGTAAGAATATATTAATTTATGTAGTTTAAATGACAATACAATTAACCCCCCAGGCCTCTGGTATATTTTGGCAGAAGGTCAGAGTATTATCGCTTTGCTATAAAATCCAATTAAATGGAATATTTCTGAAACTAAATATTGTTTTTGAAAGGTGATTAAATACACTTACAAATGTTGTTATTAGAAACAAACATAATTTTTGAAATATTAAAATTTATAACGCAAAAGTAAAAAAGTTTTAAAAATGGCTCACCTTACGTTTTTTATAACTAAAATTACTGTTAACGATTAAAAATAAAAACACACATGAAAATGGTTCCATGATATTTCATCAAAATGACAATTAAACACACCTTTAAAAATTGATAAAACAAAAAGTAGGTTAAATATAGGGTTTTCCAATAAGAGGTGTTATTTTGAATAGCACGCTATTTCGGTAGATGTTACTTTTAAGCTGTTATTTTTTGACATTTGACAAGTAGAAATTACGCCATTAATAAAAATGGAACGATACACGCTTCAACAACGCATTGAAATTATTAAAATTCACTATTATTAATTATTAGATTTCCATCGAAAAATCATCTTGAGTGATGAGGCCCATTTCCACCTCGGTGGCTTCGTCAACAAGCAAAATTGTCGCATCTGGGGCTCGGAAAACCCAAGAGTTATTGTTGAAAAGCCTCTCTATCCTCAATGTGTGACTGTTTGGTGCGGTTTATGGTCCGGCGGAGTCATTGGATCTTACTTTTTCGAAAATGAGGCTGGAGCAACAGTTACGGTGAATGGATTGCGCTATCGAGAGATGATTAATGATTTTTTATGACCGGAATTGGATGGTATTGATCTGGACAACGTTTAATTTCAACAAGACGGCGCTACGTGCCACACAAGCAACGAAACCATTGATCTTTTACGGGAAAAGTTTCTTTGAATATCAAAATAACACATCTTATTGTAGTTACCTATCCTATGTAACCTAGTTTTTGTTTCATCACTTTTCATGACTTTATATCACTTTTTGTAGGTATGTTGACCTGTCATTTTGATGAGATACCCGGTCACCTAGGAAAATGTATTATATATGTTACAGTCACCTCACTTTTTTTTTCGTTCATATAAAAATAATGAATGAAAAATTCACAAAGTTTCATACATTTTTTCGAATTGCGATCGGAAACTTTGGTTCCATTGAGGTCCACATTTTAAGTTTTCTATGGTTAACTTCTAGATTTAAAAATAAAGCAAGGTGTTTTCTCTTTCTAACACTGTTTAGATCATATTTCTCACCATGACAGTAAGGGAGACAAAACGATTTATATGAGCTGTTTCCAAAAGCAAACAAATTAGCCTGAGGAGTTAATTTCTAAAATTTAAAAATTTACTGAGTTCCATAAAGCATGGTTCTCAACCGCTGATGAATATTAGTTGAAAGACACAACAAACAAAAGTTTAATGCTAAATTTGAAGTGATTTTAGACAATTATAGAAATGTGAGATACTAAACTTATGAAAGAACTTTTATCAATCCCAGGAAATTATTCAACAATTTTTCAAAACCTAAAAATTCTTATTTCTCCCCTATTCTGTTATGATGGGCAACTAGTGTTGTTGTATTTTGGATGAATGCATACATACTTACCAGATACTAGTTGAATGGTAGTCTTACATGCCCCATAAGAAATTCTGCAGAGATCATAAATTGCTAAAATTGCCGGTATTTAAACGCCACATACCTCGAGTACCTATTATCAATGTCGGTTCGCATGGTCAGCGCAGAGCAGGCGCAGTCATCCTCAGCAGCGGGGGGCCCCGGGAGCCCCGCCCCCCCAGGGAGCCCCATGGACGCTGCCTCCTCAGCCCCAGAAGGGGTCGGCTTGGACACAGCGGATTGATCCAAGGCGAGGGACTGCTGGTTGGTCCTGTGGTCCACCTGCCAATCAAATTAATATATATTAGTTTGGGATTAAAAATACCATCAACTCAATGCAAATCGGGCAATATTTTTAGCCACTGGAGTGTTTTTGGCCATATTTTGTCCAATTCGCAACACACGCGAGCGCACGCTAGCCTAAGGCCAATTTAAAGAGATATATTAAAACATTTATAGGAATTATTTAAAAAGTTCCCACGTGTTTGCAACTTGGATATTCACAAAGCTAACAGTATTACACAGCTAGTAGTTTCACAGATTATCAATAGATGTCTCGTTTCTCTAGTAAATACGGTTCCATGGATAACTCATCAAAATGACAATTCAACACACCGATAAAAAGTGTTATAAAGTTATGAAAAGTGATGAAACAAAAACTAGGTTAAATAGTTTACATATGTGTAACTATTTAACCTAGTTTTTGTTTCATCACTAATGACTTTAAAACACTTTTTATAGGTGTGTTGAATTGTCATTTTGATGAGTTATCTGGTCACCAGTAAATACATAAAGCTAAACAAATTATCTCAGTGAAGAGTTTTTTTTTTTGACGGTATGTTGTCGCGTTAAAAATTCCTGTGAATGTTTATTTTACACAAATTTTGTTATGTATCATGTATCAATGTATTTGTTATTAAATTCTCTGCTTATTTAAAGTTATTTAAAATTTTAAAAAATGTGAAAGCGAGTTTTAATTTGCACAAAAAATTTACTTTTTCGGTGCAGTATGTGCATTGTCCTTAAATAAAAGGTGTAATATTGTAAATTATATGATTATTAATCCAATTTAAAATTATAGAAATAGATAATAGAGAATTTTTATTATTCTAGGATAAACTTTGGTCTGATAAATTATGTTTGAAAAATAATATGTCAAGTGAAAAACAAATAATTTTTGAAGTTTTCGTAAGTACATTCTACATTTTATTTAAATAAAAATAATACTAAAAAAAAACTGTTAAAATATATATTTTTTTATTTAATAATAAAAAGGGAAACACTTTGTTTACAGTCACTTTATTGAAATTTTTAACGTCTACCGGTTTCGGTACCTCCGTACCATCATCAGGACAGTTATAAAAATACTAACAAATACAGAATAATACACATATATATAAACAAATAGTTGAGAGAGAAAGAGATAAAAAACAGAGAGAGACAGTATCAGTTGTGGGCGGGAAGTGGGGGAGGGGAGTTAGGGATAACAGGAAACATATTTATTATAGGGCTGAACGTTAAATTTAGTTGATTATTGATAATTTCAGCCTTTGAATTGACTGATTTTTTTATTTCCAACGCTTCCAAGTTGTTAAGTCGTAAACCTATCTCATTTTTGTGAAGGACTTTAATACCCGTGTCACGGTTGAAAGTATGATCTTTATTAATTAGATGTTCTGCAAATTCTGAAAATCCCGAACTGGTTAGACATCTTAGGTGTTCTTTTATTCTAGTTTCTATATTGCGTGATGTTTGCCCTATGTAGAATGCTGGGCAATCATTACAACTAATTTTATATACGCCTGAGTGGCTAAGAACATCTTCTTTATCTTTGGCATTAATTAAAAATTTTCCTAGATTATTATTAGTATAATACGCTGGTTTAATTTCTGGGGGGAATTTAACTGTACATGTAGAGGAAAGGTTATTAATATACAAAATTCTTCTCCACTGCTGGTTGGAGTTATTATTGTTGAGAGTTGGTGGACTACTGTAGACGTATTTATTTATGGCAATACATCTTAATTTTTTTGTAAGGATTCTATCAATAAGGCCTATTTCATATCCATTATTAAGTGCTATTAGTTTAATTGTACTTAACTCATTAGCGTAATTAACATTTGATAAAGGAGTAGTGACTAAACGGTGGATCATAGAGTGGAATGCCGAATGTTTGTGGGAAATAGGGTGGTTAGACGTATTATGGATTGTAGTGTCTGTGAAGGTAGGTTTTCTAAAAATATTAAACTGAATTTTATTATCAATAATCGATAATGTGAGATCTAAAAAGTTGAGTGTCGAATTTATACCTACTTCTAGTGTGAATTGGATCTGTTTATGTAAGGAGTTGAGGAGTAATAGGAAGGAATTAACTTAAAACTAAACGAAAACTAACTTACAACTTAAAACTAACTTACAACTTAAAACTAACCTACAACGAAATAACTTAAAACTAAATATTAAAATATTGCATACCGAATTAGTCCATGAACTCCACCCAGTAGAATGGGATCTTTTTGATGACAAAATTAGAAGTTTTGCGTCAGTGAAAGCTTATAAAAAGAGGATAACCCTGGAAAATAAACTCAAAAAATTGTGCCAATCAAATACCCACATCAATAACCCGGAGACATCATCATCTCAAAAATTCTACGAACGTGTACAGAATCTCTCCTCGGCACAGTTTACCCAACAAGAAATGGAATTACTCTCCAAAGGTTTAAAATATAACCTAAAATATACTAATAAAAATTACAATAGTGCTGTGGAAAACGTTGCAGTAGACATGGAAACAGCGTTATATAAATCTCCGAAACCTTACCTCTACAAAAGTGCCGAGGTCTTACAAAACCTTATCCCAAGATTCCAGCCGAAGCAGAATCAAGAAAACTTACACGCCAAAAATATCCGTGAAAAACTGAAGAAAGAAGATTTAATATTAACCAGAGCTGATAAAGGCAATACAGTTGTAATTATGAACAAGATAGAATATAATCATAAAATTAATGACTTCCTAGAATCTGATAACTTTGAAATTTTAAAAGTAGATCCGACTAATAAATACCAGAGAACCCTTAAAAGTACATTCAACGAGTGTAAAACCCCAATATTCAAAGATGATACTTATCACCAGGTTAAATTCTTAACTAAAAACCCGAAAATCCCCAGGTTATATGGGTTTGTCAAAATACAT
Source organism: Hesperophylax consimilis (assembly GCF_061612785.1). Lineage (NCBI taxonomy): Eukaryota > Metazoa > Arthropoda > Insecta > Trichoptera > Limnephilidae > Hesperophylax > Hesperophylax consimilis. Next base: position 589,130 of record NC_142858.1, read on the forward strand.
AAAGCTAATAGGCCAATTAGGCCGGTTGTGACTTGTTGTAATGCACCTAATTATAAAATTGCTTCTTTTCTTACTAAGGTAATTAAAGATTCCAATATATTTCAACCAAAATATACAATTAAAAATTCCCATGAATTAATCAACCACTTGAAAGATTTAACCCTCCCTAGCAACTGTAAACTCATTTCTTTTGATGTAGTGAATTTGTTTCCCAGTATTCCGGTAGTAGAATGTAAAAATATTATAAGCAATTTAGTCAATAGTTCTAACTTACATAAGGATTTTACAAAAGATATTAACCAACTTATCGATGTTTGCTTGAACCAAAACAGTTTTAAATATAATAATATAATGTACCGTCAACGAGATGGATTACCGATGGGGTCTCCCACAAGTCCACTTATTGCCGATATTTTTATGAATAATTTTGAAAACAATATTTTTGAACTTAAAACACCTTTGTTAAAAAATATTTTACTATGGAGACGCTATGTAGACGATATCATATGTATTTGGGCGGGTACAGAGCGTCAGCTAAATTCCTAGTTTTAAGTTGTAAGTTAGTTTTAAGTTGTAAGTTAGTTTTCGTTTAGTTTTAAGTTAATTCCTTCCTATTACTCCTCAACTCCTTACATAAACAGATCCAATTCACACTAGAAGTAGGCATAAATTCGACACTCAACTTTTTAGATCTCACATTATCGATTATTGATAATAAAATTCAGTTTAATATTTTTAGAAAACCTACCTTCACAGACACTACAATCCATAATACGTCTAACCACCCTATTTCCCACAAACATTCGGCATTCCACTCTATGATCCACCGTTTAGTCACTACTCCTTTATCAAATGTTAATTACGCTAATGAGTTAAGTACAATTAAACTAATAGCACTTAATAATGGATATGAAATAGGCCTTATTGATAGAATCCTTACAAAAAAATTAAGATGTATTGCCATAAATAAATACGTCTACAGTAGTCCACCAACTCTCAACAATAATAACTCCAACCAGCAGTGGAGAAGAATTTTGTATATTAATAACCTTTCCTCTACATGTACAGTTAAATTCCCCCCAGAAATTAAACCAGCGTATTATACTAATAATAATCTAGGAAAATTTTTAATTAATGCCAAAGATAAAGAAGATGTTCTTAGCCACTCAGGCGTATATAAAATTAGTTGTAATGATTGCCCAGCATTCTACATAGGGCAAACATCACGCAATATAGAAACTAGAATAAAAGAACACCTAAGATGTCTAACCAGTTCGGGATTTTCAGAATTTGCAGAACATCTAATTAATAAAGATCATACTTTCAACCGTGACACGGGTATTAAAGTCCTTCACAAAAATGAGATAGGTTTACGACTTAACAACTTGGAAGCGTTGGAAATAAAAAAATCAGTCAATTCAAAGGCTGAAATTATCAATAATCAACTAAATTTAACGTTCAGCCCTATAATAAATATGTTTCCTGTTATCCCTAACTCCCCTCCCCCACTTCCCGCCCACAACTGATACTGTCTCTCTCTGTTTTTTATCTCTTTCTCTCTCAACTATTTGTTTATATATATGTGTATTATTCTGTATTTGTTAGTATTTTTATAACTGTCCTGATGATGGTACGGAGGTACCGAAACCGGTAGACGTTAAAAATTTCAATAAAGTGACTGTAAACAAAGTGTTTCCCTTTTTATTATTTAAAATGTCAAGTCACAATGTGTTTGCTTCTTTTGAAAAATTATTTTTTTATTATTAAACTGTAAACATACATTTACAAACATGCTGTAAGAAGTACAGTTTTGAACCATTTTTGTTAACAATCAGACGAAATTCACGCGTTTATGAACTTGATGATTTTTTTTTAATGAAACCTACAAACTTAAGATAAATATAGAAATATAGGTAAATTCATTGGCTTTAAACGACAGTTAACAGATCAGTATTTGGAGATATGATTTTTTTGATGAACACAGGTAAATTCAAATCCACACATATGAAAATCTCCAGCGCTCAATGCATTTTATCGTAAACATCTTGGCGCTCCAGTTGCTAATAAAAACCCCTATGGGAGGAGGTGGATTGTTGTTGTATGGGGTCATTGCCCCAAGTAACATACATTGATAAAAGTGTTGACATTTGCCAAATGAGAATGGGTTGTTTTTATGAATCCTTATCAATAGCAAAGTTCCACAATAACCAGTTAGCTTTTGTTTTTATTTTATTTGAAACATCTTTTGGCACTCCTAGGGGAGGTAAAACTGACTATTGCGTAGCACAGTACGTTAAGACAGGACAACGCACTAGCATGGACCGACGCTTCATTCGGCTAGCCTCATGACTCGTCGGCTCTTTCCGCCCGACGGCCAAAACTCTGTGCGGTATATTTGCTTCTATTCTTACTAAAATTGGCAATGGATCTAAATCAATCTATCTAAATGAAGAAGTTGTAATATATATTCACCGGCCTCAAAACGCTGAGCAACCGGGTAGCGACATAGTTCCCCTGCCTTTACACTGTACAGAACAGACAGGGCCGCTCTTGTGAGGCGACATAATAAATTCCTTTGTGTATGTTTTAATAATAATTGTTAATAACTTGTGTCTCCTCAATACCCACAACCCATTCCTGAACAGAGTTAACTTTTCAAAATTATTACATATTTAAGAACCCTTGACATGAATTTCATGATGAAATTGTTACCACACAGATCATTTGAAACTAAAAAAGAATGAGTGATGTATGCTGGTCAATTAACATAAGGCAACAATTAATTTAATTATTTAACATTCAGTATAAAGTGTTCTCAACACTGTGACAGTCAACACTGTAGATAAAAACCAAATCTGTTGTTTTATAATCTGTGCGGGTGACTTACATCCTTGCTCATGAGGCGCTCCAGCTGTTTCTTTTTGGCCTCCAGCTCAGCCTTAAGCGCCAGCTGGCGACGCTCCACCGGGCCCCCATAGGGCGGGTAGCCCACCACCGTGTTGGAGGAGGTGTTGCCCCCGCTCAGACTATTGGTGCGCTTCTTGTCCTCCGACTTGATGGAGGAGCCACTGGACATACATGTGTCTGGAAATTATTTTTCATTCATTTAAAATACATTCGGTACATACTTAAAGAAATATCTCCATTCTGTCTTGAAAATGTTTTTTAACCCTTTGTACTACTAATATTTTTTATATGGTATACCAGCTACTCCATAGAGTGTAATGTAAAAATATGAGTAAAAATTACAATATCTTTAAAAAATTAGAAAGAAATGTTTTTTGGTAAGGCAGCAAATAAAATGATATAGTTATGTTAAGAAATATATATTTATTATCATATAAGATTGTTAATAAAAGAAAAATTTTCATATTCTAATCTTTATAATTTTTCAACATGTGGTATTTTAGAAATCAGTAGCCCAAATGCATACGTGGCTTGTTAGGACACGTGTCACAGTACTCACTGGTTTCCCGTCTGCCGCCTTTTACTTCCCTTTTCGAGCAGACCACACAGTCCCGCTTGGAACCTTTTCTTAAAATATGGAGGTTCCCATTGGCCTGGTCTCTGATGGAGTGAGAATATTTATTGCCCAGTAAAAATATTCAAATAAAATGAATGTGTTATGTTAAATTGTTATGTATGAAAAACAGAGCAAAAAGCACAACCAATCGTAAATGGGTAATGTATACAGCTGAATAGAATCATGTGTATACCTGTAAAAAGACCCTTTTATTTTTTGACAAGACATTAACTCTACCTATGTTTGTTGTTAGTTTAAGACGATTAGAAGAGTTTTTAATATGTTTTGTATAACAAGTCTGCAGTCTTGGCAAACCCTTCCCCTCATACTACTTCCCACTCCCATTTTATGACAAGACATTAACTCTACCTATATTTGTTGTTAGTTTAAGACGATTAGAAAAGTTTTTAATATGTTTTGTATAAACAAGTCTGCTGTCTTGACAAACTCTTCCCCTTGGTATATAAGTCTTATCTATGGTATTTAAGTCTCCTTCTCTATGGTATTTAAGTTAGAAGATCATTGATAAAAATAAATTAAAAGAGTGCAGTTCCCCATTACTGCACATGAAAAGTTTTAGCCCATCGTCCCACGAGTCAGTAAGCAATCAACATAAACCGAATGCTGCGAACCCTGCGCAGGATCGGATACAAATAATTTGTAAAATTTTGAGAACTGGTAATTGTTAATCTGAAAACAATACTTTCTGTGAGTGGGATTTTGAGCTGGAGCACGGCATATCAAAGGTTAATCCATTTTGTCCGAACCGCCACAATTAAGTTTTTAGATTTTCACGGCCAAAAGCATTTTTGTTGTTTGTTTTTGGGGTGTTATGCCGTGTTGCGCTAACTCCTTCTTTAGCCGACGTTTCGGACAGCGTTGCAGTGTCCATCATCAGGGCAGATCCGGTAGATCCGAAGATGATGATGGACACTGCAACGCTGTCCGAAACGTCGGCTAAAGAAGGAGTTAGCGCAACACGGCATAACACCCCAAAAACAAACAACAAAAATCTTAAGCATTTATTTTTATATTATAAAAATTTATAAAAAAAATTAATTTATATTAAATAAATACAAAAACAAAGAGTTATGTTATTTTTACTACATCAATAAATTCAGTAAAAGTTCTTACAACAATTAATTCAGTTGCTGTGGTCAGTTTCAGTGTAAATAATTTCAGATGGGATGGTTTAAAAGCAATGCAGGTTTCTGTGCTGATAGTAATGATTAGTACCTCTGTTGGTGGCGTGTTTCAGGCGCCTTCTCTCTTCGCTCAGTCCCTGGGCTGCCTGCTTCAGCTCGTGGGTCAACTGCTGGATGACTGCCAGACCAGAACCAACACTGTCACCAGTGCCTGTAGTTTGGTTTTGCTCACTGACATTGGTGCACTTATTGGATCCTGACGATATGCAATTCTGAAGTCTGGACAATCCCAGAGGAGTGTTCTGACTCTTGGAGTTGGCGCCACTGTTCTGGGCCCCCGACTGGCCGTCTTTCATTATTTTAGAAGATGAAGATGAGTCTGTTCTGCAGAGAGGAGCATTGTTCACGGATGATTCAGAAACTCTGGAAAAAAAAAACTCTTTTTAGATGCAGAAGCTGTGCGAGGAGAGACTGGGCCAGTGATGGACTGAGGCCGCCAAAGTAGAGCAAGATAGGGACACCTGAGGTTGTCTTGTCAAAACAATGGTTGCCTGTCTCCACTAGGAAATGTGTGTTTAAATTGTATTTTTATGAAAGAGGTAAACAAAATCTCGGCAGTCACGAGTAATGGATAAATATGTACCTATTTTGATTTCTATTATGGTTTTCTTGAGGAATATGAGGAGTATTGTGAAACACATGTTCTTCATCAAAAGTTGAATTGATTCCGAAATTGTTTTGGATAGAATCCACAGTCCTTAGCATATCTGAAAAAGAATTAAAATTAATTAACCATTAAAAATATAATTCTGTTTTTGAAGTGGAGCATTTAATAGTGAAGCTACGGGATTTTGCCATGTACACATAAAATAAATAAACCATTAATAATACAATTCTGTTTTTGAAGTGGAGCATATAGTAGTGAAGCTACGGCATTTTGCCATGTACACATAAAATTTTAAGAAAACACTTTTTTTTAATTACTTAAGGCTACCACAGATTAACCATAATCTCTATGGACTTCATGCCTTGAACAAGCATTTTTAAACACTAATAGGAATGATTCTACGTCGTGAATTACTTTAATTTACTCACTTTTCAGTCTTTCCAGTTCCACTTTCATCACATTGACGGCGGCCACCTTGTGTCTGATGATGTTCTCAATTGTGCCCCCCTCCTCCTCGCTGGCTTCGGAGCCCCCCCACCCTCCGCGGCCACCCTCCTGGCTACCCCCCTCCCCACGTCCCCCCTGTCCACCCAGGGCCCCAACGTTGTCTATGGTCTGGGGCATAGAGACGGCGTCAGCCAGTGAAGAAGTCGCCGCGTGAAGATTCTGGATTTTTGCCACCTGCGAACTCTGAAACTAGTTAGAATCGTGTCAGGATAAGAATACAAAATATATCATTACATTTTCTAACAAAAAAGACAAAGATTCCCGAGTAACGAATAACTTGAAAATATTTAGAAAAACTCCTACTACCATCACTATAAGCGGATAATGTTGCTAATGTACTGATGGGGGTATAAACCAAATACAAATAAATATCAGTTATTTTCCAAAATTTAAAATATTGAATTACCAACGAAAGATATTAATTTATTTATAATGAGTCGTGATAACAATGGTCCTGCCGTTAAAAGGTTTGTAACCTTACTTTCCGATACATGCTTTTATTAGAAAAATGGAGGCGTTTCAACGGAAATATCAGCAGTATATGACTTAAATCATTAGTACTCATATGTGAAGAGTATTCTCAAGTGTGCATACCTGGCTCTCCAGATGCTGTCGCCTCATCTGCAGGTCCCGCAGCATGTCAATCTCCGCCTGGTCCGAGGACACCACCGCCACAGCCACCCCGCCTTTACTGCTGCGACCCTCCGAGGGTTCGCGCACAGTGGAGAGAGTTCGCTCATTCAGCTCACGCTCTCGAGAACTCGATGCTCGTTTGCGGGCTCCCTGGTTGTTCCAATTATACTGGGGAAATATATTATAGAATTATAGGGTACTTGTTATATGGACACATCATTCAAATTTAAATAAAAACCTATTTTCTTAACCTAACCTAACCTAACCTAACCTAACCTAACCCAACCCAACCCAACCCAACCCAACCCAACCCAACCCAACCCAACCCAACCCAACCCAACCCAACCCAACCCAACCCAACCCAACCCAACCCAACCCAACCCAACCCAACCCAACCCAACCCAATCTAACCTAACTGATCTAACTATCTGATTAATTCTTCAGTTTGAATTGAACACAATAATATGGTTCACTGAGCATTCATAAAGTGGTAACGTAGTAACTAATAATAATTTTTGTTAATTTATTTTTGTCCGTCATTCGAAAAAATTCGATTTTTGCGAAAATAAATCATAAAATTTCGTAAGTCTGAATTTGAAAGACAGCCGTGGCGGTAAAATGCCGAAAAATTTATTTTTAATCATCATCCTAATTAGTATTGTTATTTTGTAGATCTGAATCAATTTACACTGGAATGTCATATTTTTAGAAATTATTTAGATTATCTGAGTTTGAAGGGCCGAGAAAATTCGTTTTACGCGGAAAAATTTCGTATTTTTTACAATTTTACACCAAATATCAGAATTTAAAGGGTTTGGTTGCGAAATCTCTATTTACACGGAAATAGAGATTTCGCGATACATACTATAGTATTTTTATGAATTTAAAGGGTGTGAAAATTTGATTTATCAAAAATGTGTGGTATTTTTACGAATTTGCTTTAAATAACTGAGCCGCTGCTGTTTTCGGCTGCGAAAATTCGATTTACACGGAAATAATTCATATTAATACGAATTTACTCGAAAGATACTACCCGAATTTGAAGGGGAGGCTGAGGAAATCGATTTTTGGCGTCTTTTTTAATATGTTTTATAAAATTTCGAATTACATGGGAATTTGTTATTTCGAAATTTGATTTTCTTGTCCCGTGGATTTCGAATTAACGAGGTTCTACTGTAATAGAGAAGATCATTTCGTCTGTCTTTTTGCTGAGCGAAGACCTCAAATCACCCTTGTATTAAAATCAGGAATTTTTTAATAAGCTCCTTCCCACCAAAAGATCAAATTTGATCGTTTAAAAAAATTAATGTCATAATTAATGTAATGGTTCCCTGAATCCCATAACCGTATACCTGTTGATTCCTTGTTGCTTTTTACACAAGGAACATTACTATCCTGTTCAAAACCTTCTTCGGAATACTTTTGGATGTTTTGAATGCTCTTCATTATCATAATTAATGTTATTTTTTTTATATTATAGAAACAAACAGTACATGATTTACAGAGATGAAACAATATACAGGAATAAGATACTTCATGTTGAGTACCTATGATATGTTTCCTTGTAATGTTTGATAAGTGGTATGTTTATTCCTTAATTACCAGCTGACGTGTGTAGTATATAGGAGTGTGTGTAATGTATGTGTGAGTGTTTGTGTGTGTGTGTGTGTGTGTGTGTGTGTGTGTGTGTGTGTGTGTGTGTGTGTGTGTCTGTATGTATGCGCATTGAACAGTTTAAATTATCGACATGATGCCACATTTGAATTTGGGCAGTGAATCCGAAACAATGTCAATGTTAGAGTTTAGACAAATATTATTTAGAGTGTGAAGAGCTCGGTTAATTGGCGAATTAGATGCTGCATTTGTTTTATAATTAAGCGTGTGGAATAGCACTGTATGTCGTGTACGTCTCAAAGGTATGTTGAAGTTAATAAGGGACAGAAGTTCGGTACAGTCGATGTCATTGTTTATAAATCTGTGTATAAATTTTGAGTCGGCTACCACTCGTCTTTGCTGCAAAGTTTCAGATGTACACTCAAAGTTATTGTTGAATTTGTAGGTACATAATATATTTATACGACCTATTAACGATATAGTCAATGTGCTTATTATATATAAGTTTGCTATCAAGGTAAACGCCGAGGTCTTTACATTCCGTTTTAGAGATGACAGGTTCATTGTTGAGTGAATATGAGTACTTAATTACGTGTTTATTTCTGGTGAATGTCATAGTGTGATATTTAGAAACATTGATATCTAGACACTTTGTAACGCTTCGCAGTCCGAAAGAGATCGAATAACTTTGAATATTTTCATGTCATCGGCATATAGTTCAATGTAATTTATATAAATGTTGAACATTAGCGGACCTAGGTAGGACCCTTGGGGGACACCAGATTTTACCTCGATAGATTTTGAGAAGACACCGTTGATTAAGATTACCTGATTACGGTTACTAATGTAAGATTTAATCCATCTAAGCAGGTCACTGTGTATACCAAGTAGGACGAGCTTTTTTAAAAGAATTGAGTGTATTACGCGATCGAAAGCCTCAGAGAAGTCTGTATACATAGTATCAACTTGCTGTTGTTCGAGCGTTGTTTTGAGATGACTGGGACAAGTCAATCAAGACAAAAAAAACTCACTGTCAGAGAGTTTTGGAAAGATTACTTTCACATCGTTACTTGTCTCAAGATGATTGACAAGGCGTGGGAAGGGGTTACCAAGAGGACCCTCACTTCGGCTTGGATGAAACTTTGGCCAGGAGGTGGCAAATTTATTCAATTATAATGCTATGTCACATTTTCACCAAAGTTTGAAGCGTCGGCAAAAACAATGGTAAATTATTTATGTTGAATATTAATACGATTTTTTTAATTGTTTTTGCAAATCGACATTGAATTCCAGGTTGCTCCTTAACAATTTATAAGTATGTAGTTTTATTTGAATAAACATAAAAACAAAGAAAATTGAGTATTTTTTGCCGTGGAATGCATTATCGTATTTTACATAGATTTTTATGGGAAAAATTTCATATTAAATAGTAGGAAATTTGTGATCATCTAGCTTTAAAATGAAATAATGGTTACATTATTGTTGTGCTGATTTCCATCGGTCACGTGAGGCAGCGTGGTTGCCACTCCGATCTGGTTAGAGCCGTAAACCCTGGCAGCCTGACCTTGATGGGCTAGGGGCTGGTGATGGTAGTTGGAAGGTCCCGAGGAGCCCTGGTGCTGTTGATGCTCGTGCAGGTCACCCCCCGAGGACCCCGCGTGATGCTCCTGATGGCCGTTGCGGGAGAGATGCATCTCAGCAAGTTGCTCCTTAGCATCGGCCTGGAAGGATAAATTCATTGTAATTAAACGTAGAATAAAGAAGAACATAATAAATGCTGTGTAATTACAGGGGGGGGGTGGTACATAAAAAACAAAAAAAAATGCTCACAACCTGATTAGCTGTTGGGACAGAGAGCTGGATAAGTTGTAAGTTCAATATTGTTGATTTTTATGAGAAAAAAAAAGTGTTTTATGTATAGTGATATGCAATAAATAAATAAATACAGCGTATGAGCCAATAATTTCAAAATACGTTTTTTTTGGCATTTTTAGTTGAACAGCACAAGCCGCATTGATTGGTGCTTTCAATTTTTTAAATTGACCAATAGGCTGCTTGTACTCTTAAAGTCAAAACACAAATGAACCATCCCCAGTACATAAGCAAGCAAGAGCGCAAATATCCCAAGATAGTATTTTTCCTGCCTGAAAATTTTTTTACAGTATTATACTTACACGAAATATATAAGAACACATACCTGATACTTAAGCAGTCTCTTCTGCTCTTGTAAAGCAGCTGCCAGCCGCAGTTGCGATATCTCCATGTTCGCCTTTAGTTCGTTCTGCCACAGGTCATTGTCGCTGTACGCCGACACGCTGCTCTGAGCGGAGGGGGGGCGAGGGATAGCCTCCTATAAGGCATGCAACGTCAGGGTTACCACAAATATAATTATCACAATAAAGGGGTCAACACTGATTCCAGTTTGATAGGAAGAAAGGATAGGGTTTCACAACATTGAACATGTCCCAACACAAACAAAATACATCAACACCGTCTCTGAATTTCTTGCATCTCTCTGCGAATTATAAATCTGAACTAATTAAAGTACTATATATTTAAAACTGAGACTGTACATTGCATTGTTTGTCGAACATGGCACCAAACTTATATCAAAAATACATTCAATGTTTTATCTTGCGTGTTATTTGAGTATGTTAAAAAGATTTAATCCAATCCAATCATACAATCAGGTCATCACACAATTGGTGACACGAAAACACACATCTTGTGTAAAACCAACATTATTTGTATATACACTTTCAAAAAGAGGCCAAAACGTTAGGTTTGCAAGACATCAAGGTTAAGAAAACAATTATACACAAATATTTTAGAATAAAACAGCTGACAAGAACATCTTTGCTTTGTTGAACATGTCAGCCTGCATTGGTATAGCAATGAAATTATCAAACATTTCAGTAATGCAGAAGTGATATCTATTAAGCGTTGATAATGATAAGAAAATCAAATTACATTTGTTATTTCAAATAATATCAATTTGTTTTTAGTATCTATGACAATAATATAGCACATTATATACCAACTGTAAAAGGGCAGAAGGGAATATGTAACACTTTTTATAAAGAGAATAAGGATTATAATATGTTAATTAATCTGTTAAAATCGAATGGACTCTTAACTTAAGATATTCGGCTTGTTCTCTCTTCATTGCATTATAAATAAGTCATAAACAAATTGGTAGGTGTCCTTGCTCTTTTGTTGTTAAATGCACCTTGAAAATGATTTCTAGCATTTAAATGTCACCCGGCACATCCAGTTACATCTACCTTGATAAGATTTTAAAATTAAGGTGAAATTAAATATTTTTTTAATTTATCACTATCACTTATATAATGCGTATTTCCTTTTGTCAGAATACCAAGAAGGTGATTTACGTGAGGCTACTTTCCTTCTGACTTTTCAGTCAATATTGTTGGTCATTGAAGAACAATTATTTTTTGTGCTAACAACGGTTACGGTTAAAGATCAACATACCTCTAACTTGAATTAGTGAATCTAAAAACACCTACAAATGAAACCTTAACTATCCAAAAGTAATGTTTGCGCATTTATAAGGGTTATTGTATCATTGTATCATGCAAAAACACAGCAACCAAACAGCAAAACAAATCAAACATCGGTAGCGGGAATTGTCCAAGCTTTGAGTACAGCTCCATCAATAATTCACCTGGTCTTTCAAGCTAGATTCACTGGCTTCCGTTACATCGGTGATAGTCACACTATCGTTGGACCTCACAGGAGTCCAATCCTTCAGAATGGACACTTCAGAATCTTGATTTTGAGAAGACTCCGAAGTCTTTGCTGTTTCAGGTTCGTGGCATACAGCCTTAGTCTCCAGGATGCCTTCATCTTCATCGTCTGACCATTTATCACCATATGCTGTTAGTATGTCTTCCAGCTTTTTCTCGCTGTCTTTGAGGTGGCTCAGGGTTGCCATCAGGTCTGCGACGTCGCTGTCGACCTCTTCCCTTTCACCTCTTTCAGGCTCCTGGCAAACACTCCCAACCGTCCCCATTAGCAAATCGTTACAGCGCCTCAACGAGATCAGTCTTGTTCGTAACTGTACAACATCAAATTTATTTCACGACGTACATTATTCAACTGGTTGAAGTAAGGAAGTTGTTTAATTCTATAGATAACATTATAATAACATGATAATATTTCCTATTACAGTAGAACCCCGTTAATTCGAAATCCAGGAGACTTAATGAATTTTCATGTAATTTGAAATTTTAAGAAAACAAAAAAAGTGGCGAAAACCAAGTTTCGCGGCCGTCTCTTTAAATTCGGAATAGGTTCTTTGGTGTAAATTCGTAATAATACGACTTATTCCCGTGTAAATCGAATATTCGCAACTGATTTCCGTCGCGGTCGGCCCTTCAAGTTCAGTTATTCAAAGTAAATTCATACTAAAACGAAATATATCCAGTTTTTCGCAGATTCAAATTTTCAAAGTAAAATCGTAAAAATACAATATATTTGATCATAAATCGAAATTTAAAAAAAAGTCGTACTTCGAATTTAAAAAACATTATGTATTAAAATAATTTTCTGGCGAAAATTTCAATTACGCATTTTTTCGAATCACTGGGGTTCGAATTATCGGGGTTAGGTAGTGATAAGAATACAATAACTTGGGTCAGGTTAGTAATATAATATAATAACAATTTTGGTAGCCATAGCTCTAGTATTTCAGTAGTTGGCTTTTTATGCTTATTTTATATTTATATTGAGAAGTTGTGAATGATGAATACATGGAGCAGGCGAAAGGGTTTGTGTATTTGGAGAGAAGAAGTGGAAAGGCTGATAGTGATAATGAAAGAAGGGTAAGAGTAGGTACATAACTCCATTAATAGAGGACTGAACAACAATGGAGTGTGGGTACCTACCCTGATGTATGGCAGTGAGGCATGGAACTGGCAGAGGTGTATGTGTGGTAAAACCACGTATGATAGTGTGAGAAATGAGTAAGATTAAGAAAGGGACATTCAGATGGTTTGGGCTAGTGATGCAACAGAGCTCTGCTTCCGCTTCTGCAGAAGTTCCGCAAGTTTTTCACTTCCGCTTCCGCTTCCACTAAGATTTACTTTTGACATCTGTTTCCGTTTCTGCTTCCGTTCAGACACTTCCGTTGCATCACTAGTTTGGGCATGTAGAGGGAATAAACGAAGAAAGGAGTGTAAGGAGAATATATGACTCAAATGTGAATGGTAGAAGAAGTCAGGGACGCCCAGATACTTGAGTTGGGCCATGTCAAGAGTCAGAATAATAGAAGAGAAAGAATGTGAATGGGGCAAGGAGTGTGTGCCAAGACCGAGTTGTTTGGCGGTCCTTCCTCTCTGCCTCCCTTGCAGAGAAACAGTGTGATGGTTAGTTAGTTAGATAACCCAATCCGACTCATAACATTCTTGAGAATTCATGGCAAGTTATGGCACTGGCGCATCTCTTCAAAGTAATACTTTAAGTTTGAATAAAGCCCCCCTGCACGCTACTATAAGTTTGTTGGGCAATCTGCACGGATGAGCTTCAGTAAATCTGATGGGGGAATGGCTCACCTCATCCTCCGAGTTCCTCATGCTGTCCACGAGGGTGGAGGTGACACGGATGTACTCTCGGATCTGTCCGAGACGCTGCTCCACACGAGCCGTGTCAGGGCAGGCGGCCACCATGCTGTCTCCGGTGGAACGCGCAGCCTCCGTCCGCGGGAGCTGATCATGGAAAACATCTCGTTGAAAATATCGATTCCATCAAAAAACAGAAAAGTTAGGAGAAGTGAAAAAAAAATACCTAACTAAACTAATTTAACCCCTAACCTATTTTTTTTTTTTTTTTAAAGAAAGACAAACATTCCCGGGTTACGAATAACCCAACAATGTTTGAAAATCTCCTACTACCACCACAGAAAGCCGAAAATGTTGCTTGTGTTGTGATGGAGGACTTAGCCAGCCGAGGAATCGAACACGCGACGCTCGGGTGAGACCCAAGCGCTATGCCCACTCAACCACTGACCGGTCATTTTATCTGTTCTGTTCATATTCTGTTTGTTCTGTTCTATTATTTTATCTGTTCTGTTTTGCCATCGTTCTGTTTTATCCGGTTCCCGAAAATATTGCAGAAAGAACTCATTATCATTGGAATTGTTGACAATTTGATTTTATTAGTTGTGGCAATCCAATTATTTTGGAAATCTGCCGACTTAAATTGGTATCATACAATTTTAATATTAATTCTATGCAAATAACATTAATAAATACACATCGTCACTATGGTTTGACAAGGTTCTAACTGACAATTTGGACCAAAATAACCTTTGAATGGGAAACCGTTTCTTTAGCTCATATCTATGTCCAAAAGTAATTCTGTTGAGTATTAACAAAGTTAGTAATGTGCCAGAGTTCTAATATCAGACTTTTATTTTTAATTTATTTTGACAAAGATCTGTTCTCCAACTTTCTGACATCATCTTTAAGAAATATAACGGGCAATATGTCAGATGCCTGAAGGGTTAATAATAATGAAAATAAAGACACAACAAAACTTTGAAACAAACCATTTTGTTTCTAACTGTGAGTTAGGAACAAAATGTCAGTTGAACAAGGATCAAAAAGGACGTTATAACCTTGTAAAATTATATACGAGGGTGATCTGAAAAGTTTCCGACCTCAACGCAAAGATGGCGGTACTCGTCAATAAAAGTTAGTGAATGTAGTTGTGCATCTTTTGACAGTTACTCACCAAAGTTTCGGCCATTTTGGACGTGCAGTTTTTAGTTTACAGTCGTTTGAGTGAGTCGATGTGTGTGTTTTCGTGAAAATGGAAAAAATTGAGTATAAAGCTGTTATTAAATTTTTGTTTTTGAAGGCAATACGCCTACGCAAATCAAAGATGAGTTGGACTCTGTGTATGGGGACATCATTTACCACAGTGAAATTTTAGTAAGCTGAATTTAAAAGTGGCCGTAAGAGCATGGGAGACGATGAACGTTCAGGACGTCCAAAAACTGCAACTACTAACGATAACATTGCTAAACTTCACCAAATAGTGTTAGACAACCGCCGAATTAAAGTGAGAGAGATAGCAGAGGTTATGAAAATGTCCAAAGAACATGTCTGTCACATATTAAATCAAGATTTAGACATGAGAAAGCTGTACAGAAAGCTGTTGGGTGCCGAGTTTGTTCACGTTAGACCAAAAACGTGTTCGAATGAACATTTCCAACGCTCTGTTGGCGCAGTTTAGGCGCAATAAATCCGAGTTTTGGTGCCGATTAATTACTGTAGATGAAACTTGGATACACCATTATACGCCAGATGAGGAGGCAATCACCTTTGTGAACAATTATTTTGCAGAGAAAAACGCCGACTACTATTTGGACGGGTTAGAGAGATAGGAGAATCGCTGGGAGAAGTGTGTAGAGTTACAAGGAGACCATGTAGAAAAATAAAGAAAAAAATTCTTGTTTCATTGTTAGGTCGGAAACTTTTCAGACCACCCTCGTATTGTGTCCTTGCTGGTCGAACTTGGTTCTAACTTCACAAGTAGGTATGTTCAAGAATAAAAATATACATCCAATTTGTACATTTATTTTCTTTGTTTGTAGTGAAGAACTAAAATACTATTAACACATTAGATCAAACCATAAATTTAGCAATTGTTATGAGAAATTGACATTGTAATGTTTGGAACCCCATAACTCAGAATAAGGTAATGTTCAGTTACAACCTTGTCAAATTAAAGTGATGATATACAGTAGAACCTCTCATAATGAGCTTCATTCGTTCGTTATGTGAAACACTCATTAAACCAAACAATTTTTCCCATATAAATCAACTAGCTGACATGTAGTCGGTGATGCTCGACTTTTCTCTACTTTCAATAAATAAAATATCCTTGTATTATATATATAAACCTTCCGGAAGAAATTCTCTAAAACTCTAAATGATACTAAAAACCCTATCACACTCCGTTGCATAGTTTAGAAGGACTAAGCTCACAAACAGAGAAGCGGATAGTGACTTTGTTTATACTATTTAGAGATGTAAAATACTATAATGCATTCCATGCCAAAAATACCCAATTTTTTTTACATTTATTTAAATAATTACGTTGCAACAGTTTCCCATGCTTTTAGCATTTCTCTTATTGCGCCAGAAAACTGTTGCTCTGCTACTTCCTCCTCCTCCACTAACAAACTCACCTCCATAACTTCTTGGTGTGAAACCAATGCAACTCCATAAGCTCTTCTGTGGTCAGCTCTTGAGTGTGCTCTTCCACAAGCTCATCAATATCATTGTTATCCACCACATTTGACAACGCTCTTTGTCTAAATTTTCACAAAAAGTTAAAATATTATACCATGTTATGTTCCTGTTGATTCTGCACCATATTCTCATTGCCGTGTGTCTGGCCGTTGCCGCCATTCTGGTAGACAGAATCATGGGGATCGTGGGCGGTGTTGGTGGGCTTTGGGCCGCCGCCGGCCGGGTGGGGACACACGGGGGCTGTGTTACTGTAGGAGCCCTCGCGGCTCGACGAGGAGCCCCGCACGTTGTTCCTCGCGCCCGAACCCGAACTATTCTGAATGACGAAATATACAATTTAGACTATAATTAATATAAGATAAAATATTTATTTGTAAATGTCTTGTAATTTAATAATTATCATCCATTTGTTGGCTATTTGATGGCCTCTGTGGTTGAGTGGATACGAAGTAAATTCATTCAAATTAACTTATTTAGGGTTATTTCATAATAATTTATTAATTTAAAAATAATACATAGTATGTTAGCGGCACGTTCCAAGGCGGTAGATACTTTCAGTATCTCCCTGGAATTAAGGTACTTCCCCACCTTCCTCTTCCCATCTCCTTCATCTTCCCACTACCTTCAGCATCACAACATAACTCAATTGGGGATACCATAGTCTCACTGGCTCCAGACGGTTGGGAGGAGTTTATTATTGTGACTTGTGAAAGTTGTTTCAGAGTTCAAAGCCTATATCAAACTGTATCAAAAAGGGCTAAATGTATTTTAGTTTCTTAAATCCTTTAACCCTTGGTGTACGCAAGCTAATTGCGGCGCTGTCTATAGTGCTTCAATAAAATAAGAATTTATGAATATTTATATTACGTACATAAAGAGAAATAGACATGGATAACCTAGTATTATTATACAGAGCTATTGTTTATGAAAGTTGTGTTTATTAAAAAGTACACAATCCAGGATTCAAATTCGAGTCTGCGCACACCAAGGATTAATATTTATTTATTTATTATTCATTGGCGCCCTATCAGGCTTTTACAAAGGAAATTGACAATTTATGTGTGTAAGTGTAACATAATACATGAATAATAGCTAACTATATACATAAGTTACTAACTCAGTCTAGTTTCTGCTGCCGTGCAGCTCGCACGGACAGAAATTTCGATAAACTCAGTAACCACAAACCACAGTGATACCCAGTTTAACATATTGTTGTTGCAAAAATAAAGCAGGCTGGCTGCGTTTAGTCACCAGACAGCCCGCAAAAAAATAACTCATTATGGACCGAAGTGTCCAATCATTAATTGACTCAATTAAAATTGAAATTGGAAAATGCTCATCTGTCAAAGAGGCAAAACAAAGAAGTAACATAGAACAAGATATACACCAGCTAGAGGAAATATGGTGCAAGGAAAAACTTCAACTACAAGAAAAAATAATTGAGCTACAAAATAAACTTATATTAAATGAAGAAAAACATTCAGAAAAAATTGAAAATTATTTAAGGAAAAAAAGGAATCAATTAATACAACGTACAACAAGTCAACCCTCTCAATACCTATACCAGAGGCCAAATACTCATTAATAATTGCAAGTGAAAATACTAATACAACTTCTGATGATATTCGAGACATGATAGTTAAAAAAATTAAAACATCGCATTTGGGGATTGCAGTAAATGGAGTACAAAAAGCATCAAATAAGAAACTAATCATCTCTTGCCCCAAAAATGATCACGCAAAAAAACTAACAGAAGAAATAAATATAGTCTTCAAAAATAATTTGATCGCGAAAGAATTAGAAAAAAAAAATCCTAAACTATTCATCAGAAACCTACCTATCGACCTATCAGAAGAAGAAATAATAGAATCATTAAAAACCCAAAATGATGGAATTAAAATCATCATGGATGAAAATCCGAAAAACTCAGTAAAATTAGTAAAAATGCTTAAACCAAAAGGACAAAACAATCTTACAAACTATATAGTCGAAACAAGTGGAAAACTTAGGAAATATCTCATTTCTAAAGAGAAAATTAATATTGGATACCACAGAGTGCGGGTGGAGGATGCTAATCCAATAATGCAATGCTTCCATTGCCTGAGATTTGGAAATTCAGCTGTCAACTGTTTTAATAAGGACAAGAATGCTTCGTGCCTGCACTGCGCCATGGACCATCCTTGGAAAGACTGTCCCAATAAAAACAAAGAAGAGAAATGCAAAAATTGTGATTTCCAAAACAACACTTTCAAGTCAACAAACGATACAAATCATAAAGCAAATAGCAAAAATTGTATGTATTTAAAAAAAATGATGACTATTGCCCAAGGGCGTATAAATTATGAATAGGTATGTACCTACTTTAACATTCTTAATAACTAACTTTAAAATTCTTAACGAGATTAAAAACTCAATACCAAAATTTATATTTTTGTTTCAAATACGCTTGTTTTCTGACTTTTCACACTTTTCTGACTTTTCGCACAATTTAGCTATTAATACTAAAACTTTAAAACAATTGAGAAACATTTCAATGTTATTAATCTACCATCGAAGAGATAACGATTTATCAGTAATATCCAAAAAATATTTAATTAACTATTTCTGTAAAATTTTAAGACAAAAACAAAGCATTAAAATATTAGCCTACTCTCAAAGTGTTAATGTTTGTAAAATATTATTTATACAAAACAAAATTAATATACTACATAGTATGTATCATCTTTATAATATCATCACTAGTAATATAATGCTAAGTTGTTCAATATTGTCACCAAATCTATTTCAAGTCAACCTTGATATTATCCGTGAACATATGCTGCTAATTTATAGTTTGTCATCAAAATCAAATTCATTTTTGACAATTAGTTATAACAATATTATTTCCTTATTTCTTTAAAAATGAATAATTTCTTCACTGAGGAATTAGATAAAACGCTTAATATTTCGGAATATATTTGTCATACTTTAAAAGATTGTAATAAAATCGTGGATAAAATAACAAATTCATTCTCTGTACTCCATTTAAATATCAGATCAATGAAACAAAATTTCAATGAATTTTTACTCTCAATTAATTTACTAAATCATAAACCGGACGTTATAGTTTTAACTGAAGCATTCACCAACGTATACAATAAATTTTGCATACCAGAATATACCTACTTCGCAACATCTTGTGCTATTAATAGAAATAGTGGTATTGTTGTATTTGTTAAATTTTGCCATTCAAACATCGCAGTGGAAGAAGTACCTATGCAGCGAGTTAATTGCTTAGATATTAATCTAAATGTAAATAAAATGTGTTTTAATATTATTGCAATTTACCGAACACACGGATCAAACGAGTACACATTTATGGATGAATTGAGAAGCATTATCTTATCAAAAAAAAATAAACAGAACATAACAATAATCGGCGATTTCAACATAGATGTTTCAAACGAAAATAGTAACAGAATAAAAACTGAATTTATCAATTATATGACGGAAATGAATTTCATATTGTGTATAAATTTTTTTTTTTTTTTTTTTTAATTTTAGCGACTATATAAGATAATTGTTACATACAAAATATAATGGTGAAATTAAGTATAAAATATTGTATTTCTTAGTCCTCCTCACTAGGGGGTCCTGTGCCGAGGCGGACTAAAGTTATTTAAATATGGTTTATTTGTCTTCTATGTCGTTTTTAGTGTCTTCTATGTCGTTTTTAGTGTCTTCTATATCGTTTTTAGTGTTTTCATTAGGGTTTTTTCATTGACCTCTTTCAGCCATATTTTTATTAATGATTTGTATTCATTAGGATTTTTTATTAGTTTTATGTCTTGGGGAAGGATGTTATGGAGTTTTGTTGCAAAGTATGTATAGTTTCTTTGTCCGAATGTGGTTTTATAACTTGGAATATTTTTTATATCATTTTTGTTCGATCTAGTGTTATGCATACACAGTCTAGTAGAGGATTTGTTATTTTTGAAGAGCTTCAATAATATATTTTTGGCATATATTTGCTGTACATTTGGTACGTCAAAGGAATTGAATATTTCAATTGAAGGCGTTCTAATTGGTACTTTCAATATGGTCTTTATGATTCCTTTTTGAATCGTATTCAGGTTGTGTAGGTACGTATGTGTAGCAGATCCCCATCCTATGATTCCATATTCAATTCGAGAATGACATAATAAATATACTAGAGAAATTACGGGTCAACGTCCATCTTGTATCGATCACATATGGAGTAACACTAAAGATACCGACAAATTACACACGATAATATTAAAAAATAATATTACTGATCATCACACTTGCATCTATATACAAAAACTTAATATTAATAATCATATTGATTTAAAATGCAATACTTTTACAAAAAATTCACTAAACCATCATAAATTAAACCTAAAAATAAAAACAGAAACATGGCGTTCCGTATTAGAATCAACATGTGCTGAAACATGCGCAAATATTTTTGATAATATACTATGCAATTATATTACAGCATCAACAGATATTAAAACCATAAAAATTAAATCAAAATTCAAAAAAATAAAACCATGGATTTCACATGGCTTAATCGTGTCTATTAGAAAAAAAGAAGAGTTATATCGCTTGACAAAGAAATTTCATTTAGATAAAAAAATATACACAGATTATAAAAAATTTAGGAACAAATTAACCTGTTTACTAAAAACAACTAAAGAGAACTTTTACAAAAATGAAATTTATGTGGCTAAACAAAATGTAAAACATATATGGAAAACAATAAATGAAATAAATAGTAGAAAAAACAAAAAAACTCAAATTAAAAAAATTAATATCGGAAAAAATTCTATTAATGCCCTAATGGAACCGACAAAATGTGCTAATGCCTTCAATAAATATTTCGCTAACGTCGGACAAAATTTAGCTACACGAATCGATGAAAATTATAAAATAGATAATTTCGAAAAGGACTGTCACAAACAAAATAATCTGTCAGTTTTCAAACCGGTAACAACAGATGACATAAAAAATATTATTAGTGAATTAAAAGGTGCATCTGCACCAGGGTTTGATGGAGTCACAGTAGAAATATTGAAAAATTATAATGAATTATTAAGCATTCCAATTACACACATTATAAATATTAGTTTAAATAGTGGAATATTCCCCTCCGTTTATAAAAAATCTATTGTAACACCCGTTTTTAAATCTGGCAGCCCTGAAGAAATATCAAATTATCGACCCATATCTGTTGTCTCAAACATTGCAAAAATTTTCGAAAAGATCGTAAAAAAGCAACTTTTATACTATATTGAAAACAATAAAATAATTAGTCCTAGCCAATTTGGATTTAGAGAGAAACTAGGCACTCATGATGCCATTGCAGAACTAACTTCAACTATATACCGTGCATTAGATAAAAAAAATAAATGCCTTGGCATTTTCATTGATTTACGTAAGGCTTTTGATAGTATCTCCCATACAAAACTAATTAATAAATTAAATGATATCGGTATTATTGGTAAGGTAAGGTATTGGCTGCAAAGCCATCTAAGAAAAAAAGTAAAAGAAACCAAAAAGTAAAATTAAATAACTCACTTAGCGTAGATGAAACTTTAGAATTTGGAATTCCCCAAGGGACTGTTATTGGACCAATTTTATTTATAATTTACGTTAACCATATGTTTAAATTATCACTTAATGGTAAACTTATATCCTTTGCTGACGACACTGCAATAATTATCGAAAAAAAGACATGGATCGAAATTACCAATGCAGCGAATCAGGATATGAAGGTTATAAAAAATTGGTTCGATGGCAATTTATTATCACTTAACACAGAAAAAACATATTGTATTCCTTTCACTCTACAAGAAGATGTGCCAAATAACCTAATTAACATAACAATTCATTCTAAAAATTGTGTAAATGACGGTACATGTAATACGGACTGCGCGAAACTAAATCATAAATCCAATATAAAATATCTTGGTATCTAGATAAAAATGTTAAATGGAAAGACCATATTAATCTCACTGTTGAAAGAATAAGAAAACTTATCTATATTTTCTATAATATACAAAATATTTTAAATAAGAAAACTATCAAAATTGTTTATTATGCATTAATTCAGTCCTTATTGCAGTACGGGATTATTGGGTGGGGAGGGGCTTTTAAGGCTTCTTTACAGCCAATAATTACAATTCAAAGAATAATTATAAAAATCATCCTTAGAAAACCATATGACTCCCTACTTTAGAGATATTTCAGGAATTCAATGTACCATCTATAACAGAATTGTATAAGAGAATCGCTTTATATCAAATTTATAAAGAATATTTTATTTATAAAATGCACCCCTCAGATAGCATAAGCAATAGATTCAAAACTAATGGCTTAATAGCCATTCCTATGCTTAGAACGACCACGGCTCAGCACCACTATTCATATTTAGGTGTGAGATGGTACAATATATTATTGTCCAAAAATAAAATTAGTGTAACCGAAACTGTGAATTATGAACAATTCAAAAAGTTAATTAAGTCCCTCAAATTGGATAATGATATATTGTACCCCTAATTTTCTTACACTTACTCAATCTGTAAAAAATATATATTAATTTGATTGTCTTTAAAAAAAAACTATTTTTCAAAAATTTTCTTGATATATTGTACCCTTAATTTCCTCACGCTTACTTAATCTGTAAAAAGATGTATTATTTTAATTATCTTTAAAAAAACAATTTTCTAATTTGTGTACCCATGTTAATATTATGTTTGTATTTATTTCAAAAGTTTTTGATTATTGTTTAAAAAATCATTAGAACTAAATGTAAAGACTCCTCCCATAAACACGAGCTCCTGGAGCTCAACTTATGGAGAAATAGAATAATAACGAAAAAATTATTTATAAGTCTGCATATTGTAATCATTTATAATGTTAAATAATAAATAAAAAAAATAAAAAAAATATAACAAACAATTGACCAGTTATAAGTAGCCGAGTAAAAAAATGGATCAGGTTCCCACGCAGGTGTGGTGGGTTCAATTCCGCCGCTACCTAAGTCCTCCATCATTGTACAAGCCACATCTTCCTCTTGTAATGATGGTAGTAGGAGTTTTTCAAATATTTTCAGGTTATTTGTGATCTGGGAATGTTGATCTTGCTCATACCATATTCTGATTAGAGTTTGGCGTGGTGGGGTTCACTATCATGATAGCCGTGTGACTGGTGTGGGGGCTGTGTCCCCCTAGGATGCTGCCGTAGGGGGCGCTTTCCTCGGCACTGTCCAGCAGGTCGCGCTGGCGGAGCACCAGAGTGCGGGGCTGCGGGCGGACTGGCACGAACCTGCTGCCGCCTTCGTGAGTCGTGGAAGAATCTAGGTGGATACATTGATTAGACCACAATAATAGGTGGAGACACGTCAACATAATGCATGCATCATTTTGTTATGTGAATACAGCACAACAGTCCACACTGCTCCCAACCATCTGGAGACAGTGGAATTACAGCATCCCAATGGATAGTGAGCAGAGGAAGGAGAAGGGTAGAGGAAGGTGGGAAAGTACTTGGCTATTCAGATTTAGTCACCAAACAAGGCCAAAAGCCAGTTCAAGCAAAGTATCTATTCTGATTGGTGGTCTTTCTCCAGGGCAATACTGGGCATAGCATCCACTCTGCATAAATATTTAAAGTTTTTTTTTATGTGAATACTGCACATTTTTTTTTTTTTTTTTTTTTTTTTTTTTTTTATTTTTTTTTTTTGTTACATACATGGTTTTAAAATACAAATTATGTTTTTTACATACATATTAAAAAAAGAAAGAAACAATGCGAATTACAGAAAAGTATATGTACACATGCACATATGTATACATATATAGTGTATTACACACCATACATAACATACACACACAATACACGTACACACACACGAGTTCATAAACAGCATATACATAAAAATAATAATATGCATAAATGTATGATAGCAAAAAAATCCCACATAGGCATCGCCAGTTCGTGGGTATACTTGTGTTTCTTTAAGGCAGTTCAGTTAAAATTACTCTAAATATACATATTTTATCTTTGTAGAAAATTGAAAAGAAAAGAATGAAAATATTTATAGTAAAATCATTATTTACTGTATTTACGGGATTAAATATGAAAAATAAAAGTTAATAAGGATTTGTTAAAAGTTAATAGAGATTAAGATCAGATGTTACAGCAGGTAAATATTAATATCTATGGTATTTATCCAAGACTTTATTACATTTTTATGTTTCCTGTAGGATGATATATTTTCACATTTGATTTCTGTATTGGTATAGAGTGCATTATAAATTTTTGGTGTAATAAAATAAGCATGTCTTTGCGCAAGCCTTGTTTTGCACAGTGGAACTTTAAATACATTATTTACCCTATTACTAGACCGATTTTCATTTTTTATAAAAAGAAAATTTCGAGCAAATATATATTTTAAACATTGTGTACAGTAAATTTTTCTTATCTCTAACAATTTAGCCTCTTCGAATAATTGCAAGGAGGGGTAGGTCATATCTTTATGCAACATTATTTTTAGTATTAGTTTTTGTGTTATTTCTAGTGGCTTAATATGGGTGTTATAAATCCCCCCCCATGCAATTATTCCATAAGATACTGATGATTGCACCAATGCATGATACACCAATTTGATTCTTTTGATATCTACTATGTTATTTAAACGTTTAAAAATATAAGTTAAATATCTAAGTTTATTTACAAGCTTTTCTACATGATTTGTCCATTTGAGTTGGCTGTCTATTATAATTCCTAAATATTTAACTGTATTCCCCGATTTCATTTCTGTACAGTTAGTGCATAAGACAGGATTGCAAGTATTTTTGTGAAACCTTATACTTAGATGAGTTAAGGGTGCCGCTTTTTTGGTATTATAAAAAGGAATATATATAGTTTTTTCACAGTTCAGAGTTAGAAGGTTTTGATTGAGCCATTCTTTGACAATAATTGTGCACTTATTTGCATTTTTAGAGACCTCGTCCCAGGATTTACCATGAACTGTGATTGCAGTATCATCAGCATACGAGAAAAGTTTTCCCGGAATACTAATATTACATAGGTCATTAATATAAATTAGAAACAAAAGCGGACCTATAACTGTTCCTTGTGGAACCCCATGTCTCATAGATGCTGGTTTACTAATATTTACGCCAATTTTTTTTTCATTGCACATGAGTCATGTCTTCAAAAAATTTCATACCAATTTAAAGAAACATTTTGAAAACTTTTTTTAAAGCTTTTTCTTCCTCACTCCTTCCCCTCCCCAGTACTTTCAGCCCCACAACACACTACAACTGGGGATGCCATATTCTCACTGGTTACAGGCAGTTCAAAGAACCGGACCTCATGTCCAAATTATGTTTCTAGTCTTCTCTTATATAAATCGAAAGCAAAATTTCCTGTAAAATCATAATATTTGTAAGTAGGTACTTAAATACCTACCTACTTAATTAATAATCAATTCACAGTCTATCAATATTTTTTCCATGCAGTGTCAATTAACAATAAACAAATTTAAAGTAGACAAAGAGAACTGCAACGTTCAATACAAAATTAGGTAAGTTGCTGAATTCCGCCTCAACATGCAATTAAAAAAAAAATAACACTAGATTTCAACTTACTTACTACTGGGAATAACTATTTAAGTCAGTGGAGATGTAAAACATAAACAAAATAGGTTTTTAGGTTGGTTAGTTTTTAGATTCTCACGGCCAAAAGCATTTTTGTTGTTTGTTTTTGGGGTGTTATGCTGTGTTGCGCTAACTCCTTCTTTAGCCGACGTTTCGGACAGCGTTGCAGTGTCCATCATCAGGGCAGATCCGGTAGATCCGAAGATGTGTCACATCACACATCTTCGGATCTACCGGATCTGCCCTGATGATGGACACTGCAACGCTGTCCGAAACGTCGGCTAAAGAAGGAGTTAGCGCAACACGGCATAACACCCCAAAAACAAACAACAAAAAAGGTTTTTAGGTTGTAAATTTTTTGGTTATTTTAATAATTTATGCGTATTTCCTAACCTTCAAACATAACTTCGATTGAGAAAAAATGGAATGCAATGCATCTTTTACCATCTCCCCAGACATAAACTAAGTTGAAACCAAGTGCTGTTATTAATTTTTTTGCATAATAAGCGTGAGGCGGAATTCGGAAACTTTATTCAAAATTATTCCAAGTACAATCTACTTGTAAATAATTCAGTTAACATAATATGGTTGTAATACAAAATGTAATACTAATACACTATTTTATACATGTGATAACATTAATTGAGTAATCATGGGAAATATTATATAGACTTGAATACCAACCTAATTCAGCGAAATCATTGTCTGTTGGTATGTTGGTCGGCTTGCGGGATTTGTTCTGTGATGATCTCGTATTATGTTCGGATACTGACAGCCAATCCACAGATGTCTGTTATTGGAAATACAATGTTATTAAACACCCAATTATAAACACAATGTTGCTGAGAGCAGAATGTGAATCATTCATGTGAATTTATGTAAATGTGTTATGGCGAGACACTTGATATACCTATTAATAACAACATTCACAAAATATTTTAACACGTAGGAAGACACGTAATTGTAATTTGTCAAACAAATTGCTAACACGAATAAGAACAGAACTTAACACTGAGAACATATCTCAGGGTGAGCAATTTTGTTAAAAATACAAGTTGGGAGTATTTATAAATTACTGTCATTGTGAAATCCACCATATCTAAGGCTTCTTTTTAACAACATTTTATCAAATACCGTACCTTCAAGAAGGTCCTTTTTATATCAAAATGGTAACTTCGAATTCTAGAACCTGGCCATAGTTACACTGTGTTCTATGCACTGCCTACTAATTTTGGAACATCGTAAGCAAACTTATCTAAATTTAGAAGTCTCGTGTGGCAAAAGCGTGTAAGAGAGTTTGGCATTAAGTCAGCAAAATTCAAACAGTTACCGCCTTTTCAATCTGATATACAAATTGCACCGGTGGAATATGAATTGCACACAATTATACGAAATGCCACCACTGCAAGTTCAGTATGCAATTTTGATGATTCTAAAGTGTCTACAAATATTTTGCTTACCGTCATAATATTTGTAGAGTGAATATCTCTACGGGTAGGTGTGACAACTTCTTGAGGAACATTGGAATTATTTCGAGCCTTTGTTTTAGGCACCGTGCCTGTTTGGCGATCGCTCCCTCCAGAGGCCATAATCGTTTTCAGAATGTAGCTGTAACATGTAACACCCAATTATACATTTTCCTTCATAAACGGATGAAAAAATGTTATTCCATATATGCCGCACTTCCGATTAGACAAAAATGCCACTTTAAACGGTGGTTATAGTTTCCGTAAATATTTTTTACACATGTCCAGCGCAAATTGAAAAGCCACACAAAATCATCATAGAATTCCAACTGTCAAGCTAAAATGAAAATGATCAAAATAAGATCAAAATAGTTGCCTTATATAGAAGTATTATAATTTACTCCGGTAAGCAGGTACCCCTTTCAGGTGAAAGTTTTTTTTTTTTTAGGTACTATTTTTGCAAAAAAATATATTGTCATACGAAAAAGGTATGGTACATGGTTAATAAGCACATTGAAAAAAATACTTTGTCTCAGTTAGATAATTATGAGAAGTAAGTATTTCAGTTTCCGGGAATGGAAAACAAGGCATTTTAATGTTTACGATTGTGCACTTGGCGGCCATTGTTATTGCTGGGAATGTTTTAAGGTTAGTATTATTTCTTCGCTTATTTAACCAAAAACATAAATCTTAGAATTAAAAATTGCTTTTTCATTTGTTTTTTTTTTTTTAATTAACAACCTCTATTTAAAATTGTTATGTCAAAACATGGCGCAGAGAAAAGACATCAGGTTATGCGTTTTTTAAACATAATAGCTATTGAAATTTATTATTTTCCATTTTCGGTTACTGAAAAACTTGTTTCTCATTGTTATCTAATAAATCGTTTTTTTTTAATAAAAATTAATCGTGCCTTATGATCGTTTTAGACCACACCTTTTTTCATCCAGTTTGTCTAATACCCCTTTCTCTCAGGGCGATTTTAGTTGATCAAGTCGGAGTTGAATGACACTTGAAAGCTAATCGACAAGTGTGAACAGCCTTTTATCAGAGTTGATCAAGTTTTTAGTTGCACGACAAAAATTGAAAGCCCGTCTACTTTTGTTGTTCAAGTATGAGTCATCGTTCGATTTTCCCGCCGAATCGAAACGTGTGAACATATGTTTCAAGTCGCTTGCGATTTTTATTTCCCTTCCGGTCATGAAAAAATGTATTAAGTGGTCGGATGACATGATGTTTAGATTTATCGATCTATATCAAAGCCATCCCTGTATTTGGGATCAATAGCAAGAATTTTACAAAAATAAGAATGCCCGTGACACTCCAATTAATAATATTATTTTTGTAATGTCACTGTAACTTAGTAGTTATTATTATTAAATAACAAATATCTGAATGTTTCAAAAAATTATATTTTTTTTACCTTCATAACAAATTTTAGGGCATCAACTACTGCAACGAACACTTCTTTTATAAACAATCATATCGTATTTTTTGGAACTCCGTGCATACATCAGACCTGAAGAAGAATCCCCCGTTGAATTTGTAACTTAGTTTTTGCTGGGACAGCCGCGCGCCTGTGTCCTGTTTTTGGATATTTTCTTGAATCTTAGACAACAGTACATCAAATTGTTCTTCCAAAGTTCGTAAATGATTGCGATAGCCTTCGGTATCTTCTAACGCCGTATAATTAAATCCTTATATTCCATTTTTTAGCCCACATAAGAAGGTTTTTGTGCTTTTTCATATTCTAAAGTTCGTTCCGTAAAAGGTCCGAAATCATAGGGACGCGCGCAGCAATAACTTCGCTTGACGCCATCTTGATTAACAAAATCGGTTCGAGCACTGCCATCTCTATAGAAGGCCGTGCTGTAGAAAACCAACTGACATTCAAAGAGTCCTGTTTTTGGGACTTCGTGGTAGCTTTTTTCTATGCGCCAGTATGGATTTTGTAGGCGTCTGGAAAGTGTGTGCAACTGGAACTGATTGAAGTAGTTATTTTACATTTTACATCACGTTTCTGCAATATTTATACTTCATTTTTGTAAAACAATACGTTGGTGGTTATATACGATCGTCAAGGTAAGACATTTTAAATATATTTACAATTTGAACGTAGTAAATGATGTTTTCAATAACTTTCATAATGGCGGATGACGCTTAGCTTTGGATCTGTACAGATTATCATTAGAAATGGTGTAATTTACTAGATAATATAATATAATCTACATAATAGTACTATGTAATAACATGTGTAGAGCTTTCTGAGAGAATAATAGGGCAATTCATAAGCCGCCACGTTTTTAGTAGGCACTTGGAAATGATACTTCGTTTCAACTCGATTGTTGATTTGTTTTCAAAGTGAAATTTGATTTGTTTTGAAAATACGTAATATATTTACTAATGGATATTATTTTCAGATGCCTCATAAGTGCTGTGTTCCCGGATGCAAAGCAAATTACACCAGTTCTCTGAAGAAGGAAGGAGCGGTTACCATCTTCAAATTTCCAGCAGAGGAAGAACGCAGACAGTCATGGATCAGGGCCATTCCTCGCAAACATTGGATTCCAGGTGCTTTCGCTGCCATTTGCATCAATCATTTTGACAAAAAGGATATTATATCGCACCCTAAAAAACCAAAATTGGCCATCGGATCTACACCAAGTATTTTTAAAGGTTTGCCAAGTTATTTAACAAAGAAAAAGGCACTGGATAGAGTGAATCCCGAAAATATGAAGTTAAAAATAAAACACCGACACGAGGAAGAAGTTGAACTTTTCTTTCAAAGTGACACAATAGTGAATTATAGTGATTTTGTTATAAATATGCAAATAAAAATTAAACTCGGTGAGTGGAATGTAAAAACTATAAATGACATAACATATTTATACGCCACAAACTTTGATAATGTAGATAAACATTTATATTTAAGTTCTCAAGTTGTAGTTGACCATAATCTGAATATCAAAGTATTTGTCGGAACAAATGAACTTTCTCATAGTGAATTGAAGTGATTATTCCCCAAAACTATGATATTGAGTTTATGGTCACAATTAGAAAATTTGTTGGTACGATATCATAATATTAATATAGATGACAATGTTAATTATGAAGACAAGAGTCAGAATACTGTAAATAATCATTTATTAAAAGCTCATATTTATTTAAAGTCCGCACTAGACGCTGCCAGTAGTCTTGAATATGAATTTAAAAACTCTTTAGAACTACTTTTAGATCAGGTTAGTTTATTAACATCAAAAAGGAGACGATATGGTACTACCACTTTAATCTTTGCTTTCATGATTTACTCGAGGTCTCCTACATGTTACAGATTAATTAAAAATGCAAAACAATCGTATCTCTTCAAATAAAAAAAGTAATACAAGAAAACTTATAACATATTGTAATTAGTTAATATTATAGTTAGGACGGGTTGTTTCGGAGAATTTGAACAATTCATCAAATTTCAACGTTCATTTTCGGGTTCTGTGAAAGTCCTATTCAAGTTCTGTTATTATATCTTTGTAGGCTAGTTGTTTGACAAAACTGAAATAAATACAGAACTTGAAAAAATCTTTCACAAAACTTGAAAATGAACGTTGAAATTTGATGAATTGTTCAAATTCTCCGAAACAACCCGTCCTTAGTGTTCATCTTTATTTTTTATCAATATTATTGTTGATTTGAAAGATATAGCAGTTGATCTATTTTGCTTACTTAATAATTTATATTCTATGTTACCTACTTTTGTAACATTTTATGTAACCTGTGTTTTGTTTCTTTATTTTTATGGACTCGGAATTTGTATGGTGGGTCCCCTCCAATGTTCCTATCCATATATTATAATACAAATATTGAAAATAATTGTATTGTGTATAATGTAATAAAATATATACTTGTACAAAAAATTCTTTTACTATTTATCCATGAAATTCTAAAATACGAAAATGGTCATCGTGTAAAGTGAGTAATTTATTTATGGTGTAAAGCGAAAATTTCCCGAATAGGTCCTGATTTGGGAATCGGTATGAAAAAAGTATCGTCTAAAGTCTTCGGATGTGAAGGCCAATTTTTTATCCAAACAATTAGGATAAAATTAAATAAAGAAAAAAATAATTTTTTTGAATAGAAATAAATTTATTATATAATAAATATAAATAAAAATTTTGGAACGATAAAAAATTCATTCCACTGTATTAAAAACGGCGAGCAGAGCAGCAACTTCTTCATGACCTGAAACGGTTTGAAAGGGAGATATGTAAATACGAATTTTATTGGGACCCCGCTAATATAAAAAAAATTAAAACAATTAAGCAAAAATGGTAAACATATGAAAGCACGACTCGTTGCCAAAATTTCTCGACAAATGCTTTAGTTTCAGTAAATTTTTTCAGGCCTATAACATATTAAATAAGAAAACAAAATGTGTTTTTAATAGTTTTCAGAGCTTACTTTGCGATTTTTCTCTATCGAGGGAATTTCATATAATTAACGTTTCAGTATAACAAATGTATAGATATTACATATATTAAAAAATAACATATATTTAAATTATAACTTAAAGAGTTATAAATTGGAAACTTGTTATATATCGATAGAAAATGGGAATGCGGGCGCTTAACCCTTAAATGCATGATTTATTTATTTTTCTGGAAAAAATATATTTTGTAGATATTTACATGCATATAATCAAGAAATACAAATATAGGGCAGGACGACGCAAGAAGATGCAGGAAGAGATTAGGAGAGCCAAGAAGAGTCAATAAAAAGCACATATTAATTCCTATGTCTGTGGTTGATTTATTCTGTAAAATATTATTGAATAACACATTTATGTTCAGATGAAGTTTGTTAAGAGAACACCAATTAATTAACCTGTTCAAATTATTTTGTAGACAGATACAATCTTCAGCGCTTTTGATTATTTTAAATATTTTTAGATCATCTGCGAAAAGTAACGCAATAATATCTTCATCAAATATATTTACAATATCATTTATAAACAGTAAGAATAGTATATAATAATTAGTTAAGGTTTATTTTTTTTTATGCTTCCGATTTTGTTGACGGGGTTAAATCTTCCCCATAGGAAAAACTAAACCCTTCCACTCACTTTTCCACAAATGATCATCTAGTCAATCAACATTATGTAAGTGCATTATATAAGCAAAATAAATACAAAACAATACAAGAACAACACGTCAACTCACAAGAGATCAAATGGCAAAATAATTCACCGACTCCAGATATTTTCATATCGCTCGGTCTGTTAGTATAGTTTTATCATAATATATTTTATAAAATTCGTTTTCTAAAAATTTTATCATAATATATTTTATAAAATTCGTTTTCTAAAAATAAATAATAAAAATAATAATAATTCGTTTTCTAAATTTTTTTTTATTAAATATCAAAATAATATACAAAAATCAAAAAGTCCCAATAAACTACTTTAAAGTAGTTTGTCATTGGGTGCTTTTACATATATATTATATATAATAATATTATCATTTACAACTCAACACACCTTAAGTGATATAAAGTCAAGCGATGAAAAAAACTAACATAAACCTTAACTAATTTTTTTTCACTTTTCAATAAAGGTTTGTTAAATTGTCATTTTGACGAGTTATACGGTATAACCAAAAAATGTGTATTGCATTTTGTCTCCAGTGACATTTTACAGTGTAATATTCTTTAGCATTTGGAAAGATCAAATAAAAAACTTTTTTAATAATAATTATAATGCTCTGGCCAGGGCTTTTTAAGTCCATATTTAATCGCTTAAATATAGAAATAGAGAAGATGATAGATAACAACACGGCACATTAAATTTTAAGAAACTATGTTTTTACTTATAGAAAAAAAAAGTACTGCATTTTTACTTACCAACAGCGATGAATAAATGGAAGCGCAAAATTTTACATTAATTTTTTTTGTTTATAATAATTTTTGATAAGCCGAATTCAGAAAACATGGTATGAAAATTCATTCCAGTTGACCAGCATATGGGGGAGACGGGCAAGGAACTAAGGTTGGGTTAGGTTAGGTTAGGAGAGCTGATATGAAAATGAATGTTACCATTCCTTCTGGCCAGGATGTAGGGGGAGACAGAACAGGACCTGGGATTTGGGTCTGCCCCATGCTCTAGTAACCACTGCACCAGCCGGTGGTTGCCAGCGCGGGCGGCGAGGTGCAGAGTGGAGTAGTCTATGTTATGTTGCTCGTTTACTTTACAACCTTCAAAAGATAACAAACTAAAGGGTATGGAAAATAATTTGAATTACTACAAACATAAAACAATGGTTCCATGATAACTGAACACATTTAATAATAATAAGAATTTATTCCAGAATGTATGCAGGGGTAGTGCAATGCAATACATTCCATATTTGAAATAATATACAAAATAAGTAATAAAAATAATAATAAGGGAGGTAATAACATAGGTGATTCAGACAGGCACAAAATGCGGAATTTAAGTGAAAAAATATAAACACAAAAATGAGTGTGAACAGCCGTTTATGGGGGATATTTGCACATATCCCGTCTAAAGAGGGCCATCAGAGGGGACTCCATACAGGCAACCATGGCAGTGATGATTCTGTTACTTGATTGGCGTAGTCTGTGCCATAAGCTTCCCATTTGATGGCGGAGAAGCGCTCTGAAAGAGTGTACTCGTCCCTCCAGGAACATTTCCGTGGCGCTGCAGTATCTCGGTAGGCTGAATAGTTGGCGATAAGCATTATTGTAGGCGACTTTTAGCTTATGCCATTGGGATGCAGTGAAATCCACCCACAGTTCTGACGTGTACAACGAAGTGCAAAATGCGTTGAAAAGTATATTTTTCACGTTTGTACTGCAAAAGTGAAAACACCTTGACAGCATACCTGCTCTAACGGATATCGCTCTTCTTTGCCTTTCCATATCCTCGATGTCTTTCAGGTCGTCTGTGATAACATGTCCCAGGTATTTGACGCTACGACTAACATCCATTTTCCTTCCATCTAGCCATACTGAAGGTGTTAGCATGTTTTCGTTTTTGCATTTGAAAACCATAACTATTGATTTGGACGTATTATATACCAGGTTATGATTTTATGGAAAATCTTCGCACATTTGGAGTAGTTTCATCAGTGCCCTAAGTCAGTGTTCCGCAAAGTGTGCTCCGCGGCACACTGGTGTGCGGTGGCCATTTGTAAGTGTGCCGCGAGTCCCGCGTCACTTCTCACAAAGTGCTCTGTAAATCGGTCTATACTTTTCTGTGCGGCGCGGCGGCCGGAGGTGACGTGGGTGGGACTCGATCGCTGCGAAGTGGCCGTGTGCTACGCCGCTACGCTACATTATCACGTGTGCTACACTACATAAATGGGGTGCTATTGCTACATTATCACGTGATTGCGCACGAGCTATCGGGGTGCATGCGCGTGACAACATAACATTACGAATTACGACGGCAACGTTACGCCCGCTTGTTTAGTAGTCATTCGTTAATGCTAGTGTTTGGTTGTGTCGTCGCGAACTTTAATGAATTTTTTAATTGCAAAAAAATATCCCATATTACGTGTTTATAATGGATAAATTCGTTAAACGTACCGCAAGTTTGTCAAGTGAAACTAATGATTCCCAAGAAGAAGCAGAGTGAAAAAAGAAAAAACCTAAGCTTTTTGATCGGAAATACGATGAGAGCTATGTGCGTTATGGCTTTATATATTGCGGTGGCGAATCGTGCCCAATCCCAAAATGTCTTGTTTGTGGAGAAACTTTGGCTAATAATTCGATGGTGCCAAGTAAACTTTCACGACATTTAACAACTAAACACCCATCGGTGGCTCACAAAGATAAAGCCTTCTTTCAACGTATGAAAGACCAGTCTAAGAAACGGGTAACTCTCATGAGTTCGTCTTTCAATACATCAAGCAAAGCGCAAAAAGCAAGCTACGTGATCGCTAATATGCTGGTTAAATCGAAGAAACCTCATTCTCTCGCTGATACTTTAATTTTACCTGTCTGCAAAGAAATTGTCAAAATTATGATTAGCAAAGAAGCCGCTAACAAAATCGAAAAAATACCTGCGTCAGCAGATACGATCTCACGTCGCATTAATGAAATATCCACCGACATTCAATCAACGTTAATTGAAAAATTAAGGCTAAGTGGAGTTTTCGCGCTACAAGTCGACGAGTCTACTGATATCAGTGGTTACGCGCATCTCATCACAAATGTGAGGTACACGGATGGATATGAAATAAAAGAGGAGTTTTTTTTGTCTGCCACTACCTGGTTATACCACCGGAGAAGAAATATTCAGAGTAACAAACCAGTACTTCAGTGAACATAATTTGGAATGGCGCAACTGCTTAAGCATTTGCACAGACGGAGCAGCAGCTATACAGGAAAAAATAGGGGATTTATAACCAGGGCTTTTGAAAAAATCCTAATATTAAAAATTTACATTGCTTTTTACATAGAGAGGCACTGATGACGAAGTCTCTGCCTGATGAATTGTTGTCTGTCTTACAAGAAGTCATCAAAATTGTCAATTACATCAAGTCACGACCGCTTAACTCTCGTCTGTTTAATGCATTGTGTCAGGAAATGGGAGCAGATCATCAGTCACTTCTGTTTCATACAGAAGTACGATGGCTTACTCGCGGAAAAGTGCTTTCTCGGATTTACGAGCTGAAAAATGAGACCCAGACATTTCAAGAAACCCAGGGTTCAGACTTTGCTTCTCTATTTAAAAAAGAAGAATGGGTAGCAAAACTTGCATATCTGGCGGACATATTCGCTCAATTAAATGAGCTGAACAAAAAAATGCAAGGAAGAAATTGTAACATTTTAGCTGCTATGGATCAGCCACGCTACCAATGGTAGTAACGAAATGTTTCCAAATGTCATGGCTGCCGATTCAGAAAAAAAAGTGCAGGCTTTGATAGAGAGTGTGACCTGCAACCTATGGACTGGAAAAGAAATCCATTTTCGGAAAACATTTCCCTTGGACATTTACCAATAAACGAGCAGGAAGAATTCATGGAGCTTAAAACTGATCGGACACTAAAATTAAAATTTTCTGAAACAGAGTTAGCACATTTTTGGCTCCACGTAAAAAATGAGTATCCACTGCTGTCAAAGCGAGCTATTGCAATTCTATTACCATTTGCCACGACCTATTTATGCGAATTGGGGTTTTCAACTCTCACAACGATAAAGTAAAAAAAAAGAGAACGCCTGAGGACGATCGACGAAGAGATGCGAGCAGCTTTATCAACGATTGTTCCAAATTTTGATCGTCTGTGTTCAGTTAAACAGGCTCACATTTCGCATTAAACATCTTTTCATGTTATATTGATTTTAATAATAAATATTAATAAAATATTTTTTTTGGTAAATTTTGGTTCGGAGTGGCCACGTTAATTACGAATAATTTTTAGAAAAAAAAATTAGATATGCCGTAATTACTATAAAAGGAAACTTTTTGGCTTGGTGGCGGCGGAAAAAGATGCATTTTAATTATCAATTGCGTAAAATTAAAATTCACTTCTCGAACCGATTCGGTGACAGTTCGCGGTCATTCTGTCACTGTTATGTGATAAACATCAATCATAATTACACAAACCCGGCTAGACAAACCCTGCTTTGCCAAACAAACCATTCAAAACCTGGGATGTTTTTTTAAATTATGATGACATGCAGCTTTCGTAGTTTAACCTCAAAGTTCGCCGTAATTCGTAATAAGCCTAGCCAATCCTATCCAAAATTAACCTTGTTTTTTTTTCTTTGGTGTACCGTTAAAATTTCTTGATTAGTTAGGTGTACCGTGAACATAAAAAGTTTGCGGAACACTGCCCTAAGTGACGGTGCTAGAATAACCATATCATCTGCGTAATTAATATTGTTTACACATACTCCTTGAACATGGCAACCTATCTTACTGTCTTTGAATTAATTCATCAGTATATATATTAAACAGTGTTGGAGACATGCTTCCTCCTTGCATTACGCCACTTTTCAAATAAAATGGGTTGGATAATTCGCCAGACCATTTCACCACATTTTCTTGCTGCGTGTGACAAATTGAAAGAATCGCTATTATATCTTCCGAAACTGCTCGTTTCCTGAGTTTTTCCCAGAGTTTATTGTGACAAACACGACCAAACGCTTTGCTTAGATCTAGAAAGCAGGTATAGATTGGCTTTTTCCTTTGTTTATAATAGCTGATGGTTTCTTGGAATATATTGCCATAGATGTTGACAGTGCAGATTTAAATCCGAACTGGTTATCCTCTGTCTTTAGATGGTCTGTTACGACCGTCGATAAAATTTTTTCAAATATTCTTGCCAGTGCGGTCGAGAGTGAAATCGGTCGGTAGTTATTGATAACGGATGGATCAAGTTTATTAGATTTAATTATGGGTATAATTACCGTTTTTGTCATTTCGTTCGGGATGTACCTATAACGCATAATATTTGAAAATAGTTTTGCTAGGATAATATGTATCGCTGGCCCAGCATACTTAATGTGCTCAAGAGCTATTGAGTCATGTCCTGTGGCTTTTCCTGCAGCCATTTCTCTTACAGCTCTTTCTACCATATGTGGAGTAATGCTGTTAGTGGTAATATTACCTTCGGTTTTCAAACTAAAATTTACATTCAGAGATTTTTCTGCTACTTCTTCACCTGCCATGGAGGGGAAGTTACGAAATTCATTGATTCGAAGAGGTTTTTTGCCAAAATTTATAGAAATCTTTATTTATTAGTGAGGTGGCAATACCATCCATTCGCTGTTAAATTTCTCTTTGTTGGCATTTTTTCAGAGCTACTTTGAAAATCGATCGGTACTTCTTCCTGCCTTCGGCAGCCGGCCCTG